>NC_090446.1:1090500565-1091125565 GCF_031143425.1 Pleurodeles waltl | reverse complement strand
GGTGCAGTACTCACCGTGGTCTTCACCGCCAGCGTTGTTGATCCTCGTATAGGAGCAGGAAGACTATCGCAGGGAGAATATGGAGTTCCGGCTCCATGGTGTCGTCGTTCCTCTTGGGGTGTGTAGAGGTGAGCGTTTTCCCCTTGAAATGGCTGTTTCCGCTGTGTTTTTATCCGCGGTGAATCTGCCCCGGAAAAGGTGGCAGATTGGCCTGTTGTGATACTTTGGGCGGTACATTGTCCTCCACCTGTCTGTTGGCGGTGACCGCCACACTGTTTGTCTGTACCGCCGTGGCGGTCGGAGTGTTAAAGTGGCTGTCTTTGTTGGCGGTTTCCGCCACGGTCATAATTCCACATTTTTTACCCCCGGCCTGTTGGTGGTTTTACCGCCGCTTTAACACCTACCGCCAGGGTTGTAATGACCACCATAGTAATGTGTTTTATATGTCCTGACAGTGAAATACTGCTAAATTTGTTTTTCGTTGTTGCAAGGCCTATCTCCCTCATAGGGTAACATGGGGGCTACCTTTAAATATGATTAAAGTGTAGATTCCCATTTAATTTGGATAGACATGTGGAGTTTAAGGTCTCTGAGCCCACAATTAAAAAATAAATCTTTTAGTAAAGTTGATTTTGAGATTATGTGTTTGAAAATGCCACTTTTAGAAAGTGAGAATGTTCTTGCTTAAACCATTTCTGTGACTCTGCCTGTTTCTGGATTCCCTGTCTGGGTCGGTTTCACAGTTGGGCTGGTTGCACCTCTCACTAGACAGTGACACAAAGGGAGCTGGGGTGTAGTCTGCATTTCCTGATGAGCCATCTGTGCTAGAAGGGAGGGGAGAAGTGGTCACTCACACCTGAAAGGCTTGTGTCTGCCCTCACACAATGCAGTCTACAACCCACTGGTGTGTGTCTGGGGCCTGGCCTAGGCAAGGCAGAATTTCACAAACAAGAAAGACTTTTCTTTGAGGTAGGCCTACTTCAAAGGGCAAAATGGGTATAAGAATGGCACCCAGACTTTAGAACACTTCTGGAACCCAAGAGGATCCTCTGCCTTGAGAAGAGCTGAAGAGCTGAGGAAGAATAGCTGCCCTGCCTGTGCTTTGAGGAGCTATCCTGCAGTTGCTCCTTCTGTCTGTGCTATAGTACAAAGACTGGACTGTGTGTTGCCTTCCTTCTTTAGAAGAACTCTCCAAGGGCTTGATTTAGAGCTTGCATCCTGTTATTTAAAGTCTCAGGGACAGTAAATACTTCCCTCTTCCAGCACCTGGAGCCTCTGCTGAGACTCCTACTCTTCCAAGTGATGCCCATTCAGTTCCTGGGACCCTGAAAGTAGAAGCTGTCAGCGCAAGAGTGATAAATCCACCCACCAACCGCCGTGCGGGGAAAAGATCGATTCAACTCTGACCTGCGGCTGAAAAATCGACACGCCGCCGGCTTCGCGGCTGAAAATCAACGCTCGCCTGCAACGTGACCGGAAGATCGACGCCCATGGCCGGAGAGAGAACAGGCAGCATCGCTGACGGAGGCGGGTGAGATCGCAACCCGTGCTGCGTGGTTTTCGGATCATCGTGCAGCTGGATTTCTGATGCAAACACCGCTGGGCATGTAAAAACAACGCAAGGCCTGTCTGGACCCAAGTGCTGACTGGATCGACGCATCGCTCTCCTGCGGAGAAAAGAAACGACGCACGCCAACCCAACTGAAGGAGAAATGACGCAAGGTCTCGCTCGTGAGTGAAATGGACACTTCGCAAGCCCTTTTTGACGCACACTCACCTGTGCAGGGTTATTTATGACGTGCCCAAGGTACATTTTCACGCTAACATGCAAATTTGCATTTTTATTAATAACTTGACTTGTGTGTTGTGCATTTTTGTCATTTTGGTCTTGTTTTCTTTAGATAAATATTCTCTATTTTCTTCTAAATCTGTGTTGTGTCATTTTGTAGTGTTTTCATTGAGTTACTGTGTGTGTTGGTACAAATACTTTACACCTAGCACTCTGAAGTTAAGCCTGCCTGTTCATGCAAGCTACCAAGGGGGTGAGCGGGCATTAGTTGAGGGTGATTCTCTCTTATCCTCACTAGAGTGAGGGTCCTTGCTTAGACAGGGGGTAACCTGACTGCCAACTAAAGACCCAATTTCTAATATCTATGAAGAAAAGAACCAAAAAAGGTGTATTAATAATTGTCATTTTTGCAAGATTTTCAAAGGAGAATGGAAGCATAAGTCTAGTACTGAGGCTCTTGTGAATGAATTAACTGACTGATGCTATGAGGTAAAAGATGGTACTCCCATTTAAAAGAGGATATGGATCCTGGAAAAGTAGAGGAAGAGATAGCTGAAGAGATGCAAGGAAGGTGTAGACATGCCCTCATGTATAAATGGGACTGCAGGAGTATTTGCAGTGTTTGCCAGAAATCAAATGATATATTAAGGAATTTTGTATGCCAATTTCCGAATGGAAGTGTAAAGTGGAAAATTACATTGTTGAAAGAGTTAGATCTGTGCAAATCAGGGAATAATCTAATTTACAAGGACACTCACTAACGTGTCTTCAAGGAAAATGTGTACAAGTACTTTTCATTGTTATAGAGTGTTGGCTGTTCATCATTAAAAAATGCAAAATTTTAGAAGAGTTCAGTTTGAATAAAGTCTTGCATTGTGTTTAGGAGAAATTAATACTCACTTTTGTATGGTACACCATCAGAGGCTGAACATCTTTCTCAAGATATTTACTTAGTGTTCTTTGGTCCTGAAGTAGATTATGGGCAAAATGAGGATTTGGTATGTTCAGGTGAAGAGGAACAAAACCCTTAATATAGCACTGATAATTTTACATGAGGAATAGCAAGGTTTAATTAAATTTCTACTGAGAAACCAAACTATACTTATATTTGCTGTCAGCACATCCACTACAAAGGGTACATTTTAAATGTTGATGTTTTCTTGAAAACTGAAAAGAAAACAGAGAAAAGTGGCTGGAATGTCAAGTGTATTTATTTGTGGAGGAATGTTTTGGTTTGTTGACATGGCAGATCATGTGCAAGCATTACTATTGCAAAATAGAGGAAAATTAAAAAATGCCTGCCAGATCAATACACAATAACTTTGATGTGGTTGAAATTCCAGAAGAACTTTGACATCTGAATGTTTACAAAACAATACTCACACAATCTTTATATCTTTACAATCAATAGTTCATATGAAACTAAACAATGGAAAAATGCTACCCGCTAAGCTTCAGAAAGCGCTTAAAGATAGAGTTGTGCATTTAGATTTTAAATGCAATATTGAAACTGTGGGTGTAGAGAGAGATTTGGATGAACCATCTGTTATTCTAGTGAATGGTGCGCCTACAAAAAACAAAACATCTGGCAGGAACTAGTGGATGTACATAAGGTGAAGAAAGCTATGTTACATATTAAAGAGAATGATATATAGTATAAAGATGTAGATGTTTTTGTACATGGACCTTGCATGGAAGAAAAAATATTGCCTTCAAGTGAACAGTTTGAATTAGTGGAGAAAATGAAATCTGAATGCGTATATAAGCACTACAGTATCCATCCACGGCATTCAAAAGAGGTTATAGGGGATGCCTTTGTACTGTGTCAGATGACACAAGCTAAAGGAGCTCCAGTGGGTTTGTGGGAGAAAGGTTTAGAGGCTTGATGTTTTCTTCAACTATTCCCAACTGGATTAGGTTGATGGTATGCACATATACACAGCTAGTATGGGTCACCTCTCATATGTTGTTAACCATATTCTTAAGACAGGAGTTAATGTACAAAATATGTTTGAAAAACAGTTTGTTGAAAAAATACATAGAAAAGATGAGAAGCTTGATTAAAATTGTATACATTTTTATGGCATGCAACGTGGCCTTAATGAATAGTGGTATCATACTCGTGGTGAGCTCAAGTGTAGGTTGCAAAATTTAGGTGCACCAATTTGGCTTGTAACACTGAGTTGTATAGAGTATGAATGGGAATATTTACATGCTGTTTAGAGAGAAGTAAACTCTAGCATTAAAGGCATTAAAATGAAGACGCCAGGGGAACTTTTCTCTTTGGATCCTGCAAATGTTTGCAGGTATTTTAACCACAGATTTTAAGCTCTGTTGTCCTTGATCTGCAACAAAAAACTCCACCTCTTGGACAGGTTACTGATTTATTTTGGTAAAAAGAGTACCAGGAAAAGGAGCTCCTCACATTCATTATGTGGGTAAAAAAAGCAAATAATTTTAGAACAGTATATTACCTGTAGCATCACAAAAGACATTGAGGAAAAAAGTCTAAAGCAGCAAGCACTGAATTCCAAATTTCAAAGATGTGGAAAGTAATGATGATGGAAATACACAGCAAAAACAAAAATGTTTCACAAAATTTAATTTTGCATTTGCAAGACCTGTTATTTTAAAAGGAAGAGTGAACAGTTTTAAGTCTGCAGTAAGCCATACAGCTACTCATAAATCTCCAAGAAACACCAACAACCTCAGGAGAATAGAGGCTTTTAAGTATATTAATGACTATGTTAGAAATGGGGTCTTTGGTTGAAAGTCAGGTTACCCACTGTTCAAGCAAGGACCCTCACTCTAGTCAGGGTAAAAGAGAATCACCTTAAGCTAACCCCTGCTTACCCCCTTGGTACCTTGGCAGAGCAGTAGGCTTAACTTCAGAGTGCTAGGTGTAAAGTATTTGTACCAACACACACAGTAACTTAATGAAACACTACAAAATGACACAACACCAGTTTAGAAAAATAGGAAATATTTATCTAAACAAAAGAAGACCAAAACGACAAAACTCCAACATACACAAGTCAAGTTATGATTTTTTAAAGATTAAACTAAAAAATAGCGCTTAGAAACACAAAATGCTTCGATGAGGTGTTAACACGGAGTCGTGTCGGAGTTGTTCCAAACAAGCCGACACCAGCAGCACCGGACACGGAGTTGCGTAGACCCCCAAGTACAGTACCTTTGGTGAAGAGTGAAAACAAGTCGATGTGTGAAGTCGGGTGATCGCGGCATCTGTGCGAAATGTTGAATCTGCGCACTTCAAGCAGCGTCGGTCACGACGTGGTGTGGCGACTTCCACAGAGTCGTGGACTTCAGCGGGGCTGCAGCGGCGTTGGGCCTGTGAAGGTCATTGCGTTCCAGCGAAGATCACGGAGTCGGTTGCAGGCGGCGTCACCAGATTCAGCAGCGGCGCCGGTCTGAAGTCGTCTGAAGTCGATTTCCTTTAATTTACACCAGCTTTCCTTTAAAGGGCCCAGGGACTAGATAGGGCACCACTTGTCAGAGCAGGAATCTCTCCAGAGACTCCAGGTGCTGGCAGAGAGAAGTCTTTGCTTTCCCTGAGACTTCAAACAACCGGAGGCAAGCTCTAAATCAAGCCCTTGGAGATTTCTTCAAAAGATGGAAGGCACTCAAAGTCCAGTCTTTGCCCTCTTACACTGGCAGAAGCAGAAACTGCAGGATAGCTCCACCAAGCACAGTCACAGGCAGGGCAGCACTTCTCCTCAGCTCTTCAGCTCATCTCCAGGCAGAGATTCCGCTTGATGTCCAGAAGTGATCTGAAGTCTGTAGTTTTAGGTGCCCTTCTTATACCCAATTTCTCCTTTGAAGTAGGACTACTTCAAAGTAAAGTATCTTTTGAATGTGAAATCCTGCCTTACCCAGGACAGGCCCCAGACACTCCACCAGGGGGTCGGAGATGGCATTGTGTGAGGACAGGCACAGCCCGTTCAGGTGTAAGTGACCACTCCTCTCCTCCCTCCTAGCACAGATGGCTCATCAGGAAATGCAGACTACACCCCAGCTCCTTTTCTGTCACTTTCTAGTGTGAGGTGCAACCAGCCCAACTGTCAAACTGACCCAGACAGGGAATCCACAAACGGGCAGAGTCACAGAAATGGTATAAGCAAGAAAATGCTCACTTTCTAAAAGTGGCATTTTCAAATGCACAATCTCAAAATCAGCTTTACTAAAAGATGTATTTTTAAATTGTGAGCTCAGAGACTCCAAACTCCACATGTCCATCTGTTCCCAAAGGTAATCTACACTTTAATCAGATTTAAAGGTAGCCCCCATGTTACCCTATAAGAGGGATAGGCCTTGCAACAGTGAAAAACGAATTTAGCAATATTTCACTGCCAGGACATCTAATTACTATGGGGGTCATTCTGACCTCGGCGGTAAAAGGCGCTTACCGCCGGTCAGAAGACCGCCATAACACCGCCGCGGTAAACTGCCACGGTCATTCTGACCCGCAACTGGCAAACCGCCAAAAATCCGACATCAACAAAAGTCCGCCACACCAACGGGCAGAGAAAAACTGGCGATGACCAAACCTCCACCGTCACGCCAACAGAAATACGCCCATTCCATTCCGACCCACAAATCCCCGCAGCGGTTTTTCAACCGCGGTATTCCATTGGCGATACACACCGCCGCGGTCAAAATACACACACCTTTACAAAACACAGCCACATTGGACAATTCAAAATACACACACCTGAGACACATACACACAGCACTCCCACACACCCAATACAATATAAAAAACACACCCACATCACCCACAAACCCTTACGACCACAATTGCGACTGCAGGCTAGAGAGAGACAGCACAGAATAGAGTACACCATCACACAGAGGCAAATCACAACATCACCCAAACAATATCCACGCACAAAACACCACACCCCACCACACTCACCACACTCTACAACACATACCCCACCGCACACCTCATCCACACCACCCCATGGCACCCCAAAGACACCCCAGGTTTTCTGACGCAGAACTCAGGGTCATGGTGGAGGAAATAGTTCGGGTAGAGCCCCAGCTCTTCGGGACACAGGTGCAGCACACCACCATTGGCAGGAAGATGGAGCTATGGCAAAGAATAGTGGACAGGGTCAACGCTGTGGGACTGCATCCACGAAATCGGGACGATATCAGGAAGCGGTGGAACGACCTACGGGGAAGGTGCGTTCCATGGTATCAAGGCACAACATCGCGGTGCAGAAGACTGGTGGCGGACCCCCACCTACTCCCCAAGAATTTACAGCATGGGAGGAGCAAGTCTTGAACATCCTGCATCCTGAGGGCCTCGCAGGAGTCAGTGGAGGAAGGGACTCTGGTAAGTCTCATCTCCACTACAGCATCCCCCGCACCCCACCTGCATGCCAACTCATATCCCCACCCTCACCCCCACCCCCATCACACCAACTCCTTGCAAATGGCTCACCATCACAACCCACCCATCCCAACACCTAGCCCTGCAGGCGTCCACAAAGCATGAACACCCTTCACTAAAGCATGCCCACTGCACATACCCATCTCCCCCACAAGCCACCGTCACAACAGCCCCCACAAGGGAATGCCAGCACTGGTGTACACGGCCACCCACCCATTGCACACTATGGCACACACAGAAGCAATAACCATACTCTTATACTCCTGCAGGACCCGAACGCCACCACACCGCCCAGGAGGGTCCAGAAATGTCCATCCCACCCCCAGAAGAGGCCCCCAGTGATGACAGCAGCTCTGTCTCCCTGGACCCAGATGACCAGTCCGGCCCATCAGGGACCTCGGGACAGTCGGTTCCCCTCACACAGCCACAGGCCACAGCAGACTTACCCCCCTCTGGGAACACCAGCACAGCTCCCACCCAGCGGGCCCATGCCTCTGTCTCCAGGACACGTCAATCAGCGGTGTGTCCACCACTACAGGGCACCCAGGTTGACCCACCACCCCAACAACAACAGGGACCTGGGGCAGTGGTAGTGGACACACTGTCCAGGGGACAGAGGCCCAGGGAAACAGGGGAACTGGGAGGGCTGCTGTGCGACAGGGGGGGGACAGGCCCAGGGAACCCACTCTCCACGAGGCCCTCTCCTCCATCATGGGAGCTTACCACCACTCCCAGGAGACGATGGCTACGGTACTGGCCAGGTTCCAGGAGATCCAGGTACTGCAGGAGGAACAGTACATGGGGTTCAGGGAAGAACTCCGAACCATTAGTTCCGCAATGGGGACCATCGTCGTGGCTCTTAACCAGATTGTCACCACATTGCGGGACCATGTGGCACCACAAAGGGCCCCTGTCACTAGCATGGACCAAGAACAGGCTACCACCTCCGCCGACGCTAGTGGACAGGAGGCCCCCACACAACGACAGGCCACCAGAACCCCACCTCCTGCAGAAGAAGAACCACCCTGCAAGCGGGGCCTGAGATCTCGGAAGAAGACAGAGTAGGATGCGAAGACCCCCGCCAGCAAAGGATACCCCCTGATGTCATCCCACTGTCCCACATTGTCACCCTGTCCAACCTTAAACTGCCCCTGCTCCATCCTTCCACAGGCATATGGACAATGCACCTGTGAGACTGAAAATCTGGACTCTGCCATGGACATTACTCCACCATCACCCATCACCGATTTTCAACCATGTCCCTAAATTTAGCACTTAAATAAAATCACTTATTGCACTAAAAATATCTGGAGTCTGCTTGTATTTTGAACAAATGTATTAGACATAACGGTGCCAAAATGTTCAGTTACATTGTGATGACAACATACCACTGTCACACAGCTGTAGTCCATGGGCAAACAAAGCAGAGGTCACGCAGTGGGGCCCACATCTCTGAAAATGGAAGGGAAAGTCACAACTCAGTTAACATAAACTGGGGGGAAACACAGACAGTAGAGAGGCAGGAGACTGTAAGTACATGTAAAATGGCGGTGTTGATTCGTACCTGTGTGCTATTAAAAATACTGTTGTATCACTGTGTCCCTGTTGTCTGTGTCGTCCCCGTCGTCTTCCTCCTCTTCACTCTCCACAGGCTCCACAGCTGCCACAACACCACCCTCTGGACCATCCTCCTGCAGGAAAGTCACCTGGCGTCGCAAAGCCAGGTTGTGAAGCATACAGCAGGCCACGATGATCTGGCACACCTTCTTCGGTGAGTACATTAGGGATCCACCTGTCATATGCATGCACCTAAACCTGGCCTTCAGGAGGCTGAACGTCCGCTCGATCACCCTCCTAGTACGCCCATGGGCCTCATTGTACCGTTCCTCTGCCCTGGTCCGGGGATTCCTCACTGGGGTCAGTAGCCACGACAGGTTGGGGTAACCAGAGTCACCAATTAGCCACACACGGTGTCTCTGTAGCTGTTCCATCACATGAGGGATGCTGCTATTTTGCATGATGTACGCGTCATGCACTGACCCAGGGAACTTGGCATTTACATGGGAGATGTACTGGTCAGCCAAACAGACCACCTGGACATTCATCGAAGGATAACTTTTTCTGTTCCTGTACACCTGCTCACTTTCACTGGGGGGAACCAAAGCCACATGGGTCCAATCAATGGCACCAATGATGTTGGGAATATGTCCAAGGGCATAGAAATCACCCTTTACTGTAGCCAAATCGCCCACCTCAGGGAAAACAATGTAGCTCCGCATGTATTTCATCAGGGCAGACAACACTCTGGACAAAACCTTAGAAAACATAGGCTGAGACATCCCTGATGAAATGGCCGCTGTTGTTTGGAATGATCCACTTGCCAAAAAATGGAGTACTGACAGCACCTGCACCAGAGGGGGAATCCCTGTGGGTTGGCGAATGGGTGACATCAGGTCTGGCTCCAGCTGGGCACACAGTTCCTGTATAGTGGCTCGGTCAAGTCTGTATGTCAGTATGACATGTTTTTCTTCCATTGTTGACAGGTCCACCAGCGGTCTGTACACTGGAACATTCCTCCATCTCCTCGCAAGTCCCAGCGGACGGTGCCTAGGAAGGACAACATGGAGCACAGAGTCAAGCAAACCACAGGTACGTTCCCACAGCTTGCACAGTACACGATTTGCTATACATTGAATGGCTTGTATGAGTGGCAATGCAAGGCCTAGGCCTGTGTGACGCAGTAGAAATTAAGCCATGTGGGCCCTTGAAATGGCGGCTGCCTGACCTGTGAAGTGTGACAATGGGATGTGAGGTCAATGCGCTGGCGTGGCACACCGTGGCGGTAGGCGGTCGAAGACCGCGGTGCAAAGCCGCATTGGTTAACATAGAACCCTATGGGTTTCAGGAGCCAATGACGAAGTGCTTGGGCGGTCGCGGTACGCACCGTCACGGTACGCAACGCCGCGGTACGCACCGCTGCGGTCGTGACCGCCATTTTCTATCAGCTTAATCACTCGAGACCTGATCATCCACAGGAGAGGACCTATACTGCAAGTGCTGCTGTGACCTCGGTCTGGAAGAGACAATGGCTGCTGCGACTGGGGAAAGGGCCCCTGCCTTCACTTCTGAAGAATTGGAGAAACTCGTGGATGGGGTCCTCCCCCAGTATGCGCTACTCTACGGTCCTCCAGACCAACAGGTTAGTACACTGGGACCATGCTTTGTGGGCAATGCCTGGGTTGAGTGGGGTGAATGAACGATGGTGCGGAGGGGAGCGTATGAGGCATGCATCAAACGACAGATGAGAGGATGTGCCACATGGCAAGGGTGGGGATGGGGGGACACTCACATCGAGCATGCAGAAAATTATGATATTGTATTTTCTCTCCCTGTACGTGTCACATAGGTCAGCGCCCATCAGAAAGTTGACATTTGGCGTGCCACCGCCAAGGACGTCCGTACCCTGGGGGTCCACAACAGATGGGGCACCCACTGCCGCAAGAGGTGGGAGGACATCCGCCGCGGGAGCAGAAAGACCGCGGAGGCTCAGCTGGGGATGGCCTCCCAACGTAGGAGGGGTGCCACTCGTCAATTGACCCCCCTGATGTCTCGGATCCTGGCGGTGGCCTACCCAGATTTGGATGGGCACGTGAGGACATCACAGCAGACACAAGGGGTGAGTACAAGCACATTCTGCTATCTTAGCGCGCAGTGGAGTTGTCTGGGTGGGGGAGGAGGGATGTGGGCATCCCTAGGCCAGGGCGATTTCTGTAGGCTAGTCCCCTCCGTAAGGCATGGCCCTGTGCCCCCGCCCTCCACCTCTGTAGGGTGCCAAGTACAGCTATCCATGGCCTTGTGTCACCTATGTGTGCAGATGTCGTCCATTGGCTTGTAGGCCAAGTCTCACTGATTGAGTAGTGTACCCCAAGTGTGCAGCGTAGTGCAGGGGGCTTCTGTGTCTGTCCTCTCCGCCAACTGTGTTGCCAATGCATGCACTCAACATGTCTTTATTTCCCCCCCCCCCTTTTTTGGTCTGCTCTTCCTGTTCATGTGTGCATTAGCATCATCTGGCGGAGGAGAAGTGGCATTGGAGCACGAGGGAGCTGCATCTCACATGGCCCCGGAGAGCCATGCAACGGACTCTGATTTCACCAGTGAGACGGAGGGCGGCTCCACAACGGGGACACGTGGAGACATCAGCGACACCGGCATGTCCTCGGAAGGGAGCTCCCTTGTGGTGGCGGCAACATCCGTGCCCATCGCAACAACAGGTACAGCCGCCACCCAGCGCACCAGCTCCGCCCTCCAAGCAGCCCCTCAGCGTTTGCCCCGTGCCCGCACGCACACCAAGGCGGGCATCTCCTTCGCCCCAGGCACCTCAGGCCCTGCCCCAGTTACCCCTGCTGCCCTCAGTGAGGAGGTCATTGACCTCCTCTGGACGCTCATTGTTGGGCAGTCTACCCTTTTGAATGTCATCCAGGGGGTGGAAAGGGAGGTGCATCGGAGCAATGCATACCTGGAGGGCATTCATTCGGGTCAGGCTGCCCATCAGCGATCGTTCAACGCTCTGGCCTCAGCACTGACGGCAGCCATTGTCCCTGTCTCCTGCCTCCCTCCTCCAACTCCCTCCACCCAGTCCCACTCCCCTGTTCCTCTGCCTATCCCAGACACACCTACAGACCAGCCTGCACACACCTCAACACCCAAGGTCAGCTCATCCAAACATAAGCACCACACATCCCACAAGCATTCACACAAGCAACATCCAAATGCAGACATGCCAACAGCCACTGCCTCCTCTGTGTCCCACTCCTCCTCATCTCCCTCCTCCCTCCCTGTGACGTCTCCACTCACACTTGCATGCACCACTTCATCAGCCACTACGTCCATCACCAGCACACCCACCAGAACACTCCGCACACGTGCAGTCACCACCCCCACTGCCATTTACACGTCCCCTGTGTCCTCTCCCAGTGTGTCTATCACCCCCTCTTTCAAACCACACAAACGCAGGCAGCCACCCACCCAACAGCCATCCACCTCACGACAGCCTCCGTCACAAGCACCTGCACCCAAAGACAGCACACTTGACTCTCCTACAACCACATCCTCTTCCTCCACTCCCATACCCACTGCACCTACCCTTCCCATTGCTCCTAAAAAGTTTTTCCTCTCCAAAATTAACCTCTTTCCATCACCTGACCCACCCCCTCCATCTCGTAAAAGTCCAATCTGCACCTCAGCCACCACAACCCCTGGACCTACAAGGACCATAGTCCAGGGATATTGGAGTCCACCACCTTCGAGGGCAGCTACATCGGCCAGCAGCAAAGGGACAGCCAGCCCACCCCTTGGGAAAAAATTCAAAAAAGGCAAGGACCGGCGCGAGAGGACAGAGACGGCAGCCTCCACAGGCACCACCCTGGCACCGTCAGGGAGTGGGGTGCCACCTGGCACATCTCCAAAGGGAGGCAAGGGCCACAGAGGATCAGGCAAGGATGGCAAGGGCAGTACGGCCGACAAGTCCGGCAGCAGGCGAGCTGCCCAGGAGGGCCCCACCAGCCCCATTCCGGGGGTGAAGGAGTACACCCAAGGGCACGGGACACCAGCACAGGAGGGCCCCGCAAGCGAGAAGTCGGATTGCGAGTGAACACCATATATTGGCCGGATCTGGTGCCCTGGAGACACATGTGAAGAACCGCTGAACAGGGCCCTTCAAGACAAGAACCGCTGAACAGGGCCCTTCAAGACAAGCACCGCTGAACAGAGCACAGCCGTCTCAAGAACCGCTGAACAGGGCCCTTCAAGACAAGCACCGCTGAACAGGGCACCGCCGTCTCAAGAACCGCTGAACAGGGCCCTTCATGACAAGCACCGCTGAACAGGGCACCGCCGTCTCAAGAACCGCTGAACAGGGCCCTTCAAGACAAGCACCGCTGAACAGGGCACCGCCGTCTCAAGAACCGCTGAACAGGGCCCTTCAAGACAAGCACCGCTGAACAGGGCACCGCCGTCTCAAGAACCGCTGAACAGGGCCCTTCAAGACAAGCACCGCTGAACAGGGCACCGCCGTCTCAAGAACCGATGAACAGGGCCCTTCAATACAAGCACCGCTCCGCTGGGCACTTCCTCTCAAAGACCTCTCCGCTGGGCACTTCCTCTCAAGCACCGCTCCGCTGGGCCCTTCAACTCTAGCACCGCTCCGCTGGGCCCTTCAACTCAAGCACCGCTCCACTGGGCACCGCCGTCTCTGCACCGCTCCGCTGGGCCCTTCAACTCTAGCACCGCTCCGCCGGGCCCTTCAACTCAAGCACCGCTCCGCTGGGCACCGCCGTCTCTGCACCGCTCCGCTGGGCCCTTCAACTCTAGCACCGCTCCGCTGGGCCCTTCAACTCAAGCACCGCTCCGCTGGGCACCGCCGTCTCTGCACCGCTCTGCTGGGCCCTTCAACTCTAGCACCGCTCCGCTGGGCCCTTCAACTCAAGCACCGATCCGCTGGGCACCGCCGTCTCTGCACCGCTCCGCTGGGCCCTTCAACTCAAGCACCGCTCCGCTGGGCACCGCCGTCTCTGCACCGCTCCGCTGGGCACCGCCGTCTCTGCACCGCTCCGCTGGGCCCTTCAACTCTAGCACCGCTCCGCTGGGCCCTTCAACTCAAGCACCGCTCCACTGGGCACCGCCGTCTCTGCACCGCTCCGCTGGGCCCTTCAACTCAAGCACCGCTGACACATTGGCAGAAGGGGCAGGCCCAGATCAGTGTCGGACAGGGCGCACGATACACTCTGGGCACCAAGAGTCCTCCAGTACCGCTGGAGTCTGTCATCCACTTGAGAGACTGTGGCTTTGCACTCCCCAGGATGGCACAGTGGGCAAGCCACCCACTGTAGAGACTTGAGAGACTGTGGCTTTGCACTCCCCAGGATGGCACAGTGGGCAAGCCACCCACTGTAGAGACTTGAGAGACTGTGGCTTTGCACTCCCCAGGATGGCACAGTGGGCAAGCCACCCACTGTAGAGACTTGAGAGACTGTGGCTTTGCACTCCCCAGGATGGCACAGTGGGCAAGCCACCCACTGTAGAGACTTGAGAGACTGTGGCTTTGCACTCCCCAGGATGGCACAGTGGGCAAGCCACCCACTGTAGAGACTTGTGAGACTGTGGCTTTGCACTCCCCAGGATTGAACAGTGGCCGTGGAGGCCCCTCGTGGATCTGGCGTCGTGGACTCATGTGGCTGAGGTGCCCCCCCTTCCCTTCCCCCTGAGGTGCCTGTAGTTTTCCTATCTGATGCCCCTACAGTGTTCTCTCCAATGGCTTTGGGTCTCATGTGTGGGCTTTGCCCATGTGTTGAGGACCATTGGCCCACGTACAATGACAGAAAGCCAATTTTGACGGGACAATTTACATATGTGTATATAGTTATGGGATGTTCGACTTACTTATTTACTTAACCTTACAATATATTTGAATTCCAATAACATATATTTTTGTCTTTGCATTCTTTCGGGGGATTTGGGGGGTGTCACTCTGAGTTGTTGCTCTGCATTGGTGTGTAGGTAGTTGGGGGGGGGGGTGTCGCGTATGTGTGTGCCCGTATTCTTTTCTCCTCCCCCCTCCCCTGTGTCGTAGGTGCAGTACTCACCGTTGTCTTCTGCGCCGGCGTTCGTGCTCCTGGTAGAGGAGCAGGTAGACAATTGCTGGTAGGATGTGTAGTTCTGGTTCCATGCTGTCCAGATTCCTCGTGGAGTGTGTAGGGTGAGCGTTTTCCCGTTCGTAGTCTGTTTCCGCCGTGTTTTTATCGGCGGGGCTCCCGCCCCGGAAAAGGTGGCGGATTAGTGAGTTGTGTTAGGGTGGGCGGTACATTGTCTGCCGCCTGTCTGTTGGTGGTGACCGCCGCGCTGCTTGTCTGTACCGCCGTGGCAGTCAGAGTGTTAAAGTGGCGGTTTGTGTTGGCGGTTCCCGCCAGGGTCAGAATTCCATTTTTTTGGCCGCCTGCCTGTTTGCGGGTTGGCCGCCGATTTAACACCGACCGCCAGGGTTGGAATGACCCCCTATATGTCCTACCTTAACCATACACTGCACCCTTCCCTCGGGGCTACCTAGGGCCTACCTTAGGGGTGCCTTACATGTAAGAAAAGGGAAGGTTTAGGCCTGGCAAGTGGGTACACTTGCCAAGGCGAATTTACAGTTAAAACTGCACACACAGAGACTGCAGTGGCAGGTCTGAGACATGATTGCAGAGCTACTTATGTGGGTGGCACAACCAGTGCTGCAGGCCCACTAGTAGCATTTGATTTACAGGCCCTGGCATCTCTAGTGCACTTTACTAGGGACTTACTAGTAAATTAAATATGCCAATCATGGATGAACCAATTACATACAATTTACACAGAGAGCATATGCACTTTAGCACTGGTTAGCAGTTGTAAAGTGCTCAGAGTTCAAAAACCAACCGCAACAGGTCAGAAAAAATAGGAGGCAGGAGGCAAAAAGATTGGGGATGAACCTGCATAAGCAAAAAAGTCCAATAGACTACAATCCTGTATTTTGAAGATGTGGAATGCTCATTTGGATATTTAGTTTGTGGCAGACAAATCTATAGATGTTGCTCGTATATTA
Organism: Pleurodeles waltl; assembly: GCF_031143425.1. Lineage (NCBI taxonomy): Eukaryota > Metazoa > Chordata > Amphibia > Caudata > Salamandridae > Pleurodeles > Pleurodeles waltl. The sequence continues at coordinate 1,091,109,740 of NC_090446.1, read as the reverse complement.
CTTCATACATAAAAAAATCTGAGAAGACAGAGATGTAAAATATTTAATGACAGCAAAGTAAACGCAGACTCAAGTTGTGTTAAAGAATTCACCCGATTAAGAAGTCTTTATGCTTCTCCTTTATACAGTCAGTATCCACTGTATTAGAAATGTTACATCTGTCCAAAGCAGAAAGTTTCAATGCAGTGCAGTGATAGTGTTGCGAACAAGGAAATGAAAGAGAAGAAGGGAGGTGTTAAGAAATAAAAAATTGGAAATTAGGGAGTTTTTGTGGGTTATCAATTATCAAACCCCTCTGTTGCGAACAGCTATGTTACTGTTGTGGTAGATGTTTTGTTTGCATTAGCTGTGTTGTACATGCAATTCAGGAGAAACAACTGAAGGAATTGTGTTCTGCACTATGTCATTTGTTGAACAGTTTGTGTACTGTAAGAGCAAAAATACATTCTGCATCAGTAAGTTTAGACACTATGGATCTGTGTAGTGGATCTGTACAATTTGATAAGCACACTCAAGAGGATGCACAGGAGTTTTTAATGGTGATGTTTTGGTGTTTTAGAAGAAGAAGAGATACCTGTAAATTATTTTGACTTAGTTACTCGTGTTACCATGAATGTTAAGATTGCTCATATACATCAGCTACACAAATAGAATCAGAGTATTTTACTTACTTAACACTACCCAGATTCCAAAAGTGTGACTTGTGAAAGATTAGTGAGAAAAGCTATACAAAATAATGTATGTCCTAAATGTCAAACAGATGTTCTGTCGACTTTACCTGTAGCGGAAGTGGGAAATATTTTACTTTAATGCTACAGCAATACAGAGCAGATGGTAGTAAATTAGACACTGAAATTACTAACTTTAAAGCAGGACAAATATCTATTTCAGGTAAAAAACATGCATTCTTGTCGCTATCATTTTTCATGAAAAAGTTGGTATTGGATCTGGTCATTACACTAGCCTTCTGAAAAGTAGAAGTGGTTAGACAGAGTGATAGGAACTGTAAATTCAGATAAAGATTGACTTGGAAGTTATCAAATTCCTACCTTTTGTTTTTGTAAACAAAATTCTAAGGAGGGTCACAGTTCAGGATTTATAACATCATGCAGCCTACCAAGGGTGATGTCTTCATATAGTTTTGCCTATGCTGGGATGCCTAATATATCTAGTAGTAGTTCTAATTATGAAGCTCTCATATTCCACATTTATTTTGTATTAATGGGGTATGTGTAGATGAAATTATAGTTTAAACATTGTAGTGAGTGCACTGCAAGTGCTGCTTATTTGCAGTGACATACTGTGCAGTTGTGTTTATTTTATGCAGACTATGTGATTGTTTTGATCATTTAACCGTTTTTGGACAAAGGGGGGAGGCCTATTTGATGGCCCCTGCTCGACTTAAAACAGTAGTGAATGGGAAAGTAAGAGTATTCACTTCAGAAATCCAAGCAAATTTTTTTTGATGGGGCTTAAGTAATAGAGGTCAGAGACATGAAGATGTTAAGTGAATTCGGGGGTGGGCGGGCAGCCTACATCTACACGACACCAACATTCAGGCCAACGGGGGTCTGATTGCTCAACAGGATGGGGGGGGGGCTGGCTGGGAGAGGGAGATCCCAACCATTCCTGGGGGGGGGGGGGGGGGGGAGTGGTGTGGGGAGGAGGGAGGGATGGGAGAGGGGCTGGGGAGAAGGGTAGTGCACAGTGGAGGGGGGAGGGGAAAAAAATGGAAAGCAAGGGATAAGGGGAAGTAAGAGAAGTACAAGGACAGGGGAGCAAACAGAGAAGGGAATTCAGGATCCCACGCAGCCAGGTAGAAAAGCAAAAAAAAAAAAAAGAAGAAGAATAGAAAATGACTAGACTTCGAATTGCCTCAATTAACATATGTAGATTAAATGACCCCCGTAAATGAAGAAAAGTTGCAGAAGATTTAAAAACTCTTAAGGCTGATATTTGTTGCCTACAAGAGACACATGTGGAGTATAAAAACTGCAGAATTCTAGGGTCACTCTGTATGAGAATGATAGTTTGCTCAGAACAAGATGTTAGAACCAAAGGGGTGGCAATATTGGATCAGAGTAACAAACTAAAATTCGCTAGACAGAAGGCTGACAGGAATGGGAGATGGGCGATTGTAGAATGTTGCTACGGAAAAGATCGCTTTACACTATGCTCTGTATATGGGGTAGTCACGGACGACTCAGCAGTAATGGACACTCTCGCTATAGAACTAACAGGCTGGTCTCACCCGTATATTCTTTGTGGTGATTTCAATTTCAATGGTTCTTGGGATGGATTGCAGGATCTATTAGCACCCACAACCAAGAAATATCAGGGGCGTAATCCTAGTGTATTTAAGGCAATGGTTGGTATCCAGAAGGAGTTAGGATTGGTGGATGCTTGGGTAAAGTTACACGATCCAGACCCTGGATATACTTACTATTCGGCCCCTCATGCGAAGTTGGCGCGACTTGATTTTTTCTTGACATCCCCTGAATTATTAACGCATGGAAGGATGGAATTATTTCCCCGGATTATATTAGATCACAACCCTTTAGTATTTGACTTAGAGCTGGACGGGCTTGAGTATAAAGTCAGGAGGTGGACATTTGAAAGAGGGCTCCTTAAGGATCCTGAATACTGTGACTATATGAGAAATTGGATAGTTGAATTTTGGGGGTTCAACCAGGGGCCAGCACCAGTATAGATAGTCTGGGATACTTTGAAAGCAGGAGTACGGGGGGAAACTTTGAGCTTTAGTCTTAAGAGGTAGAAAAACTCCCAAAGCAGAATAAAAGACTTGCATATGAAGCTGAGGGAGGCAGGGATGCAGAAAGACAGTTGATTATAGCCATAGAAATGGGGGAGGACATAAACAGGGTCCAGGAGCAGGTAGCTATAGCTAAAGCAGCAATTAGCGAGGTTACCGCACAAAGAATAGCGGAGAAATACCTGGTGCAACGCTGGGAAGGGTATGAGTTCGGAGAAAGATCCTGGCACCTGTTAGCGATAAGGACAAGTCAGAAAACAGCAGCTGGGGTCATTAGAGAGATTAGAGATCAGCAAGGACAAATAGTGTCAGATGCGGATGGAATTAGGAAGGTGTTCCAGAGATATTATGCAGAACTATATAATGCCACAGCTGTATTTTCTGATATAGAAATGTTAGAATTCCTAAACTCTATCAGGAGTAAAAGATAATCGGAGGAGGACCATCTGCATTTGGAAGGTCAGATGGACACCCTAGAATTAGACAAGGCACTGAGTAAACTCGCCACTGGGAAAGCCTCGGGCCCGACGCGATCCCTCTAGAGTTTTATAAAACCTTTAAAATACTGTTGCTCCCATTGATGATGGAGTTATTTATTCAGGTACAGAACGGCGGGGAAATCCCGTCATCATGGGATATGGCCAAAATATCAGTTTTTGTGAAGAAAGGGAAGGCCCCACAAAGTCCGGCTTCATATCGGCCGATTACTCTAATCAATAGCAATGTTAAAATATAGTCAAAAATACTTGCCGCCCGATTATCCTCGGTGATCAAGAAATTGGTAACATCTAGACAACATGGGTTCGTTCCGGGTAGAGATACTACCGATCATATTTGAAGAGTCGTCACGCTCCTCGATGCTACAGAAGCGGCAGAGGAGCCCATGGCAGTTGCATTATTAGATGCAGAGAAGGCATTTGATCGGATAAATTGGAAATATTTGTTGCAGGTAATGGAGCATTATGGTCATGGGAAGAAATTCATTCTAGCGGTAAGGGCTATATATAGGTCACCGGGAGTGAGAATACAACTAATGGGAGGGCAATCCGAGGGTACCCAGGTGGGGAGAGTTACCAGGCAGGGATGTCCATGCTCTCCGCTGCTGTTTGCTCTATATATAGATCCCCTGCTTAGACAGCTGGAAGGGAACAGAAGGATCCCACCGGTGTGTAGGCATGGATGGGATACAAAAGTCTTAGCATATGTGGATGACATAGCCATTATAACTACCAATCCAGATTTGTCACTGAAAGAAGTTGAAGAGGTGATGAGGAAATTTGGAATGTTCTCTGGATACCTGCTAAATAGAACAAAAACACAATTATTGGTTCATCAATACAAGAACACCCAGGATAATCGGAGGGTCCATCATGCAGTGTATCTGGGTATCGATATTACACCAAAAGTAGGAGAGATTATTAATCTGAATTTAGATCTAATACATCCGAAAGCCAAAAATGATATGTGCAGGTGGAATAATCTACATATGACTATAATGGTGAGGTGTAATATGGTTAAAATGATTCTCCTCCCTAAACTGTTGTATATTTTGAGCGCTGTACCATTGAGCTTTACAAATCCTCGGTTTGAGGAGATGGACCGGCTGGTCATGAGATTTATCTGGGCATATGGCAAGTGTAGAAGAGCGAGTACATTTATGTCTCTACCGCGGGAATGGGGGGGTTGTCCTTACTAAACATAAAATTATACCAAATGGCAGCAGCTTTTCAGTATATGCATCCACTATGGGGGGTTAAGACAGTAGGGACTGATGTAGAGGACTGTGCTAACATCTACGAGCTTCTGGTAGGAGCAGCAGCTAATGGCTGCTTGCTAACATTTCACAATCCTGGATACTACAAGAAAGCTCGATATAAGGTATTAGAGGCGGCTTATAAATGCTGATGATCATGGCGGAAAAAGAACGGGCTTTGTAGATTTAATTATTATACTGTAATAAAGAATAACCCATTGCTTCCTGAAATATTTAAGTATAATTATATGGTAAAATGGGCTTCCTCAGGTATAGAAAGGCTAGGGGACTTGTTTGACGATTCCGGGGTTAAGGCGTTTAGGGATCTTCAAGGGCAGTATGGTTTAGAGCGAAGGGACTTTTTCAAATATCTACAGATACAAGACTTCTTGGGTAAAAAAACAGGGGGGGGGTCACAGGGATTCAGAAGTAACCTACTGCTTAACGACATTTTGGGAAAATCCAATATAACAATTAGGTCAGCCTACTCATTATTGATGGCAGAACAACCTGACGACCTGGAGAAGTATAGTGAGAGGTGAAAGGACAAGCTGGCTGATGGGAGCATTAACTGTTTTAATTCATTAGAACTGGGACATACTATCTTACTCTCCTCTTTGTTGCAAGCACAACAATATAAGACTGTGTTTGACTTGTATCATACACCAGCGCATCTCGCCAAGTGGGGGGCTCACTAGGACAAATTGCCTGAGATGTGGGAATTACGGAACAGATATTGTACATATGTTTGCCACTTGTGGGGAACTGAAGGCTCTGAGAGATGGCATTCAACTTATCCTAAAAGGGGTATTGGGGTACGATCTGAGCCTTACCCCTGAGATCATGGTCTTTGGGGTCGCCGAGGAAATAAGGGGATGCCATAGAGCATTTATCTTTCTTGCCATGGCGGTTTACCAAATATGTATCTCTTTTGCATGGTTGAACCCACGACCACCGTCATGGCAGCAATGGTTGGGCAAATTATTGTCTGTATATCATCTGGAAATGGCATTGTATAAACGTAAGGGGAGATGGGCTAGGAATAAAGGGAAGGCAAGATGGGGACAATTCCATGATTGGATCATGGCCCATTAATGTCTAATTAACCCAGGCTTTCCCCAACCCATAATAATGAAAGTCTCCCCCTTTAGGCCAATTGGGCTATGTTATTATCTCTATAATTCTTATATTTTGGGCAAAGTGATGTATGATTGTAACCATTTCTCTTTCCTTTCCAAATAATAAAAAAAAAATGATTGTTTTTTTCCCCACTGTTCAAGGATGATTCTTTATTCAGTATGTCATTTATGTTGTATAAATCTGAAAGCTGAGAACAGTAAAAAAGGAAAAGGAAATGCTTATTTTTAATATAACATAGGATTAAACATGGGAAATGCGTAGTTATTTGTTGCTATTATGAAGTTCAGATTTCTAGGTTTAATTTATAATTTTTGCATAGTTGTTTGTTTCTTTTTCAATACAGATGAATGGCACCATCTATTGGAGTAATGTACTTAAAAATTAGCTCTTCCAGTGTTGTATTAGTTTACATTATGAGGGTGTTCCACACTACATTTGTTTTTTAAAAAACATACACCCACTTATGTAGCCAGACACCCACTTACACTTCCATACAGCCACTCACACACCCACTAACATATCTATACAGACATGCACTTCTCACTGAGTGCTTTTTACAGGCCCACTTACACACCCATACACATACTCACACACACACACACACTTACTTACAAACACACAAACACACCCGTATGACAACTCACATGCAAACTCACACAGCCACACACCCATTGACACACCTACTCACTCATCCATAAAGCCACTCTCATGACCACTCACAGACGATTCAGACACTCACACAGTCACTGACATACTCACATACCCACTTACACACCCACACAGACATTTAGATCGACACTAATACACCCATATAGTCACTCACACAGGAACTGACACACTCAAATAGCCACTCACACACCCATTAAACATGCAAATACCTAGTCAGATTCACTCATATACCCATACAGATACTGACACACCCATACAGCCACTCACACCCCAAATCACACAACCACTGACACACCCATGCAACCACTCGCACACCCATACTCAGACACTCACACATATTACAAACCCACAAAAAAACATCCTCAATAACACATCCATACAGTCACTTACACAGCTTCTGACACACCCACACAGTCACTCGGACACCGACTTACTCACCCAAGTAGACACTTTCACACCCACTCAGCCACACAGCCAGTCACATGCACATTGACACAACCACTTAGACACCCACAAAGACGTCTACATCTGTACTAACACACCCATACTGTGACTCACATAGGTACTGACACAGCTACACAGACACTTACACTCCAGTTCCCACTCTCATACAGTCACTTATACACTCATTTACCTATGTACACACCTACTCACATACAATCGTACATGCATACAGATACTTATATACTCATTCACACGTCCAAACAGCCACTTACACACCCAGTCATAGACCAATACAGCTACTCACATACTCAGAGATCCACTTACACAAGCAGTGATTCACTCATACAGCTACTGACACAACCACTGAGACACCCATACAATCAGGTACACATTCATTTCTATTTTATTATTCTAGATGACATTGTAAAACCTTTGCAAGTGTCTTCTTTAATAACCATTTGTGTAGGAGGATGGCTCATTATAGAGTGTACAAAAATGAGGTGCCCCGTGCAGGAGGCCAAGCAACCCCACCTTGGTATCCAGAGGTTAAAAAGCAGACCACCTCATGCTCTGTTTTTTGTGATAGTGTGAGTGATCAGTTAGGCTAATTCAGGAGATGTGCACTCACTGTATCAATAAATGTGGACACACACTCAGGAAAAATAACTCAAAACCAATTTACAAAACTACTTCAGAATATTATAACATCACCAATATATGGTAAGAACTACTTTTCTTATGATTTTTCAAAGTTTAGAAAATGTTCTGTTTTTGTGTGTAATTATGCGCCATCTGAATCAATGGGAAAGTCCTTAATATGTATATAAAATCAGGCAACACTCTCACAAGCTTAACCTTCTGTTTTTAGGTGGAGGTTGTGGAGAGGTTCTATGGGCCAGCCGGAGAAGTTTGGGTGGTTCCCAGTTCAAGCAGGAGCAGTGGCTAAAGGTCTTGAAGCTGGCACACAAAGAAGAAGGGGACAACTTGGAAACACACTACACAGAGGGACTCAAAGGTAAGTTTGCTGGGTCCCCTTGGAGGGCAGAGATCATAAGGGTTTGGGGACCCCTAAAGAAGACATGTTTGGTCATGCAAGGGCCAGGAAGGGCAGGTACAGCTCAGATAAGTCAGCCAGGCTTCGTGGTCTTGGAGTCCTTTCAGTCAGGAGCAGGCAGCTTGAAGGATAGATTGCATTTCAGCAGTGCCACTCTGGAGGGTGGTTTTCTGATGTACTGAAGTCCCTCAACTCGTGCAAGGTATCTGCCAGGGGGAGGAGGTGATACACCTTTGCCCAGGTAAGTCTTTGTGTTGTGCTTTCTGATAACACAGGCTTTCACCCCAGGAGTCCAGAATCATGTCTGGTGGTGACAGGCTGGTTAAGTCAGTCAGCAACCATGCCAGGGCTGTTAGGTCTTGCACTGGGACCTCTGAGGTGCCCTCTGGGTTCATTTTATAATAAATCCAGCAAAGGCATCAGTGTGGGTTTACCATGCTGAGGTGTTTGATACCAAACAACCCAGGGTTCAGAGAGGCCATCATGTAGCCGGGGAACTCATAATGACTAGTGTTCAGCACATGCATTTGCTTTGGCTTCCCTGTGCGCTTACAGTTTCTAAGAATTGGTAAAGACACAGTAGAGGCATATTTGCTCATGCATGCACATGTCCTCACATGCATTATAGTGCACTCTGCCTTTAGGGCTGCAAGGGGTAGTTGACCTGTATTTCATGCAGTGTTAGTGGACACGGCACTCTTGGTGATTGCCATGTCAAGTTTTCAACTTTGTATACACCTTGTCATGCACTCGCAATGGCAGACTGCATGAGGCTGGTATGGGGCCTTTCAGAGGGGCATAAATGCTTGCTGCAGCTCTGGCAGCCCCTCTTCAGTATCCATGTCCTATGTACCATGGGTACCATTTATTGGGGACTTACAAGGGTGGCCAAAGTGCCAAACAATACAATTTTGGTGAAAGAGATCTGGCCCGGGGAATCTGTTGAGGAGGGGCCCAGGGCACATCATTGTCGCAGCAAAAGATGGGGGGCTATCCATGTAAAAAGAGGCTCTTTTTCACACCTTGGTGAATATTAAGGAAGTCAGATGTACTACTTTAAGTTCACTCATGAAGGGTATAAAACATGTATGCATAGAAAAACACATAAACACTTAAATACTCAGGCGCCCATTACAACCCTGACGATTGCACCGCCAACAGGCTGGCGGTGCAATCCTGCTAATCACCGCCGGGACCGGGCGTTTACCACCACATTGGTCCCAGCGGTTGTAATGCCCCAGGGAAGCGCTGCCCAGGAGATTACGAGTCCCCCTCCCGCCAGCCTTTTCATGGCAGGAGGAACCGCCATGAAAAGGCTGGCAGAAAGGGGAGTCGCAGGGCCCTTGGGGGCCCCTGCACTGCCCATGGAGCTTTTCACTGTCTGCATAGAAACTGCATCCGTTGCACCGCCGCAACAATGCCGACTCCATTTGGAGCCGGCTCCCGTGTTGCGGCCGACATCGAAGCTGGGCCGGCAGGCGGAAACTAGGTTTCCGCCGGCTGGCCTAGTGGGGATCTCGTAATGGCCACTGCGGGAGTGCGGCCACATTGGCGGCCGCACAGCGGTTACAACTTGGCAGGCGGCAGTTGCCGACTGCCAATGTTGTAATGAGGGCCTCCATTGCATATAAACATAAAACATAAAGTTAGCTCTTTTTTTTCCAGATGAAGTGGTTCTAAAAAGAACTGGGGTTTTGTGTACAGATTGTATACAACATGGTGAAAGCAACTGGCTTCAGTCTTTGCAATAAAAGGAGTGTAAGAAAAAACAATTATGGCTGTCAGCAGCATCTATGTAGTCAGTCACAGAAGACATTTTAAGTCCCACAGGCAGATATGATTTTCCACAATGAGTCATTATCCCTGCCTTCTCCCTCATCATCCTATCATGTGTACATGAGTGGATTCTATTCAAATGTTCCCACGTGGATGAAGTACCATGGGAGTACTTCTTCCCCGTGATAAATTATTGTAATTTTTAATCAATGTTTGCTTTCCAAGACTGCAAAAAACACATTGCATGTTTGGGTTTCAGTATTCTCTAAAGAGTTCTGAAAGATAATTGACTGATGTAGGATGTTGCTTGCAATGTGCATGGGTGGAGATTTACTGCAGCCAAAAAGAAGTTATAATTTTTGTGTTCCCAGCTTTTTGGTGGATCCATGGTACCTTTTGTAGTAGATCCATGAACTCATAAAAGAAATATACTATAAAACACACATATGTTTCCAAATATTAATGTATGGATATGTTTTCTCTGATGTCAATACCAACATTTGTGAGGGTTAATATGCTAATTATATTTTTTGAAAAACACTTTGACGAATCCGCGGATCCATCGCAATTTCATCACAGGAAGTAGTTACAATAGATTATCCCAGTGGGCTCCCCTGTCAAAGTCATAGCGGATCCATAAAATGGTTTCAAAAAAGAGAAAATGCTATTGCATAAATATTTGAATAAAAAGTATTTATAAACTTGTAAAAATGTATATTACTAAATTGAACTCATGGGTGAAGTGGTAGTATGATTAATATTAAAAGAGCTGATGCAATTGAGAATAATACCAAAGGTTAGAGGAATGTTTTAGTTAGGAGACAGCATTAAAAAACCTTAGGTTATAGGGATGTTATATAAGGGTCAGATTTTGCACACTTAAAACCACAGAAATTCAGCATTTATAGTTACTTGAGCTACCGTTAACTCACACCCCCACAATGCACTGCTTATGACTGCACATATTACATCACTCATGATCAGTGATGTCATTGATGACATCACTGCTGACATCATCCAGCAAAGTGCATTTCAAAATACTTGATAAAATACCATTCACAGTTTTTTAAATAAGAGAAGACAGGTGAGAGGTGTACACTGGAGACCTCAATGTAACCTTAACAAATACTACACTCACTTAATAACCAGGAGAGAGCACTCACCGGATAGTAAAGTTGCTTGTAAATCGCTACTCTAAACATTAATGACTAAAATAAGACATCTAACCATGCAGCCTAGTCTATCATAAACAACAACACCATTCATCAACATGGAAAACAGTTTTTATGCAGATGTCTGTTGTTGGAAATGGCCTTTCTGCAGGGTCACCCCCAAACTTTTTGCCTTCCTCCTTCTCTTTTTCTGACCTAATTTTTGCTGGTTTTAGGACTCTGCACACTTTACCACTGCTAATCAGCGCTAAAGTGCATACTCTCTCCTTTAAACATAGTGACATTGGCTCATACCCAATTAGCTTACTTAATTTACTTGTATGTCTCCAGTAAAGTACACTACATGTGCCCAGGGCCTGTAAATTAAATTGTTGTGCCACCCACATAACTCACATAAGTAGCCCCCTAACCATGTCTCAGGCCTGCCTCTGCAGTGCCTGTGTGTGCAGTTTCACTGCCACTACGACTTGGCATTTAAAAGTACTTGCCAAGCCTTAAACTCCCCTTTTTCTACATATAAGTCACCCCTAAGGTAGGCCCTAGGTAGCCCATAGGGCAGGGTGCTATGTAGGTAAACGGCAGGACATGAACATGTGTGTTCTAAATGTCCTGATAGTGTAAAGCTCCTAAATTAATTTTTACACTGCTGTGAGGCCTGCTCCTTTCATAGGATAGCATTGGGGCTACCCTCATATACTGTTTGAGTGGTAGATCCTGATCTGAAAGGCGTATCCAGGTCATATTTAGTACGGCCAGAATGGTGATACAAAATAAATCCTGCTTAATGGTGAAGTTGGATTTTATATTACTATTTTAGAAATGCTACTTTTCAAAAGTGAGCATTTCTCTACACTTAAATCCTTCTGTGCCTTCCAATCCATTTCTTGCTAGGCTTAGTTGACAGCTCCCTTGTGCATTCACTGAGACACACCCCAAACACAGGATACTCAGCCTAACTTGCATACATCTGCATTTTGAATGGGTCCTTCTGGGCTGGAAGGGTGGAGGGCTTGACACTTACATGTCAAAGGACAGTAGTCTGCCCTCACACAAAGGACTGCCACACCCCCTACTGGGACCGTGGCAGACAGGATGGAACTGAAAGGGGACCTTATGCATTTCTAAGCCACTCTTTGAAGTCTTCACCACTTCAAAGGCACATTTGGGTATTTAAGCAGGGTCTCTGACCCTTCCAACTTAGACACTTCTGAGGCAGACACGTCCTGGAGAAGAGAACCTGAACCAGAACATGCATCCTGACAAAAAGACCTGCCTGGCTGCCCAAAGGACGCACCTGTCTGCTTTCCGTGAAGGACTGCTGCCTTGCTGTTGCCCTGCTGCCTTGCTGTTCTCTGGCTATAGTGAGAAGTGTTCCCCAAGGGCTTGGATAGAGCTTGCTTACTGTTTCCTGAAGTCTCATGACCAAAAAGACTTCATCTCTACAAGAAAGACTCCTTGTGTGGCAAAAATCAATGCACAGCCTGCCAGAAACGACGCACAGCCTGTACCTCTGTGAAATATTCACTGCAGGCCAAACTGGAATGACGCAGCCCGACTTCGGAACAAGAAGATCGATGCAGCGCCAGCCTAGCGACCGGATATTCGACGCACGGCCCACTGGATCGACGCACAGCTGAGCCGGAACAACGCAACCCAACTTCCAGAGAGGAATCGACGCACCACCTGCCGTGCAGTAGAAATTTCCACGCAACCACCACCAGATTGACGCAGCCCCTCTGACTTCGTCCTGTCAGCGCTGGAAATTCATGCATCGTCCCCGGGGCGTCCGAAAACCCCACAACTCGAAAAGGGTCCACGACGAGCACCGGAAATCGACGCACAGCCGTCCCTTTGTTAAAACTAAAAGACGCATCGCCGCGTGCGGCCCGAGAAATCGACGCACACCTCCTTGTTTTCCACACATCTCCTCCTCTGAGGTTCTTTCTGGAGATTTTGCACACAAACCAGGTACTTTGTGCTTGAAAGAGACATTTATTGTTTTTAAAAGACTTACGACACTTTATATCACTTTTACAGCGATATCTCAATTGCAGTTTAATAGTTTTGAACTGCATTTGATCCGATACATTTTATATATTTTTCTAAACACTGTGTGGTGTATTATTGTGGTGTTCTACTGTGTTATTGCACGATTTATTGCACAAATACTTTACACATCGCCTTCTAAATTAAGCCAGACTACTCAGTGCCAAGCTACCAGAAGGTGGACACAGGATAATTTGGATTGTGTGTGATTTACCCTGACTAGAGTGAGGCTCCTTGCTTGGACAGGGGGTAATCTGACTGCCAAGCAAAGATCCCATTTCTAACATCAGTGATATCATCAGTGATGTCATTTGAGATGTGATCAGTGATGTAATAAGTGATGTCACTGAGCATGGCATCAGTGATTTAATATGTGAGATCTTAAGCAGAGCATTTCGGGCATTGGCTGCGGCCAGTCCCCGTGGCCAACACCCTATAACCACCCCATGGACGCAGGCTAGGCCTTGCAGTCAACCCTCTCTAACCACCCAGAGAGTTTTTCTAGGCTTTTATTAATGAAATGTCTTTGTCCAGTAAAAAGAGTGTTTATACATTTCAGTATTTATCTTAAATGTTTGTATTTGAAAAGTAATTAAAACAATCTTAGGGATGAGGGCCAGAGACCTCAACCTCTAGGCCACAGGTGACTATTTGCTGTGCAGTTTCCAGACATACATAGGACATTCACCCCAAATGATCCATCACTAGGAATTTTTAACAGTCAAAACATTAGTAAATTAACAGACACAGTTATGTTTGCTTTTGCTTGGTGGGAGCAGAAGCAAGCAGTTACCTACTGAGGGTGGGCACCTTGGGAAGTAGCAGCAACTGGCCCTATAACTCATGCTCTAAGGTAACTGTAATTCGTTCTCCTGCCATGCACAGTTTTTTTTGGTAAAAATGTTACTGCAAATATTACTGTGATATTAACAATAATATTATCAAAGATGTCATGAGTGTCATAATTTGTGGGGTAATTACAGTGCATGGTGAGGGCATGAGTTATAGTTATCTTAGGGCATGCGTTATACTTACTTGAGATAACGCTAACTATAACTGTTGAATTTCTATGGTTTTTTACATTTAAAATGTGAGCCTAACTATAATGTCCCTGTAACCTTTGTTTTTTTCAGTGAATTTCTATGTTTTTTTATTCTGATTTCCTAACGATAACATCCCTGTAACCTTTGGTTTGCTCAGTTAATTTCTATGATTTTTTTAACATTTAGTAATTTTCATTACTATACATTAATCCAACTACCACTGCACATGGCCTTTGTCAGTCAGTCCCTGACGCCAACCTCCCTATATGCACCCAACCTTGCATAGTGCACGCCCTTTGCCTTTGCACAGCAGAGGTTACCCGCAGGAGCTGGCCTGCAGCCAGACCCTGAGGCCAACCCCCCCCAACTACCCAATACCATGCTGCGCACAGCCCTTTGGCCATGCATGGCGGGCATTGTATGTGCCTCTCTGGGTGTGAGCATACTTGTGAGAGGGTGTATATAGGGGTGAGAGTGGCTGTAAGAGTGTCTATCTGGGTGTGACAGTGTTTACATTATTGTTCTAGTGGGTGCGTCAGTGTGTGTGTGTGTCTGTGAGTGGCTGTTTAGAGTGTCTGAGTGGGTCTCTGAGTGGGTGCATGATGGTCTGAATAGATATGTGTGTGAGAGTATCTGAGTGCATCTATGAGTGGGTAGATTAGTCTTGGAGTGGGTCTATGAGTGGGTGCATCTACGGCAGCATCCAGGTGGATCAGTGAGTGGGTGCATCAGTTTCTGAGTGGGCCTGTGAGTGGGTGCATGAGGGTCTCAGTGTGTCTATGATTGGGTGCATGAGTGTCTGAATGGGTTTGTGCGTGTGTGCATGAGTGTATGAGTGGGTCTGTGAGTGGGAGCGTGAGTCTCTAAATGGGTCTGTGAGAGGGGTACGTGAGTGACTGAGTGGACATGTGTGTGGATGCATGAGTGTCTCAGTGGGTCTGTGACTGGGTGCATGACTGGGCGGATCTGTGAGTGGGTGCATGAGTCTCTGATTGAGTCTGTGAGTGGGTGTGTGAGTGGCTGAATGGATCCATGGGTGGATGAGTGAGAGTCTCAGTGGATCTTTGAGTGGGTGCATGAGTCTATGAGTGAGTATGTGATTGGCTGTGTCAGTGTCTGAGAGGGTCTTTGAGTGGGTGCATGAGTGTCTGAGTGAGTGTGTGAGTGGGTGTGTGAGTGAGTGTCTGAGTGGATCTGTAAGTGGGTGCATGAGGATCTGAGTGGGCCTGTGAGTAGGTTCATGATGGTACAAGTGGATTGGTGTGTGCATGAGGGTTTGAGAACATCTGTGAGTGGGTGTATGCGTGGGTCTGTGAGTGGGTGGATGAGTCTCTGAGTGGGTTTGTGAGTGGATGCATCAATGTCTGAGTGGGTCTGTGAGTAGGTGCATGCCTTTCTGAGAGGGTATTTGAGTGGGTGCATAAGTCACCGAGTGGGTCTGTGAGTGAGTGTCTGAGTGGGCGCATGAGGGTCTAAGTGGATCTGTGTGTGCATTAGAGTCTGAGTAGACCTGTGAGTGTGTGGGAGAGTCTCTGAGTGGGTCTGTGTGTGGATAGGTTAGTGCCTTGGTGGGTCTGTGAGTGGGTGTGTCCATGTCTCAGTGGGTCTTTGAGTGGGTGTGTAAGGGTCTGAGTGGATCTCTGAGTGGGTGCCTGATGGTTAGAGTGGGACTGTAAGTGAGTAAATTAGTGTCTGAGTGGGTCTGTGAGTGGGTGCATAAGGGTGTGAGTGGGTCTGAGAGTGGGTGTGACAGTGTGTGTGACAGTATGTGTTTGGGTGGGACAGCATAGTTCACGACTCCATTGTGATGTTACATGCAAGGCCGTGGTGAGTACCAAAACACAATTGCAGATCAAAGATTGTCAAAGAAAAAGAGGTTTTAATTTTTTTTAACTCATAATTCATCCCTCACAAACCCATACATTATCCCCATAGGGACAAAGTACCTCTTCCCTGATCCCTTTTACCCATTTCTCAAAGAAAATCTATCCCCCAGGACCGTTGCCAGTCGATAAAACAAGGGCCGCAACTTTCTGAACAGATTGCACCCAGCCAATCACACTCCTCTGTGTGGTTTGCGTCCCTATATATACACATTTATTTCCCTGTTAATTACCAAAAAAGCACTGAACAGATTCACAGCAAAACACAAAAAGGTCGCTTTCTAAACCAGGATCTACCTTACTGCCAAATCTGGTGTAATTCTGTCCAGTAGTTTCAGCACTATCGCTGGTCAAAATCCCTATGGAAAAATGAAAGGTTAAAAGAGTGTTTTGGGACACCCCGCCTTTTTCTTAGACCACCCCCCAGGTGGATCACCCCAAAACTTTCTATACAGCAGCTGACATGAGTGGCAAATTTTTGGGGAAAATTTCATGAAGATTCATCAAGCGGCGACAAAGATATAGGCAAGCAAAATAAAACTTTTTATATAGAAACTAGGTTCTAAGTGTAACTACCCTATAAACTAAAAAAGGAGATTTCGTTAGAATAATGCAGTCTAGTGGTCCAAGGAGCAAGTCCTAAGTGATTACAATGTTGTCACGTGACTGATGTAGATTACCTTTTCATTTTTTGGGTGATTAATCATTCAGAGTAAATGCAGCTGGTTGTCTGGGATATGTCCAATTTGCCCTGAGGTAAAAGTATGCTAGTTTGTGATTCTCCAATATTGTTAATTTGTTTTCTCATTCAATAGGCTACATATGCTGCACGTAACCACAATGACACTCCTGCATTGTGGTTACATGCTGTTCCAAGATGAACAATGCCAAAAGAATGAAAGTGCACCATTTTTACACAAAATCATTTTCTTAACTTTATTATAAATACTTTTGAAATACGTGTGCTCTTCTTATTTTGCATTCAATTCTGGGTAATTATCTAACTAATTATGACTTTATGAGCTACTAAAGTACATTTGAATGGATAAACATAACTGTCAACTTCTTTTCTGGCAGATGTGCAGTGCTCATGGAGTTGCTGAATGTTTTTTCCCAACCCCCACCTATTGTGAGTTTGATTGTGCTGTAATCTATTTCCACCATCAACACTGATACTTGATCTTACACTTGATGGGGTGAATTTGGTCTAAGCAATGCTAAACTAATACAGTAGAATGGTAAAACAAATTGTAGACACCCATGCCAGCCCCCTTTCCCTGGCTATGAGACATCATGTGGAAGAAAATAACTTATAATAATGCTTATAGGTAGGCCAAGGCTAGATTGTGTATAGATGTTCACACTTTAAGCGCCATGGTTAATCTGCCTGTTAAAGTAACATCGTCCAGACATGTATTTGGGTTTTATCATCCATAATGCTTGATTTACTAAATGACTGCAGATTGTGTTGATTTACTCTGAACTCTGTCTTTGATGCTCCACCCACTCTATCCTCTTTTAGCTTCATGTTGCAGAATCCTCTTGTGGGTTCACCTGCTCCAATCAGAATAAAAAACAAGTGCTGCTTGCAGGTAGTCACTTTGGCAAAACCCCTGCATCAAACTAATATTCACAGATATTGGGTGAGGTGGCACACAAACTATTTCAGCTCAGGTAATAAATGGAAGGAGGGAGTGTTTGGGTGGCACATAACATAATGTTAAGAATTGGAAGGAGGGAGTGCTTGGTTGGCACATAGCCTGATGGGACATCCATTCCATGGGTATTACATATTCCTTAATGGTGACTACACAAGGGGGGGCAGTTGAAAGCACAACTAGAACAGGGTTCTGGGGGCATGGTTGGGTTCTATTAGCCCATACCACTCTAAAAGCAATCCCTAGTTAGTGGCATATCATGGAAACATCAGAGCACTAAAACGGCTGGTCTGGCCATAGCAATATATAGCTATCAAAGATGTGTGGATGTTCAATTACATCAATTCAAGAAGAGGGGTGGGGGTGCAAAGGTTGTAAATGGTCAGTTTACCAACACTAATACTGATTATAGGAGGGTTGAATACAAAATCAATCAATAAAAAGCACATAAAATTAAAAGTCACCAAAGTAAAATGTTGTTTGGCATTCCGATTTCTCTTTTGGGTTATTGCATTAGCTTGATTAAGTGGCTGAATTTTTGTTACCTTGGTGGCAGATCACTTCAAACTTATTTTTCACCGGGTGTTTAGCTATTTGGAGATCAATCTATATTAATGTTTAACAGTGATACTTTGGTTCAAGTAAGCAGACATTTGGCGATTTCTTTATGTTTGGTGACCTTTCACTGAGTACCTGGTTACTCATCCAAGCAATTTGACGCTTTATGGTATTGATGAATTTTCCTGTTTTTTAAAGGTTAGCTTTTCCTCTTTTGATCTTTTGATTGACCAACTGGTTGCGGTCCTTGCCAGGTAGTCCTAATTCATGTTCTATATTGATTTCTCCTTTATCTTTTTCTTATTAACGATGGTGCCCTCTGTTTGTTTGGTCTTTCAGATTTTACGGTTTGCTCAATAAATTGTTTATGTCCTAATGATGACCCTCTGACTTGGTGAGGTTGAAACTTTGTCATGCTTCTGTAATATGTAAGGGTTTAAAAACCTCAAATTTCAAATTGGACTTGGATCTGTGCACTATCTTGAAAGTTAATTATTCAGATGCCAGCTTTTGTCTGCTTTTAACACACTATGGCCCTCATTACAACCCTGGCGGTTGGTGATAAAGTGGAGGTAATACTACCAACAGACCGGCAGTAAAAATAATGGAATTATGACCACGGCGGAAACCGCTCACACAGACAGCCACTTTATCACATCGACCGCCACAGCAGTAGCCTCAAGCACCACGGCGGTAACTGCCAACAGCCAGGCGGAAGACAATGTACCGCCCACACTTTTATAACAGGCTTGTCAGCTACCTTTTCTGGGGCGGTACCAACGACATCAAAAGCAAAGCAGAAACAGTGCACAGAAGGGAATCGACTCACCCCTGGAGACTTGAAGAAGAACACGCCATCATGTAGCCCGAGTTGCAGGTGTTCCCCATGCTCATCTATCTCCTTCTTCACCATGATTATCAACGCTGGCAAAGACGACCACAGTGAGTACTGCTGCCTAGCACACAAGGGAGGGGGTGGAAAAAGAGAGTGACACACACACGCAACACGCAATACCCCCACCCCCAACACCATACACACAAATAGATGCACAAACATTACATATCCACCCCATACCACTCAGGAATAATGCAAGGACAAAATGAATTGATTAAAGTGAGTGTAAGAAGATAAAATACTGGACATATGTCCTTCAAAACCAAAACAGTATATACATATATACAAATGAAGGAATACTGACAAGTCCACAATGTCCGTGGGCCACCGTGCCATATCACATAGGCCAAGGCCCCACTTGACTCCTGCAACAACACGGAGAGAAAACTGCAGGGGCATCAGGTCAAAAATACACAGGCATCTCAGGGGGACGGGAAACGGGGGGCACCTCAGCCGGAAGATGGCTGAGGTGGACACCACTGGTCCTGGAGGGAGCTACATGCCCATCACACTGTCCTAGGGAGTACAAAGCCAGTCTCTCAAGTGGGTGGTCTGCCCACTGCTTGGTCCTGGGGTGTGCAAGGCCGCAGTCTCTCAAGTGGGTGGTCTGCCCACTGCTTGGTCCTGGGGAGTGCACGGCCACAGTCTCTCAATTGGGTGGTTTGCCCACTGCTTGGTCATGAGGAGTGCAAAGCCACAGTCTCTCAAGTGGATGGCTTCTCCACTGGTTTCGGAGGGGGTATTGTGCCCAGTGTGCTTCATCCTGGCAAGGAAGGCGTGAGTGGATTCCTTCTTCCATTGGTTCTGGAGGGGGCTTTGTGCCCAGTGTGCTTCATCCTGGCAAGGACGGGCTGAGTGGATGCCTTCTTCCACTGGTTCTGGAGGGGGCTTTGTGCCCAGTGTGTTTCATCCTGGCAAGGATGAAGTGATTGGATGACTTCTTCCACTGGTTCTGAGGGGGCTTTTTGCCCTGTGATGCAGCACATGGGGAGTGCAAGGTCACAGTCTCTCACCTGGGTGTCACACCCAGAGGATTTGCAGGGGCCAGGACACACTACAGTCCATGGATGCAGGACTACACACTGCCCGCTGGTGGTGACAGCTGCTCAGTGGTGGCAGTGGCGGGGCTGGTGTCGGGGATGCCAGGGGTGGAGGGAGGCTCCTGCCCATCCCCTGCAGCCTCGGATGGCTGCCCACTGGGGCTTCTGGCAGTGCTGGCAGTGGCTGGGGTGGCTCCTGCCCCTCCCCTGCAGCCTCGGACGGCTGCCTACTGGGGCTACTGCTGCTGGCACTGCTGCAGGCAGTGATGCTGGTGGTAGTGCAGGTGGCAGTGCTGGTGTTGGGAATGCCTGTGGTGGGGGGAGGCTCCAGCCCTTCCCCTGCAGACTCGGATGGCTGAACCACCATGGTTGGTGGTGGGGGCTCAGATTCAGTCCCTGCACCAGGCCTCCTGACCTTCCTGTAGGAAGGTAGCCTCTTTCCAGCCTTGTTACCCCCACTTTTGGCCTGTTTGTGAGTATATGTCTGGGTGTTTTTACTGTCTCACTGGGATCCTGCTAGCCAGGGCCCCAGTGTTCATAGTGGAAACCCTATTTGTCAGTGTGTTTGATATGTGTCACTGGGATCCTGCTAGCCACGACCCCATTGCTCATAGTTTGTGGCCTATATGTGTTCCCTGTGTGGTGCCTAACTTTATCACTGAGGCTCTGCTAACCATAACCGCAGCGTTTATGCTCTCTCTTCTTTTTAAATTGTCACTTCAGGCTAGTGACTAATTTGACCAATTCTGATTGGCACACTGGAACACCCTTATAATTCCCTAGTATATGGTACCTAGGTACCCAGGGTATTGGGGTTCCAGAAGATCCGTATGGGCTGCAGCATTTCTTTTGGCACCCATAGGGAGCTCAGACAATTCTTACACAGGACTGCCACTGCAGCCTGAGTGAAATAACATCCATGTTATTTCACAGCCATTTTTCACTGCACTTAAGTAACTTATAAGTCACCTATATGTCTAACCCTCACTTAGTGAAGTGAAGGTTAGGTGCAAAGTTACTAAGTGTGAGGGCACCCTGGCACTAGCCAAGGTGCCCACACATTGTTCAGGGCACCCTGGCACTAGCCAAGGTGACCCCACATTGTTCAGGGCAATTTCCCTGGACTTTGTGACTGCGTGGACACCATTACACGTGTGAATTACATATAGGTGAATACCTATGTGTAGTTTCACATGGGTAACTCCGAACATGGCCATGTAACATGTCTAAGATCATGGAATTGTACCCACAATACCAATCTGGTATTGGGGTGACAATCCCATGCATCCCCGGGGCTCCAGCATGGACTCCGGGTACTGGCAAGCTAGGTCTCTGGGGTTTTCTCTGCAGCTAACGCTGCTGCCAACCCTCAGACAGGTTTCTGCCCTCCTGGGGCCTGGGCAGCCCAGTCCCAGGAAGGCAGAACAAAGGATTTCGACTGAGAGAGGGTGTTACACCCTCTCCCTTTGGAAATAGGTGTTAAGGGGCTAAGAGGAATAGCCTCTGGAAGTGCTTTGAAGGGCACAGATGGTGCCCTTCTTGCATAAACCAGTCTACACCAGTTCAGGGATCACCCAGCCCCTGCTCTGGTGCGAAACTGGACAAAGGAAAGGGGAGTGACCACTCCCCTGACCATCACCACCCCAGAGGTGGTGCCCAGAGGTCCTCCAGTGTGTCCCAGGCCTCTGCCATCTTGAATGCAGAGGTGAGAGGGCACAATGGAGACTTCTGTGTGGCCAGTGCCAGCAGGTGACGTCAGAGACCCCTCCTGATAGGCTCTTACCTGGTTAGGAAGCCAATCCTCCTCTGAGGGTTCTTTAGGGTATCTCCTGTGGGTTTCTCTTCAGATAACAAATGCAAGAGCTCACCAGAGTTTCTTTGCACTTCTCTCTTTGACTTCTGCCAAGTATCGACCGCTGACTGCTCCAGGACGCCTGCAAAACCGCAACAAAGTAGCAAGAAGACTACCCGCAACATTGTAGTGCCTAATCCTGCCGGTTTTCTCGACTGTTTCCTGGTGGTGCATGCTGTGAGGGCTGTCTGCCTTCACATTGCACTGGAAGCCAAGAAGAAATCTCCAGTGGGTCGACAGAATCTTCCCCCTGCCAACACAGGCACCAAATTTCTGCATCACCTATCCTCTGGGTCCCCTCTCAACTTGACAAGCATGGTCCCTGGAACACAGGAGCTGGATCCAAGTGACCTCGACAGTCCAGAGGTCCTTCTGTCCAAATTTGGTAGAGGTAAGTTCTTGCCTCCCCACGCCAGACAGTAATCCTGTGTACTGTGTGATTGGCAGCTGCTAGGGCTCCTGTGCACTTTTGCAAGACTTCCTGCATGCACAGCAAAGCCCAGGTCCCCAACACTCTGTCCTGCATTGCCCAACTCGCTGAGTTGGCCTCCGACTTCGTGGGACCCTCTTTTGTTGTGCTGATACGACTGCCGTGCTCTGATTTTCTGAATGCCTGCTCTGGTGCTTCTGCGGGTGCTGCCTGCTCCAGCATGGGCTCTCTCTATTGCTGAGTGCCCCCTCTGTCTCCTCCTCCAAGGGGCGACCTCCTGGTCCTTTCTGGGCCCTGGCAGCACCCAAAACCTTCAACCATGACTCTTGCAGCTAGCAAGGTTTCTTTGCAGTCTTTCTGCGTGAAAACAATTCTGCATCCTCCAGCACGCCGTGGGACATCTGCTGACCAAAGGAGAAGTTCCTGGCACCTTCCATTGTTGCAGAATCTTTGGCTTCCTCCACCCGGAGGCAGCCCTTTTGCACCTTCATCCGGGGTTTAGTGTGCTCCTGCCCCCCCGGACACTTGCGTGACTCCTGGACTTGATCCCCTTCGTTTGCAAGTCCTCAGGTCCAGGAATCCGCCTTTAGTGCTTTGCAATCAGTTGTTGTCTTTGGAGAATCCCCTATCTCGACTTTACTGTCTTTCTGGGGTAGTAGGGTAACTTTACTCCTACTTTTCAGGGTCTTGGGGTGGGGTATCTTGGACACCCTTAGGGCCTTATTTATACTTTTTGGTGCAAAACTGCACTAATGCATTTTTGCACCAAAAAGCTTTGCACCGGCTTGCACCATTTTTTAGCACCAGCTGGGCACCATATTTATGGAATGGTGCAACCCAGTGCAAAAGGTAGACTAGCGTAAAAAAATGACGTTAGTCAGTTAAGAGTCAAAATAAATGACTCTAACCAGATTAGTGTCATTTTTTGACGCGAAGGGGCATATTTATTCTAAGTTTTCACTGAATTAGTGTCATTTTTTTTACTCTAATTCGGTGCAAAACTAACTTCATATTTATAATTTGGTGCTAGACCCGTCTAGCGCCAAAGTTATGGAGTTAAAGTCATTTTTTGGAAGTGAAAACCTACCTTGCCTTAATGAGATGCAAGGTAGGCGTTCCCGTGCAAAAAATGACTCTATGACCTTAACGCCATATTTATACACCCATGCAAAAATGGTGCAAAGCTTTCTTTTCCCCATTTTTTAAAGCCTGAGTCAGGGCAGGTGTTAGGGGACCTGTGGGCCTATTTCCAGGGTGGAACACCATGGAAGAAGCCCACCGGTGCCCTCCCCAGGCCCCAGGGGCACCCTTCACCCACACCAGAGGGACTGAGGAAGATGGGGACCCCATCCCAGGTAAGTACAGGTAAGATTGCATTTTATTTTTTAAAGTGCCACAGGCAGCCCTGAAATGGGCACCCTTACATGGCATAGGGTGCAATGGCCATGCCCAGGGGATCCTTGTCCTCTGTGCTGGCCATTGGGTTGGTGGGCATGACTCTTGCCTTTTCTAAGGCAGGAGTAATGTGGCATGGTAGGTTTAGCACCATAAAATGACGCTAATCTGGTTAGAGTAATTTTTTTTTATCTAACATGCCTAAAGTCAGTTTTTGGTACTAAAGCCTCTTCTTCTATACCGCCAGCCCCACCCAACTAAAGTAATTTTTTTTTTACTCTAGCCTACCCTTTGCACCGGCTTGCACCATTCCATAATGCACAGAAATGGTTGGTGCACAGAAATGGTGCAAGCCGGTGCTAAACCTTTTAGTGCAGTTTTGCAGCAATAAGGATAAATAAGGGCCAATATTTTTTACGTTTGCCCCACTTTTGCGTCAAAAAATGACATCAGGGCCTTGGTGCTAGATGGGTCTAGCACCAAAGTATAAATATGGAGTTAGGTTTGCACCGAATTAGAGTAAAAGAAATGACGCTAATTCGGTGCAAACAGAGAATAAATATGCCCTAGAGTATAAATATGCCCCTAAATGTGGCGTTAAGGTCATAGAGTCAATTGTTGCACGGGAACGCCTTCCTTGCATCTCATTAAGGCAAGGTAGGTCTCCACTTCCCAAAAATGACTTTAATTCCATAAATTGGGCACTAGACGGGTCTAGCACCAAAGTATAAATACGGAGTTAGTTTTGCACCGAATTAGAGTAAAAAAGAATTACGCTAATTCAGTGCAAACAGAGTATAAATATGCCCCTTAGTGTTTCCTTACACTCCCAGTGATCCTCTACACACTACACTAGGCCTGGGGTCCATTCGTGGTTCGCATTCCACTTTTGGAGTATATGGTTTCTGTTGCCCCTAGGCCTATTTCCTCCTATTGCATTCTATTGTGTTCTACAGTGTATGCACTACTTTTCTAAGTGTTTTACTTACCTGATTTTGGTTTGTGTGCATATTTTGTGTCATTTACTTACCTCCAGGGAGTATGTCCTCTGAGATACTTTTGGAATATTGTCACTAAAAAAAAGTACCTTCATTTTTTGTGACTCTGTGTATTGTGTTTTCTTATGATATAGTGCCATATGATATTGATATAAGTGGTGTAGTATGAGCTTTGCATGTCTCCTAGTTCAGCCTAAGCTGCTCTGCTATAGCTACCGCTATCAACCCAAGCTGCTAGAACACTACAAATCTACTAATAAGGGATAACTGGACCTGTCACAAGGTGTAAGTACCATCAGGTACCCACTATAAGCCAGGCCAGCCTCCTACACTTCCTGCCTGCAGGGGCAGGCCCCTTGCCCTTCCCAACTTGTGGTGCAACTTTGTCCTTCACCTTGGCAGCTGGTGGTGCCTCTTTGCCCTTGTCCTTCACAGCTGGTGGTACCGCCTTGCCCTTGTCCTTCACAGCTGGTGGTGCCCCCTTGCCCTTGCCCTTCACAGCTGGTGGTGCCTCCTTGCCCTTCACAGCTGGTGGTGCCTCCTTGCCTTTGCCCTTCACAGCTGGTGGTGCCTCCTTGTCCTTCCCTTTGGCAGCTGGTGCAGGCACACTGTCAGTGGTTATGGCTGGTTCCCTGGAGCCTCTGCCACCTGCAGTAGCTGCTGACACTACTGTGGCCATGGACTGGGTAGCTGACGTGCTTGCCTGGGTTCTGACCACCCTGGCCTGATGTGAAGGATGGGCTTAGGGGTAGGGAAGAGCTCAACGGCGAAGAGGAAAAGCTTCATAGGGACACTGGGGCTGAAAGAGGGTGAAGGTGTGGGAGTGGAGGAAGAGGGGGTGGTTGTAGGAGGTGTCAGTCTGCTGTGTTTGGTTGCAGGTGGATGGGCTGGATGCTGTTGTGAGGTGGATGGCTGATGGGTGTCTGAGTGCTAGCATTGGTATACTTTGGGAGGAGGGGGCACAGACACAGTGGGGGACGACACAGGGGACGTGTGCATGGATGTGGGGGTGGTGCTTGCCAGTGAGGGGTGTGTAGTGATAGTCGTGATGGTGATGGTAGTGGATGAGGATGTAGTGCATGCAGGTGTGAATGGAGACGCTACTGGGAGGGTGGTGGACGAGGAGGAGGGGTTCACAGAGGAAGCAGTGGATGTTAGTGTGTCTGATTCTGGATGGAGTTCCTGTGGAATGATGTGTGGTGTTTCTGTTTGCTGAGCCACTCCTGTGTGTTGTCTTTGGTGCATGCTGGTCTGAATGTGTGCTTGGGATAGGTTGGGGTTCAGGGAAATGGGACTGGGTAGAGGAAGTTGGAGGGGGGAGTTTAGAGACAGGGACAATGGTTGCCATCAGGAAGGAGGCCAAAGCCTGGATTGATCTCTGTTGGGCCGCCATGCCAGAGTGAATGCCCTCCAGGAATGGATTTGTTTGTTGCAAATGGCCTGCCAGCCCCTGGATGGCATTCACTATGGTTGACTGCCCAACAGTGATGGATCGCAGGAGGTCAATAGCCTCCTCACTCAGGGCAGCAGGGCTAACTGGGCCAGGTCATGAGGTGCCTGGGGCGAAGGAGATGCCCACCCTCCTGGGTGAGCGGGCACGAGAAACTCGCTGAGGGGCTGCTGGGAGGGCGATGCGGGTATGGGGGTGGCGACTGTACCTGTAGTTGGGGTGGCCACAGAGGTGTCTGCCACCAGCAGGGAGCTTTCATCAGAGGAGGTATCACTGTCTAAACTGTCCCCTCCTGTCTTTCCCGTGGTGCTCCCCTTGCACTCCGTCCAACTGGTGCCCTCACCATCGGTGGATTCGGCCTCCTGGGCCATGTGGCATGCAGCTCCCTTCCCTCGCCGGTGCCTCTGCTCCTCCGCCAGATGATGGTAATGCACATAAGTACAGGGTGACAAAACACAAATGGGGGGAGACAAAGGATACACGTAGTCAATAGCTGCACCAACACCACTGATGGCGTACACAAAACACTCACACAGGTAACAGGCCTATGCATTATGTAATGCACTACAAGTCACAATGCTAGTCACCAGCCCTAGGACAGGCATACCTAAGGCCAATAGAAGCATACTTGAGACCCACAGACCCTGCCTAGTAGTGGAGGCCTACTAGCTTGGTTGGAGGAATTTCACATCAGAACCCTGCCCAGCATGGGACCTACCATGCAATGTCCTGTCTGGCCTAGGGGCACCCATAGGCCCACATCCCTCTCCCGGAGGCCACCTCACCATGGGCAAGTTGTAGATTTGGAAACTGTACTCACCCTCTTGTGGCTGCTGTAATGCCCTCAAGCGCCCATCCAGCTCCAGATAGGCCACCACCAGTATGCGGAACATCAGGGAGATCAGGGATCGACAGGCCCCCCTTCACCCTTTCCTCATTGGGAGGCCATGCCCAGCTCGGCCTCTGCCGTCTTCCATGCCCAGCGTCTCAGGTCCTCCCACCGTTTGTGACAGTGGGTGCTCCGCCTGCCATAGACCCCCCAGGGTCTGCACATCCTTGGCGATGGCATGCCATATACCCTTTTTCAGATGGGCGCTGACCTGCAGACAAATAAACATAGAAAAAAGAATCAGCCATACCGTCCGGACTCTTACACTCATGGCCCACCATATCCCTCACAACCCCTTAAGCAAAGACATTGCCCACCATACATGCAGCATGCTTCCCAGGACCCTTCCACCCCCCCTTACAAGAGGCCCTCACACACAGAACTCCATGCATTCATGTCCCATGCATCGTGCTCCCAGTATACTAGCCTGTTGGTCTGGAGGCCCATACACAATTCGGTACTGGGGTAGGACCCCTTCCACCGGTCGCTCCAACTCCGCTGAGGTAAAGGCAGGGGCCCTTTCCCCAGTGACACAAGCCATGGTCGGTTCCAGACACAGGTCACAGCAGCACTTGCAGTGTAGGTCCTCTCCTGTTGAAAGACAGGTAGCAAGTGAGAGAACAGATAGAAAATGGTGGTCACGTCCACAACGGAGCACAACATCAGCGGCATTACCTCATTTCAAGACCTGATATCTGCTATCCGTCACCCCACTGGGATCCCCCCTCTTGTGCAGGTGCTATCTGTCCTCCATTTCTTGGCAACTGGTTCTTTCCAAGTGACAGTGGGCTTAGCAGCAGGAATGTCACAACCAACGATCTCATTAGTGCTAACAAGAGTGTTGTCTGCCCTGATGAAACACATGCGCAGCTACATTGTTTTCCCCCAGGTGGAGTATTTGGCCACAGTGAAATCTGACTTCTAAGCAATGGAACATATCCCCAACATTATTGGGGCAATTGATGGTACACATATTGCCTTTGTTCCTCCACCGGAGAAATGAACAGGTGTTCAGAAATTGAAAGAGCTTTCACTCAATGAATGTTCAGATAGTGTGCCTGGCGGACCAGTACATCTTGCATGTCAATGCAAAGTATCCTGGCTCTGTGCATGATGCCTTTATCCTGAGGAATAGCAGCATCCCATATGTGATGGCTCAACTCCAGAGGCACCGGTTGTGGCTAGTAGGTGAGACAATGGTTCCCACCCAGTATATTTTGGTGTATGGGTATGGGGTTGGACCTAAGGGTTAGAGTTTGGCTAACAGGTATCCCTCGATATTTGCAGGTGACTCTGGTTACCCCAACCTCTCATAGCTGCTGACCCCAGTGAGGAATCCCAGGACAAGGGCAGAGGAACGTTGCAGTGAGGCACATGGGTGAACAAGAAGGATTATAGAGAGGACATTCAGCCTCCTGAAGGCCAGGTTTGGTGCGTCCATCTAATAGGTGGTTCCCTGAGCTACTCACCCAAGAAGGTCTGCCAGATCATCCTTGCATGTTGTATGTTGCACAACCTTGCCTTACATCGCCAGGTGCCTTTTCCGCAGGAAGATGAGGCTGAAGATGGGCGTGTGGCAGCAGTGGAGCCTGTGGACAGTGAGAAAGTGAGGAAGAGGAGTCAAAGGAAGAAGATTTGACAACAGAACCAATATTATTCAGCAGTACTTCCAGTGACACACAGGTAAGACACTGTAACTTCACTTAACATTTCAGTTATCTGTTTAACATTGTACAAGGCAGCCAGTTTCCCTATGTCAACGGCCACTGACTGTACCCTTTGGCATCTCCATTTTCAGATCTCTTTGCTGCACTCTGGCTCCTGCTATAGGTACTGCTGCCCACCAGAGGTCATCCTAAAGTATATTAAACTGTACTTTTGAGTTGCAATGCTTTGATAATGTTGTACATAAACCTATTTGAATCATTTGACAGACTCCAGATTGGTATTTTCATTAACATTCCCAGGACATGATGGGCCAGATCCTTGAAAATGTGCATGAGGCTGCAGGAGGGACAGTACCAGGGGATCAGGGAGGACTTGCAGGCCATCAACAACACCCTGATCTCCATAGCAGGGGTTCTGGCAGACATGGCCAATATTATGAGGAAGGCAGTCACACAACAGCAGGCCCCTGCCACTAGCCAGACATCTGAACAGCCTTCCACCTCTACTACCGCTAGTGGCCAGGAGGCCCTGCCACAGGACTCACAGGCCTCACAGGCCACCAGCACCCCTCCCCCTGCAGAAGGAGAACCACCCAGCAAACGTTCCTTGCGATCCAAACAGAAGCCAGAGACACTTGCAAAGACCCCCACCAGGAAATGAGACCCTCCTGATTGTCTCCCTTGTGTCCCACTCAGTCACCCTGTCCACCTTGAACTGACATTGCTCTCCTTCTTTGTCCCCTTGGACAATGCACCTGTGCTACAAACAGACTGGAACAATACCCTGGACCTTCCTCCATCATCACCCCATCCCATTACACTTGCCCCTCTATATTTTAACACTTCAGTAAACACCCTTGGAAAAAAAGAAGCTTGGAATATGTCATGTATATCAATTATGTATTCATTGAAACAAGTACAAACATTGCAATTCAACTGTACAGAAAATGAGCATAGATTAATGACCTGTAGCTGGCTGCAGCGATCACACCAGGAGTATATGTGAGGTCACCAACATCTGCAAAATGAATTGCCAGAGGGAACAGTAAGTGGGCATAGAGATGGGAAATATCAGCATGCCAGTACCACAGAAATTCAAACAAATATCATTGAAATGTAAAGAAACACTGTCCTACATGTGTGTCATTGGAAGTATTGCCTGATCACAGATGTTCTGTTGTCCTCATCCTCTGCCTCCTCATCCTCACTGTCCACAGGGTCCACTGCTGGCACACGGGCATCTCCAGCCTCCTCCTCCTGCAGGAATGGGACATGGCGTCTGAGGGCTAGGTTATTCAACATGCAGCATGCCACCACGATCTGGCAGATCTTCTTTGATGAGTAGCACAGGGATCCACCTGTCTGATAGAAGCACCTGGCCTTCAGGAGGCCAAAGGTCCTTTCAAGTATCCTTCTGGTTTGTCCATGTGCCTCATTATAACGTTCTTCTGCCCTTGTCCTGACATTCCTCACAGGGATCAGCAGCCATGAGAGGTTTGGATTAACCAGAGTCACCTGAAATATTGAGGGACAACATTTAGCCACACACTATCCCATATGGCCCACACCATACCCATACACCAACATCTACTGGGTGCGAACCAGGGCTCACCTATTAGCCACACCCTGTGCCTCTGTAGTTGGCCCATCACATTTGGGATGCTGCTATTCCTCAGGGTAAAGGCATCATGCACCGACCCAGGATACTTAGCATTGGGGTGGGAGATGCACCGGTCTGCCAAGCACACCATCTGAACAGTCATAGAGTGGAAACTCTTCCGAATTCTGAACAGCTGTTCATTCTGGTGGGGGGGGGGAATGCAATATGTGTTCCATCAATCACCCCAATTATGTTGGGGATATGTCCCATTGCATAGATTTCGGCCTTCACTGTGGGCAAATCTTCAATCTGGGGAAAAAAAAATAGCTGCACATGTGTTTAATCAGGGCATACAACACTCTGGTCAGTACTATTGAGAACATTGGCTGTGACATTCCTGCAGCCAAGCCCACTGTCACTTGGAAAGAACCAGTTGCCAGGAAATGGAATACTGATATAAAACTTGCACAAGAGGGGGATCCCTTTGGGGTGACGGATAGCAGATATCAGGTCAGGCTCCAATTGGGCACACAGCTCTGTGATTGTGGCCCTGTCAAGTCTATAGGTGAGGATAATGTGCATGTCCTCCTGTGCTGGCAAGTCCACCAGGGGTCTGTACTCGGGGGTATGTCTCCATCTCCTATTCCTCCGCAGTGGTAGGAATCTATGGGGCAAAAGAGTGAGGAGCCAATCACAAACTGAACAATGGAACTACAACAGAACGTTTCATGCTGTTAACTTGTAAGGGGTCAGAGTGATTTGTCCAGTATATCCTAATTTCACCAGTGACACAGAAGTTTTCCAGGGCCTGTCCCCCTCCCTGAAATGCGTCCGCCTGTCCTGTGTGGAGGGACAGTTGGAAGTGAGGTAATTACGCTGACTTTGGGTGTTGTTGTGGGAGGCGGCCAGGAACTGCCATGCAACTCCTCATTGGTTATAATTGGGCCCTATGGGTTACGGTGGCTAATGGTGATCTACGCCTGCTGTGACTGTATGCACCGCTGCAGACGTGACCACCATTTTCTATCTGATTCCTCACTTGCTACCTGATCTTCTGCAGGAGAGGACCTACACTGCATATGCTGCTGTGACCTGTGTCTGGAACCTACCATGGGCAATGTGACTGGGGAAAGGGCCCCAGCATTCACTTCGCAGGAGTTGGAGAGACTGGGGGATGGGGTCCTGCCCCAGTACTGACTGTTGTATGGGCCTCCAGACCAACAGGTGAGTACACTGTGGGCACGATGCATGTGGCATGAATGCATGGAGTAGTGTGTGAAGGCCTCATGTAAGGGGGTGGGTGGATGTCCTCTGGGTGGCATATAAGTTGTGCACTGGGCCATGTGTGTGCCAATGGTGATGGAAACAGGTATGGTGGGCCATACGTGTAACAGGCAGGACTGTTTGTGTAATTCAATTTTCCTGTGT
Organism: Pleurodeles waltl; assembly: GCF_031143425.1. Classification (NCBI taxonomy): domain Eukaryota; kingdom Metazoa; phylum Chordata; class Amphibia; order Caudata; family Salamandridae; genus Pleurodeles; species Pleurodeles waltl. The sequence continues at coordinate 1,091,078,127 of NC_090446.1, read as the reverse complement.
GTACTGCCTTTGCAGGTCAGTGTCCATCAAAAGAAGGGTATATGGCATGCCATTGCCAATGAAGTGAGGGCCCTGAGGGTCTATGGCAGGCAGAGCACCCACTGTCGCAAACGGTGGGAGGACCTGAGACGGTGTGCATAGAAGACGGTAGAGGCCCAGCTGGGGATGGACTCCCAATGAGGAAGGGGTGCCCGTCGAACCTTGACACCCCGGATGGCCCGCATACTGGCAGTGGCCTATCCTGAGCTGGATGGGTGCTTGATGGCATCACAGCAGCCACAAGGGGGTGAGTACAGTGCCCATCATTACAACTTACGCATGGTAGGGTGGTATCCAGGTGGGGGATGTGTGTCAGTACGTGCCCCTAGGCCAGGCATAACACTGCAGCATAGGTCCCCTGGTGGCTAGGGTTCTGAAGGGAAAATCTTGCTACCTAGCTCGTAGGCATCCATAACTGGTCAGGGCTGAGTGGGACCCAGGTGTGCTGCATTTGGCAGTGTGTACCCCTCCGCATGCGTTGGCTGCTAACTATTTCTCTGGTAGTGCTATGGCATATTGTGTAGGCCTGTTCCCTGTGTGTAGGGTGCTGTATATGCCAACGGTGGTGTTGGTGCAGCCATTGACCAAGTGTATCCTTTGTCTCCCCCCCTTTTTGTTTTGTCATCATGTCCTTATGTGCATTAGCATCATCTGGCGGAGGAGCAGAGGCACCGGTGACGGAGGGAGCTGCATCCCACAGGACCGAGGAGGCAGAGTCCACCAACGCTGAGGGCACCAGGGGACAGAGGGCGAGAGGAGCATCGCGGCGGAGACTGGAGGGGACACTTCTGACATAGAAACCTCCTCTGATGGAAGCTCCCTGGTAGTGGCAGACACTTCTGTGACCACCCCAGCTACAGGTACATCTGCCACCCCCATACCGGCACCGCCCCTCATCAAGTTTCCCGTGCCCGCTCACCCAGGATGGTGGGCATCTCCTTCGACTCAGGCACCTCAGGCCCTGCCCCAGTTAGCCCTGCTGCCCTGAGTGAGGAGGCTATTGAACTCCTGAGATTCATCTCTGTAGGGCATTCTACCATTGTGAATGCCATCCAGGGGCTGGCAGCCCAGCTGCAACAATCTAATGCATTCCTGGAGGGCATTCACACTGGATTGGCAGCCCAACAGAGATCGATCCAAGATCTGGCCTCCTCTCTGATGGTAGCCATTGTCCCTGTTTCTACCCTCCCACCTCAAACTTCCACTGCCCAGTCCAATTCTCCTCAACCCCAACCCATCCCAAGCATAAAGGCAGACGAGCATGCACACAAGACAACACACAAGAGTGGTACAGGCAAACACAATCACCACAGTTCATCCCACAGGCACTCACACAAGCATCATCCAGTTGCAGACACACCAACATCCACAGTTTCCACTGTCTCCCCCTCCTCCTCCTCCACCACCTCCCACCCAGTTCCATCCAAACTCACACCTGCATACACTACATCATCATCATCTACCAGCATCATCCCACACCAAGCAGAACACACACCTCACTGGCAGACACCTCCACAACAGCCATGCACATGTCCCCTGTGTCTTCAACCACTGTGTCTGTCTCCCACCTCCTAAAGTACACACAAGCAAGCACTCACACACCCAACAGCCATCCACCTCACAACAGCATACAGGCCATGCACCTGCACCCAAATGCAGCAGACACCTCCAACAACCACTCCCTCTTCCTCCACTCCCATTCCTTCTCCCTCTTCCCATCCCAATGTCTCTAAAAAACTGATCCTATCCACCATTGACCTCTTCACTACCCCTCCCCCCCATCCTGCACATGTGGGCAGGGTTGAAAGTACCCAGCCAAGCACCTCAGCCACACAGTTCACGGGCCCAGTCGTCACCACATCCACTCGTGGTGGAAAAAGATCCAGGCCACATGTCCTGAAGGTGAAGGAGCCTGCACCAGGGAGCCTCATGGGAAAGGAGCCTGCCACAGTTTCCAGAAAGACCAAGGGCCCCAGCCTTCACTTCGGAGGAGTTGGAGAGACTGGGGGATGGGGTCCTGCCCCAGTACTGACTGTTGTAGAGGCCTCCAGACCAACAGGTGAGTTCACTGTGGGCACGATGCATGTGGCATGAATGCATGGAGTAGTGTGTGAAGGCCTCATGTAAGGGGGTGGGTGGATGTCCTCTGGGTGGCATATAAGTTGTGCACTGGGCCATGTGTGTGCCAATGGTGATGGAAACAGGTATGGTGGGCCATACGTGTAACAGGCAGGACTGTTTGTGTAATTAAATTTTCCTGTGTGTATTGCCTTTGCAGGTCAGTGCCCATCAAAAGAAGAGTATATGGCATGCCATCGCCAATTAAGTGAGGGCACTGAGGTTCTATGGCAAGCGGAGCACCCACTGTCGCAAATGGTGGGAGGACCTGAGATGGTGTGCACGGAAGACGGTGGAGGCCCAGCTGGGGATGGACTCCCAATAAGGAAGGAGTGCCCGTCGAACCCTGACACCCCTGATGGCCCGCATACTGGCAGTGGCCTATCGTGAGCTGGATGGGCACTTGAGGGCATCGCAGCAGCCACAAGGGGGTGAGTACAGTGCCCATCATTACAACTTATGCATGGTAGGGTGGTATCCAGGTGGGGGATGTGTGTCAGTAGGTGCCACTAGGCCAGGCCTGACACTGCAGCATAGGTCTCCTGGTGGCTAGGGTTCAGAAGGGAAAATCTTGCTACCTACCTTGTAGGCATCCATAACTGGTCAGGGCTGAGTGGGTCCCAGGTGTGCTGCATTTGGCAGTGTGTGCCCCTCCCCATGCGTTGGCTGCTAGCTATTTCTTTGGTAGTGCTATGGCATATTGTGTAGGCCTGTTCCCTGTGTGTAAAGGTGCTGTGTATGCCAACGGTGGTGTTGGTGCAGCCATTGACTAACTGTATCCTTTGTCTCCCCCCCTTTTTGTTTTGTCATCCTGACCTTATGTGCATTAGCATCATCTGGCGGAGGAGCAGAGGCACAGGCGACGGAGGGAGCTGCATCCCACAGGACCCAGGAGGCAGAGTCCACCAACGCTGAGGGCACCAGGGGACAGAGGGCGAGAGGAGCACCGCGGCGGAGACTGGAGGGGACACTTCTGACACAGAAACCTCCTCTGATGGAAGCTCCCTGGTGGTGGCAGACACTTCTGTGACCCCCCAGCTACAGGTACATCCGCCACCCCCGCACCGGCACCGCCCCTCATCGAGTTTCCCGTGCCCACTCACCCAGGATGGTGGGCCTCTCCTTCGACTCAGGCACCTCAAGCCCTGCCCCAGTTACCCCTGCTGCCCTGAGTGAGGAGGCTATTGACCTCCTGAGATCCATCTCTGTAGGGCATTCTACCATTGTGAATGCCATCCAGGGGCTGGCAGCCCAGCTGCAACAACCTAATGCATTCCTGGAGGGCATTCACACTGGATTGGCAGCCCAACAGAGATCGATCCAGGCTCTGGCCTCCTCTCTCATGGTAGCCATTGTCCCTGTTTCTACCCTCCCCCCTCAAACTTCCACTGCCCAGTCCCATTCTCCTCAACCCCAACCCATCCCAAGCACACAGGCAGACGAGCATGCACACAAGACAACACACAAGAGTGGTACAGGCAAACACAATCACCACAGTTCATCCCACAGGCACTCACACAAACATCATCCAGTTGCAGACACACCAACATCCACAATTTCCACGGACTCCCCCTCCTCCTCCTCCACCACCTCCCACCCAGTTCCATCCACACTCACACCTGCATCAACTACATCATCATCCACTACCAGCGTCATCACCACACCAAGCAGAACACACACCTCACTGGCAGACACCTCCACAACAGCCATGCACATGTCCTCTGAGTCCTCTCCCACTGTGTCTGTCCCCCACCTCCTAAAGTACACACAAGCAAGCACTCACACACCCAACAGCCATCCACCTCACAACAGCATACAGTCCATGCACCTGCACCCAAATGCAGCAGACACCTCCAACAACCACTCCCTCTTCCTCCACTCCCATTCCTTCTCCCTCTTCCCGCCCCAATGTCTCTAAAAAACTGTTCCTATCCACCATTGACCTCTTCCCTGCCCCTTCCCCCATCCTGCACATGTGGGCAGGGTTGGAAGTACCCAGCCAAGCACCTCAGCCACACAGTTCACAGGCCCAGTCGTCACCACACCCACTCGTGGTGGAAAAAGATCCAGGCCACATGTCCTGAAGGTGAAGGAGCCCGCACCAGGGAGCCTCATGGGAAAGGAGCCTGCCCCAGTTTCCAGAAAGACCAAGGAGCCTGCACCAGCAGGCAAGAAGGGAAAGAAACCTGCCCCAGCTGCCAGGAAGACCAAGGAGTCTGCATCATCAGGCAAGAAGGGAAAGGAGCCTGCCCCAGCTGCCAGGAAGACCAAGGGGCCTGTACCAGCAGGCAGGAAGAGCAAGAGGCCAGGTGCAGGAACTGTGATGGAGCCCCCACCACCAACCATGGATTTGCAGCCATCCGAGGTTGCAGGGGATGGGCCGGAGCCTCCCCCCACCAGCAGCACACAACAACTCTGCTGCCGTCCGAAGTTGCAGGGGATGGGCAGGCGCTACCCCCCACCAGCAGCACCACCACCACTGTGCAGCCATCTGAGGTTGCAGGGGATGGGCAGGAGCCGCCCCCACCAGCAGCACCACCACCACTGTGCAGCCATCACCGCCAGTGGACGGTATATAATCCTGCCTCCATGGGCTGCTGTGCAGCGTGCCCTCTCCAAAGCCAATGGATATGACACCCACGCTGAGAGACTGTGACCTTGCACTCCACAGGATCCAGCACAGGGCATGATGCCCCCTCCAGAACCAGTGGGCAAGATACCCACTCGAGAGACTGTGGCCCATCACTGCCCAGGACCAAGAGCACAGGGCATGTTGCCCCCTCCAGAACCAGTGGGCAAGACACCCACTCAAGAGACTCTGGCCCATCACTCCCCAGGACCAAGAGCACAGGGCATGTTGCCCCCTCCAGAACCAGTGGGTAAGACACCTGTATGAGAGACTGTGACCTTGCGCTCCCCAGGACCAAGCACAGGGCATGTTGCCCCCTCCAGAACCAGTGGTTTTGTTACATCTCCCGGCTGAAGTGCCCCCATCCCCCGTCCCCCTGAGGTGCCTACCTATTTACCAACTGATGCCCCTGCAGTGTTCAAGCAGATGACATATGTGACCTTGCACTTTGGCCTGTGGCCATGTGGACTACGCACATAGTGGACTGGGCGGTGTCCCTTTTTCTGTACATATGTATATATCTATTATCTTGCCTAACTTATTTTTCATGCTGTGTTGATCTCATTACATTCACTTTTGTGAAATCGTTTTGTCCTATCATTATTCCTCCAAGTTACGGGGTAAAATTGTTTTTGCAATGCAGCAGGTTGTGTGTATGGTGTTGGGGGGTTTTGTGCATGTGTGTGTCGCCCTCTTTTTCCTCCCTCCCTTGTGTGCTAGGCGGTTGTACTCACCGTCGTCGTCTTCACCGGCATTGGTGTTCGTGGTGGAGCGAAACGTAGAAGATCATGGGGAAGACATGCAGTTCAGGTTCCATGGCGGTGAGGTTGTTCCCTGTGTCTCCAATGGTGAGTCCTTTCTCTTCTGAGCTCAGTTTCCACTAAGCTTTTGATGTCATTGGTACCGCCCCAGAAAAGGGTGGAACATTGACTTCTGGCTGGCTGTAAGCAGCTACTGCCGTGGTGACTGTTGTTTCTGCCCTGGCGATGGGTGTGGTACATTGACTGTCTTTCAGAGATCTTTCTGCCATGGTCATAATTTGGTAATAGTTACCCCCGGCCTGTTGGCGGTATTACCGCCACCTTAACACCAACCACCAGTGTAGTAATGAGGGCCATAATGTTTATCAATGCCTTACTGTCAATGATAAAAGGTATTTGTTAGACCTGATAGCCTTATGATGGTCTTCCCTTAATTTTTCTCCTGCCTACCTCCATTTTTCTGATATCGTATTTGCTGGATTTAGGATTCAGAACACTTTACCACTAAGATCAGTGCTAAAGTGCTTGTGTCCTTTCCCCTAAACATGGTAACTATGGCTCCAACGCAATTGGTATATTTCATTTGCCTATAAGTCCCTAGTATACATGCCCAGAGCCTGTAAATTAAATGTAACTAGTAGGCCTGCATCACTGATTGTGACACCCACTTAAGTAGGCACCTACCCATGTCTCAGGTCTGCCAATTCAGAGCCTTTGTGTGCAGTTTTACTGCCACCTCGACTTGGCATTTAAAACCCTTTGCCAAACCTTTAAACACCTCTTTTATTTCACATACATCACCCCTAAGGTAGGCCCTTTGTGACCAACAGGGCATGGATATTTAAAAGGCAGGGCATGCATTTATAAGTTTTACATGCCCTGGTACTGAAAAACTCTCAAAGTCATTTTTCACTGCTTTCACTGTTGCTCCTCTCATAGGTCAGCATTTGGAATTCCCTTACATACTTTCAAGTGATCATTTCTGATCTGAAAGGAGTGGTGTTGTCATGTTTGGTATTTTTGCAATGATAGTGAGAAATCCTGATTACTGGTAAAGTTGGATTTAATAGTACTATTTTATAAATGTCACTTTTAGAAAGTAGGCATTACTCTGCTCTTATTCCTCTCTGTGCTTGACAGCCTGTCTCCAATCCATCCCTGGTCTGTGCTGGGTGACAGCGTCCCTTGTGCATTCCACCTAGACAGCCATAAACACAGGACACTCAGCTGCATCTACATTCATCTGTTTACCAATGAGTCTTCCTGGGCAGGAAAGGTGGAGGGACTGTCACTTACACTTCAAAGGTTAGTGGTGTGACCTCACAAAAAGGACCGATAACCCCCCACAGATCTCCTGGCAGACAGGACTGGGATGAAAGGGGAACTGGTGCACTTCAAAACCACTCTTTGAAGTCACTCCCACATCATATACATATTTGGGTATAAGTACTGGGCCAGTGACTGCCTAAAATCAGACACTTCTGGACCTACAACTGGACTCTGTCAGAAGGACTGTGGTGATGCTCAAAAGACTCAACTGGACTTATTTTCTGAAAGGTCTGCCTTTCTGCTTGTTGCCCTTCTGCCTGCTGCTCCTTGACTCTGCTGGAAGGACTCTGTCTTCCTACCACAAGTAATCTCCAAGGGCTTGTTAGCTTGCCTCCTGTTCCCAAGTCTCAGTGACATCAAAAACTTAAACCGTCTGTTAACACTGGGCACCCTGTTGGTTTGCTGAGGCACGTGCGCAGTAAAACCTCATCTGAAGTCCACCATTCCTGCTGGACCCCACCGGTTGTTGGAACAGCCATAAGCAGGCTGGGGTGGTGATCCTCGACGGTGGTCCCCTGCCCTGCCAAAATCTACCCTGCATCACCGCAGGTGCCTAAACCAGAGTGCGGGAGCTCTGAGATTGGGGCATGGACATCCCTGTTTTTACCTACAACATTCCTTGTTGTGGTGCCTAGTATGGGTAACACATCACAATCACCGGTCCTGGCGAGAATAGGGTAAAGTGATATTTAATTTTCTTGGTAGTGCCTGACATATTCCAGAGTGGAATAATTCATGGCACCTACCTTTTTGACAATGTCTTGGTCTACTGTGCCATGTGAATTTATGATGATATGTGTTCATGACCTGCCATGTGTTCTCTGATATTCCTTTTATAGGCATTTATAATGAGCGGTTTACCAAGATATGTGCATTTGACGCAATGTTTATCTGACTCCTGGTTATGTTGCAGGATAACCAGTATCCTATGTGTTGTATGTGGCTACTGCTGGAGTAATAGTACTGTGTATTGTTCTGAAAACTGCTTGGGTAGCAGGGTACTACTGACATGCAGTGTTTGGTATAATGATGTTGTGCACAACACAGTTTATTTTTATATAACTTGGTGTTGTGTTTCCTTTGTGGTGGGGATAATGCGTCATGTGTGTTGCTTGACTACAAGGCTTTTCTAACATTGTAAACCAATTAAATGCCCAGAGTGATATTTTTGATAGAAGATACTGTAGTGCTAACTGAACGTTTGTTTAGTTAAAAAATTAAGAGGCATCTAAAAACTGTATAATATTTTTATTTCTAGCTACACCAATCACAAGTGGAGCCGGTTCAAGTTCCGTTGCAGGAGCAGAAGGAGCAGGGGCGAAGCAGTGGCAGGGATGGGCGGTGGTAAGTCACATTGCTTTCTTATTGACAATTACTATAACTCACTAGCTACAAGGGCGTCAACGTGAACCCCCATATTACAGATACAGCAGTGGTTGGGTTATTTATAGCCCGACAAAAGCATACATAATGTACGGTAAAACTTATGGCTTGATGGAAATGGGAAAGAACGGAAGGTGAAAAGAGCTATATCTGCATGTTGTGATGCCTGATTTGAAATGTTATGATGTGGTTATGTGGTTTGACTTTCTAATGTTGGATTAAATTGGATAATGGATTTCGAATTTTTGTGAAAGACTAGATGAAAGAAAGTAAAGCTTCAATCATAGAGACTATGGGTGATTAGAGTAGGACGAATACCAGGATAATTGAATAACTGCTTTGATGAATTAACAAGGGAGTTCTTCTGGAGAGGGGCATACTGCTCACCTACTTTTCTTACTTTGCCTTATGGTTATCACAGCTATGGTTCAAAGTGGGGGTATTTTAATTAATGTTCTAATCTCTTGACTCACTGTATTTGTTAATCAAGGCAGATATGCATCCCACCCATCATCATTCATTGATCCCCTCCTTGCACATGGCATTCTGCCACCCATGACCAAAGAAACGCACTATGGTTCAATTTGTGACTGCACTTTTGGCTTGCAATGTGTGTCTGCTTCAGTTACTGCAGCATTTGCAATGTTTTCAATGCATTGCAAACCAAACACGCTTCACCCACTCAGTCACCTCTTAGTACTTCACTCCTTTATTGTTTCCTAAGTTCTTCCATCCCAGCCTACCAACAAATTGAAAAAAATGAAAAATCCATTCTTGCCATCTGCCACATTTTTATGGCCATGTGAAGTGTTTCCAAAATATATTTCATGAATTCCCATAATACATTTATTTTACGCCTGTTCAGATTTTTCCCTTTAGACTTTTGTTTATACAGTGACTGAATAAGCCAAAGTTTAGGCACATGATGAATCGATGATCAGTGACACCTCTCGATTCTACAGCAGAGAGCTCTAGCAACCTGCTTAATCCCTCTGTCTTACCCTGCAGTAGAGTAAGTCAAGATCTCTTTCCTTACTTCCCAGCTAATGAATTTGTTGTAAATATTTGTGGTGGTGGGTGAGGCTAGTGAGTAAAGTGGGACTAGTAAGTGCCTTTTATGATTTCAAGTTTGGTGTAAGGTATACTCTGTGACGAATGTGAAAAATACACTCTATATAGCCCATTCTTTTCCCTTTAGCGCAGTGCATCATTTTCCCCACTGTCTACTTACGGCAGACAGGATAATATATCTGTGTTTTATATATGATATGTGTGATGCATCTTATTTATTTTTCATCTGCCTCTTTGGAGTCAGGGTACAAACTAAGTGAAAGAGCTTGGAGAAGAGCAGGGCCATTGAAATTAAAGATAGATAATTGTCAACTATAGCTGCCCCAGCTGTAGACAGCAGCAAAGTATGTGAAGCGCTGGGAGCATGCCTCCATTAATTTGGCACAACAACTTGCACTCCATAGTGCATATTGAATTACTCATTAATGACAGGTAATTAATTTTTTTACACTAAAAGTGTCTGTTTAGTTACTATAAAAGCCTTTAAAAGAAAAAAAATTGCTGTTTTTTTTTTTAATCTGGTGATATTCTGCCTGTTAGAAATGGGGTCTCTAGTTGGCAGTCAGTTCACACTCTGTCCAAGTAGGAACACTCACTCTAGTCAGGATAAGGGAGATACACAGCTCAGATAACCCCTGCTCACCCCCTTGGTAGCTTAGCACAAACAGTCAGGCATATCTCAGAGGCAACGGGTAAAGTATTTGCACAAACACATACAGTAACACAGTGAAAACACCACAAAAGGACTCTACACCAGTTTAGAAAAATAGCTAATATTTATCTAAATCAAACAAAACCAACATGAGAACAATCCTACATACACAGGTAAAGATTTCAGCATTTAAAGTAAAAAGAGTCTTCATCCATTAGAATCAATAGATGCATTGTTTTAGCACAAAGTACCTGGTATGCATCAAAAATAAAGCTGCGGGGTAAGCATGCATCAGAAAAGCAATCTATGGGGGTGATTCTAACCCTGGCGGTCGGTGTTAAAGCGGCGGCCAACCCGCCAACAGGCTGGCGGTAAAAAAAATGGAATTCTGACCCTGGCGGGAACCGCCAACACAGACAGCCACTTTAACACTCCGACCGCCACGGCGGTACAAACAAACAGCGCGGCGGTCACCGCCAACAGGCAGGCGGCAGACAATGTACCGCCCACACTATCACAACTCACCAATCCGCCACCTTTTCCGGGGCGGGAGCACCGCCGATAAAAACACGGCGGAAACAGACTACGAACGGGAAAACGCACACCACTACGCACTCCAGGAGGAAGGAGGACAGCATGGAACCCGAATTAAACATCCTACCTGCTCTCGTCTACCTTCTCATCTACCACGAGTACGAAGTCCGGCGCAGACGATAACGGTGAGTACTGCACCTACGACACACGGGAGGGGGAGGACGAAAGGTTACGGCCACACACATATGCGACCCCCACACCCCCAACTATTTACACACCAATGCAGAGCAACAAGTCACAGTGACACCACCCAAACACCCCTGAAAAATGCTATGACATAATCAAATTTGGAATAAATATTTATGTACAAAAAAGCTCCTGAAAATTATCGTACAACCATGAAAGATATTTACAAGAAAACAAATGATATACACATCAGTGTATAATTGAAGTAACAAGTCCTGCACATCCTACGAATTCATCATGTCCGTGGGCCAAAGTTTTGAGAAACAAGGGCAAAGCCCACACAGGAGACCTGAGTCCTTTGGAGAGAACACTGCAGGGGCATCAGATGTAAAAACTACAGGCACCTCAGGGGGAAGGGAAGGGGGGGGCACCACAGCCACATGAGTCCACGACGCCAGATCCACGAGGAGCCACCATGCCCACTGTACCATCCTGGGGAGTGCAAAGCCACAGTCTCTCAATGTCTCTACAGTGGGTGGGCTGCCCACTGTACCATCCTGGGGAGTGCAAAGCCACAGTCTCTCAATGTCTCTACAGTGGGTGGGCTGCCCACTGTACCATCCTGGGGAGTGCAAAGCCACAGTCTCTCAATGTCTCTACAGTGGGTGGGCTGCCCACTGTACCATCCTGGGGAGTGCAAAGCCACAGTCTCTCAATGTCTCTACAGTGGGTGGGCTGCCCACTGTACCATCCTGGGGAGTGCAAAGCCACAGTCTCTCAATGTCTCTACAGTGGGTGGGCTGCCCACTGTACCATCCTGGGGAGTGCCAAGCCACAGTCTCTCAATGTCTCTACAGTGGGTGGGCTGCCCACTGTACCATCCTGGGGAGTGCCAAGCCACAGTCTCTCAATGTCTCTACAGTGGGTGGGCTGCCCACTGTACCATCCTGGGGAGTGCAAAGCCACAGTCCATCAGGTGGATGACAGTCTCCACTGGTCAAGGAGGAGGCATGGTGGGCACAGTGAACCATAAACAGTGCTTGAGACGGCGGTGCCCAGCGGAGCGGTGCTTGAGAAGAAGGGCCCAGCGGAGCGGTGCTTGAGATGGCGGTGCCCAGCGGAGCGGTGCTTGAGATGAAGGGCCCAGCGGAGCGGTGCTTGAGACGGCGGTGCCCAGCGGAGCGGTGCTTGAGAAAAAGGGCCCAGCAGAGCGGTGCTTGAGAAGAAGGGCCCAGCGGAGCGGTGCTTGAGACGGCGGTGCCCAGCGGAGCGGTGCTTGAGAAGAAGGGCCCAGCGGAGCGGTGCTTGAGACGGCGGTGCCCAGCGGAGCGGTGCTTGAGATGAAGGGCCCAGCGGAGCGGTGCTTTAGACGGCGGTGCCCAGCGGAGCGGTGCTTGAGAAGAAGGGCCCAGCGGAACGGTGCTTGAGAAGAAGGGCCCAGCGGAGTGGTGCTTGAGACGGCGGTGCCCAGCGGAGCGGTGCTTGAGATGAAGGGCCCAGCGGAGCGGTGCTTGAGACGGCGGTGCCCAGCGGAGCGGTGCTTGATATGGCGGTGCCCAGCGGAGCGGTGCTTGAGATGAAGGGCCCAGCGGAGCGGTGCTTGAGATGGTGGGGCCCTCTTCAGCGGTGCCTATCTTCACGGCGGGGCCCTGTTCAGCGGTGCTCTTCTGCACCGCGGGCCCTGTTCAGCGGTGCTCTTCTGCACCGCGGGCCCTGTTCAGCGGTGCTCTTCTGCACCGCGGGCCCTGTTCAGCGGTGCTCTTCTGCACGGCGGGCCCTGTTCAACGGTGCTCTTCTGCACGGCGGGCCCTGTTCAGCAGTGCTTTTCTGCACGGCGGGCCCTGTTCAGCGGTGCTCTTCTGCACGGCGGGCCCTCTTCAGCGGTGCTCTTCTGCACCGCGGGCCCTGTTCAGCGGTGCTCATCCAGCAGGTCAAGGGAGCCAGACCTGTGCTGCACTCCCTGATCAGTCGCCCTCGGACCGTGACGTTTCTGGACCCTTCGGGGACGGACTCCTGGCCTCTTTAGTGTCCTCCTTCCCAGCTGGGATGTGGCATGTGGGGTCCACCTTCTCCGCGCTCCTGCTGCCCTTCCGCTCCTTTGATGGGGCTCTCGGGCCCTTGCCTCCCCTAGATGGTGTGGCTGGTGAAGTGGCCGCACATTGCTCCTTGGGGGCAGCCCTGTCAGTCCTCGCACGGCGGCCCTTGTTTTTGCGGGTCCTCTTGCCGGGGGGGGGGGGGGCTGGACGTGTCCTTGCTGCTGATCGATGTGTCACTGCTGGCAAAGGGTGGACTCCAGAACCCATGCACAACAGTGACACTCGAAGCTGGGCTGGTGGTGGCTGCGGTGCTCTTGGGACTCTTTGCAGATGGAGGGGGGAGCTCATCGGAGGGAAAGAGGTTAAGATTAGCCAGGAAAAGCTTTTTAGGTCCAAGGTAAAGGGTAGGAGAAGTGGTGATGGGAGTGGAGGAAGAGGATGTGGTTGTAGGAGAGTCAGGTGTGCTGTCATTGGGTGAAGGTGCTGGTGCTGTAGGCTGACGAGAGGTGGATGGCTGTTGGGTGGGTGGCTGCCTGCGTTTGTGTGTCTTGGAAGAGGGGGTGACAGACACAGTGGGAGAGGACACAGGGGACGTGTAAATGGCAGTGGGGGTGGTGACTGCACGAGTGTGGACTGTACTGGAGGGTGAGGTGGTGATGGAAGCACTGGCTGATGTTGGGGTGCATGCAGGTGTGAGTGTAGACGTCACAGGGAGGGAGGAGGGAGACGAGGAGGAGGGGGACACAGAGGTGGTTGTGACTGCTGGAATGTCTGCATCTGTGTGTTGCTTGGGTGAGTGTTGTGGGATCTGTGGTGCTTGTGTCTGGATGAGCTGCTCTTGGGTGTTGAGGTGTGTGCAGGCTGGTCTGATGGTGTGGATGGGATAGGCTGAGGAACAGGAGACAGAGACAGGCTGGAGGCAGTCAGAAGAGGGAGGCTGGAAACAGGGACAATGGCTGCCGTCAGTGCTGAGGCCAGAGCAGTGAACGCTCGTTGATGGGCAGCCTGACCCGAATGAATGCCCTCCAGGTACGCATTGCTCTGTTGCACCTCCCTTTGCACACCCTGGATGGCATTCAAAAGGGTAGTCTGCCCAACAATGAGCGTCCTCACCAGGTCAATGAGCTCCGCACTGAGGGCAGCAGGGGCAACAGGGGCAGGGGCTGAGGTGCCTGGGGCGAAGGAGACGCGTGCCTTCCTGGGTGAGCGGGCACGGAGCGTAGGCTGAGGGGCTGCTGGGAGGGCGGTGCTGGTGCGCTGGGTGGTGGCTGTACCTGTAGAGGCGGGGGGCCCGGATGTTGCCGCAACCGCTAGGGAGCACCCATCCGAGGACGTGTCTGAGTCGCTGGTCTCACCACCGGTCCCCGTTGTGGTGCTCCCCTCGCCCTCCGGATCACTGGTGCCCTCGGTGTCTGTTCCTGGGCCCACCGGGGCCTTGTGTCCTGCAGCTCCCTCGTGCTCCGATGCCAAATCTCCTCCGCCTGATGATGCTAATGCACACATGCACAAGAAGATGAAGAGAAAGGGTGGGGGGAGAAAAAAGAAGACCAGGTTGAGTGCATGCAATGTCAACACCGTTGGCGGAGAGGACAGACACAGGAGCCTCATGCACTAAGCTGCGCATTCGGGGTACACTACTCAGTACTACTGACTAGGACAACAGGCCAAGAGACGTCAAACGCGCACATGGGTGATGCTGGACCATCAATGGCTGTACTTGTCACCCTACAGAGGTGGGGGCCGGGGGCACAGGGCCATGCCTAAGGGAGAGGACTACACTACAGAAAGCGCCCTGGCCTAATGTCACCCACAGCCCTCCTCCCCCACCCAGATGCCTCCACTGCGCAGAAAGATAGGAGAATGTGCTGATACTCACCCCCTTGTGCCTGCTGTGATGTCTTAAAGCGCCCATCCAATTCAGGGTAGGCCACCGCCAGGATCCGGGACATCAGGGGGGTCATGGTGCGACTGGCACCCCTCCTAGGTTGGGAGGCCATCTCCAGCAGTGTTTCTGCGGTCCTCCTTGTTCCGCGGCGGATGTCCTCCCACCTCTTGCGGCAGTGGGTGCCCCGTCTGTTGTGGACCCCCAAGTTCCGGACTTCCTTGGCGATGGCACGCCAAATCTCGATCTTCTGATGGGCGCTGACCTATTTGACATGTACAGGGTGGAAAGGAGGAAATCATCAATGACCTGCATGTTAGATGTGATTGGCCCCCCCCCACCAACTTTGCCATATGGCACATGCTCTCATCTGTCGTGCGTTGCACTCCTCATTCGCCCCCCACCCCACCAACTTACATCCACCCCAATCCACACAGGCATAGCCCATTCCATGTGCACCCGGTGTACTCACTTGTTGGTCTGGAGGACGGTAGAGTAGCGCATACTGGGGGAGGACCCCATCCACGAGCTTCTCCAACTCTTCAGACGTGAAGGCAGGGGCCCTTTCCCCAGTCGCAGCAGCCATTGTCACTTCCAGACCGAGGTCACAGCAGCACTTGCAGTATAGGTCCTCTCCTGTGGATGATCAGGTCTCGAGTGATCAATCAGCTAGGAAATGGCGGTCACGCCCGCGGCGGTGCGTACCGCGGCGGTGCATACCGTGGCGGTGCGTACCGCGACCGCCGGCGCACATCGTCATTGGCTCCTGAAACCCATAGGGTTCAATGTTAACCAATGCGGCTTTGCGCCGCGGTCTTCGACCGCCTACCGCCACGGTGTGCCCCGCCAGCGCATTGACCTCACATCCCATTGTCCCACTTCACAGGTCAGGCAGCCGCCATTTCAAGGGCCTACATGGCTTAATTTTGACTGCGACACACAGGCCTAGGCCTTGCATTGCCACACATACACGCCTTTCAACCCATTGCCATTCTTTAACTGTGCAAGCTGTCTGTACGTACCTGTGGTTTGCCTGACTCTGTGCTCCATGTTGTCCTTCCTAGGCACCGTCCGCTGGGACTTGCGAGGAGAAGGACGAATCCTCGCGTGTACCGACCGCTGGTGGACCTGTCGACAATGGAAGAACGCCATATAATACTTCGATACAGACTTGACCGTGCCACTATCCATGAACTGTGTGCCCTGCTGGAGCCAGCCCTGATGTCCTCCATCCGCCAACCCACAGGGATTCCCCCTCTGGTGCAGGTTTTGTCAGTCCTCCATTTTTTGGCAAGTGGGTCATTCCAGACAACAGTGGCCATGTCATCTGGAATGTCTCAGCCTATGTTTTCAAAGATTTTGAGCAGAGTGTTGTCTGCCCTGATGAAACTCATGCGGAGCTACATCATTTTCCCAGAGGAGGGTGACTTGCCTACAGTGAACGGTGATTTCTATGCCCTTGGACATATCCCCAACATCATTGGTGCCATTGATGGGACCCATGTGGCTTTGGTACCCCCAAAAGACGATGAGCAGGTGTACAGAAACAGGAAAAATTATCATTCGATGAATGTGCAGGTGGTCTGTTTGGCTGACCAGTACATCTCCCATGTAAATGCCAAGTTCCCAGGGTCAGTGCATGACGCGTATGTTATGCGAAATAGCAGCATCCCCTATGTGATGGAGCAGCTACAGAGACAACGTGTGTGGCTAATTGGTGACTCTGGTTACCCCAACCTGCCTTGGCTACTGACCCCAGTGAGGAATCCCCGGACCAGGGCAGAGGAACGGTACAATGAGGCCCATGGGCGAACTAGGAGGATCATCGAAAGGACCTTTGGCCTCCTGAAGGCCAGGTTTAGGTGCCGGCATATGACAGGGGGATCCCTGATGTACTCACCAAAGAAGGTGTGCCATATCATCGTGGCCTGCTGTATGCTTCACAATCTGGCATTGCGACGTCAGGTTCCTTTCCTGCAGGAGGATGGTGCAGATGGTGGTGTTGAAGCAGCTGTGGAGCCTGCGGAGAGTGAAGAGGAGGAAGACTCAGAGAACGACACAGACAACAGGGACAGAGTAATAGAACAGTATTTTCAGTAGCACACAGGTAATAATCACCCATGCCATTTTACATTTCCTGAAAGCCTCCTGCATCTCAACTTTGTCGATTTCCCCCAGAACTATAAACATGATGTTTGATTTTCCCTTCCCTTTTCTGTGCTGTATGAGCCACTGCGTGACCTCGGCTTGGTTGGCCCATGGACTAATGCTAAGTTACCTCGGTATGTGTAATTCACAATGTTAAAAATACGTAATTGATATGTAATGTGTCATACATTTGTAAATGAGACAGGCTGAGTCCTGATTGATTTCAGTGCAATGTGTGATTTATTATTAGTGCATAGATATTGGTACATGATAGTGAAACAGTGATGGGTGGGGGTGGAGTAATGTCCATGGCAGAGTCCAGTTCTCAGTCTGACAGGTGCATTGTCCATATGCCTGTGGCAGGATGGAGCAGGGGCAGTTCAAGGTTTGACAGGGTGGCAATGTTGAACAGTGGGAGGACTTCAGGGGGTATGTGATGCTGGCGGGGGTCTTGACATCCTACTCTGTCGGTTTTTTTGATCTCAGGCTCCTTTTGCGGGGTGGTTGTTGTTCAGCAGGAGGTGGGGTTCTGGTGGGCTGTCGTTGTGGTGGGGCCTCCTGTCCACTAGCGCCGGCGGAGGTGGTAGGCTGTTCCTGTTCCTGGCTAGTGACAGGGGCCCTGTGTGATGCCACATGGTCCCGAAACGTGTCCTCTATACGGTTCAGGGCCTGGACTATGCTCCCCATAGCGGTTGAGATGTTGGTGAGTTGGTCGCTGAACCCCATGTAGCGTTGATCCTGCTGTGCCTGGATCTCCTGGAACCTGGCCAGTACCGTCGCCATTGTCTCTTGTGAGTGGTGGTAGGCTGCCATGATGGTGGTGAGGGCCTCTTGGAGAGTGGGTTCCCTGGGCCTCTCCTCCCCCCCCTGTCGCACAGCAGCCCTCCGAGTTGCCCTGTTTCCATGGGCCTCTGTCCCCTGGACGGTGTGCCCACTCCCACTGCCCCCAGGTCCCTGTTGTTGTTGGGTTGGTGGGTTACCCTGGGTGCCCTGTAGTGGTAGACACACCACTGCTTGACCTGTCCTAGAGACAGAGGCATGGGCCCGCTGGGTGGGAGCTGTGCTGTTGTTCCTAGAGGGGGTTGGGTCTGCAGTGGCCTGTGTCTGGGTGAGGGGAACCGACTGCCCAGAGGTCCCCGATGGTCCGGGCTGGTCATCAGGGTCCAGGTCGACAGAGCTGCTGTCATCACTAGGGGCCGGTTCCGGGGGTGGGATGGACATTTCTGGTCCCTCCTGACCGGTGTGTTGTCGTTCGGGTCCTGCATGGGGTAAGAGGGTATGGTTATTGTTTCTGTGTGTGCATTAGCTTGCGTTTTATGGGTGCCCTTGTCCCCCAGTGCTGGCATTCCCTTGGGGGAGGTGTTATGAGGGTGTTTTGTGGGGGGGGGGGATGGGTATGTGCAGTGGTCATGCTTAGGTGATGGGTGTCCATAGTTTGGGGATGGCATGCAGGGGTTGGTGTTGGGTGGGTTGTGCTGGAGAGACATTCTCAGGGAGGATGTGTGCTGGGGGTTGGGGGTGAGGGCGGGGGTTAGCATGCTGGGGGGGGGGGTGAAGTGGTTGGCCTTGTACTTACCAGAGTCCATTCCTCCGTGTACTCCAACAAGGCCATCAGGATGCAGGATGTTTAGTACCTCTTGCTCCCATGCTGTGAATTCGGGTGGAGTGGGTGGGGGTCCCCCGCCAGTCTTCTGCACTGCGATGTTGTGTCGCGAGACCATCGATCGCACCTTCCCCCGTAGGTCGTTCCATCGTTTGCGGATGTCGTCCCTATTTCTGGGATGCTGTCCCACCGCGTTGACCCTGTCCACGATATAATTTCCTCCACCATGACCCGGAGTTCTTGGTCCGAAAAGCGTGGGTGCCTTTGTGGTGCCATGGGGTGGTGTGTATGAGGTGTGGGGTGGTGTATGTGATGATGTGTGTGTTGGTGTGTGGTGCTTTGTGCTTCTATGTGGTGTGTGTGATGTTGTGGTGTGCCTCTGTGTGTCTGGCTCTCTATTCTCTGATGTGTCTCTCTCTCCTTCGTCTCTGGTTTTTGTTGGTAGGGGTTTGTGGGTGATGTGGGTGTGTGTTTTATATGGTATTGGATGTGTGGGAGTGGTGTGTGTATGTGTTTCAGGTGTGTGCCTTTCAAATTGTCCAATGTGGTAGGGGTTTGTAAAGGTGTGTGTATTTTGACCGCGGCGGTGTGTACTGCCAATGGAATACCGCGGTTGAATGACCGCCGCGTGGATTTGCGGGTCATAATGGGATGGGCGTATTTCTGTTGGCGTGGCGGTGGAGGTTTGGTCTTCTCCAGTTTACCGCTGGCCGCTGATGTGGCGGACTGCAGTGGAGGGCGGATTTTTGGAGGTTTTGCAGTTGTGGGTCAGAATGTCCGTGGCGGCTGACCGCGGCCACGGCGGTATTGTGGCGGCCTTCTGACCGGCGGTAGGCGGCTTTTACCGCCGAGGTCAGAATGACCCCCTATGTGTTGATTCCTTATTCGCAAGTTGGGCCATGCACTGATTCTTTCTCTACCAACTATCTTGGGTCCATGTGGTGATGCTGAAGATTTGACGCCCAGGGACAATGCATGACTGGATGTGGTACCACTTGGCAAGTCAGGATTCTCAGCAAGAGAGCCCAGGTGCTGGTAGATGAAATATTTGTTGTCCCTGAGACTTCTTAAAAGGAGGTAAGCTCAGTTGAAGCCCTTAGAGATTCTTCACAGGCAGGATACACAGCAAAGTCCAGTTTTCCTCCTCTCTAAAGCAGAAGCAGCAACTGCAGGCCAACCCAGCAAAGCGCAAACAGCAAAGGGGCCGTACTCCTCCTCACAGCTCTTCAGCTCTTCTCCTTGGCAGAGGTTCCTCCTGATCTAGAAGTGTTCTAAAAGACTGGGGTTTTTGGTCTAAAACTTATACTAATTTCTGCCTTTCAAGTAGGCAAACTTCAATGGAAAGTCTTTCTAGTGCACAAGACCCTGCCTCTTCCTTGCCCTGCCCCAGCCACACTCTAGGGTGTTGCAGACTGTACTGTGACGGACAGGCACAACCCTTTCAAATGCAGGCGCATCCCTCCCACTTTAACCCTGGAATACTCATCAGGATATGCAGGACACACCTCAGCTCACTCTGTGTTACTGTCTAGAGTGAATTCCAAACAGCCCAAAAAAATGACCCAGATGTGGATTCAGCAGGCAAGCAGAATGATTAAGCAAGAAACTGCCCACTTTCCAAATGTGGCATTTTCAAACAGGCAATCTAAAAAACAACTTTACCAAAAGACTTGTGAGTTCAGAGACCCCAAACTATTCAGAGACTCCAAACTTGAACATCTCTATCTGCTCACAATAGGAAACTGCACTTAAAAGGTACTTAAAGGCAATCCCTATGTTAACCTATGGGAGAGATAGACCTTGCAATAGTGAAAAATGAATCTGGCAGTATTTCACTATCAGGACATGTAAAACACAGCAGTAGATGTCCTACCTAATGTCCACTGCACCCTGCCCCTGGGGTTACCGAGGGCCTAACTTAGGGGTGCCTTACATGTAGTAAAAGGGTAGGTTTGGGTCTGACAAATGGGTACACTTGCCAGGTTGAATTGGCAGTAAAATAATGCACAGACAGACACTGCAATGGTAGGTCCAAGACATGTTTACAATGCTACTAATGTGGGTGACATAATCAGTGCTGCAGGCTGTAGGAAGGTAGCCACTTTCTAGCCTTGTTACCCCCACTTAGGGCCTGTTTGTGAGAATATGTCAGGTTTTTTTCACTGTCTCACTGGGATCCTGCTAGCTAGGGCCCCAGTGCTCATAGTGGAAACCCTATGTTGCTAGTGTGTTTGATATGTGTCACTGGGATCCTGCTAGCCAGGACCCCAGTGCTCATAGTTTGTGTCCTGTATGTGTTCCCTGTGTGGTGCCTAACTGTATCACTGAGGCTCTGCTAACCAGAACCTCAGTGTTTATGCTCTCTCTGCTTTTTAAAATTGTCACTGCAGGCTAGTGACTAATTTTACCAATTCTAATTGGCACACTGGAACACCCTTATAATTCCCTAGTATATGGTACCTAGCTACCCAGGGTATTTGGGTTCTAAGAGATCCCTATGGACTGCAGCATTTCTTTTGCCACCCATAGGGAGCTCAGACAATTCTTACACAGGACTGCCACTGCAGCCTGAGTGAAATAACGTCCACATTATTTCACAGCCATTTTACACTGCACTTAAGTAACTTATAAGTCACCTATATGTCTAACCCTCACTTAGTGAAGGTTAGTTGCAAAGCTACTTAGTATGAGGGCACCCTGGCACTAGCCAAGGTGACCCCACATTGTTCAGGGCAAATTCCCCGGACTTTGTGAGTGCGGGGACACCATTACACACGTGCACTACATATAGGTCAATACCTATATGTAGCGTCACAATGGTAACTCCAAACATGGCCATGTAACATGTCTAGGATCATGGAATTGTCACCCCAATACCATTCTAGTATTGGGGGGACAATTCCATGCATCCCCGGGACTCCAGCATAGAACCTGTGTACTGCCAAACTAACTCTCCTGGGTTTTCTCTGCAGCTACCTCTGCTGCCAACCCTCAGACAGGTTTCTGCCCCCCTGGGGAATGGGCAGCCCACCCTCTCCATTTGGAAATAGGTGTTAGGGGCCTGAGAGGAGTAGCCTCTCCTGGCCTCTGGAAATGCTATGAAGGGCACAGATGTGCCCTCCTTGCATAAGCCAGTCTACACCGGTTCAGAAATCCCCCCAGCCCTGCTCTGGCGCGAAACTGGACAAAGGAAAGGGAAGTGGCTACTCCCCTGACCAGCACCTCCCAAGGGGAGGTGCCCAGAGCTCCTCCAGTGTGTCCCCAACCTCTGCCATCTTGGATGCAGAGGTGTGAGGGCACAATGGACATCTCTGAGTGGCCAGTGCCTGCAGGTGATGTCAGAGACCCCTCCTGATAGGTGCTTACCTTTCTCTGTAGCCAATCTTCCTCTGAGGGCTATTTAGGGTCTCTTCTGTGGGTTTCTCTTCAGATAACGAATGCAGGAGCTCACCAGAGGTCCTCTGCACTTCCCTCTTCGACTTCTGCCAAGGATCGACCGCTGACTGCTCCAAGATGCCTGCAAAACCGCAACAAAGTAGCAAGAAGAACACCAGCAACATTGTAGCGCCTCATCCTGACGGCTTTCTCGACTGTTTCCTGGTGGTGCATGCTCTGAGGGCTGTCTGCCTTCACCCTGCACTGGAAGCCAAGGAGAAATCTCCTGTGGGTCGACTGAATCTTCCCCCTGCCAACGCAGGCACCAAACTTCTGCATCACTGGTCCTCTGGGTCCCCTCTCGTCCTGACGAGCGTGGTCCCTGGAACATAGGAGCTGGATCCAAGTGTCCAGATAGTCCAGTGGCCCTTCTGTCCAAATTTGGTGGAGGTAAGTCCTTGCCTCGCCACACCAGACAGTAATCCTGTGTACTGCATGAACTGCAGCTGCTCGGGCTTCTGTGCACTTTTGCAAGACTTCCTTCATGCACAGCCTAGCCCAGGTCCCCAGCACTCTGTCCTGCATTGCCCAACTTGCTGAGTTGGACTCCGACTTTGTGGGATTCCCTTTTGTTGTGCTGAGTTGACCGTTGTGCTCTGATCTTCTGAACACTTGTTCAGGTACTTCTGGGGGTGCTGCCTGCCTTAGCATGGGCTCTCTGTGTTGCTGAGTGCCCCCTCTGTCTCCTCTTCCAAGGGGTGACCTCCTGGTCCTTCCTGTGCCCTGGCAGCACCCAAAATCTTTGACCGCAACTCTTGTAGCTAGCAAGGCTTGTTTGTGGTATTTCTGCATGGAAACAACTCTGCATCCTCCAGCACGCCGTGGGACATCTTCTGACCAAAGGAGAAGTTCTTGGCCCCTTCCGTTGTTGCAGAATCTTTGGCTTCTTCCACCCAGAGGCAGCCCTTTTGCACCTTAATCCGGGATTTAATGGGCTCCTGCCCACCCTGGACACTTGTGTGACTCTTGGACTTGGTCCCTTTCCTTTGCAGGTGCTCAGGTCCAGGAATATATCTTCAGTGCTTTGCAGTCAGTTGTTGTCTTTGCAGAATCCCCTATCTCGACTTTTTACTGTCTTTCTGGGGTAGTAGGGTAACTTTACTCCTACTTTTCAGGGTTTTGGGGTGGGGTATCTTGGACACACTTAGGGGGTCATTCTAACCCTGGCGGTCGATGACCGCCAGGGCTAAATTGACGGGAGCACCGCCAACAGGCTGGCGGTGCTCCCATGGGCATTCTGACCGCGGCGGTACAGCCATTGGCATGGGCACTGCAGTGGCCCCCAGGCGCCCCACGACACCTGTTACCGCCATGATGGCTGTAACGGGTGTCGTGGGGCCCCTGGGGGCCCCTGCAGTGCCCATGCCAATGGCATGGGCACTGCAGGGGCCCCCTAACAGGGCCCCACTAAGATTTGTGCAGACTCTGAAAATCGCGATGGGTGCAACTGCACCCGTCGCACCCTTCCCACTCCGCCGGCTCCATTCGGAGCCGGCATCCTCGTGGGAAGGGGTTTCCTGCTGGGCGGGCGGGCGGCCTTCTGGCGGTCGCCCTCCCGCCCAGCGGGAAACTCAGAATAACCGCGGCGGTCTTTTGACCGTGCAGCGGTATTCTGACGGTTCCCGCTTGGCAGGCGTCGGGCTCAGAATGACCCCCTTAGTGTTTTCTTACACTCCCAGCGACCCTCTACACACTACACTAGGCCTGGGGTCCATTTGTGGTTCGCATTCCACTTCTGGAGTATTTGGTTTGTGTTGCCCCTAGGCCTATTGTCTCCTATAGCATTCTATTGTGTTCTACAGTGTTTGCACTACTTTTCTAACTGTTTACTTGCCTGATTTTGGTTTGTGTGTATATTTTGTGTATTTTACTTACCTCCTAAGGGAGTATATCCTCTGAGATACTTTTGGCATATTGTCACTAAAATAAAGTACCTTTATTTTTAGTAATTCTGAGTATTGTGTTTTCTTATGATATAGTGCTAAGTGATATAAGTGGTACAGTAGGAGCTTTTCATGTCTCCTAGTTCAGCCTAAGCTGCTCTGCTATAGCTACCTCTATCAGCCTAAACTGCTAGAACACCTCTAATCTACTAATGAGGGATAACTGGACCTAGCACAAGGTGTAAGTACCACAAGGTACCCACTATAAGCCAGGCCATCCTCCTACACAGGCCCACTAGTAGTATTTGATTTACAGGCCCTGGGTACCTCTAGTGCACTTTACTAGGGACGTACTAGTAAATCAAATATGCCAATCAGGGATAAACAATCATAATCCCAATTTAAACAGGGAGCACTTGCACTTTACCACTGGTCAGCAGTGATAAAGAGCCCAGAGTACCAAAACCAGAAAAAACGAAATCCAGCACACAAAAATACAGGAAGCAGAGGAAAAAAGATAGGGGAAACCGCACCAAGGTTGCCAGGTCTAACACAGCCTTGATTCTTTTCTACCAGACAGTCACTGCTTTTTATGGGAGGCATGTATGAGTAAACAAATAAAATTGGCCCTTTGAATCATAATCACATTAAAATTCAATGTCCCTAGGGGACCAGCAACGTACTACTACTGTGCCACTCACTACTTACTTTGAAAGAACTGTTTTCTCATAGCATTGTATTAAATTTTTCTTTTTTCTAAACTGCTCAAAGCAGGCATTAAAGGGACGCAATCATTGAGGTCAATGGGGCTCCTTGCACTTTGGTGCACTAGTATCAAAATGTTTTGATGCTAGTGCAGCAAAGCGCCATAATAGCGTAAAAAATGTTGACACTATTGGCCTAACATGTGCCATGCTTAGACTGCTCAGTTAAGCTTTCTTTATCTTGAAACACTTCACACCGGCTGGAGTTGCACTTTGCTTCCACATACACCAAACGTTGGATCTGGACTTCTACGAAGCTACACATGGTACACATCTTTATTTGTCTGCCAGAAACCATAAACTCCACAATACAAACCTCCATTCACTTCACCACTTTCTAACACCCTCTTCGTCCCTCTGCGGAGTCTTTCAGGAGTCAAAAGACTTCTGTCATTCACACTCATATGAACCTACACCACCCAGTGTCTTTTTTAGATGGGTACACTATATCGCTCCCTGGTAAGTTTCAGTCTCACACACCCTTATCATTGCTGAATAAGGTACTCCTCTGTGTATGACAATCAAACGTCTTCAGAAAGCTCCTGTACAGTATTGCAAGTAAAATTGGAGTTAACAAAAGGTGCACAACAACATTCATCTGCTGCATGGTGAATTATGTTTCATCTATGATAGGACTGAATGATCAATGGAACACTATCAGGGGCATCTACAAATCCTATAAAACCGTAACCTGCAGCTAGCATTTCAGATACGCTCCTAAAATGTAAACATTTGGCATTACATCTTACATCGGAAACCAGAGGAAATGACTGACTGTATGTTCATACATTAAAAAGCCAGTGCGTAGAAACCCTCAAGAGTGATAAGTAGCACTCTACAAATTTGCTGATTGATTGATGTTTGAACCATGTCTATCGAGGTCACATTGAATGTTGACTGCTTCCTTGTCTGAGAACGGGAAGTTGCCGAAATACGGTTGAGTAAAATAAATTATTAATGGCGGTAATGAGAATGTTTCATTATTTACAAAAAGTCTCTGGGTGTACCACTAATAGTTCTGTAAAAATATTAACTTATATTATGCAAAGTATTATTTCCGCTGCTTCAATTAATAGCCGATTAGGTTATTTAAACAACTTGTAATTATTTGTCTTTCAGCGTTATACAGGTCTCACTGTGATGGCACTCCACCAATTAGTCCTTAAAAAGCATAATGGGTTTTTGAACTGTCATGCAAAAAAGGGCAACAATTGCACATTTTTAGACAATTAAAATTGAATTGTATAGCTTTATTGATTTTATCTCTTCAAATATATTTACCTATTCCGAAAAAGAGGTTGATCACGCTGTGCTTTTACATAAGCACCTTCGCGAAAAGTTGTAGGCTTCTGTAACCGGTTTGTTCATTATTTATGGCCCTCGCAGTTCTGAAATTTACTGCAAAAATAAAACATATTATTGGTTCCAAAAATGATCAATAAACAGGACACTGAGAGTTTTAAGATGTTGAAAATAAGGACACAAGACACGTTAGACAAGCACTGGTAATGTCAACAGGTGTGGCTTGTGAATGAAAGTGCCTTTTGTGTTTTTGCTGAGTTTGGGCAGGCAATACTTTATCATGCATGCACTCTGGCACTCATCCTTATGCCCATGCATCCATTCATCCACTGATTCATTCTTGTATTCTCACACAGCCAAAACTACAACAAAACATGCAAGATAAATTACAATAATACAAGTACAAAAAATTAGCATGCGGTCATTTAAACCTTGCTGGCATATGCTTGCATTAAGGAAACTAAACATAGTATCCCGGGTCAATCTTGCAAATGTATTATAAATAGAGTAATGTTGTTTTAATGTTCAGTCATGGCCTCCACCTTTACAATCAACTTGTTGGCCATTTGGAATAATAAAACACTGATACACTATGGACAATATTCGGAAATGGTATCTAGATTTAGAGAAAGTGGCCATGTGGGATGCAGCACTCTGCAGATCAAATAAAAGGCAAACAAGCAACCTGTTAACGCTGCCTGTAGAGCTATAGTGTCATCTTAAAATACAAAGAGGAGAAGCAAAGAAATGAACGGGGACTGTAGAAGAACAAAATCAAAACTGAAGGTCCAACCAACCATCCCTGAGAGTGTAGCACAATCATTTTCAGGTGGATGTACCCATGTGGTCAGCAAATGCCATCACTTCAAGGACAAGCGAGCTAAAGGCTCATGTGCACTGACCCATTACCCTATGCAGTTCGCTGTCAGGATACTCAGACAGACCAATGGCAGAACAGAGCTGACCCAAAGGTCCTCTATGTATCTATAAGGTTATATATTTATATATATGAATGGATTATTTATTGATTTTTTTTATTGCAAGATCTTGGAAAATACCTGAGAAGAGATTCTTGCAAGAATTATTTCAGAGCAATTCTCCTTCCCCTAGGATTTGTCAGAGGCAGTAACCAACACCAAAATCATTCCCTACAAAGATCATCTGTGACCTTTCATTTAACAAAATACACATATGTGGACCTTAATACAGAGAAATAACAATCAACCCTTAAATGCCTATTTATTTTAAAATGTGATTTTTTTACAATCAATATGTCAAGCCTAATGTGTTTATTATAACATTTCATAATAACAGATCTGATCTTTTGCAACAGAAATGTTTTTAATGAACTAATGAGGCATGCAGATGTTACCACTGACTTATCACCAAAATCAACTGAGGCCTCCTTTAATGAGCGAAAGCTTTCCCCCAAGGCAATCAAGCATACAGTCACAAAATTGCACAGTGGGCAAATCAAAACACAATCTATCCTAAGAGGGACTAACTTGTATTCTGACTGCATAAATTATATATTCCCACAGTGTGGAGGAGGGGGTAACCAGAACCAGAACTCTTGCCTACTGCAGTAATTCATGACATTTCCTATAACAAAATACCTATCTGTAGGCTTTAATGCCAAGAAGCAATAAGCAACCCTTAAATGCCTATTGACTTTAACCTATAGTTTTCAAAATCAATATGTCAGGCCTACTGCCTTTATAATAACTTTTCATTATAACCAATCTGGCATATTCCCTTTTTACATTGGATGTCACAATCACAAACTCAGGCCAACTGTGTTGGTTTATAGGTCTCCCAACAAAGTACATCAGGTATTCCATAAAAAAATTACAAATGTGTACAAAATAGAGTTGTTGGTGTAATTTAAAATCCCTACTAATAGAGCTTAATGGAGTTAGTAAAGTGCAAATCTTCTATGCCAATTGTTTGTTCAGGAGGGTCATCAACAGCAATACCCTTGACTACTACAGTAATCTGCGAGATTCCATGTAACAAAATGCCTGCCTACAGGGTTTAGCACACTGTAATACCAATCCACCCTTAAAAGAATATTGCCTTTATCAGATGTCTTTCACAACAAGTAAACCCTTCCTGCTTTGTCATATCTTTTCATAATAAACAGATCAAGCTTCAGGAATCTGGCATGTCCTTGCCAGTGGCTTGACACTATAAACTATCCAGGCATACTGAAGTGTGCATACACTGGAAACCATCAGGCATGTGTTTATAAAATACCAACTATGTACAACATTATAGTTGGTGAAATGATAAACTGCCACTCTTAGTAGGGACTAACAGGAATCATCACATTGAAATTCTACTCCAAGCATTTGTAACAGTGGTTGAGCAACATCCACACCCTTGCTTTTCTACAGCCTGTGACATAATGTGATAACAATCCACTATTAGAAGCCTATTGGCTTTACCATATGCCTTTAACAATAAATAAGACAGACCTACTGGCTTTGTAATAACATTACAGAATAAGCAGGCCAGGCATATTGCATCGCCCATAACATTTTCCAGCACACAAATTGAGCCAATAGCTGGTATCATTGGCTTGGCACCATAACCAAGTTAGGCCTACTGTGCTAAGGATAAGCTTTTCCACAAGGCAATCATCAGGCCTACAGTTATATAATCAAAAATGTATAAAATTACAGATCACAAAGCAAAATAATATCCCTACCAACGGGGTATAACAAGGATTCGCACAGTGCTAATTTTCTATATGCATGGCTTGACAGAGGGGTTCACCAACAACAAAATCATTGCTCACTAACATAATCCATGAAATTCCAAGTAACATGAATCCTATATGTAGGCTTGAATTCAGAGTAATAACAATCTACCATTTATGCCTGACTGTAACATATGCTTTTCACATTCAATATGTCAGGCCTACTACATTTTTCATAACATTTTATAATAAACAGTCAAGGTTGTAGCCTTTACTTTTGGCTTGCTACTATAACATACTCAATTGCATTGTAATGAGTGTAAACGTACAACAAGACAGCCATCTGGCACTTAATCATAAAAGTACAAATGTATAAAAAATTACAGTTGGCAGTGCAAAATATTGTCTCTCCTAGGAAAGCCTAACAAGGACTATTGTAGTACTTTTCTTCTGTAGTCAGAGTTTGTTTGAGTGGAATGTCAACACCAAAATCCTTCAGTACTATGGCATTCCTTGAAATTCTATGCAACAAAGTGCCTGCCTATAGGCTTTTTCCTACTGTAATAACAATACATTTTTAAAGCCTATTGTCTTTAGCACGTGTTTTTAACTATCAGTAAGTAAGGCCTACTGGCTTTACAAATACAGTACAATAAAATACAAAAAATACAATACAATACAAACTAATTTGTAAAGCGCGAAGCTGCTTCTAAAAGAAGCATCCTGGTGCTAGCAGCAAGTGAGTGGAAAATGTAAGCGATTAGAGGGCAGAATTAAAAAGAAACGTCTTCAATTGTTCCTGGAAATGGATTATTAGGAAGCTAACCAAAGACCTAACAGGGCAGAATGCCAAAACCTGCCCATAACCTACACAAAGGATCCCCCTCCCCTCAGGGATCTGGATTGAAAGTATGACTTGTTTCTTTTCCTTAGGTAATATAGGTCGGTATGTGTGCTTCAGATCTCTGTAGGCAAAGGTGAGAGCCTTGAATTGGACCAGTCTAATAACAGGCAACCATTTAAACAGTTGAAGTTGAGCTGATACTGATTGGCGTGCCAGAATGTAGACGAGCTGCAGCGTTTTGAACAATCTGTTGAGTCAAATAAGGCCCAAGTATAGACTCTTAGCATAGTCCAGTTTCAAAGTCACTAGAGAATGAACAATAGTCTTTCAGGTGTCCTCATGAACTAAGTGCAACATCCTCCTTAGAGATTTAAGTGTTGCAAAACAGCTGGCCGGTATTGCTTTACCCTAGTGTTCCCCCAAGTTCCTGGTGGTCGAGAAGGAGGATGGTGGAGTCCCCAGCTCCAAAGGCCACCAGTTGCATGAATCAGGGTATTTAGTTCCAAAGCCAAGAACCTCTGTTTCATTGGAATTTAGATTAAGGAAATTATTGCTCATCCAATTGCCCACAATATTAGACAAAGTTTGAAGGAATTAAGGGCAGCCATGTCTTTCTTCTGAAAAGATAGGAGAAGCTGGGTATCATCTGCACTCATTAAGGGCTGCAGTTTGATAATAAAAAAAAGAGTGGGCTCAGTGCTGAGCCCTGTGGCACTCCACAGTTCAGAGGATTTGAGGAGGAGGTAAAGGAAGACAAACAGAACAAACTGTGTCCTGTCTTCTAAGAAAGATTGAAACTAGGATAAGGTTTGAGCATGGATCCCCATTTTACTGAGCCTACTTAGGAGAATTTCATTGGATACCATATCAAAAGCTGAGGACAAATGAAGGAGCACCACCATCACCACAAACTTCTGATCAAGATTATCCTTGATATATTTTGAGATTTCCAGCAAGGCAGATTCTGGGCTATATCCTGACCTTAACCCAGATTGTGAATCATGTAAAAGGTTAGATTTCAAAAAGTATGATAATTGTCTAGAAACTATCTTCTTGAGCATCTTCACCTCTACAGGCATGGGAGAAATGGGTCTGTAGTTATCTAAGATGCTCGGATCAGCATTGGTTTTCTTGAATAAGGGGAGCAGGAGCACTTGATTCCAGCATTTAGGAACATGAACTGGTTCTAGGGAGGAGTTCATCGGTTTGTTCATAATAGGGTTAACAAGAGTGGAGGACATTTTTAAAATGTAACTGGATATTGATCAAAAGGGGAGCCAGACTTTCACTTGACCAATTCAGTTGAAGAATCTTCCAAATATGTGGGGTGAAATTTGGATAAAAGAGGAACCAAAGTCGAATTAGAATCCGCACCATGAGAGTTTTCACTTTGCCTAGGAAACTGGTTGTAAATGGCTTGAACCTTATTAAAAAAACACTTCACATAAGTTGGCTGAGGGGTTAAGTTTATTATGAAGGGCACTAGGGGAAAGGAAGGACATTACAATTTTGAAAAGCTCCTGCTGCTTACTTGAGGTGGAGACAATAGAGTAGGAAATGTACTCCTCATGTGATGTGCAAATATATTTACAATATCTTTTCAATGCTGTCTTATAAACAATCTTGGCCTCTGTGTCATCTGATTTCCTGCATAAACGTTATAATCATTTTTTACAGCAGTCGAGAACCTAGGAGCAGATGGCGCAGATCTTCTGGCAACTAAAGTTTTCTTTAGGATCAACAAAATCAAATGCCTCTGCAAATCAGCTTTTAAAGCCTATGAAGCCCGATAACTCCAACGGTGTTATGGGGTTCTGAGATTTAATGACATGCTCTGGATGTTTGTTTTTTGAGCTATAGATTGTTGCTTCATCACCAGAGGCGTGGAGATCATAAAGGGTATCCAAAAGGGATTAGACCAAGTTAACTGCAACACTGGCCTTCCTGACATATTTAAAGCACTGGAGAAACTTAGATCCAAGGTGTGGATGATCTTGTGCATCAGACAGTCCACTAATTGCTCTAAGTTAAATCCTTCTAAAGTAGTCAGAAACTGCAAGGCCGTGGAGTGAAGTAGTGATAATTGAGCCAGCAGATCTGAGAGTAGAAGAAGAGAGTTGTGAAGACACTCAAGAGGTCTGTAAAGTAAGGTTCCAAACAAAGGAAAGGGTGGACCTAAAACAACAGAAAAGGAGAAGCCTTCAATAGAGACTATATTCAAGAATTTAGAGATTGAGCAAGAAGTTACAAAATATCTAAGGCATGTTTGTGCAATAATATACAATTAATCAGACAGGCATACAAAGAAGTGTCTGTTAACTAAGCATGCTGATTTTCATTCAAGGGGGTTTCAGTGGGACTTGTACCCAGATTACTAGTTAAATAGTGGTCAACTCATTGACAACAAGGAACCACAGAGAAAGAACATGAGGGGCAGTTAGTTATAGGGCATGTTTCAAAATATAAATCAAATTTATAATTCTAAGGTGCCTTTTGGGGTTTAAGCAGGTCTGCCCTGGAATATACCTGCATAAACAAGCATTAAAAGGGCTCACGACAGCTTGGCTAGCACTGGACGCAATGCTTATGTGGATGGGTGCAGATGGGCTTGCCTTTGGTGCACTGTTGACGCGCCCAATGTGCAACAGTTTAATTGCCCAGAAAATGAAAGCAATTCCAACCACTAGAGCTTATCTAAAACAAAATCATGCCTCTTTGGTGGAATCGAAGTGCATAATTCACTAAAAGTCTCTTACGTAACTCAGCAAATTAGTAACCACTCACTTGTCCCAACACCCTTAACGCAACATCACAATAAGAGTTTTTGAAACAGATAAACAAATCAATCACCGGCACTTAGAAGCCAATGAGTGGCTGCAGCATTGCCCAGATTAAATGCCGAGAAAAGGAAGCTGATTCCAACCACTAGAGAGTGTCTAAACCAAAAAAGGTGCCTCTAAGGTGGAATTGAAATTGCAGAAGTCTATAAAAATCTCTCATGTAATTCAGCAAATTCCTAACCCTCCACAATATCAATTAACAGCTTTAAAAAGAGAGAACAGTGCAAAGATTTAAAAATCAATTGCCAACATTTATAAGCCACTACATTTTCAGGTCATGGCCAGGTTTAAATGCCCAGAATATGAAGCTGATTCCCAACTCTAGAGCATGTCTGAACCAAAATTGTCCATCTGTGGTGGATTTGAAAGTGCAGAATGAAATCCATCACATATATTCAGCAACTTAGTAGCCCTTCACACTCTGCACACAATATGAAAATAAGAGTTTTTAAAAGAGATATAAGTGACAAGATTTAAAAATTGATTACTGGCACTTAGAAGCTGCTGCAAGTCCATGGAATGGGCCCGGTTTTAAATGCCCAAAAAATGAAGTTGCTTACAACCACAAGAGTCTCATAACGTTTAAAAAAAAATAGATCAAACCTAGGAAATCAGGCAAGACTTTTCCCAATAAACTGATGAAGTCTTTATAACATTAGATTTATACTTTACCCAAGACCGGCATTCTAGTGCACATAAACTGGCATCAGTCATGCAGACATTTATAAATTTGCAACTATGTATACAAGTACGGCTTACAAAACAATACTCAACCCTTTTTAACAAAGCCTAATAAGAATCATCACAGTGAACACCCACCGGGTTTGTCAGAGTGGGTGGCCAGTGCCAATATCCTTGCCTACTACGTAATCTGTGAGATTAGATGTAAGAAAAATCCTGTGTGTTGCCCATTATACATTTTGTTAACAACCAACTGTTAAAGACTTACTGGCTTTACCCTATGCTTTTTGCAATGAATAAGCCAGACTAGCTATCTTTGTCATAATGTTTCATGAATAAGCAGACCAGATCTATGCCATTGTACCATAACCAGCTCAGTCCAACAGTTTTGGGTGTAAGCTTTTCCGCAAGGCAACCATCAGACACAGTTGGCTAGGCAAAACACTGTCTCTCCTAAAATGGCTTAACAACATACATTCTCTCCTAAAACAGCCTAACAAAGAGTCTAATAGAGCAAATCACTAATCTACGGTTTGCCACACTAAATTAATTGCCTGCTATCTTAGTCTGTGCGATTCCATTTAAAAGAATACCTATCAGTATGCTTTTATATATATTGATAAAAATTTAGACCTAAATGCCTAGCATCTTTAACATGCACTTTTCACTGTAACATAAGCTTTTCACTATTAATATGTCACGCTTAGTGCCTTAATCATAATATTTCATAATAAGCAAATCAGGCTATAGCAATAATAATTGGCTTGCCCCTATAACCAACTCAGTCCTGAAGTATCGAGTATATACTTTTCCACAAACCAAAACATGAAATCCAAGCATCCTGGGGCTGATTCACAAAGATTTTTCCAAAACAAAAAATAGAGGACTGCATGCTCAAAGTCTGGTCTCCTTTGACAAAAAGGCAATGTTTTATAGTGGCTTATCTAGTGCTCTTGGAAATGGCAGTATTGGGTTCCAAGAGTAGATTCAGCTCTTTAACAATTATCCATGATACTGGATAAATTGCTCAAACCTCCCCCTCTTCCCCATATTGTGCAATGTAATGTAGAGATGTTAAAGCTCACGTCTTGTATATGTTTTCATGCACAGTATACCACCGATTCCAAGTTGTTTACCTTGGTTGGATACAAGGGCAAGATTGTATCCTTTTCCTGAGGAGATGATACTCCTGAGTGCAGAGCATATGGCACAGTTACTTAATAGCTGTTTTTTTTTTATTTCAGTCTTAGCCATAACAATATAAAAACACCAAAATAACTATAGCAATAATAGAAGTCCAACAAGAAATACGGATAAATATAAGATACCCTTATCATCTTGTAATATAATGATAAAATATAAAAACATTAAAAATAAAACCTCACGTTAGATAGCTCTTCTGTAGCTGGAAAAATTAGAAACGTTTGTTTTATAGTAATACAAGGTGCTGCCACCAGGCGAGGTTTCTTTTAGCAGGCCAATCTGACCATAAATAAGAAAATACAGCATGGCAAATTAAAACCTCGTCCATTTGGTTGCAAAGTGTAGGTGATTCAGTTGGAATTTTGACAGAGTAAATTCTAAATAGTGGTTGTAACCAATTTATGAAAGGTTCTTTACGTTTTGTACAACAGAGCATCGTGTGCATTATTTATCTTTACCAGCAGCAGCTGCAGCAAAATGGAAGGTCCAAAGGGGAGAGGTGGGGGGATAATTGAAATTGAAGTGGTAAAGCACAGATGTTTTCACTTCAATTGAAATTGAAGTAGTAAAGCACAGATGTTTTTTGACCAACGCAATATGATAATGAACTTTTAAAATGGATTTACCTATAAGAACATTTGAATAGATCAGAACCCTGAATGCTTTTGGGGTATTATCAGAAAAGGTTTTGGAGCAATACCAGAAGATGAAGAGGCGTATGAAAGATTGTACATGGAGCTGAATCAGCTACATTGTAACGAACAGAGACATTGAGGAAATATAGCTAAGTGCTCTATAGAAAGGACAGATGTTGGTAGTGGAGGTGTTTGTCAGCGTTATTGGATGGATCATATTGGTTGGAAGTGATGAACTGAAATTATAGCCCTGAAGAAGTCCTCTTTTAAAGGACGAAACGCATTGGCTGTGCTATGCTGTGAATATGGGCTGTGTTAAAAAAGAATAAAAAGAAAATAAGAAGAAGATCGTTATGGACTCATTTTATAAATTGGACTCTTGAATTTAGTGCTTTGTGGTGCATCATCATTCGTATGTTTTCAATGGCTGCCATAGTACTTTTCTGCAGATTGGCTGAGTGCTCCCGATTTATACACTATCCTCAATCCCTCCAGGAGTTCACTAACTCGGACATCACTCCTTATTTTTTCGAAGGGATCCCCTGGATTCTGATGAAATGAGACCACACTATAGAAGATTTATTTACGTGCAATTAATATGTATTTATCTTCAGCCAGTAGAACTGGCAGACTGCAGGTGCAAAAGCAAGCAACAGTCTAACTGGCTTATCCCTTTTCAACCGCGAGGGAATTCAGATATTTTCTCAGTGCCACTACAATTATGCAGCAGATGAGGACCAAATTATATAGGAGGGCTGACATAGTTATGTCGTAAGAAAGTGCAAATTATGTGGCATTATACAACACATGTGGTGATAATATTACCTGATTATTCTGTCATTCTAACATGTTAACAATATCTGCGCAAATGTTTCACCCTATTAGTACCAGGTTGACATTCAAATACAGCACAAGGCATCAGAAAGGTGACCAGTAAACATTTGGGAAGACATTCTACTTAGTGCAAAAGCGTTATCACATTTTTTGATGTTTTCAAAGGTTATTGACAGATCAATATGTTATTTCATCGTCATACAGCAAATAAAACAATTCACCATAAATTTAAATAATTAAATTCCTTGATTTAAAAAACTTTAAATGGTAATATAAAGATGAATAAAAACGGTGTCATGATTAAAAGATTAGTAAAAAACAATAAAATAAGGAAATCTCTAAGTGACAGATTCCTACATAAATTGACGATCCATCTGCTCCTGAACAAAGTGTATTTAGTTCTGCAAAAAACGTAGGTGCTTGTTCGTTTCATCAGTACTAATGCAGAATCTGCAACTTCTGGTGCCATGTACTAAAGTAGCCCAACGTGCAATAAAAGCAACAATAGGGAGGGTGCCATAGTTAAACTGCAAGTACAATCTGCGGGCATGTAGTGGTCTAATAAAATCTAGGAATTCTTCAGCCTTAGATACAGCTTTGTGAATTTGTTCTTCTACTGCTGTCCAGTTCGATCTGCATATTTACCAACTCCCAGTATCTTTGCTTAAGTTTATGGGCAGCATTAGTAGGGGTAGTCCATGGAGCATCCCAGAACTCCAAAGACTCAGGTTGGACCATGCTTTCTTCATATTCTTTTACCATTCAATCTTCAACAATTGGATTCTTGAACAGCATAACATCACTGTGGCCAGATCTATAGCTTTGGAGTTCCATAGTGGTCCACAGACCAACCCATAATAATAGTGGTTTTAACACTGCCAACTCAGTGACCGGATTGATTTCAATGTCGAGTGTGAGGGGCAGCAGTGGAGTTCGCTTTCCGACACCTATAATAGCTCTAAGAAAATTATTCTCCCTAATGTTCAGGCTACTCAAATTACAGTGCCACGAACGTTCTGCCCAGTATAGGGCCCCATCCCATACCTGCATTTTGTAAATGTGTACCGCAGGATTAACTTGGAACCACTGAACTTTTTTCACCATTCTAGTAATAGCCCCTTCTCGATGGCTTATAGCTTGGGAGCTTTTAACTACCTGAGGGAGGCAGGACCCAGAATCTGCCAGTGTCACACATAAATAATCATTCTCAGCAATAATTACCAATACCTTGTTATTTAGAATGACCGCACCATGGAGACTCTTCCTTTTTGTATAAATCATCAGCTTAGTCTTTGCAGTGTTTACTTCTGAGCCAAAACTTTGACAGAATACCCAAAAGATGTTCACTAGATTTTGCAGCCCTATTCTGTTTTTGCGTAACAAAGGAGTATCATTGGCCTAAAATAGGCCTGGGATTTTCTCCTCTGCTAGTGAACGGGAGTCGTTGACACAGTTAGCTAAATACCCAACAGAATTACTAATATAAAGCAAAAAGAGGGTAAGGGCCAAGATGCAGCCCATTTGAACCACCTTATTGACAGGACCAGATCCGTTAATTCATCCTTGGTACCATACTGCATCCTTGCATAGCTCCACTCATGTAGTTGTATATTAAGATTTAATATTTCTTTTGGGGCCCCCATTTCCCGAAGAGTAGCCTATAACTTCCACCTGGGAGTGAAATCAAAGGCCGCATGGAGGTCTACAAACACTACATATAATTATCCTCCTCCAAGATTTACAGTCTTCCGTTTAATCTGCATGACTCTAAATATTTGGTTAGAAGAACTGGTTGCAGGTTGAAGTCCTGCTTGTATATATGAAATTACATTATTGACGTCTATCCAGTCCACTAATTGATCCAAGAGTAGATTACAAAAAACCTTCTGGAGGTTGTCCAGAAAGCTTATTGGAGGGAAGTTTGCTTGATTGCAAGGGATTTCCTTTTTAAATATGGGGATGATTTCAGCCTCCTTCCATGTCTGTGGAATTGGAGCACTGGCAGTAACCGTGTTTCTAATTGTATTAATGTATGGCATTAGATTTATACAGATCACAAAGAATTCTGTCCAGACCAGGGTCCTTCCTTTGTTTAAGTGTGTTAGCTGCTACTAAGGTTCCTTTCAGTGTAAATTCCAGTGGAACAGCAATTTCACAATTATCAAATTCGGGGACCTCTACATTAAGTTCTAAATCAGAAGAGCTGGAATAAAGACTGCTGACGTGGGCTATCCATTCTCATGGGATTATTGAGGACCCAGTCAATGACTGAGGTTTTCCACTACTATTGCTGACAAGCCACCAAAAGCCTCTTTGATTGTTATTTCTGGCAGTTTCATAGAGGTCAACCCACAGTTTGTCTTCCCTTTCTCTTTTTGCTTGCTTTAGTTCACACCTATAAGTGGATTTAGCAGCTCTAACCTCTCCAGTTTCCCCAGCCTTAATTGGCACTAATAGACTATGCTTGGCCTTCCTGCAGCTTTGGTTGAACCACCCACTTTTGTTGGGATGTCTCTCCTAATTAGAAGACCTACAAAGAAAATGATCCCTCAATGTGTTATATAAATCCAAATTCTCCTTCATGATATTCCCACAATCATCCCAATGTGTCAGCATGGCCTCCATGTGGGCAGCAAGAGACTCATATGTGTGGCTATTGTATTTGGTGAATGATTAACAGCCTCCCATTTCACATTTCTACCATAGTCATATTGAGTTGCTGTTCGTATTCCCTGGAGTTTGGCGAGGTAGCTGACGTAAATATTTTATTAATGAGAATTACTAGAGGATCATGGTTACTTTCATTGTGTTGAACCACCTTCACGTCAATCATATATTCCCATAATCCGATATCAAGCAGGACTTAATCAATTTGACTTTTATAAAACCCACACCTGAAAGTTGAAGCAAAATGAATATCACAGGGCGACTGTCATTACATTCACGAAGCACGTGCGCCAAGGTAATATCTTGTGACTGCAAAGCTGCTCTTAGTAAACATGTCCTAGGTGGTGCTTTAAGTTCTGGATACCCCAAACATGGTCTTCATCCCAGGTTGTATCCTGAGCAGTAAGATTAGGCTGAAAAGTTTGATTAAAGTCCCCCATGATAATCATATAATGTGATCCTTTAGCACCTGTGAGAAAATTGTCCAATGTATGAGAAGCAGCTGATTCACAATTTTTTGCAACACTTCTACTGTACATGTTGATTAACAATATGGAAACCCACCTACCCAAGGAGAGCAGCAACCCTTGAATGTCATTAGATCCTAATCTAAGTACAGTGCAATAGAGTGTCACACTTATCCATATGAGTAGGCCACCTGAAGGTTGCCCCAGAACTGACTCACGTGCTGGAATCCAGAAACCCTTGTATCCATTTCTATAGGTTGGGTCTAACGCCCAAGTTTCCTGAAACAGGCATATTTGGTACTGATCAATAAATTCCCTCCATGATGAGTTATTTAATTTGGACCAGATCCCAGTAATATTCCAACTCAGGATACCCACCGTAGAACCCATAGTGATTATGGCATTAACAGCTGATACTTCCCTAAACTGATGGTACATTCCTGCCTGCTGTGCTATCGGTGGGGGACCGCCTGGTATAGAAGGATTGATTTGCACAATATGAGGGAAACTGTAATCTTCATTTGATGTCCATTTTGTATCAACATCTAACACAGATGTCTCTCTCTCAGAGACACGTGCCTGTCCAGTGTCAGAAGACTGCCCATGGGTATGATGGTTTTCTGTGGCCTTCTTTGTGCACAATGGTCTTGGAGAATTATCTCACCCCACCATCCCTTATGCCAAGACAAGTGTGGGGACAATCAAGGGTTAGTCACTCAACTTTCTCCAGTACACCAAAACAATTATGAACAGCTACATTACAGAAGCCATTGTAGCACTGCAAATGGGTTGGGAGAGGATTTACGCTAAAATGGGACCCTGATAACAACAAAGAATTGGTCTCCCTACTAAAATAGGCAGGTTTATAGAAATAACTCAGTGGCAAAGGAATAATTTCTGACACCCTGTACCAAGTAGAGATCTTTAAAATTAACAATTACATAGTCCCCGAACGATCTACCCAGCCTGATCCAGTCCACCCCACCCGCCATGTGAAAAGTATATTGTGTGCCATTTTGATGGAAAAACCCATATTTCTTATGAACCAATACAAACATTTGTTGACAAGGTCCTCGTGCATTTTTTCTGTCCTTTGCACATCTTTGGGACTCCCAATAAAAGAATCACATAAGGGGAGGATGCAGGGAGCAGATTAATAACAAGGAGCTTATTGCTTTGGACAGTACCAGTAGTCTTACGCTGTCCATTGTCTCTTCTTGTCGAAAATGATTGTTCCCCTCAGGAGCTTACTCCTCCTGAGAGGGGAAGACTAGCCCTGGATGGTGGTAAATATACATCAGGAGGGGGTCTCTGTTGGAAAAGGTCCAATCAATTCATTTAGGGGGTGAAGTGGAAATACTTGGTGCAACCCCTATTCAGCTGCAGCAGCTGGGCCCACAGCCTGGTGGGATTGTAAATGCATGTCTAGAATATCTTTGTGCATCTGTTCAATTTTGGCAAGTCACACCAATATTGGAGAAAGTTCCACAGTTAGAATGCCCTTAATTCTGTCGACAACCTCCTCCACTAGTTGAGCTAACTGTTAGACTTTTCATCCTTGGCGTGGTCTCCCTTAACTTTTTGCCTCTGTTCCCCAGGTTGTTGATGTGTGCTGGACTCTGATTTTGCTGTTTTTGTTACTCTGGGCACTTTACCACTGCTAACCAGTGCTAAAGTGCAAGTGCTCCTGTTTAAATTGTATGTAAGTGGTTCATCCATGATTGGCATATTTGAATTACTAGTAAGTCCCTAGTAATGTGCACTAGAGGTGCCAGGGCCTGTAAATCAAATGCTACTAGTGGGCCTGCAGCACTGGTTGTGCCACCCACATAAGTAGCTCTGTAATCATGTCTCAGACCTGCCCCTGCAGTGTCTGTATGTGTATTTTTACACTGTAAATTCGACTTGGCAAGTGTACCCACTTGCCAGGCCTAAACCTTCCCTTTCCTTACATGTAAGGCGCCCCTAAGGTAGGCCCTAGGTAGCCCCAAGGGCAGGGTGCAGTGTATGGATAAGGTAGGACATATAGTAATGTGGTTTATATGTCCTGACAGTGAAATACTGCCAATTTCGTTTTCACTGTTGCAAGGTCTGTCTCTCTCTCATAGGATAATATGGGGGCTACCTTTAAATATGATTAAAGTGTAGATTCCCCTAGAGAGTAGATGGACATGTGGAGTTTGGGATCCCTGAACTCACAATTTAAAAATACATCTTTTAGTAAAGTTGATTTTAAGATTGTGAGTTTGGAAATGCCACTTTTAGAAAGTGAGCATTTTCTTGCTTAAACCATTCTGTGACTCTGCCTTGTTTGTGGATTCCCTGTCTGGGTCAGTTGACAGTTGGGTTGTTTTTCACCTCACACCAGACAGTGACACAAAGGGAGCTGGGGTGTGATCTGCATTCCTGATTAGCCATCTCTGCTAGGAGGGAGGGGTGGAGTGGTCACTCTCATCTGAAAGGACTGTGCCTGCCTCTGACAATGCTGTCTCCAGCCCCCTGGTGTGTGTCTGAGGCCTTGCCTGGGCAAGGCAGGATTTCACAAGAAGGTGTGAGTCCCCTTTGAAGGAAGGTGACTTCAAAGACTAAAATGGGTATAAGAAGGGCACCCAAACTTACAAACGTCAGAAACACTTCTGGAATCAAGGGGAACCTCTGCCTGGAGAAGAGCTGATCGCTGAGGAACAAGTGCTGCCCTGCCTGTGACTGTGCTTTGTGGAGCTTTCCTGCAGTGCTGCTTCTGCCAGAGTAAGAGGGCAAAGACTGGACTTTGTGTGCCTTCCATCTTGAAGAAGAAATCTCCAAGGGCTTGATGTAGAGCTTGCCTCCTGTTATTGAAGTCTCAGGGATAGCAAAGACTTCTTCCTGCCAGCACCTGGAGTCTCTGGAGAGACCCCTACTCTGCTCTGTGGTGCCCTTCCAGTTCCTGGGACCCTGAAAGGAGAGGCTGGCAACCTAAGGACAAAAATACACGCACCGAGCGCCGTGCGGAGAAAAGATCGACGCGAATCCGATCGCGGCTGAGAAAACGACGCGACGCCGGCTCCGCAGCTGAGAAACGACGTCGCAGGAAACGCGACCGGAGAATCGACGCCCGGAGCAGGAGAAACGACGCGCAGCATCGCTGACGAAGGCTGAGAGATCGCAACCTGCGCCGCGGGACTTTCGGACCGTCGCGTGGCTGGCTGTTTCGACGCGCATCGCCGTGCCGAGTTGTTTTCGACGCATATAACCGTGCAGGGTTATTTTCGACGCACACCGCCCGTGCGGGGTTATTTTTGACGCAAACCAGGTACATTTACACGCTAGCAGCGCTAGTGTGTTGTTACAACTACCTAAAGACTCTTTTTATTTTAAACCTTTAAAAAATCATAACTTGACTTGTGTATGTTGGATTTTTGTCGTTTTGGTCTTGTTTTGTCTAGATAAATATTTCCTATTTTTCTAAACTGGTGTTGTGTCATTTTGTAGTGTTTTCATTAAGTTACTGTGTGTGTTGGTACAAATACTTTACGCCCAGCACTCTGAGGTTAAGCCTACTGCTCTGCCAAGCTACCAAGGGGGTAAGCAGGGGTTAGCTGAGGGTGATTCTCTTTTATCCTAACTAGAGTGAGGGTCCTTGCTTGAACAGGGGGTAACCTGACTGTCAACCAAAGACCCCATTTCTAACACTAACCAACTCAGTTGAGGAACAGACCCCTTTCCAATTTTGCCAGGAGGCAGATTGGCTGCTGAGAAATTTGAAGAAGTGGTAATTTGGCCCTCAGGCTTGTGGGATTTGAGCCCCCATGTTTACCTAGGTCTTTTTGTTTTGTGTTGGAACTCTGGAGGGTATATGTCAGGAGAAAGTGCCACATTAGCAACATAAAGCATTTGATCAGGAATACCGTTGAACACACTAGATGCGGCCTCAGAAATGCCTTTTATGCTGGTTCTCTGGAGGGCAGGTATCATACGACTGTGCCATATTCATAGCACTAAATGTTTGTTCAGCGGCCCCAGTAATTGCACTCTGGACACTAGGAGCAGCCTAAGGTAACCCAAGAGCAGCAGCTTGATCAGAAACGTTGACTAGTAGATGCTGCTGGGAGGTT
The DNA here is from genome assembly GCF_031143425.1 of Pleurodeles waltl. NCBI lineage: Eukaryota > Metazoa > Chordata > Amphibia > Caudata > Salamandridae > Pleurodeles > Pleurodeles waltl. The sequence continues at coordinate 1,091,035,406 of NC_090446.1, read as the reverse complement.
GTTCCGGTATCCAAGGACAACCTCCTCTCAGTCAGTTCAATTTATCTCAACAAAACCCCTAATACCCCCTTCAGCATCTGATCTATGGATGTAGGTTTCGAAGGTGGTGTAGGCAGCTATAGCCCACCAGCATGAGTGCCCATTGTATATGCCACACCACATGTTGGAAGCCGTACTAAGACTGAAAGAAGACCAGGCACAAGTCTGCAAATACTAGATGGTGTATTGGGAAATATATAGATGTACAATCACACTCACCCTTGATCAAAGGTCGGCCAGATGGGTGCAGACAGACCTGCTCTTGGCCACTCTTCCCCATTCACTCATTCCGGCATTATGCCAGTTCTGTAGCTATACTAACGAGGATGTAGAATATGTCTTATTTTTTTGCCCTAGATGCAAAAAGCTGCAAAAGACTTCACTCAAACCCTTGTGCAATAATATTGGGGTGAGATTTTTTTGGGGAGGCCCATGGGATATTGCACACTGATTTGGGACAGGTCACTGCCTTTGGTGTTAGTCGGTATCTCTATGATGTATGGTTAATCATGAAAAAGGGGTGAATTATGTTTTAAATCAAATTGCTCTTTGTATCTCCTTAAACTGTCTTACATAATGCATTTCATTAGGTGGCATTTTTTACTGTATATTACTTGTTTTCATCTAACTTTTTATCTCTTGTTATTATTGTATGTGTTTTATGGTCTGTGCCCGAAATAAACTACTTAAGTGAATGAATGATTGTTCTATTTGTACAACTCTCAACTTGCTGACTGTTTACCCAAAACTCCATTCTCCCACTTGGTTATTTCCTTCCTTCAGTTCCTTCCCGTGATCCATTCAGAAAATGTTTGTCTATTTCTCTATTTGTGGGTGTTTGTATGTCCTGATGTTACTCTGAGCCTCTACTTTATCGCTCCTTGACGTCGTGGGGTTCTCTGCCAGCCCGCGCATCAGCACATCTGCCTCAGAGATTAGTGAGTAGTTCAAATCGTATTTTATTAACTGCGCCGTTGTTTACCAATAGTCATCGTTAACTTTATGCCTCCCTATTAATCTGTGTGCAACCTCCGACTGAAGAGCCTGTGTCCGAACACTTTAAGACTGAACCAGTTTCCGATAAGGACCCGCTTCTGTATCTCTTTGCCCTCTTTGTCCTCTCCCTTCTCCCTAATAGCGGCGAATTTTGTAATAGCTGCTTATTGGACAACCGATGGGAGGACTGAAAATGTCAGCAAATCCATTTCAATCAGCCAAGCTTTTTACCATTGCCCACCACATACTTGTCGCTTACCATCCAATTAATAAGGAGACATTTGAGACCATATGCTTTTTCTGTCTATGGCTGTCGATGTCCCAGTGAATGGTTTCTTGGAAAAGGCCCTACATCCTTTCGTTGCAATACTGTAAAAACAGTCAAATTTACTAATTCCATGCAAGTTATCCTGCATGCAGAATCTTCTAAAAAATAAATTTTGACTCATTGCATCATAAGGGAAATGTGTTAGGTCCATGGGGCGTTTGGAAGCTGATTCTCCGCTGAGCGCACTTTTACAAATTTAGATTCTGTTTTTTCAGTAGCTACAAATACGGCTGTGAAAAGCACACAGTACACACCCTCGTCCCCTGAAGTCAGCTGCAGCTAAAACGTTCTGCATTCTCCTCACTGCTATTGTCGGTGAGCTGCTCATGAATGTGTTCAGTAGTCAAGTATGTGAAATGATAAGTACCCGACAGACCTTAGAATGTAGCCCATGCCTCGCCGGGCACCAGGGCTTTCTGTCAAAGATGATAGTCATCATTGAAAAGATTAATAGTCAGCCTGCAGCTGTATTCAATGACCTGTACTTGATACTATCCAAGCATGCATTCGAAATTTAGACAGCACAGGCTCCTCGCCAGACTGGTTTATTTTGTATGGCTGTGTTGACTAATTAATACACAAGGGTTTTTCCTTGCTTTCTCCTTCGGGAATCAAACAATTCTTTGTGTTTGATGTGGGTATATATTTTTGCAGTTGTTTCTGACTTTCTATTTTAAAATTCAGGAGACATTTATGAGTGGAAATACTTCAAGAATAATATAATTCCGATTTCTAAACCTTTACTGTGCACTGTAGCCCGCCTCTTTGGGTTTTGCCCTAAGCCCGACTCTGGGCACAGCTATCATGCAAGTATTGCTCTGACTTGGGAATGAGGTTCGTGTTGCATTTCATCCGAGAGGGCCAACATCTCATGGCATCCTGTGTGAACGCAAACTACAGTCCAACAGCTGAAATCAAAGCCAGGAGGTGAGATACACCACCTCCCTGATTTGGGAGATGTCATGAGGTGAGGCAAAACACCAGGGATTCATAAATTATTTCCTGAGGCCCACAGCCATTGGTCATATCACTACCACTCCTACGTCCAGTGACTAGACCAGAATCTCGTATGAAATCACAAGTGAATAGTGGTAGACACGTTGAATGAAGGGTCTCCTATCCGCTCTGTCAGGGTTCAAGATAACATCACAACATCTCCACGGCAACTGCTACATTCCATCACTGATCCTCTCTCTTTGTCCTCCTAGGCTGCTTTTAACATCGGAACTAAGTTAAGTATTCCACCACCCTTGACTTGTTGGGTAGTTGTGCCCTACAGATGGATCATCAATAAATCATCACTGTTCCAAGACAACCAATTACAAGGCAGATCATGATACTCCTGATTAGGGAATCTGAAGATGAAACATGTGACAAGGAAAGTGCCACCATTCACCAAACTGCACAGTTTTTCAAGAGTATCTGTCGCACTACATTAAGCCATCGGACCCTATCAGGAGCCCATTATTCTACTGCTAGTAGTTGAACAAAGGATTTTATAAAAGGAACAGTATGAGAACCATGTCCAACCTGTCCTTTCATCATATTCAAAGGCCTCTGCTTACATGATGGCTGTGAGAAGTTTTTGTATTCTTTTCCTAACCACACTACATTAAAGAAGCACTAGCAACCCCTATCAGGCTGTTTGCAGTCACTTTTCATCCACAAATCTGACAGCCATCTTGGAAGTAAAGAAAACAACATTCAAAAATGACTAGCCACTATAATTCGTTTTGCCAGTTTTGACACAGTTTACATGCAAAGCCAATAGTGGCAGGCAGTGGTCAGTGGGTTTACAGCAGTTAGGGAGAGGCAGGGGAAGGGAGAGAGAGGCATACACCAGCACTGCAACTCGGTGTTGCCTTAGAGAGAAGGATATAGAGCAATACAGAGGCAGTGGGGACTGGGGGACTTAGGATTACTGGGGAGAAAGAGAGTGTGGAGAGAGAGATGGGGGAAAAGGAAGAAAACGTTTAAGAGCGAGAAGAAGGTGCATGATCAATACTCCAACTGAGGGTCAAATCTCAAATTACACAGAAAATAGCAAAATTATTTGTTTCCCAAAGTCGATGGATGGGTACATACAACTGATCAAAAGCACGAGGAAACCTAAATGCTTCAGAGGCAAGAAAAACACATGACTATGAAAGAAAACTATTTAACCAGGAACAGGAAGTTGAAATAGGCCAGAGAGTCATTTGCTTGTGTGCAAGTGACAAATTCAAAGCCAACTGTATGTATGTTAAAGTATTGGTTAGAAGTTAGTTGTCTGTGAATAACACTTAAAGCCACCTGTAGGGCGAATGTAAAAAGGCTGGGAAAAACATTACAAATGTGACTCTGAAATTAGTTCCTTACACCCTCATAGCTGAATTATATTCCAGCCCTAAAACTATGACCATCAACACACAATTTATTTCTTCACACACAGCACAGTAGCATGACAGGCTGCATTCATCGATAACTCTCTGTAAGAAAGTGGGTTCCTGGTTGGCTAGTGTATTCAGCAACCACAATCTTTATCAGGTTAAGGAACAATCATACCCCAAAATAACCTGTTCTCACCTCCCTGATGACTTGACAGAAGGCAGTCAGGCTAACATAGAGGCAATGTGTGAAGTATTTAAGAAACTCTATCAGTAAACAGTAACACAACACAGTAACACAGTGGAACCACATCACAAAAGGAGCCCAGACCAGAGTGAGAAAAATAGAGTAGATTTGAATAAATAAAACAAGACCAAAACAGCAAAAAACAATTAGTGGAACCAGATATATTAATTTGGAAAATTATAAGTAAAAATAGCACAAAATCAACAAAGATCTACAGGAGATATATGGTTGTGCCGGACCCGTGACAAAGTCACAAGTTCAGGGTGACCACGTTGGAGAGAGGGTTGGCTAAAGGGACTCAGTTAGGCCCGCCAGGAAAAGTGCCTTAACTCCTGGTTCTGGTGTGTTGCATGGATCTACTTCAAAGATGCATCGCACAGCTAAGACACTGCGTCGGTTCCAAGTTGCAGTGAGGGTGCAGTGGCAGGTGCTGTTATGTTGACATCAAGCATCCTTTTGTCAGAACATGTGATGCAAAGGCGAATGAAGGGGATGTAATGCGCATTTGAGATGATGCACTGATTCTGAAGAGCAGTGAAGCCGGAATGCAGAGGTTCGGCATGGTTGTTGAGGATGACATTGACGAGAGGTGGGAATATCTGCTCTGGTGAAGCATCACGCAGCTGCGGCCCCAAGATGCAGGATACAATGTTGATGTGAGTCTTTTGTGATGGGTCTAATCCATGCAACAGTGGTAATATGGTGGTACTACTTGGGCATGCAGCACTCAGCTGAGTAAATGTATTGGTTCTGCTTTGGCATTTGCCGCTCAGCAAAGTGGATTTGTCAGTCCCGCTGTCAAGCAACTTAGGCCCACTTCCAAGGTTCCAGGATTGGGGTGGCATCACTTGGCAGGGTAGACTAACAGATGACAGAGTCCAGGCGCAGGGTTGTTGGAAGTCTGTTATGTCCCTGAGTCTTTAGTTCAGGAGGCCAGCCAACTAGTCCCTCTGGGTTAGGGTTCAAGTGTTGCAGGTTCAGTTATTCTCACCCAGGCAAGAGACCAGCAGAGTACAGTCCAGCATAGTGAGAGTCCTTCAGCAGCCCAACAGTCCTTCTTCCTGGAAGAGTATCGACAGGTCCAGAAGTGCACTGAAGTGGTACTGCCTGAGGTTCTCCTTTTATACAAAACTGTGCCTTTGAGTGTAGGGAGTAGCTACTAGGGGCATGCCTTTGAAGTGCACAGATATTCTGATTTCCCTGCCCTGGCCCTAAACTCACTGAAGAGGGTATGCAGCCCTTGGTGTGGAGACAGGACACAGCCTATTCAGGTGTAAGTGAGGCTAGGTCCAGCTCCTCCCTTCCATCCTGCAAGTAATGGCACAATACGCAACACCTAAACACCCAAGATGTGTAGCTGTCTAAAAAGAATATACAAAGCCCAATTGCCAACTACACCCAGTCATGTGATCCAGAGACAGGCTGCAGGCACCAAATGGCTAAAGCAAGAAAATGGCAACATTCTAAAAGTGGCATTTTCAAAATGGTAACTAAAAATCTGACTTCACCATAAGCTAGGATTTTAAATTGCAATACCAGAGACACAAAACATGAAATGGTTACCTGGTCCCATTAGGAAATTATACTCATAACATATAATAAGGGAGCTCCAAAGGTATAGTGTAAGAGAGATAGGCCTAGCAGTAGTGAAAAACAAAGTTGGGAGTTATTCACTGAAATGACACGTAAAACCTAAACGTACATGTCCAATATTTCAAATACACTGCACCCTGCCCTTGGGCTGTCCAGGACCTACACTAAAGGTGACCTATATAAATTAAAAGGGATATTTTGAGCTTGGCAAAAGGTTTACCTTGTCAGGTAGAAATGGCAGTTTAAACTAAACACATAGGCTGTGCAATAGCAGGCCAAAGACATGTTTAGAAGTGACACTTTAAGAAAGTAGGCATTTCTTTGTACTCACTATCCTATGTGACCACAGCCTATCTCCAATAGACATCTGGCTTAGGTTAGGTGACAGCTACACAAAAGCATTTCCTTCAGACACCCACAACACGATACTCATCTGCATCTGCATGCATCTGCATACTGATTGGTCTTCCTGGGCAGGAGGTTGGGAAGGACTCACAGTTACACCTCAGAAGGGTAGTGTCTAGAGTCCACACAAAGGAGCTGATTACCTCCCACTGATAGTCTGGAGCTGAGTATAACCTTAAAGGGGGATCTGTGCACTTCACAAGATCTCTTTGTTGTCACCCCCCACATCAAAGACACTTTTTAATATAAATACTTGTCCATGAACCACTGAAATCAGTACACCTCTGGACTCAAAAAATGCTGCTGGAGCAAAGACTTCTGTGTGCAAGGATTGCCACTCTGCCAGGGTTGACTGCTTTCAAGAACTGCTGCCCTGCTTGTTCGTGCCGCTGTTCTGATCTCTGCCCGGTAACCCATGACTTGTCCTCTCAGCCAAGATTGACTCTGAGCAGTCCTGCTTTCCCTCACAGCTTGCATTGCTTCAACCTTCACCCGAGCAGCTTCTGCGAAGCTTCACCACTCGCATCTCTTCAACTTTCACCTGAGCGGCTTCGCAAAGCTTCACCGCTTGCATCATTTCTACTTTCTCCCAAGCAGCTCCTGCAAAGCTTTGCTGCTCGCATCGCTTCAACCCTCAGCTAAGCGGTTTCTGCAAATCTTCCCTACTCACATTTCTTCAACTTTCAACCGAGCGGTTTCTGCAAAGCTTTGCTGCTCACATTGCTTCAACTTTTACCGACGCGGCTTCTGCAAAGCTTCGCAGCTCGCAACTCTTCAACTTCACTCGAGCAGCCTATGCCAAGCTTCGCTACTTCCAAGTCTCCAACTTTCACTTGAGCTGTTCTGCCCTGCATTGCCGCTCGCACTGCATCAACTTCACCTGAGTGGCTCCTGTCCTTCTTCACTGCTTGGATCGCTTTAACTTCATCCTAGTGGCTTGTACCCTGCCTTGCCGCTTGCATCACTTCAACTCCACCCGAAGGGCTTGTTCACCGCTCGGACCTCGTCAACTTCACCTCAAGCTGCTCTTGCCCTGCATAGCCACACCCCACTCCTGGTAGGGGTACGACCCAGGAAATTACATCTGACCAATTTGACCTTTTACCTTTTGCACATTTAATCTTACTATCTTGGGCCCTACAAAGCTGAATTCTTTGTTATTTTTACAATTGGATCTGCATTATACTGAATGTAAAAGTAGCCAGATAAATAAGCTTTATTTTTCTATATACCCATGTGAGGTCATTTTCTGTGGTGTACATCACATGATTTTTGTGTGTGTGTCACACAGGTACTTTCCACATTGCCTTCTTGGTTAGGCCTGCCTTCTCTGTGCCAAGCTACCAGAGGGCGAACACAGGCTAATTTATGATGTGTCTTTGACTTGCCCTTACTAGAATTGTTGTCCCTACTTGGACAGCGTGCATACCTCTGCGAAATAGAAACCCAGTTTCTAACAGTGATTTACACTTAGAAGATGTGATAGGGTAATCCCAATGTAAACCTATGGGAGAGATAGGCCTTGCAATAGTGAAAAATGAGTTTCAGAGTTTTTCAGTGCCTGGACATGAAAAACCTAAAAGTACATGTCCCACTTTTTAAATACACTGCACCCTGCCCTTTGGGCTGTCTAGGTACTACCTAAGTTGTGACATGTTTTGAAAAGGTAGGCTCTGGCCTGGCAAAATTGTTATTTTGCTATGTCTACATAGCAGTTTAAGCTGCACAAACAGGCTCTGCAGTGGCAGCCCTTGTGGTGAATCCTAGTTTGCTTTAATGGTATGCAGGAGTTAGCTTAGCCTTTGGCTTGCAGACTTGCCCCCCGTCACCCAGTGACTTTTACCTGACTTAGCTTGCTCTGTTTTAGTGCATTTATTTAAATAAATCTTTTAAATGGCTGCCTTGTTTTTAGTTAGGCCCATGTTTTAGTTTGCGTTATCAGTACCACCACGCTAAGGCGTCAATATCAAGCAACAAAAGATAAACAAACTGTAGTTGTTCACTTGAGGTACTTTCCTTCTTCACACTTTTGAGGGAATTGTTTATATAAATTACCGTCCCAAGCATGTCTTGTTATCTATTGTTTGGGAACAGACCTACGTCAGGGATCCAAGCAGATCTGTAAATACTCTTCACTTAAACAGATAGTCAGAGGGATTCCGACCAGATGCCATTGCTGCTATTTATGCGGCATGTCGCCTTGACACTGACCAAGTCTTCGTTTCCCTACGGAGTCTGAGCTAGAGACCTCATTTGAAGGTAACGAGGGTTGGGGGCTCTTCTCATGGACATCAAATTGGCAGATTAGCTTTAGCACGCCTAGCTCTCTTCTAGGTTAGAGATTAGGTACATGACCTTAGGGTATTAGGACATATTTCACATCTCATGTCTTTTTGTGTTATTGCAAGATGGTGGGGGTCTTTGTATTAATGACCCTTGTCTTTACCATTCTGTTTCTTGCACTGTTCATTATCCTAATCATTGCAGCCCATGCAACTTATCAAAGATTGCAGTTTTGCTAAATTAAACCTATTGAAACTTTACTGCAACTTCTTCATTGCCTGTGTTTGAGACAAGTTGTTAATGGGGGAAAGGGGTAATCACCGTTTAACCACAACAGTCCTTGAGATGTCACACCATAGAGTCCATGCGTAAAGGCTGCCACAAATCACCTTTTACTATTTGGGATTCTGGTGAGGTGCTACTTGTGAGCCGGGAGGGTTGGGATGACAGTTGGGACTTGTTGTAGGACTGGCATAGTCACCTACAAACAGAAGTACTGTCATCCTTAAACCAGGTGTCTTGCCTAGAGCAAGAGCCCAAATACGACATGGCACAACTAACAATGGTGTTTAGGCACTAATTTACGGATAACCTGATTATCACAGTCTCACATACTACAGGTACTCTAAGTACCATTATACAGAGACGTCCGTGGTCTTGGGGAAGATCCTCCTCAGCTGAACAGGGACCACCTAATTAGGCTGTAGGTTGTTGGAGCTCGAACTCATAAAAGGACTTCACTCCCCATTTGGTGTTCCACCTGTTATACCCATTACACAATATGGCTAACACAATAGACATTCCTGAGAATGTTAGACAAGCATTAAATTTACATTTAGTAGGGCATGGCCTAACAGAAGAGGTTGGGGATGTTACAGTCATAGTGGAAGCTAGTGAAGCTTACCAAACAGAAACATTTTCTTCCTGGGTACTCTTTCCCAAGGAAGACAACACTACATTCGCATTCCACACATACAGAATTGCAAACATACCAAAACGGTACCAAGCATACCAGTATCATGAAATCCTTCTCACTTATCAGGAGCATCAGAACTGGTTTGAAGGCCCTATACCACATGTAATACAACCCGTGGGATTAGGCCCCTTAGGTAATGATGGACCAACGTGGCCTATGTTTGCCACATACACACCTCACACAGGTATACAAAATATGCAGGCAGCAGACCTGCGAAACATATATCTTGAATTAGTAACACTTTACAGATGACTTGTTCAGTTCGTAATGCAAACTTTGAACACTACACCAGTGCGTCCAGCACCACCAGCACCTGCTGGATACCAATTGGCTACTGGGATTAATCCACAAACAGTGCATACTATCATGGGTAAGGTACCCACAAAACGAGAAAAAATCCTGTTCTGGATAGCCCAGAAAACAAATCAGCTGGAGCTGGGTTTTCCTATACGGGACCACAGGAGAAACATAGAATTCTCTGAAATGTGCTTGCACTTCGGGATGGTTCCCTCGGTGGAGGACTGTGCCACATGGGGTACAGTCTTCGCTGCAATATACACTACCACACATGGTAACCCAACACTTGGCAATTTGCTGGAAGTGTTAAAACAAATATGGAATGAGCACAGGGCTGAACCAGCCCTAGATTTGGGGATGAAATTAATGTGTAACTTCAATGCAGTCTCCTTGATTATACTCAGTAACATTAAAGGGGAAGCCATAAACCTGGCTATAAGCCAGCGACTCCAAGAGATTCCACACTTGGACCGGGAGAAAGAGCTACTGAAAATTATTTCCGACACCTATACTAGTATAGGACAGGATAGTTTGGGAGCCAAGATGAAGAAACTAGAATTACAAAGTACCACCCCTAAGGAAGGTGCTAAACAAGCACAGGAGGGTTCTAAGAAGCACTGGAATAAGCAGAAACAATTTAAAGATAGGCGAAATTAGAGAGCAGATTCTCCACATCCAGAGAACTCCAAAAGGAGATACACTTCCAGAAATAGAGAAAGTATAAAAGCTCCTGATAGATAAACTGATTCACATCCCTCTCAGTCCTTTCAGGATGCACCGGATAGCTGTAGCAAGAGAAGGGGCTGTCCTAATCGACATCCTGAAAATGTGAAACTAAAGAAAGACTCACCACAGTCTTCAGACAAAAAAGAAGATAAGTCCCCACAACAAAAGAAACTTTTTAAAAAGTTTATTGTTTTATTTAATTTTGGCAGAACATACATTCCTGACTATGCACAACGTATCAAGCCACTTTATGACTTAATACGCCCAGATTTTTCTAGCAAACAATGGACAGCTGGACACACACGCATCCTTAGGGAATTGCAAAAGTACATGCTGGAAGCCATTTACATGCACAACCATAACAATAAAACAAATTTGGTCATCAGAATAATTGCTGGTGCCATACTGATTCCCGTCCCTCTCATTCCTTTCAGAACGCACCGGATAGATGTAGCGAGAGAGGGGGCCATCTTGATTGATGTCCTGAATACGTGAAACTAAAGAAAGACTCACCACAGTCTTCAGACAAAAAAGAAGATAAGTCCCCACAACAAAAGCCACAGTTTAAAAAGAAAAAGGGAGCAGCACTGTTGATTAAAAATGGCAGTACATTTGAGAACATTGCTGAAGAACAAGATGTGGGCAGTGACACTGTTAGACAGCGCACCAGAGGTCCCGATATGTTGCCAGTCTGAAAGGTCATCTGGATGCGATGACAACTAGCAATTTCATTGGAGTTGAGACTGCGGACAGCCGTGTTCTCCCACCCGACAGGGTTCATGATTTAAATATTTTAAATTGAGGGAGACGTGGAGTGCACCATTGTAGTGATATTTTGGGATGAACTTAGTTGTGATATCCTGCTGGCCAAAGGGACTAGCTACCTGAGCACGTCTGTAAGCTCCCACATGGGAAGATGTAATTTTGGCATCTTTCTCTGATCTTGTTCCGAAAGCGGTAAAACAAGCCTGCGCTGTCACTTGCGCTTTGGCACAGGCACCTACGTTGTACCTCATTCATGTTGGTTGGGACAAGGACTCTCCTTGTCATATAATACCTATCAGGTCTACACCCCAACCTCAGCTACAATACCCTGTTAAACGCAAAGCAAAAGCTCCAGTGAGGGAGATCCTCACTCAGCTCGAGTACCAGGGAGTAATTGAGTCCTGTGCCTCTGCAATGAATAATCCATTGTTCCCCGTTGCAAAACCAGACCATTCCTACAGAATAGTCTTAGATTACAGACACTTAAACAGTCATACACGTACATACGCTATATAAAATTCACATAGCACAGCACTAATTAACGATATAGTGTGTAAAAAATACAAAACGACTTTGGATATTTCCAACTGATTTTTCTGCCAAAACGTAGCAAAGACAGGACCTGAGTGCATTCTCATTTGGCTCCCAAAAACAGTTCTACCGTTTGCCCCAAGGCTATGAGAACATCCCAGGGCTGTTCTCTGCCCGTGTAACATCAATATTACATGATATTGATACCAAGGCTTTGTCCTACGTGGATGACATCTATCTCATCGATGACAACCTCAACATACATCTTGCCAGGGTTGATCGGATTGTTTTAGGATTCGCAGCCCTTGGCAACCAAGTAAATTTTAGGAAAACTAAAATAGCCTTTCTCAGTGTACTGTTCCAGGGTTACGAACTATCAAACGAGGTGAAGAGCCTGGCCCCACATTTTCAAGAGAAATGTTCACAACTTCACCCACCTAACCTTCTCAAGAAACTACAATGTTTACTTGGTTTCTTTAATTTTGGCAGTACATACATTCCTGACTGTGCACAACGTATCAAGCCACTTTATGACTTAATACGCCCAGATATTTCTAGCAAACAATGGACAGTAGACACACACACACACATCCTTAGGGAATTGCAAAAGTAAATGCTACAAGCCATACACTTGCACAACCGTGACAATAAAACAAATTTGGTCATCAGAATAATTGCTGGTGCCATTGGGTTTACTTACGTCACCTTTAACAGGGGTGACACAGTGGCCATAGCATATAAATCACATTTATACTGCACCCAGAGAAAAAATTCCAACTGCCGTTCAAATGGCTATCATTAAGGAGAGGCCACTTGCCCAGGGGAAACGCATCATTGTAGCTACCCAGGTGCCAGCCTTAAAGACCGTCACCGAAGCGAGCGTTCCTAACGCTAAAGCACTACATCCACGCTGGGTTCAGTGGGCAACCTCCCTGACCACCACTGATGTTGACTACATCTTTGATCCAAAACCTCAGACACAAGAATTTCTCCAATACGAACAGGAGTACCCCGTTCCTCTAGCTATTTTGCTACTTGACAGATACCATACTGTCATTTATGCTGATTGATCAGCACAAACAGCTGTAGGTACGAAACATCAATATTCAGCCGCTTGCATAGATGTGAGTGGAGTGATGAAGGATGGAGTTTTCCACCCTCACAATACCTACACACAGACCCTAGGGGACTGCACAGCTCAGTTGGCTGACCTCAAAGCCCTTCTTCTAGCACGAGAACACACAGAGCCAGGATTACTGACTCTAATTGTCTGTGACTTATGCTACTGCGTCCATTCCTATAATGATTGCCTCAATCATTGGAAGCTGAACGGGTTTAGAGATTCCCAGGGGAACACCATAAAGCACAAAACATTGTGGGGGTAGGTGGCTGATCGCAAGCATAAGCTACCATGTGTCCATGTAGTACATACATTGGGCCACCAATGTGTAGGAGTACACGTTATTGGCAACACTTTGGCTGATGAAGCAGCCAAATCCACAGTAGATACGGCTTCTGTGGCTGCAGTGACTCGTTCTCAGATGAGATTGGATAATTAAATTCTGACTGCCGTGAAAGCTTCGGCTGAGGGCAAGTCTCTCCCAAAAGCATGCCTTACAAAACATTCTTACCACGTCAGTGCACAGAATGGCCTTAGGTTGGAGATCAAGTGTTCCCTAATGAAGACCAGAGATTAGATCTAATAAAAGCAGCGCATGAGGGTGTCGCTTCTGCACATGCTGGTATCTCGGCCACAGTAACACTCTTACAAAAACGCTTCTGGTGGCCAGATCTATACAAACAGGCAAAACAATACCTCCTTTGTTGTGACATTTGCCAGCAAATAAAGGGCTCTAATTTCAAATGCCCACCGCAGACATCCCTCTTAGTGTCCAGCAGGCCACTACAATGTGTGTACGTGGACCATTGAGGTCCACTTCAATCTGATGGTGCATTCAAATACATCTTAGTCGCTATAGATTCTTGTTCTAGATTACTCTGGGAATGGCCTCAGTGGTCGGTTGACGCTCAAACTGTTATAAAAGACTTGCTAATCTTTATTGGTACATATGCGGTTGCAGCATTTCATTCAGACTAGGGCCCTGCATTTGCCTCTAAGGCATTCAGGGACACAAGGGGGACGATGGATGTTGAAATCCGTTACTCCTCACCATACCATCCTGAGGGAAATTCGGTTGTGGAGAGGCGGAACCATGATCTAAAGCAGAACTTAACAGCAAGAGTATAAGGTTCTGGCCGCAGTTGGCTTCATCACCTATATGGGGTCCAGAGAGCACTGAACAATCTGCCAAGACGGTCTTTGGGGGGACGCACTCCTTATGAGGTTCTCTTTGGGATACCTATGTATGTCCCAGATCTTGATGGTCCTGGTTGGATGGCAGCAGACACAACTTTTGACATAAATGAACGTTTCCCTGTTTTACAGGAGCTTCGGCAATTTTGTGATGATAAATTATCCGCCAGTGCTGCCACCTTAGGAATAAGGGATTTACCAACAATTTCCACTGGCTGGATTCCTAAAGTCGGGGACCTGGTTCATGAGAAGATCGCTGTGAAGAAAGAATTCGGTCCATCCAACAGAGCACCTGCCCTAGCCTTGGGAGCACAAGGTACCAGAACTGTCATCTTACCACCACTGCCTGGTTCTAAAGCAAACAGATTCATTTCCATTGATGACGTCAAAGTTCACTATGTGGCCGATCCTGCACAGTAGACCCAGAGGTCCATTAGGTAGTTCCCGATCCCCTCTCACTACCCAACAGGACATACCTCTTCAAGGTAGAATGAACAACACTACTTCGGACTTTACAACAATGTCCAACAATGTTACAAACACCTCCTCGATCGTGGGGAGGGTGGCAAATGAGCTCTTGCTGATTCCAGTTACCATTCCGATGACAGCACCTGTCCAGGATTTGGCTGTTTTTTATACCACCACTACACAGACTGATGCCACTGTCCACTATGAGCCTCCATGAGAAGTGGATCCATCCACCAGTAATGAAACTGCTCCTGCGTTTGAAGACAGCCTCTGGTTATTTCATCAACATTGATATCCTTTCTTCAGCCTCATTCACTCCAGTGATTGAAAATGTTTCAAAGACACGTAAACTGTATCTATGGCTTAAAAATAACTATTTAATCCACCCATGGAACTATTTATGGTTCTGCTTGACATTTTCTGCATTGTTTCTATGGATTGGTTTTGTGACTGTTTTCTTTTTGCTTATGAAAGGTCATTACCTTCCTGAACGCTCCTCAGTTGAGCTTGTGGATGAAGTCTTAACTCCATATCATTCCTCACATAAGGTCCGAAGAGACTTGTCCCTTGTGAACATTTCAGCTGTGCCAATTCTTGATGGTATGGTGTGGGACAACATTCCATTTGATATATACGGGCCTACTGAGGTTATTCAAGTGACATATGTATTTAAAATTTCTATGACAGATGTAATTACACCTGGTGTTGTATCTGATGATTGGGATGTCCAGACAGTTGATTCCATGTTAACTGAAAGGAAGGACTATTCAGTGTTTGAAAGTGATGATGTATGTAGACAAACAATGAATTATGGGGAAATGTTCTGCTATAATAACTGGGGACATTACGACCTGCACTGTGCCACTAGACACAGACCAGTACTTGACTACACAAAGTGGGAACACTGTTCTACACCACCTGTGGGGAGCCCAAAACGTTAGTCAGATAAGTTTACCTTTTTTTCTGGGCATGACACAAAAAATCCTGAGTCACATTATTTCAAATGACCTCCTTCCAAAATTAGGAAAATGTTGCTAACTGAAACAAAGCTAATCTATTCAGATTCCTTTGTTTCCCGTCTTTCAGTTGAGGGTTACAAATACTAGAAGAACACTGTTGATTCAAAGAGTGTATGGGGAACACAAGATTGCCAAATATAGGGTAGGGAAGCTTTATTTAGAGCATGCTTGATTCCGGTGCAAATGATCTTTTTAAATGACACCATTCAACAGACATCCTGTCTGGGGTTAGTAAAAAATAAAAGAAATGAACATGCCCAGTATCCCCACACCGGCAAAGTTTAATGATTGGCAATTCTTCCTGAATGTTACTGAGGAAGAGATAGATGCAAAGGTTCAGGCTGGTACCTATAACTTATTACTTTCCAGTCCAGGTGGGTGGTTGATTTGGCCAATAGACACCAATCAATGGTACATTTTTTGAATTCCTCAGTGGGTTTCAAGATTAGCCGGCCAGATCCTCGCTTCGTCTCGGGTCAACACACAGGTACAGATACAACATACAGTGTGGGTAAACTGTGCCAACAATACAGTCTAACATGTTAGCTGCAGTTAAAGAACATCTTAACACTCTTTCTGAGGATGTAGACTTGCAGGGCTTTTTGTTAGGTCCTAAGAAGCTGCGTTCCAAAATATTCATCTATGCTATGTATAATGAGATCTGGAAGCTTTCTCAGATAGAAGCTGCTGCATGTTTAAAGGAAATAGATAAGGAAAACTTAGAAAAGGCTTTACCTGTTGTTGATAATGGCATGAATACTCAGTCCAACAGGATTTACTCCCTGACAAACATAGTGTTGTCTGCAATAGATATCATTCAGATGCACTGCTTTTAATGTATCCAGGGAACAGCAGACAATGGCTAAAAGGGACGTGAGTTTCACCATGCTTCATATAGAGAAGTTAGAAAAGTTGCCTTTCACAGTTGCAGAGAGTCCTTCAACAGTATGGCTCTTACATGGCATTATTAATCTGCCCATTTCCACTTTCTGTTTTTTTAAATGTCTGAAACATCTTTCGGTGGGCAGGTACGAGCGACTAGGGAATAGCTATATTAAAGAAGAGTGGGAGTTGCCCTTTGATTATAAATGTCTGAACGGCAAAACAGAGGTCTTTTTTTGCCAAAGTGAATGTGAGACAACTGTTAGTCATTCAATGATATGCAAGCAAGTGTCCCGTCACAGCCTTTGCAATGTGGGGGTAGTGAATTTGGCCTGTTTTCTGAAGGGTGCTCCAAACCCTCTGATTCGACCAGCATTTCATGTACTTTCGAATAGAAGTTATGTGGTGCTAAGCGAATAAAGCTTTTGCGGTATGCGACCAGGAATTGCCTACGCAATTCCATTCTCTAAGGTCGTTGCGTGTTGTGGCCTCACATTGATATTGGTAATGTAAATGATGACAAGCTGAGCAGACTAAAGGTGCTACTGTTTCAAAAACAAGTTGAACTGACATCAGTTAGAGAGATGTATGCTCTCCATATAGCGAGATTATCAGCCGAGATACAATCCCTATTAAATACCAACTTTCCCAAGCACTTTGGAGAGCTGGTATCCAGAATTTTCAAAGCCTCAAGCACTGCTGGTATTGTCCATTTCTTTAAGGCTGTCGGGTCTGGATTCATGTCCATCCTCCAGACTGTCTTCGGAGTCATCTCATCGGCCATTCATTCACCCTTTTCAAGTGTGTTTGGCGGATTCCCTATAATTTTGGCATTGATTGGCGGAATACTACTGTTATTTCTCCTGATTCGCAGTGGTTGTGTCTTTCCAGCTACGCAAAGTAATGGAGCTGCTGCCACCAGCTCAACTGTGCCGTGAACGCATGGTTCAGATATTCAATGCTTCCTTGCTGGAGGAATTGGACCGTGATTTGTCATTGTCATTCCAACCACTCTTATGATGCATTCAACCAGTCTTTCGCTGCGTATGGTGCCTCTTCGAACACTTGCCTACAGTGTGTCTTGGTGTTACGCCAGTACCTCCTATGCACCAAGAACTGCTGATGTCCCCGATGAGGGTTCATTCATGGTCGTCCCCCTTGAGACTAAGGCTGATCCACGAGGCCACTTATGAGCCTTCTTTGCTGAATAAGTTGACTCTTTGCACTATGGAGGATGGCACTACTGCAGGTGGAACTGCACAAGAGTCTACTACACACAACTGCTCCGTGGATCCATCTGCACATCCTGTGATTGATCTAACATCTGACGATATTGCCTCTTTCTTGAGGTCCTTTCCATTTGATAGCTTCGAAGATGCTCTTCAAGATCATGACTATTGTTGAATCATTTAAACAATTTGATGATTGGCTTATTACGCCAAATCCAAAGGATACATTTATTGCCCTTACTTTGGCCTGCTGTGCTTGTCATTGTCGACATTAAGGGGGTCATTACGACCCTGGCGACAGCGTTAATATGGTGGTAAATACTGCCAACAGGCTGGTGGTACCAACCACCATATTATGACACTGGCGGGTTGGTTGAAGCCAACCCGCCAATGTACCACTCCGACCGCCACAGCTGTAACAGTGGCAAGGCTGGAGATATCCACCACTGTTCCGCCTGCAGGATTATGACCCCGCCTTCCACAATGGTATTTGTGGATTTCTTAACGCCACGAAAACCATGGCGGTAGGCACTATCAGTGACAGGGAATTCCTTCCCTGTCACTGATAGGGGTCCCCCTTCCCTCTCCAGTTAGCCCTCCCACACCCGCTTACCTCTCCAAAACCCACCCACTCCCTCCTACATTCACACCCCCCTTCACACACACACACGCATATACTCACCCATTCCCACATGCATCCACGCATGCATACATCCATTCACACACACATCTGCATACAATTTCATACATACATACAGACACGCATTCACATAACACAACATACACGCACTCACACCTCCATACATGCACACACGCATTCAACATGCAACACACACGGGCATCCACGCACTCACAGACATACATACACCCCCACCCACACACACACAAAAACCCCATATCCCCCTCCCCTGTTGGAGACCCAAGTTACGTGTGTTCAGGGGGTCCTCCAGCAAAAGACGGGACGGGCGCTGCTGCCACCAGCAGCACCTGCCAGCAGAACACTGCCAGGCCGTATTATTGGTCATCATACGGCTGGCGGTGGTCTACTGGTGTGGTAGCGCCACCCTACCACCATCCGGCGGCATGGCCACAGCCGGATTTCTGCCGTTCTTGTGGCAGAAATCCAGCTGTGGTCATAATAATCCCACCCCAAATAAATGGGGCAAAGTTCTTCTTCCCACCAATGCGCAGATGGGGTAATTACCCCCGATCCACACTCCGGGGGGGGGGGCAGAAAGTCTACTAGATGCCAAGGAATTAAAAAAATACCTATATTGTGGTGGTGGTTACCAACCAGTTTCGGCATGGTTATGCCCCCACCCCAAGTGAGAGGGGTAACAGTCTTTCAGCTCTCCCCCTGCACACTAAAACAGCTTATCCCATGGCAAGCAAGAGGACATTTGATTATTTTGGGTTTTGGTTTTACATTTGGGCCATGAGAGCTTAGCTAACTCTCAAAATCGTCCTACTGGGAATGGTGAGAGTTGCAATTTTTGGACTTTGGGACGCTGCCATGTAGAAAAATCCACAAGACCTAGGCACATCTGAAAACTAAACATCTGGGTGAGTCCAGGGTGGTGTGCTTCACATGCACCCTGCACCATTTTCTTACCCACAATGCCCTGCAACCCTCCAACTTTGCTGGAAATCACATATTTTTCACTCATTTTTGTGATGGAACCTTCCGTAATCTGCAGGAATCCACTAAATTCCTACCACACAGCACGGTCTCATCTATACCGATAAAAATTCAGCCGCACTTGTCAGCCTAAAAATGTTTTTTTCTCAAACTGCCCTTTGTGACCCACTTTGGTTCCCCCTCAATTTCGACATGTTTTTGGCTCTTCTCTGTCACAGGCACTTGGCCCACCTACACATGTGAGGTATAATTTTTACTGGGAGTCTGTGGGGAATGTTGGGTGGTATTGTCCTGGTACGGTGATCCCCCACAG
Organism: Pleurodeles waltl; assembly: GCF_031143425.1. Taxonomy (NCBI): domain Eukaryota; kingdom Metazoa; phylum Chordata; class Amphibia; order Caudata; family Salamandridae; genus Pleurodeles; species Pleurodeles waltl. The sequence goes on along the minus strand of NC_090446.1, from coordinate 1,091,015,990 downwards.
AAATGTGGGCAAAATTAGATTTTTGGGGGTATATTTGAGGTTTGCTGAGGATTCTGGGTAAGAAAACACTGGGGGATCCATGCAAGTCACACCTCCCTGGATTCCCCTGGGTGTCTAGTTTTCAGAAATGTTTGGGTTTGGTAGGTTTCCCTCTATGGCTGCTGAGCCCAGGACCAACAACGCAGGCCCCCCCGGCAAAAACAGGTAGTTTAGTATTTGATAATTTTGATGTGTCCAACTAGTGTTTTGGGGCATTTCCTTTCATGGGCACTAGGCCTACCAACACAAGTGAGGCACCATTTGTATCGGGAGACTTGGGGAAAAGCTGGGTGCAAGGAAATTTGTGGCTCCTCTCAGATTCCAGAACTTTCTGTCACCGAAATGTGAGGAAAAAGTGTTTTTTTGGCCAAATTTTGAGGTTTGCAAAGGATTCTGGGTAACAGAACCTGGTGAGAGACACTCAAGTCACCCCATCTTAGCACTTTGCAAAAAACAGCTCTGTTTTCTTTGGGAAAATGTGATGTGTCCACGTTGTGTTTTGGGGAATTTCCTGTCACGGGCCCTAGGCCTACCCACATGAGTGTGGTACAATTTTTATCTGGAGACTTAGGAGAATGCTGGGTGGAAGGAAATATGTGACTCCTCTCAGATTCCAGAACTTTATGTCACCAAAATGTGAGGAAAAAGTGTTTTGCAAAGGATTCTGGGTAACAGAACCTGGTGAGAGCCACACAAGTCACCCCATTTTGGCACTTTGCAAAAAACAGCTCTGTTTTCTTTGGGAAAATGTGATGAGTCCAGGTTGTGTTTTGGGGAATTTCCTGTCACGGGCACTAGGCCTACCCAAATGAGTGAGGTACCATTTTTATCTGGAGACTTGGGGGAAAGCTGGGTGGAAGGAAATATGTGACTCCTCTCAGATTCCAGAACTTTATGTCACCAAATGTGTTTTTTTAGCCACATTTTGAGGTTTGGAAAGGATTCTGGGTAACAGAATCTGGTGAGAGCCCCACAAGTCACCCCATCCTGGATTCCCCTAGGTGTCTAGTTTTAAAAAATGCACAGGTTTGGTAGGCTGAGCTAGAGGCCAAAATCTACAGCTAGGCACTTTGCAAAAAACACGTCAGATTCCAATATAAAAATGTGATGTGTCTATGTTCAGTTTCCTGTCGCGAGCATTAGGCCTACCCACACAAGTGAGGTACCATTTTTATTGGGATACTTGGGGGAACACAGAATAGCAAAACAAGTATTACTGCCTTTTGTATTTCTCTACATTTTATCCTTCCAAATGTAAGTGTGCAAAAAAAGACGTCTATTTGAGAAATGCTCTGTAATTCACATGCTAGTATGGGCACCTCAGAATTCAGAGATGTGCAATTAACAACTGCTTCTCAACACCTTATCTTGTGCCCATTTTGAAAATACAAAGGTCTTTTTGATACCTATTTTTCACTCTTTATATTTCAGCAAATGATTTGCTGTGTACCCGGTATAGAGTGAAAACCCATTGCAAGGTGCAGGTCATTTATTGGTTCTGGGCACCTAGGGTTCTTGATAAACTTACAAGCCCTATATATCCCCACAACCAGAAGAGTCCGGCAGACTTTAAAAAATCTGACATTGCAGGAACAAGTTACAGAGTAAAATGTGGAGAAAAATGGCTTTCTTTCACCTCAATTTCAATATTTGTTTTATTTCAGCTGTTATTTTCTGCAGGAAAACCTTGTAGGATCTACACAAATCACCCCTTGTTGAATTCAGAATTCTGTCGACTTTTATGAAATGTTCAGCTTTCTGGGATCCAGCATTGGTTTCATGCCCATTTCTGTCACTGACTGGAAGGAGGCTGAAAGCACAAAACATTGTGAAAATGGGGTATGTCCCAATAAAATGCCAAAATTGTGTTGAAAAAGTGGGTTTTCTTATTCAAGTCTGCCTGTTCCTGAAAGCTCGGAAGATGGTGATTTTAGCACCACAAACCTTTTGTTGATGCCATTTTCAGGGAAAAAAAACACAAGCCGCCTTCTGCAGTCCTTTTTTTCCATTTTTTCCGGAAAAAACAACATTTGCGCTGTATTTTGGCTAATTTCTTGGTCTCCTTCAGGGGAACCCACAAACTCTGGGTACCTCTAGAATCCCTATGATGTTGGGAAAAAAGGACGTAAATTTGGCGTGGGTAGTGGGACAGTTATGAGGGCCTAAGAGTGAACTGCCCCAAATAGCCAAAAAAAGTCCTGGCACCTGAGGGGGAAAAGGCCTGGCAGCAAAGGGGTCAAATTACACTCCATTAATGTCCATAAACTTTTACCTTGGGCTAGCTTCAATCTGTGGGTTGGCAAACCAGACTGGAAAATCCTCTAGATATTTGAGACGTAGTTGTGCAAATGTAGATTTTTTCAGTTCATTACTTTCTCTCTATCATCCTCACTAAGTTAGGCCCTCATTACGATCTCAGCGAGTGTCCCCGCCAAGATCGGGGCTGACGGTCAGCAGAAGACTGCCAGCACGCAGAACACCCCCCCCCGCCGGCCACATTATGAACATCCAGCTGGGCCGGTGGGCAGAAACAGTGTTTCTGCCCTCTGGGCCAGCTGGAAACAGTGCCTGAACATTTGGAGCCGGCGGCAATGTGTCAGTGCGGTGGGTGCAGCAGCACCCATCGCACATTTGACTTCCCGTAAATTGGGCAGTGAAATACGCAACAGGGCTGTGCATGTGGGCGCCTGAATCACTCATTCCACCAGCCTTTCGGAAAGGCTGGTGGAGTCAGATTCATTATCTGGAGAGTTGCTTGCAGCACTGCCCTGTAGGATCTGAAACGCTGCCACCGCCAAGCTGCCTGGTGGCCGGAGCCTGGCGGTGGTGTCGTTTCATCCGTGGTGGTTCTGCCACGTTCGTTATATGGCAGTCTGGATGGCCATGCTGTTGGTGGAAATTACCGCCACCATCGGCATTGCGGTCCAGTATGTAATGACCACCTTAGTGTATAAATCTGTCAAGTACAGTAGCAATCCCATCACAAAATCTCTGCTGAGATATTTCAGAAACATCACCAGGAAACATTTTGAATCAATCTACACGACAGGCCAGGCAAGCCCCTAGCCTAGTGTATTCTCTAGAAACCAAGCTTCAGCCATACCACAAAAAGCCGATCAATGATCCAAAGCTTCCAGAAAGTTGTTTAGCAGTGAAGTAGTGGAAAGAAAATGCACCACCCGCAACCTAAAATTGCAATGGTGCATTAAAGTTAAAGTCTTTTACAAGAGACTCCTTAGAGGCTGTCTCAAGTAAGTTGAGAGCCAAAAAAGGCTTTCATCATAACTCATATCAATGAAGCGTCCAGTAAAACCTAAGAGATGCTCAGTATTTTTTTATGAACAGTCCAACCCAGATATTCTGAAAGGCTATATCAGTTCATCTATTTAACAGTGCAAAAACTAGGCTCAGGCAAAATAATACTTCCGGTAGTGGAACCAGAGTAATTTGGATATCTCTGTGTTACACTTGTAACACAGGGTTCCTGTCAAATTCTTCCAATCTGCATGTGGAAGATTATTCTGCTGTTCATGCAGCAGAGGAACAACACGAGGCTCTCCAATTCAAGCTTGGGAGCAGGAGAGAGGGTTGCTGGCCCCTGGTGCAATATCCATTCACCACGGTGCCTTGAGTAAGAGGTCAGAGAGGGCCGCCATTCGAGTAGATTTGCTTCCACTTGAGTAGACTTTCTACTGGAATGACAGCAAAGGTTTACCTGCTTGCACCACAGGTGCTAAATTAGAGCACAAGCAGCATAACTTTCCAACCATTGGTGGAAATCCTCATAATCTTGCACAGTTTTTTTTTGTAACCCAGCAGAATTCCGCAGATTGAAACTCCATTAATTTAGCCGACCCCAAGTAAAAACATACTTGAGATCTTTGAATTTGAGATTGTCAAAGTTCATGAATCAATCATCACCCCTCCTAATATACATCTCTTTCCAGCAATCTCTCCACCACAGCTACAATCCACCTTTTTGTATTCCACATGTTGGAAAGTGCAGGGCAAGGATGTGTTTGATGCTAATAAAATACCACAAAAGACACCAAAACAGAAGCACTTCATACATCACGCATACAGCCTCCACTCGTGTTGTGGTCATTTGTGTTCCCATGCACTTGGGATAAATTTTTGAAGTGAATGGCAAGTAATTACATAATGTGATATTAGCTTGTTTTTGGAATTTCACATAACAAGTATAATGTGAAATCATAGAATTTTGTGAAAAATTGCTACGTCCTAATTCAGAACATCAAGGAACATCGAATCAGCTCTAGCCAATATAGGAGATGAGTTTTTTTCACTTTATAGATGAACACACTACACCCTTTATGTTCCTCAACCTTTCTGCAGCTTATGACACTGTCAAATACACATTACTGGTGAAAAGTGTGGAACAGTGGGCAAGAGTATTCAGAAATGCTCTTGCCTGGCTTGGATTATTTCTCTTTAATGGCAGACAAAATATTAGAATATACTCATTCAAGTTACCCACATGCCAATTACCCTGCTTTATTCTTCACGGGACATCCTTTCCTCGTTTGATCTTCAAGAATTACATTTTTAACCTAGCTAGGCTACTCCACTGATACCAATTCAAATTCCAAATGCAGGCAAATCATACACACATTCTCCTGTAGCTACACAATCACCCAGAAAATCCCTTCAAATTACCACATGCCTGATTAATGTTTTTCACTGACTGAAGACCAGCATTCTGTGCCTACAATTATACCTACAACCGCTCAAAATGCTACAAACCTGGGTATACACTTACTCTGAACTTTTGTTCATTTCCCAAGTCAACACAGTAGTCAATTGCATTAACCATGAAGCTCCAGATCTCGTTTTTTTCCACAAAGTCCTTCCAGGTCTCCAAACTGATCACAAGACGGAGATTACAAGGGTGCACCTACTTTTCTGCATCATCTACAAAGGCGTACCTTAGAACATTATCTTAAGAATGCAAAGGTTACACAATCAAGTATAAAGATAATGTCTAAATCTGCATAAACACAATCACACTAAACCAGCCATGAAGATTCTCCATTGGCTGCCAGTAGAAGTGGCAATGCGATTCAAGAATCTGTTCACACCCCACAAACCAAAGCAAAAGCAATTATCTGCACAATTGACTTCTCATTATACACTCATAGGAAACCCAGGATCGGTATCTGCTCTGTATCCGTGGTAGTGCATGATCCAAAAATGTGGAATTACATGAAACCTTCCCTCATATATGAACCTTTTAATAGAACTCCTCACTGATCATCACCAAAAATGTTATGGAATGAGAACTGAGCATGAGGAAACTTTCTGTTTACTGGTTTTCCATGCCTGCATTGTGATGTATTTATCTCTCAGACAGGGGTTGAATGGCACTAAATGGCGCTTTGTCCTACTGGTTGGAAATCAGTTCACTGCAGTACTTAATTTTCTTTATCTTGTGCGTGAGGAGGCTGCACTGAGTGTGTGCAGTAACAGATTCTGGGTCCAAATGGCATTTAAATCCTGACATAATCCCTGATTATGAGTAGGTTGGTGTTTGTACAGGGGTCAAAATTATATTTTGGGTGTTATTTAACACACCCAGTAATCACTTGGTGCAATAAATATGTCATCCTACACTAAAGTTCAGTCATACCTGTTGGGGAAGTGTGTAAGGTAGCTAACGTACTATGAGGAGTTTGGTGGGAATGCATCAAAATCCACATAATTCTCTAAAAACTTATGATAGATGGAACTTATTGCAACTCTGCAACTTTATTTATAAGGCAGACAGACAGCATCAACAATTTGCCAATCAACCACGTCAGAAGCCAGAAACGCTACTTCAACTCACAAACAAGAAGGCCAATTTCTCCTTAATAAAACAGTTATGAATTTGCCACCCGCCTCCAGTCCATATGTGGGGGTATTAGTGGGACTATCTCCCCTTCTATAGAGCCACAGTGAATCTTGGATACAGCTGTAAAATAAAGTAGTTCACTGGTTATGTAGACACAGGAGGTTTAAACTGCTGGACTGTAATAAAATCCTAATGGTATGAAGGGTAAACTGGTTTGGCACTTCCAAAAAATACATTGCCAAGGACTGAGGTTGCCATCTTACCCCTGTTTTATTTTTCTGAAAGCCACAGGTGCCTCTTTCTCTGCAAGGCCATCTAGCCACTCTGGAGGGTTGGAACAGGTTTGCTGTCGGAGGTTGAAATTGAGCAAATTGTGTGTACCCCTGAAAATGTAATGTCAAAGACAAGATTTAGTAAGCATCTCACCACTAATAGGGTCTTAAGTTGGAATGTAGCCGGCCTACGTACTAAGATGTTTCTGCTGGATTGGCAGCCACTTATAAGTGAATATATTTATTTTTTTCTAGAAACCTGGGCCTCTAACGCTTTCTTATAGTGAGTATGAATGTTTTTGTAAGCCAGCCATATCATCCAATAAAGGGTGTGCCTCCAAGGGTTTATCAGTTTGGATCAATTTGTAACCTAAAGTCAAAGCTCAGGTCCTAGAAACACCTGGATGGGATTTGCAAGCCATGACTTTCTAAAGACACCAAATACTAAGTATCCTATCTTATTTGATTGTATTGACTTTATTAAGCTAAAGCATAGTAACCTGGGTCAGGAAATGTATTATGTTTTAGCATGCAATGTCAATGCCAGACTAGGTTACTGTGCAGTGGAGCAGGCCCTAGAGTTTTGTATGGGTCATACTGACCAAAGAGGCCCAGAATTCTCTGCTTTGATTTCATCTCATGACTTGAGTAATGTTATGGCTTTATCAGAGCCAAGTGCAAATATTTTACCAGATTTTAGGAGCAGGGATTGTGCATCAGTAACTGACTGTGTTTTTATATCTGGAGGCCTGATTAATTCCCTAGGAAGGAGTGCAATATTAGCACCGAACTATGGGGACCACAACCCACTAGAAGTGGCTTTTTCATTGCCAGTATCAAAAGAAGAAAATAAAGTAATTGGTATCAGCAGCCCTTTGTTCTCCCCAGATGGTTTCAGGTCAGTTTGCCAACTCCAAAACCCCAAAATTTGTCTTGATTCATTAATCAGATGTAAAAGCAATAAGTTTCTTTGTTGCTTGGAGATACAGGTAGGGAATGGTTTGGTAATACTCCTGTTTGTTGCCCTTTGTGAATGTATTAAAAGCACTATCCAAACCCATTAGGAAAATTGAGTAACAACCAGATGGTTTAACAATGACTACTCTATATAGGTGGTTGCATTTAGCTCTTAATGCCATCCCCAGTGACAATGTTGAACTAGCTTTTTTGCGCAGAACATATTAAACAGCTATTAATAAACATAGACTGAAGTCACTGCCGGTAAAGTCTTAGGGAGGGTCATTTATAACAGGATCCACACATGGGCTGCAAGAACTTCGTGTTACATAGATTCCAATATGGCTTCAGGGAACGAGTGGGGACAATTGAGCAATTTGTAAACCAAAATCTAATCATCTGTAAGTACACCATTGCTGAAAGCTGCCCACCACACCTTGCAATCAGGGAGTTGTCCTCAGCTTTTGACTGTGGATATCACTCTAAGCTGTGGTAGATCAGCAGTGAGATCTTAGACTTTGCATTTGCTCATACTACTTTGTCAGTAAGCGATCACACAAATAACTTGTCTTTGGTAGGGGTGGGCATCAAACTCCACTCTGCTGGCCGAGTTCTCAGAGTTTTTGTTACTCTGCTTGGAGTGTGGAGTTCAGCAAAAACACTCTGCTTACCATAGGCAGAACGTCCTCCTAGTGCCGTATTTTCTTCCATTCATTTTCAACAGTCTCAGTTTCCGCATCTATTTTACATTTCATTATCTGTGTTTATGAGCGGCTGCCATGAGCTGACAGCCCAGAGGTAATCAAATGGAATCACCTCAGCTTTGCCCTGGCACCATGGCTGAAGAGCCGGTTGAGGATTCTAAATCTAGCAACAGCTTTGCTCTAACGGCTAGGACTTCTGTCTGCTCCTTCTAGGGCTAAGGGCGAAGGAACAGTCCACTTTGATTGTGCAGGCTTGCGTATCGCCCATGCCCTGCGAACCAGCTGTTAGCTCCTGGTCCATCACGGATACCCAGCTCCATGCTGCTTTTCAACCAACAAATGGAAATGCGTAAGCCGGGACAGTGTTTGTGTACGGCAGTGATACAGGGTTGACTTCACAGCCAATCAGTACTTTGAAGGTCCATTTACTCACAAGGATTGGCTGAGGTGTCAGCAAAGCTCCAATCATAGATCGCTTTACATACTACAACTCCCTCACACTCCAGAGCATACACAATAAGCTAAACAATGGGAATGGCTTTCAGGGTACCTGGAATACAGATCATAAGTACATATGTATTCCTTAAAAAAAGATCAAAACGGGACAACTGAAATGAGTGTTAACATTGGGCTGCATAAATTTGTGTGACAAGTATAGGTTTCATCTTCCCAGTGGAAATGACTTTTTTCAAGAGGAGTTCCGTTCATGTTCTCAATAACTGTTGACTTTCTAAACTACTTCACCATTAGAAGGCATTTGCAACACCACCGTACAAGTTAACCATCTTACAATGCCTACATAAATATTTTCAGAGTGATTTTTCTGCTTTCACAAAGGTCAAATAGATGTTAACAGTCCGCAGTGGACTGCGAATGCTACTGACCTGCAGAGGTGGGGAAGCCATGAGGAGCAGGATGAAAAGTGACAGACAAGCATGTGCAAGGTGTCTGCAGGAATGATTCCACATGGCTGGGGGCTCTCTGCTTGATTTGAAAGGGCCTAAGAGCTCAGAAACACAGTTTCAGTTACATGCCAGGGAAAGAATTGTATCAAGGAGTGGTCAGCACAGTCATCGGTGAGTCAGGCATACCTGTGTCAATGGGAGGTTCTCACCATCTGGATGATGAGAAACGTCCCTCTCTCTGTATCTGTCACCGACTCTCCAGATCCCAGTATAGCTTTAGAATGGTGCTCACCCCAATGTTCTGCCTGCATGTGGAACTCCACGGAGTCCCACAGAGTTTTTCAATTATTCTGCAGAATTCCGCAGATTGAAACTCTGTGAGCTCCGCCCAGCCCTAGTTTTTAGCCTAATTGCATTTCTCAATTGGTCAATTTTTTTCAAAATTTCTCAAATTAATTGCTAGTACCCTGGTTAGGTCCCTAGATTAGTAATTCAAAGTTTTTAGAAACTTTACTTTAGTTAGGACTTAGAAAAACAGTTGTTTAATGTAAGAGGCTTGCCCTCTATATAGTGTGCGTAAATGATGTGTACTGTGCAGACAGTCCAAGCAACATAATTTTAATATCCAGAGGTAAAAAGCAGTCCACCTAAACCTCTGTTTTTGTGGTAGTGTGGGCGAGCAGTTAGGCTTATCTTGGAGATGCGCTACGCATTTGTTGTACTCACAGTATAAATAAATGTGTACACACACTTGGAAACATAACTCAAGACCATTTTACCAAAATACTTCAGAATTTTATTTAAAAAATTAAGACCAACATCACCAATATACAGAAAGAACTTCTTTTGTTGTGATTTTTCAGACTTCAGAAAAAAACACATACAATCAGGCAATGCTCTCACAAGTGTCACCTTCTATTTTCAGGTTGAGGTCGTTGAGATGTCCTGTGGGGCAGCTGGAGAAGTTTGGGCGGTTCCTGGTTCACGCGGGAGCAACGGCAGAAAGTCTTGGAGCTGGTGCTAAAAGGAGAAAGAGACCACTTGGAACCACACTACACAGGTGGACTTACAGGTAAGTCTGGTGCGTTCCTCTTGGAGGGTAGAGGTCGTAAGTGGTTAGGGACTCCTAAAGCATACCTGATTGGTGTTGCCGGGGCGAGGGAGGCCGGGTGCAGTGCAGATATGTCAGTCAAGAGATGTGCATCAGGGAGTCCTTGGAGACAGGAGCAGGTCACTTGTCGGGTAGATTGCAGGTCAACAGGGCCACTCTGGGGGTGGTTTTTAGGCACCCTTAATTCCTTTAACTAGTGCTTTCTTCTGGGCTTTGGAGAGTCCGGAGTGGACTTGGATTCTTGGTGTCCAGTGTTGGGGGTCTAATACGCGAGGCAAGGGGATGACTCAGGGCATGAAAATCACAGTGCCGCCGAACTTAGCACACCTGTAGGTTTTATCATTCAGGTCTGTCTTGTGGATTTTGGCTGGGCTGCTGTGTCTGGTTTGTTGGTCAGCCACCGGTCAGTGAACTGGACTTCACTGGTTTCTAGTTTGAAGTTTGCAGGGGAGTAATAGCTTCTTGTTGATTTGCAGAAGGCTGGAGGTGTTCTGGGAGTTTTTAGAGTCCTTCAGGTTTCCAGACGACACCTCAGCGATGATTGTCGAGTCCTAGGAGCAGAAAGCAAGGTTTAGCACCTCTTTCTTTATGCAGCAGGACTTCTGTTCCCGCGTCTCATTTGTTCCTGGTCCTCTTGTGTCTGTCAAATCTGATCTGTAGGTCTAGGGGTGCCCACTAAGTACTGCATTTAGTGGGGGTTAGGGGAAGTATCTGGTAGTGACCAATGGGCTACCTACCTTAGGGTGGCTACATCCACTAAGTGACCACTCTCTGTGGGAAGGTGTCACATTTCTAAGCCAGATTGGCTTTTTTCCTGCCATTCAAGATGGAGGAACGTTAAATGGAGTGACCACCTCACCTGACACACCTAAGTGGCTGTGCAGGCTGAGGGAGGTCATTCCTCCCACTCTGGCTAAGGTTTCCTGACGGTTTTCCCGCTCAAAGTGGGGGGAAAAAAAACATTAAACGGCCATCTGCTGCAAGCAGCAGAGGCGGGGATCAGATTTTAAAACCTTTGAAGCTGACCACTGGTGCAGGATGCCTGCCTGGAGGAAGAGGTGTAACATAGCTACTGTGAGAAAGGATCTCTTATGACATGGTAGTACCCCCACTTTTGCCTGGAAAATGATGTAATTTCAAATTGAAAGTGCCCTGGGCCCCTGCTAAACAGGTTTCCATGGCTAGGCCTCGTTCCCCAAAACTGAACTACGCATTGGCTCTTCAGACATCCTTGCAAGTCCCTAGTAACTGGTACCCCTGGTACCTAGGGCATGGGTCCTGAAGAGGACCCCCCAGAGCTGCAGCACCAATTGTGCCACTCTGAGAGGCCGCACACCAGCCTCATGCAGACTGCCAGTGCAAGTGCATGACAAGGTGTATTGAAAAGTTGCAAACTCGACATGGGACTCACCAAGTTACCTGTCCACTAACACTGCAGGCAGTAGAGTAAGTCATCCATCTGGCAGGCCTTACAGCCCTAAGGCAGAGTGCACTATAATGCATGTGAGGGCATATGTGTCCATGAACAAATATACTCATGCTGTGTCTTTACAAAACGTTAAGGCATATTAAGTATACATAGTAAATACATGTGCTGGACACTGGTCATTACAAGTTCCCCAGCTACATGATGGCCTTTCTGAATACTGGGGTGTTTGGTATCAAACAACGCACATTAATAAACACACACTAATGCCAGTATTGAATTTATTCTAACATGTACCCGGAGAATAACTTAGAGGTACCCCCTGCAACAACTCTGGACTCCTGAGAGCCTGTGCTCGCCAGAGCACAAAGCATTTCCTGGGTGGAGGTGTTACACCTTCTCCCAGAGACAGACACCCAGGCCCAGCGGTCAGCTTCAAAGGCTTTACTACCTTTGAAATCTGACCTCTGACTCTGCTGCTCGCAGCAGATGGCCACCCAATATTTTTTTCCCCACTTTGAGTGGGAAAACCTGCAGGAAAACTTAGAGAAGGAGGAGTGCCTCCCCATCATCTTGTACCACCCCCCAGGGGTGGCACAGGAGGTGACCACTCCAGTTCATTTTCCTCCATCTTGGATGGCAGAAAAATAGCCAATCAGGGTAAGGGATGTGACCTCTTCCCACAGGAAGTGGTCACTTAGTGTGGGTAGCTACCCTAAGGTAGGTGGCCCATTGGCCACTATTAGTTACTACCCTTAATTCCCCTCTAAATGCATGATTTAGTGGGCATCCCTAGACCTGCAGATCAGATTTGATGTACACAAGAAGACGAGCAACAAAGAAGACCCAAGGCTCGAGAACAGAATTCCTGCTGCAAGAATAAAAAGGTTCTAAACCTTGCCTGCTACACCCAGGACTTGAAAATAGCTGCTGAGGGGTTGACTGGATATTAGATGGACTCTAAGAAACCCCAGACGACTTCCAGCCTTCTGAGAATCACCAAAAATCTCCCTCTGAGTGAAGGCATTACTCCCTGTACACTGAAGGCAAGAAACCAGTAAAGTCTAGTTCACTGACTGGCTGCTAACCAATGAACCAGACACAGCAGCCTGATGAAATTCCACCCAATGAACTAGGAGGACACAACCTACCAGTGTACCAGGTTTGGTGGCACTACAACCTCCAGTGGCTGAGACGTGCCATAGCCTGGAGTACAGGATCCCCAAAGTCGGACACCCAGAAGAAAAGTCCACTCTGGACTTTCAGAGGACCAGAAGCAAGCAACAGTCAAGAGATTTCAGAACATCCAAGAATGACCAGAGTGGCTTTGCTGACCTGCAATCCACCCTCAAAGTGACCTGCGCCTGGCTCCAAAGACTCCTCGATGCAAGACCCTTGGCTGACCTATCTGCACTGCACCCGGCCTCCCTGGCCCCTGCATCAGAAAACCAGTTGTGTTATAAGAGTTCCTAACCCTTTGCGACCTCTACAATACAAGGGGTCCCAACATACTTACTTTTCAGTCCACCTGTGCAGCGTGTTTCCAATTGCTCCCCTTCTCTGTTCTGCACTAGCTCCAAGACTTTCAGCCGCTGCTCCTGCTTGAACCTGGAGCTGCCCAAACCTCTCCAGCTGGCTGACAGGACATCTTGATGACCTCAACCTAAAAATGGAAGGTGACATTTGTGAGAGTATTGCCTGATTTTATGTGCATTTTTGAAGATGTCTACCATTGAATTGGGCAAAAAGTTGAAAAATCATAACTTAAAAAGTTCTTACCTGATTTTGATGATATGGGTCTTTAAAAATGTAGAAAAATCTTAAGTATGTTTGTAAATTGGTCTCAAGTTATTCTTTTGAGAGTGTGTCTACATTTATTGATACTGTAAGTAAGACAAATTCTTAGCACATCTCAAATTTATGCCTAACTGCTCACCCACACTAGCATAAAAACAGAGCATTAGGTGGTCTGCTTTTTATCTCTGGATACCAAGGAAAGGTTGCTTGGACTCTCTGCACAGTGCATGTCTTTTTGTACAGTATACAGAGAGCCAGACTCCTACATCCACACAGGAAAGGCTTTGTGTTTTGGCTCCAGAGAGCAGAGGGTCTCATCCCGGGAGTCCAGGCTTCTGTTTGCTGGTGACAGGCTGGCTAAGACCAGTCAGCATCCATGCCAGGACTGTTGGGTTTTTCAGAGGGCATCTCTAAGGTAAGCTGTGGGTAAAATGTATAATGAATCCAACACAGCATCATTGTGCGTTTAATATTCAGAGTTGTTCAATACCAAGCAACCCAGGCTTCAAAGAGGCCATCATGTGACTGAGGAACTCAGAATGACCAGTGTCCAACACATGCATTTGCTATGGCCTCTGTAGGAGGCTGGCCTGGCTTATAGTGGGTACCTGATGGTACCTACACCTTGTGCCAGGTCCAGTTATCCTTTATTAGTAGATTAGTAGTGTTCTAGCAGCTTAGGCTGATAGAGGTAGCTATAGCAGAGCAGCTTAGGCTGAACTAGGAGACATGCAAAGCTCCTACTATACCACTTGTATCATAAAGCACTATATCATAAGAATCACAATACTCAGAGTTACTAAAAATAAAGGTACCTAATTTTAGTGACAATGTGCCAAAAATATCTCAGAGGATATACTCCCTTGGGAGGTAAGTAAAATACACAAAATATAAGCACAAACCAAAATCAGGTAAGTAAATAGTTAGAAAAGTAGTGCAAACACTGTAGAACACAATAGGATGCAATAGGCCTACGGGCAACACAAACCGTATACTAAAAAAGTGAAATGCCAACCACTTAGGGACCCCAGGCCTAGTGTAGTGTGTAGAGGGTCGCTGGGAGTGTAATAAAACACTAAGGGGGTCCAAGATACCCCACCCCAGGACCCTGAAAAGTAGGAGTAAAGTTACCCTACTTCCCCAGAAACACACTAAAGTCGTGATAGGAGATTCTGCAAAGACAACAACTGACTGCAAAGCACTGAAGATGGATTCCTGGACCTGAAGACCTGTAAAGGAAGGGGACCAAGTCCAAGAGTCACGCAAGTATCCAGGGGGGGGCAGGAGCCCACTAAACGCCGGATGAAGGTGCAAAATGGCTGCCTCCGGGTGGAAGAAGATGAGGATTCTGCAACAACGGAAGATGTCAGGAACTTCTCCTTTGCACAGACGATGTCCCACGGCATGCTGGATGATGCTGAGTTGTTTCCACGCAGAAAGACTGCAAACAATCCTTGCTAGCTGCAAAGGTCGCAGTTGAAGAAAATGGGCGTTGCCCAGGCCCAAGAAGGACCAGGAGGTCACCCCTTGGAGGAGGAGCCAGAGGGGGCACTCAGGAGCACAGAGAGCCCACGCAGAAGCAGGCAGCAGCCGCAGAAGCACTTGGACAGACGTCCAAGAAATATGAGCAGGGCGGTCGCCTCAACACTACAAAGGAGGGTCCCACGAAGCCGGTGGTCAACTCAGCGGGTTGAGCAATGCAGGATGGCGTGCTGGGGATCTGGGCTATGCTGTGCACGAAGGATTACTTGCAAAAGTGCACAGAAGCCCTAGCAACTGCAGTTCATGCAGTAGACAGGATTACTGTCTGGCGTGGGGAGGCAAGGACTTACCTCCACCAAATTTGGACAGATGGACCACTGTACTGTAAGGGTCACTTGGATCCAGCCCCTGTGTTCCAGGAACAATGCTCGTCAAGATGAGAGGGGACCCGAGACCGGTGAAGCAGAAGTTCTGGTGCCTGCATTAGCAGGGGGAAGATTCTGTCGACCCACAGGAGATTTCTTTTTGGCTTCCAGTGCAGGGTGAAGGCAGACAGCCCTCAGAGCATGCACTACCAGGAAGCAGTCGAGAAAGCCAGCAGGATTAGGTGCTACAATGTTGCTGGTAGTCATCTTGCTACTTTGTTGTGGTTTTGCAGGCATACTGGAGCAGTCAGCGGTTGATCCTTGGCAGAAGTCGGAGAGAGAGATGCAGAGGAACTCTGGTGAGCTCTTCCATTCGTTATCTGACGAGAAACGCACAGGAGAGACACTAAATAGCCCTCAGAGGAGGATTGGCCACCTAACCAGGTAAGCACCTATCAGGTGGGGTCTCTGACATAACCTGCCTGCACTGGCCACTCAGAGGCCTCCATTGTGCCCTTACACTTCTGCATTCAAGAAGGCAGAGGTCTGGGACACACTGGAGGAGCTCTGGGCTCCACCCCTGGGGTGGTGATGGACAGGGGAGTGGTCACTCCCCTTTCCTTTGTCCAGTTTCATGCCAGAGCAGGGGCTGGGGGATCCCTGAACTGGTGTAGACTGGCTTCTGCAAGGAGGGCACCATCTGTGCCCTTCAAAGCATTTCCAGAGGCTGGGGGAGGCTACTCCTCCCCAGCCCTTAACACCTATTTCCAAAGGGAGAGGGTGTAACACCCTCTCTCAGAGGAAATCCTTTGTTCTGCCTTCCTGGGACTGGGCTGCCCAGACCCCAGGAGGGCAGAAGCCTGTATGTGGGTTGGCAGCAGTGGTAGCTGCAGTGAAAACCCCAGAGAGCTAGTTTGGGAGTACCCGGGGTCCATGCTGGAGTCCGGGGGATGCATGGGATTGGCACCCCAATACCACATTTGGCATGGGGGGACAATTCCACGATCTTAGACATGTTACATGGCCATATTCAGAGTTACCATTGTGAAGCTACATGTAGGTTTTGACCTATATGTAGTGCACGCGTGTAATGGTGTCCCCGCACTCACAAAGTCCGGGGAAATTGCCCTGAACAATGTGGGGGCACCTTGTATAGTGCCAGGGTGCCCTCACTCTTAGTAACTTTGTACCTAACCTTCACTAAGTGAGGGTTAGACATATAGGTGACTTATAAGTTACTTAAGTGCAGTTTAAAATGGCTGTGAAATAACGTGGACTTTATTTCACTCAGCTGCAGTGGCAGTCCTGTGTAAGAATTGTCTGAGCTCCCTTTGGGTGGCAAAAGAAATGCTGCAGCCCATAGGGATCTCCTGGAACCCCAATACCCTGGGTACCTAGATACCATATACTAGGGAATGATAAGGGTGTTCCAGTGTGCCAATCAGAATTGGTGAATATGGTCACTAGCCTGCAGTGACAATTTTAAAAGCAGAGAGAGCATAAGCACTGAGTTTCTGGTTAGCAGAGCCTCAGGGAAACAGTTAGGCACCACACAGGGAACACATTCACGCCACAAGCTATGATCACTGGGGTCCTGCTAGCAGGATCCCAGTGAGACATATAAAACACACTGACAAATAAGGTTTCCACTATGAACACTGGGGTCCTGGCTAGCAGGATCCCAGTGATACAGTAAAAACACCTGACATATACTCACAAACAGGCCAAAAGTGGGGGCAACAAGGCTAGAAAGAGGCTACCTTCCTACAGCCTCCCTATACACTTACTTTGTCTAAGAATTAGCAAAGCCACATTAAGGGCATATTTGCTCATGCACACATATGTCCTCACATGCATTATAGTGCACCCTGTAAGTCGCCAGGGCCTGCCAGAGACGTGACTTACCTATTTTCCATGCAGTGTTAGTGGACATGACACTGTTGATGAGTGCCATGTTGTTTGCAACTTTTAAATACACCTCGTCATGCACTTGCAATGGCAGTCTGCATGAGGCTGGTGTGAGGCCTTTCAGAGTGGCACAACTGGTACTGCAGTTCTGAGACTCCCTCTTCAGCACTCATGCCTAAAGTATCAGGGTTGTCATTTACTAGGGACTTATAAAGGTGGCTGAAGTTTCACACAGGGCAGTTTTGGGGAAAGGATCTGGCCTGGGGAACCTTTTTAGCAGGGTGCCCAAGGCACTTACAGTTTGAAACCACATCAATTACTATGCAAAAAGACTGAGACTAACCATGTCAAAAGGGACCCTTTCTCACACTCATCTATAACCATGAAGATGGTCACATCACCTCTATCAAAATAGGGTTTTAGGTGGTTGACGTGAATAATCCTTTTGGGATTCTTGCAACTGCCAAAGTCAACTAAGTAAGTGACCTCCCCCTTTTTTTTTGAGTATTTGGTAGGGCCCATACAATTTATCTTGGAAAGCCCTACGAGCCACAGGCTCCAACACCCAGACATTCTGCCCTGGTTGGAATTCCACCATGGTAATTTTTTGGTCATATCAGTGCTTCCGGAGCTTCTGGCTGCCCTAAACCTTTTTGCTTGCTTTTTCCATAAACTCAGCCATCCTGGAATGAAGGCCAAGCACATAATCCACCATGTTTTTTTTTAGCTCTTTGATAGGCCTCTCCCAGCCTTCCCTCACAAGACTCAATGGACCCCTAACAGGATGTCCAAACAAAGGTTCAAAGAGGGAAAACCCTACTCCCTTTTGTGGCATTTCCCTGCAGGCAAAAAGCAGATATTAAGTAAGGCATCCCATCTTTTGAGTTTTTCAGAGGAGTCCTCCAATCATGCCTTTCAGTGTTTAGTTAAATCTTTCACCCAGTCCATTGTTCTGTGGATGGTATGGGGTAGTGGACTTATAAGTCACACCACAGTCCTCCGTTCTACTTCAGCCCAGGAAGAATTCTTCAGCTCATTTCCAAGCAGACGGTCTACAGGGATGGATAGACACACAGTCACTTTTTTCTGTCCAACTACTCCAGCTCAGTCAAAAGATACCATAGCTATGAGTAGAACTTTGCGAGATTGTCTGCATTAGTGACAGGATAAGCTTTCCCTATTAGGTACTTATCTGAGTGGAGCAGGGACTGTGTCACCATACTGACACTAGCCCCAGTGTCCTTCAAGGCTTCTACCTTAGTTCCATTAACCAAAGAGTGCTGCCTGTATTTTTGCATGTTAGTAGGCCAGGGGGCACACAATAAGTCTACCCCTTCCTCACTGACTAATGCTGCCTCTCGGGGTTCACTGACATGGTCAGGCAACAGCTGTGATCCCATCTGGAGATTAGCAACTGCATTTACTGCAGGTGGACTAGAGGCATCCTATTTGCTTTTACAGCTATGGTCCTCCACCTGGTGACCTCTAATTGTGTAATTATGGCACCAAGCCTTGTTGGGATCAAAGTTATTTTCTTTTTACCCACCCTTAGACAGTGAGGAGTGTAGGGCCCACCCTCCTGAACAGGTTTTTGGGGGGCTGATGAATACACTTTGGTTTTGTTTGGTTCCCATCTTTCCCTTGGTGGAGCTTTTTGGCCTCTTTCTGTTGGTCTCCTCTGCCAGTGGTAGTTTTGATTACCCATGTTTTGAACCAGTGGTCTGCTGTCATCCCCAAATCTAGACGAGAAAGTGAACCTAGATCTACCAGGAAGTGTTGTAACTTCACATTGTAACAATTACTCAAAAGATGATCTTTCACAGTTTAATTGTAAAGACCATCATAATATTGTGCCTTGTTACCTTTTAACCAGCCACCCAGCATTATTACTGAAAAATCCACATATTTTAACCAAGACTGACTCTGGGTTCTTCAAGTCCCGCTGAATTGCATTCTGTATTCTTCAGTGGTAAGGCCAAAGCCCTCAATCAGAGTAGCGTTCATGAGGTCACAGGACATTAATGTCAGAAGTCTACCCCTGCATTTACCTGAGAACAGTTCCCACAACAGAGAACCCCAAAGTTTCCTTCCCTGGCTAGGCAGGCTCTCTCATATGCGTAAAACCATTTGGTGAAATCATCACCTTCTTTGGGGAGTTTAGGTTTAATGACTTCTCTTTCTCCCTATTTATTTGTATGCTGCCACCAGAGATGGGTCCTAGGCCCAACTCTCTTCTTTTAACTTCTTTTTCCAAAAGTTGTGTTTCCAAAGCCAATCTTTTGGTCAACCTTTCTAGAGCTAAATCCACCTCTGAAAGGCCTCCTATGTCTGAGATAGCGGATCCTACCTCATCCTCAGCACTGTTTGTGTTTTCTTGGTTTTCTGAGGATTCTCCTTCTTCCAATGGATTTCCAGTCTCATATTCTGCCACAAGCCTTCTAAGCTTTCCTGTGTTAGCATGAGCAGCAGTGTGAATGTTGTAACCTTTGCAGAGAGCCCCTAGCTGGGGGTATTTCATTCCCTTTCAAGAGGACAGGTTGAGCTTATGAACCTGGTTCTCTACATCAGACCTTTTTATCTTACTTAAGGTGGGACCTTTTAAAAATATATTTGAACATTTTTTGTAAGTCCTAACTAAAGTAAAGTTTTTTAAATTGCTACTTCAGGGACCTAACCATGGCCCTAGCAATTCATTTTGAAAAATAGTCCTATTGAAAAAATTGCAATTAGGCTAAAGATAACTCAAGACCAATTTAGAAAAATACTTCAGATTTTTATAACATTCATAAGACTAAGGTCACCAATATTCAATAAGTACTTCTATTCTTATCATTTTTCAAAGTTGAGAAAATCTCCAGTTTTTGTGCGCAATTTCACCTTATAGGAATCAATGGAAATTATTAAAAAATGCATATGAAATCACGCAATGCTCTCACAAGTGTCACCTTCTGTTTTTAGGTCGAGGTCGTGGAGAGGTCCAATGGGCCAGCCAGAGAAGTTTGGTCTATTGCTGGTTCCTGGGGGAGCTGCGTCTGAAGGTCTTGGAGCTGTCACACATAGGAGAAGGGGGCTGCTTGGAAGCACACTGCACAGAGGGACTTAAAGGTAAGTCTGCCAGGGCCCTTTTGGATGGTGGAGGTCGCAAGGGCTTAGGAACCCATAGAGCGCAGCTGGTTGGTTGGTGGAGGAGCCAGGGAGGCCGGATGCAGTGCAGCTAGGTCAACCAGGTGTTGTGTGTCTTAGAGTCCTTGCAGTCAGGAGCAGGCAACTTGGAGGGTAGATTGCAGGTCAGCAGAGCCACTCTGGAGGGTGGTTCACCTGAAGTCCCTTAACTGGTGCTTGGATCTGGGCTTTTGGGAATCTGAAGTGGACTTTGCTTCTGGGTGTCCAATGTTGGGGTTCCAGTATGCCTGGTAGTAGTACACCACCGCCTTAGAACGTCCTGGCGCCATCAAACTGGGCACACTTGTAGGTCTTATCCTCAAGAACTATTGTACAGATTTGGGCTGGGCTGCTGAATCTGGGTTGTTGGTCAGAAGCTGGTCACTTAACCAGATTTTGCGGGTTCCTTGCCAGCTGGGTGCAGAGAGTTAAACCTTCACTCAAAGGGAGGTTCTTGGTGAATTTTAGAATGCTGGAGCTGTTGCAGGGTTTTGTAGAGTCCTTCAGGCTTCCAGTGGTAGTGATTGTTGATACCTTGGAGCAGCAGGCAGGGTTTGGCACCTTTTTCTTTCTGCAGTAGGACCTCAGTTCTTGCGCCTTGGGTCTTCTTTGTCCTGGTCTTCTTGGTGTCCGTTGACTCTGAGGTCTTGGTCTAGGGATGACCTCTAAGTACTGTATTTAGGGGTCATGAGGAGCAGTAACTGATAGTGGCCAATAGATCATCTACATTAGGGTAGCTACACCCATTAAGTGACCACTTCCTGTGGGAAGGGGTCACATATCTGACCCTGATTGCCTATTTTCCTACCATCCAAGATGGAGGAAAATAAAATGAAGTGGTCACATCGCCTGCCACACCTGAGGGTTGGTGCAAGCTGAAAATGGCCACTCCTCTTATTCTTGCTAGGTTTCCTGTCAGTTTTCCATCCTAAAGTGTGGGTAAAACCATTTGGTGGCCATCTGGTGCTAGCAGGAGAGGCGGAGGTCAGATTTAAAAAATGGCAAAGCCTGTGAAGCTGACCTCTGGTGCAGGGTGCCTGAATGGGGGAGGAGCTGTTACACCTCCACCCAGGAAAGGCTTTGTGTTCTGGTTCATCAGTGATGTCACTGACCATGTCATAAGTGATGTAATATGCAAAGTCATAAGCAGTGCATTGCGGGGTGTGAGTTATAGTTAGCTCAGGTAACTATAACTGCTGAATTTCACTGGTTTTGTATGAGTGAAATGTGAGCCTAATTATAATGTTTTTGTAACCTTTGTTTTCTTAGTGAATATATATATATATATATTTTTTAATTTAATATATTTGAGAGGTTTTGATATGACAAAGGGATTTTGAAGATTTATGGTGGGCATGGGCTTTTGTGTGGCAAAGGTATAGTTAGTGTGGGTAGAGGTTTCGTAATGACAGGTATTTTTAGGGTTTACAGTGGGCATGTGTTCTGGGGTGGCAAAGGTATTTTTAGGGGTTAGGGTGGGTATAGGTTTTGGGTTGCAAGGGTATTTTTAGGTTTTAGGGTGGCCATTTGTTTTCAGGTGGCATTGGTAATTTTAGTTTGTGTGTGTGTGTATGTGTTTAAAAATAGAAATAGATTTAGACTTACCTGAATTGTTTATACTTACCTGTAAATTACTTACATTTTTGTGGTAAAGGCATTCATGGTAAAAGCATTCTCACTGGAAAACAATGTGTTGTAGAGACTTTTGTTGTAAGGTCTCTGTCATGGTTCCACTGTTGTTGTAAAGGCATTTGTTGTAATTGCTGGTTTGATTCTGTCATACATCCCACTGTGTGATGCCAAGAGAACATTTCTAGTAATTTAGTCTCTTGAGGAACTTATAGTAAACCGTAGGCCCAAGACATCCATATACTTGCAGTTTGCAAGCAGCATTTCTGGCACTTGCAGTGTTGGAATCTCTAATCAGTGTAGAAGAGATTATGTCAGCCACTTGCAATCTCAAAGCTATCAAAGAGATGGGCTACTTTTATGTTATAGAACATATGCAGCAATCCTCACACCAAAACTTTTAGAAGTTTTTTAAGATGTACTCACAAGAAAATAGCTGTTAGACACTAGGAGAGATATGATAATTTAGTGTGTTTGAAATCAAATAAGGCCCTGAATAAATGTTTGTATAGATCTTTATCACCGCAAAATAGTAAATGCAATCAACATTATTGAACAAGCTGTCCACCCAGCCCAGGTGTGGCTTTCCCGGCAGGATCAATAGGTTACAATATATGTTAGCTATATGATGTAGTCACCAAATCGAATACCAGTGATAGCCAAACTATACAGGATGTATGGCATTTGCATGTAATTACGTGCATCTCGCACAACTCATTGGCACGAAGACCCATTTTGTATTAACAAATAGCAGTAGCACTGTGGCATACAATGCACATGTGCAGCCATTTTGATTATGATTACTCCAGCCAATTACTTTCTGCCTTGTGTTCCTTAACTACCATCACCAATCAAAGTCTGTCCATCCAATTCCCATCCATCTCTACTATTTTCTCTATTTTCTTTTCACTTTTTGTCCCCTTTTCCTGTCTCTGTTTTTTTATCTATTTTTTCTTCTCTCCACTTAGCGTGTGTTTTTTTGATCACCCTTATCTCCAGTTATGCTAGATACAAGGAGTGGGCCCCAGACACCCTCTCCCATGCAAAATCCCACTCCCAACATTGGCGCGATAGAGTAACCCAGCAAAACATTTTTTCAGAGCAAGAAGTGGCAGTCCTTGGGTTTTCAGTGCAGCACTATCTTCTTTTCATGTTAACGTCAGGCGGCAAGCCCAGCAAGGGCTATACCTTTGCCAAAATGGAGGAGCTCTGTGGGCAAATGTGATGGCAGAATTGTTGCCTCCCTGGTGTCTCATGGACCCAGTGCCAGGTGAAGCTCCACTGGGCCAATGTTAACAACCATCGGCAGGATCTGCTTTACAACTCCTTTGCAACATAAAGACTCTGAAAACAGCATAGTTCACAGTGAAACATCTAGATGTCCAGGGTAAGATTTCAGACTATCAATGGTGGTAGATAGTGGCTCAGCTGCAGTCCAAAAGGTTGAAGCCTAGCAGTGGCCTTCTGCTGGCTAGTGATCCTTTAGGAGTAGGACGAGAAGGCAGTTGTGACTTTTGCCTTGAGAATCCAGTTGGTGGAACCCAGGCAGTGCCATTGCTACAGCCACCGCAGAAAGTTAAGCTTGGGGTCCCCCTTAGCAGCCCGTCTTCCTACCCCCTCTACTAAAGTCTTCCTCCAGCAGACTATGAAAGACCTGGAGAAAGTTAATATTTAGAAATGACTGGACTACATTGAACGGCAGGATGGATGTTTAAGGTTTAAGGAGGGTGGAGGCCCGTTGAGGGAGATTTGGTAGCTGGGGAAACAGCGGGTGAAACAGTAGATTACTGTTTGTGTGTTTTAGAGGATTTAGGTAAGGAAAAGGCTTAGGTCTATTGAGGGCAGAGTCAGTGTTTCTTTTTCAAATAAATACTTTTCTTCCTAAATGGAGAATATTACTATGGTATTATCATTATTATTATTATTATTATTATTATTATTATTATTATTATTATTATTATTATTATTTTTATTATTATGTTGGCTAGGGATATTATTATTATTATTATTATTATTATTCTAGTTACTTCTTCCATTCATTGTGCTTTTGTTTTACGCAACATCTTTTTGTTAACATTTTCACATCTGTACATCCGTTTTGCAATCTAAAAGAAGGAAGAACTAAGGGCTATGAACTCACATGCATTAACAGCAGTACAGAACAAAGAAACAATGTGATATTGTACAATGTTGGAATACAGATATTGTTCCAAGTTTGTTGGGAAAAGAGGAAGAGAAGAGATTGACGATAGTGAATAATCTGATAATGCAGCAATAATATAGTGTTACATAGTGGGCTTTGCTCCGTTTCTAAGCATCTTCATGTATTTCCAAAGAACGGTGATGCTTTGAACAAGGGTAGGACTTATAAGGAAAAGGGAACCAAAAAAAAAAGGGAGGTAGTCTTTGGTTTGCGTACTTTCTGGCAAGGGGTGCAGGGAGCAGCTGGGATTCAAAGCCTTGTGAACCTGGGGGTGCAGGTGGGCCGGGTGTGGAAGAACTTGGATACCTAAGCCGGACAGTAGAACCAGTGCAGTGTGCGGAGTCTAGGGGATTGGAACCTCTTTCCAACAAATGGTCTGAGAGGAGCAGGTCCACCAGATGTCCTGGAAGACTTCCTCTTGTGTGCCACAGCACCAGCACAGTGAGGAGGACGTAGGATATACAGTATGAAGGCAGGCTGGAGTATAATGCCATTGCAGCATAATCTTGTATGCTATGTCTTGTTGGGGATTGCTTCTGTAAAGGCGCATAATTGGCCCAACTGTGGTAAGGTGTCTTGGGTCCATTTCCACTGGTAAGGGTTGAAGGGCTGGAGACATATTCACTGGAGGACCTCAACGGTTTTTGATATTAGACCCTTTGTGCCTTCAAAGTTTCTAACAAGTGCTTCAAAGTGGCTGAGGGGGCGGGTGGCCACCTTTGTGTTGGGTGGGTATAGACCCAGTACTATAATTGGAAATATTAGTATTGAGCAGTGCGTGGGGTATTAAATTCAGCTTTGCATTGATTAAATGATTTGATAGTCTCATGTTGGAATAGGTCTTGAAGAATTCTACATTTGCCTCTTAGCCAGTCTGGGAAGGAGCCCTGGGGAAGGGCTGGCATAAAATCAGGATTATGAGCGATGGGGGTGTTGGGCGATGGGAATGTGGACAGCCCTCGCATGTTGGCCAGCCTGTTCCATATCTGCAGTACCATATGCGTAGGAGTGGCTATGTAGGCAATGCAGGGACGGAGGTGCTTTGCGAGCCATACGAGGTCCCACAATGGGCGACATGCAACAGCTCTGTCCATGAGTATCCAATGTTTCTCACTTTCTCGTCCCACCCACTCAAAGATATAATGTAGGTAGGATGCCCAATAAAAATCTTGTAAATTAGGGCGGACAAGGCGGTCCTGATTTTTGGGAAGCATAAGGAGTGTGTTAGATATATGAGGTCTTTTGCTCCTCCAGATGAAAGAGCGTAAGTCATCCTGCATCTTTTTGATGTCCTCAGAGGGGACAGGAGTAGGCAAGGATTAGAGGAGGTATTTGGGGAGTACATTAATTTTTACCACTTTTATGCTCCCCACAAAATGAGGACATCTTCAAGTATTGCTTTGCGGTAATGCGATCAATTGATTTTTGGTCCATGTGGCCAGGGAGTTCATGATGGTGAGGCCTAGATATTGCATAGAGTGTAAGGACCATTGGAAGGGGGAGAGCTCCAGTAGGTGTTGGAGGTGTGCCAACGGCAAGGTGAGATTGAGCGCATGTGATTGGTCAGGTTCGTTTTGCAACCAGAGACATGTTCGTAAAGGTGGCGAGCTTGAATCACAGCGGGGAGAGAGGTATGTGGTCAGTGAAGGCAAGAAGAAGATCATCAGCATGGAGAAGAACTTTATGGTCTTGTCTGCCAAATGAAATACCCTTGATGTCCAGAGACTGTTTAAGACAGATGGCCAAAGATTCTACTGCAAGAGCAAATAGTAAGGGGGCAAAGGGCATCCCTGTTGAGTGCTTCTAGACAGTGGGAAAGATTGAGTCATCCGGCCGTTTTTCAAATTGAGGCAGTAGGTGTTGTATATGAGGCCATGATTCTGCTGATCATAATAGGTCCTAGTCCCTCCTCCAGCAAGATGGATTTCAGGAACCTCCAGCTCACCATGTCGAAGACCTTTTTGGTGTCAAGGGAAAGGAGGAGTGCAGGGATGTTTCCCTATGTGTCTTCTGAACTAAATGGGCTAGCCAACGGATGTTGTCTGAACCCTGTCTGTGGGGCATAAAGCCCACCTGGTCTAAGTCTACCAGGCACGGCAGAAGGGGTGGTAGGCCATTAGCCAGCATTTTAGTGTAAAGCTTGGCGTCTGTTTTTAATAAAGCTATGGGGTGATAAGAAGAGTAGAGTGTGGGATCCATGCCGGGCTTGGCAAGTAGTTTGATCTCAGGGATGGACATAGTCAGTGTAAGGCCTATGGAGTATGTAAGATTTAAAAAGCTTAAGCAGGTGGTTTTGCAAGAGAAATACTGTATAAAAGGAGGGCGTGAGGCCATCAGGAAATCAGGCCATAATGCCTTTCAAGGCATTATGGAGTTCTAACTCGGTGAAGGGCTCTTCCAATTCCTCCACCAGACTGGAGGCAATGTCTGCCAAGGACAGGCCTATAGGTAGGAGTCGATGTCAGCTTGGTTCTCGACACCCAAGGTATAGAGGCGTTGAGAAAAGGCCAAAAAGGCATCTTGTTTATCTGGTTCTCGAACTGGCCTGCCATCGCTGGCCATTTGGAGTTTGGCGATGTGTGCCCTTGTCTGTCTCTGGCAGAGCCTGCACGCTAGGAAGGTACTAACCTTGCCCACCCCCCCTCATAGTACCTCTGTTTTAATATGAGAAGAGATTGCTCAGCTTTATTAACTCCATGAGCTTGAAGTCGCCCTTGCAGGATAGCAAGTTGGCTCTTCTCAAGGGACGGAGTTTATTTGTGCGTTCCAGAGTAAGAATCTCTATCGAAAGCTTTGCCTCAAACAGGCGAGACTCTTGGGCTTTAGCGATTGAGGAGATAGCATCTCATATGGAGGCTTTGAAGCTGTCCCGGAGGGTATTAGGGGAGATGTCTGGGAGCAGGTTAAGGATAAAGTATTCAGTGGTGGCCCTTTTTATCATCTGTCTGTCCACTGGATCGCGTAAAAGCTGGGGACGGAGGCCCCAGCGTGTGGGGGGTGGTGCTCCAGTTCACATGTTGGGTCCAAGAAAGCTCTATGTGTGCATGGTCTGATATGGAAATACCAGAAATTCGGGCAGATGTTAAAATGAACAAGAGGGACAAGTTTACAAAGAGATAATTAATGCAAGAGTAGGAAAGATAGACATGGGAGTAGAAAAAATTATCATTTGTGTTGGTTTGCAGGTAGCGCCCAGGATCGATGAGCCCAGTGTCTGACAGCTCCTTCTTAAGCAATTTAGATATGGCACCTGTACCCTTAGTGTGTGGAGGGTTTCTGTCAAGCTCTGGATCCCAAACAAAATCAAGATCACCCCCCACAATGACATCGGCTTCTGTCGAATACAATTGGTCCTTCGGAGGCTGCTGCAAGAAAGTGTCTTGCACCTGATCAGGGGCGTATAGGGGCATACAGATTGAGGAGTGTTATTGTGGCTCTATCCCACCATATCATTAGTTGTGTTGATAACCTTTGTGTAAAACCCTTTTTTACAGAAGATGGCAGCACCCAGGGTTTTGGAGTCCGTGTAAGCCCAGTGTTGATGTAGGTATTTGAGATGGGCCAGGCGGTCAGTGTCTAATTTAAGCAAATGTGTTTCCTTTAAAAAGATTACTTCAGGGTCTTGCTGTAGAAGGTAACACCAAACTTGACGTTGTTTACTGGGAAAGTTAAGCCCTCTCACATTGAGGGGCAGTAGCTTCAGGTCAGGTGTATTGCCCATGGACGATGTATTGGAATGTGTTGTTATATGAAAAGGGTTTGTGAAACGCAGAGGGAAAGGTCACCGGGAAGGTGCCCAAATATGTTCCTGTTAGAGCCCAAAAGAGATAGATGAAGAGATGGAACACCTGATAAAGTGCTAACAGAGAAAGAGAATGGAAAGGGGGAATAGAAAGGGCCAACGGGCCCCAACTAATTGGGCCAGTCCAAGTAGGGTCGGGAAGATACTCCGACCAATTGGGGGGGCCCCCTTAATGGAAATACAGCCCAGATGTAATGACGGAAAGGAAGGTTGGAGTAATAACAATATATCCTGCATAAAGTACACAGTCTCTGGAGTGAGACAACTTAGTCATAGATAAGATCATGTGAATTGTAAGGGTTTGAGCTCCAGGCCAAGGGGAGAGTGAATGGCACATCGCTTTATAGGTCAAAGGAAGTTGAATCCAGTGTTTTAAAGGAGTGACCCATAAGAGTCAATGCTTAGAGATTTTCTGCCAATGAGTTAGGAGGTTCCAATTTCATCTTCTGGAGATGTGCTATGACACATGCTTTTGCCGCTTGAGGGGAGGAGAGCCATCTCTGCTAGGGGATCCTCTGCCAACCCTAGGATCATCCGGGCCTCTGCTAGAGAGCGCACTACATGTTGTTTTCCATTCCACATGAATAAGATGCCAAAAGGATAGAGCCATTGGTATTTAGTGTTGTGGGTGTGCACAAATCCAGTCCTTGGTTTAAAGGTGGAGAGGTCTTGATATATTTGGATAGCATAGGTTTGGAATGTTAGGTTATTCATCCCCTTTGTGACTCTGAGAATTGCTCCCTTATCCTGGAAGTAGTGAAGTCTGGTAATGATATCAGGAGGTGAGTTAGGTCTGCTGGCTGCCGTCGCTATTCTAGGCATCCGATCCAGAACCAGAGGCGCCCTGTCTGCTGTACCCTCAATGAATCCAAGGAGGTCTCTGGTGAAGGACAAGACATGATCTCTCTCTGCTCCCCAGGGGACACCCCTGATGCATAAGTTATTCTGGGGCCCCTGTTTTCAAGGTCTTCTTGTCTGGCCTGAAGTTCAATGTGTTGTTCCTCTAGTGCTTTCTGCAGGCTCCACAGCACCTCCTGATCTTCTGCATGGTAGTCCACAGTGCTCTCCAGCCCCTCAACTATCCCCTCCATTGTCTTCTTATCCTTGCGTATGTAATTGAAGCAGCTCTTAAAGTCTGTTGTCAAAGAGCCTATTTCCTGTCGAATGTCCTCAAGGATTTTTTACATGTAGTCCTTAGTGATGGCCAGGGAAGGAGGAGGCGGAGCCAGCTGGACAGACGGGTCTCCCTTTATGCTTATGTCTGGCGCTTTGGCCCAGAAAGAGGTTAAAGAACTGTCCCTTGTGGGCCTGCCCCTGGGCATAATAAGCAGAAATTAGTCTTGTTGCATTTAGATGTCTGTGATTTGCCAGGGTATGGCTTGTGAGGGTCATAGGTTCATGGGGTGAGTAGCTGGAGTGAGCCATCAGGCTAGTCAGGTTTAAGAAGAGTACATACATTGCCTACATGAGAGCCGTGTGCCCCCTAGAGGGCAGCTCATCTCAATGGCACTGCAGAGGCATTTCTCAGGGCCTTTGAGGATGGTCCATATGGGTCCTTTTATCGTGTCTCCCATTCAAGGAAAGGAGAAGTCGGTCTTGGGAGAAACCTTCCGGGGATTGGCAAAGTCCTATCAGGACGCAAGGGAGATCTGTTCTCTGCCACAGCAAATGTCACAAGTCAAGGATGACCCCGGGTGGGCCCTAGGTGTCTCTGCCTGCCCCTTTCGAAGGGACGCAGGCCCTGCTGTGCAATCTAGGGTAGGGTCAATGATGAGAGCGCCACTAAGACTTTCACAGGCCTCTTCCTGTCCACTCTGTGAATTGCTTACTCAGGCAGTGATGCAGCCACACTGAACCCCCACTCACCTGTCCCCTCAGCGATGCAGTCTGTGGTCACGTAGCCCCACTGAGACTCCCCACTGTTGTTGTGTCCCTGGGCCCTGTCCAATGTGTCCCCTGTAATCGAGCTGTGCAGCAGGGGTTGCAGGCCATGGCCGCAGCCACTAGTGGGTCCAAGGCCCAGGAGCAGTCCCTCTGCCCCAGGCCTGTACACAGCAAGACCCACAGGTGCTGAACGACAAAGCAGCAGAGGGTGCCCCCCACCCATCGCCCTCAGGGGGGCCATGCCTCCGATGCAGTCACGGCAGGGGCCAGAGGGTGCAAGGCCACACTGAATCCGGTTGCTCAAGACCCCTAGCCTGGGCGATCGTGCCAGCCAGGCCTCAATGTCCAAGAAAGATGCAGGGAAGTGCCCCAATCCTGAACCCGCAGTCAATTGCTCCTCACCCAGCACCAGAAGAATCAGCAGGTAGGGTGGCAGGTGAGGAATGCTGGAGCCAGCGTTTTCAGGGGAGCTTAGTTGTGGAGCTTCTTGCCTCCATTGGGGTGCTGGTTATAGTTGAGAAGGCCCTCAGGTGTGAGCCCAAAACCCAGGAGAAGGCCTGCCACCCCGGGCCCACTAGCAGCAAGGTCTGGGCTACAGATCAGCAGGAGGCGCCCCCTGCTTGTCCTCTATGAGATGCCTGTGTGAGTAGAGGCGGAGGTGAGGGCCGGTGGGCAAGAGGCACCGCCGACTCCAGTTGTACTGGGCTTAGAAGCTCGAGCAGCTCTGCCAGACGGCCTGCGACATTAAGCAAAGATGGCAGGCATTGCTTCATCTCGGAGCCAGCACCAGACCAGTCCATGCCTTGTGCCGTTGGAATCAGGATCTGGCGTCACGTAAAGGTTGCAGGAGTCATGCTTTTCAGGGGAGATTGATTGTGTGGTTCTTCATCCCAATTAAGGTGCCATTTGAAGCTAATGAGGCCCACGGAGTATCGGAGCACAAACGCTCTGCCTGCTACTACATTGCTGGTAAAGCCATGCCCCCTCATTGTGCTTTTTAATATAACATCCGTAAAACAGGATACTCCACTTTTAAATGCATTTCAATTAATGTTGTTTTACAAAAACACACTCCACAATCAAACGAGGAATTTTAGAAGTCAATTAGCCATTATGAGTGAATATACAATAGAGGGTCTGCATATTTGATCATGAAGAATTAAGGCTAACACAACAGGAGTTCTTATATATATTACTACATGGTAAGGACCTTCACATTGTCACTCATACTACATCTCTTACTCCCATTCTTGGTCCAGCATTACATTCCTAAAATATTCCAATAACTGTGTATATTCCCTCCCTCCCCCCTCCTGCTGTGCCTGATGTCACCCTAGTATTGTATCTAGCTAGTGTTGTATTATAGAGGAGAGAGGGGCCAACTGGAACTTGCTTCCCCCTGTCCTTTGTGTGTGTAGGGTTAGCTATTTAAGGAGAGGGACATTCATCCCCTGATAATTGTGCATCCTGTTGGTCAAGTGCTGTCACCAAGGCCTCCCAGGCTCACTGCACCGGGGGCATTTTGCATCATTGTGACTAAAATAGCATCTGAGCTTGCCAGGAGTAAGATATGCCCTGTGCAGTATATAAATATTGATTAGTTTAAATCAGACAGCATGAGATATCGTGGGTATATTCTTCTGAACTGACTCACAATTTTTGTCTGCAATGGGGCTGCCCAGGTCTTCCTCCCACAGCGACTTGAGGGCTGTCAAGGGGGAAGTAATACGCACCTCTGCCGCTACCATGAGCAGGTGACTGCCTTAACCGTTCCAGAGGTGGTGACCAAATATTGGCAGAACTCAGAGTGGGATGGTTCCACTTGGCCCTGCTTCCACTACCAACAGAGTTTGGTTGTTACTACTCGGTGGAGAAGGAACTGCCCTGTGACTAGGGCATAACATTCTTGAAAGTCTGTGAAGGACAAAAGGGTCTCTGCTTCATATAAAGCACCCACCATTGCTGCTCCTCAGTTACCCAATCATTGATTCCCCACCAGTTACCATCATGTGGATGCGCTAACAGAAAATGCATTGAAATGTCAGGGGGACCGGGCAATTTAACGTTTGTTCTTCGAAGTCCCTCACACGAATACGGATGTGCCACTGAAATTTCCATGGTGTCAGCAGCAGCTGGGGATCGTGGGCAGAGAAGGGCACTAGCCACTTTAAGTACGCCTGAGGTATTAGTATGCACATCTCCGTCAGAAATAGTTTCCTTGCTAACCAGAGGGTCAACCACTGTATCTGGCCCACTAGACTCGAATTCTGGGATGGCCATGCCTCCTTTCACCACTGGTCTTTGGAGCACGGACAATGCCACTCTCCTACAGCCTGAGCACCAAAGAAACCCTGTAGTGATTGTATCCAATTCCTTGAACCAAGAATGCGGGATCCAAATCGGTAGGGTTACAAAGAAGTAGGGCAGGTGTGATAATGCTATCATTTTTAATTAAGCACACGACCTGCCACTCATAGTGGAAGTGCTCTCCAAAATGCAATGCTAGCCCTGAGACCATGGATAGCTTTCCCCATATTGCCTTCCAGCATATCCTCCGGTCTGTGGTACACATGTACCCCCAAATATAACAGACTTTGGTGCTCCTAATTCAAGGGCCCTAAATTTGGTGCTTGTTCCCTTCCCTTGAAGGTTCCATTGGAAATATACAGAATTTTCTCCAATTGACTTGTGCTCTAGGAGGGTCAAAGCTCCTGTTAGAGCTCGATCCATATTGTGAAGGAAAAGGAGGAGATCATCGGCAGAGTACAATATAATGATTGTGGTCTCCCAGCCATATTCAACCACAAGAGTCACCCTTCCAGGCATAACAGCAAGGGGCTCCATTGTGAGTACAAAAAAAGGGGTGATAAAGGGCACTCCTGCCTCATGCCCAGTTTCACTGTATATTCCTCCAAGACAATCCTGCCCATGCGGACCCTTGCTTGTGGGCTCATATATAAAGTTTTTGTTCAGGCCACAAAACCGTCTCCCAGCCCAAAATGTCTCATAACTTGCTGAAGGTACAGCCACTGCAGGCTTTCAAACACCTCTTCATTATTGACGGCGAAAACCACAGCCTTTGTCTTATTGTAAGTGTCCACCTCCAGGATCCTCATAAGTCATCTGATGTTCAGGGCTGAATTTTATCCTAGGATGAACCCAGATTGGCCTCTATGAATTAGGGTAGTTATATGGTGGAGCAGAATGGAGGCTGAGATTCTGCTGAGCATTTTCTATTCAATATTCAACATAGATAGAGAGTGGTAAGATGTTACGCGGCTTTGTGGACTTTCTTGGATTTAGTAGTGGTGCTATAAGAGCTTCCTTTGTGGAAAGTGGGAGATACCATTTTCTTTGGATGCCTGGTAAATGTCAACTACTTTAGGGGCTAGGTGCTCCACAAAACTGGAATAGAACTCTACTGGGCCCAGTGCTTTTTCTGGGCTATCTGTTTTTATGACAGCCCTAAGGTTGGGGAGAGTAATGTCCATGCTGAGTTCCACAGTGGCCTGTGGAGGCAGCATTTGAAGTGCTGCTTCCGATAAGAATGCATTTAGGAGATCCGCTCCTATGATGTTAGTGTGGCGATATATGGTCGAGTACTATGCAAAAAAAGCTGCATTGATATTGTTCTGTCTGTACAATGTATCCCATTCATGGATGTCAATTCGACAGTCATGGAGCCATGTTAAGCGGGGTTTGCCAACCACAGCAACAGTGCCCCTGTTCAGTCACGTTCAGCATGTGCCCAAAATCCTATCATTTTGTATTCAAATTTTCATTGTCACTCCACCTCTACTGCCACATTCTCCCTGGCCTCCAAAAGCTCAATATGGAGCTCCAGATGTTCCTGCCTTTCAAGAGCCCTCAGTTCTCCATTTACAAATTCATGGTGTAGCAACTGTCTCAACCCGTGATGTCAGAGATGCAACAACCTCTAATCACAGTCTTAAAGGCCTTCCACACTATCAGCAAGGATGATGCAGTGCCAGAACTTTCTGCAAAATAAGAATCTTTGGTGGCCCAGAGGGTGTCACAAAACACTGGGTCCTCTAAGGACTTGTGTCACAGGCGCCAGGTCAGAATAACAGGTGTAATACTGTTCCAATGCAGTCCCAACAAAAGGGAGTTGTGGTCCGAGATCGTTCTGATTAGGTACTCAGTGAACACCACTGTCTCATGAACGTCTAGAGAGCATAGGATTTTGTCCCAACGCACTTGGAGGTCATAAATAGATGAGTTGAATGAGTAGTCTCGTTCTCCCCCATATTGAGAGCACCAGGAGTCAATAAAGTCCCATTCCCGCTACCAAGCAGAGAATGAATGGATTCCTGTATAGACCAGGAATTCATGTAAGGGAGGGTGTGAGCAGTCCATGATTGGATCCACATCACAGTTGTAGTCTCCCCCAGTATAATGGGCCCGGAAAGGTATGGGGCTAGGGTCCTGCCTAGGGTGAAAAAAAATGTCAGCTGGTCAATGTTGCAGCCATAAATGCTACCTATTGTGATGTTCCGGCCATCCAGTCTCCCCGTAATGACCACATATCTACCTTGTTGGTTGATCAATTGGCTAGTACATTGCAAAGGGACCCCAACACTGATCCATATTAGGACTC
Source organism: Pleurodeles waltl (assembly GCF_031143425.1). NCBI lineage: Eukaryota > Metazoa > Chordata > Amphibia > Caudata > Salamandridae > Pleurodeles > Pleurodeles waltl. The sequence continues at coordinate 1,090,981,875 of NC_090446.1, read as the reverse complement.
CTCGGGTATAGAAGGAGTACATGGTGTAATACAGTTGTTCCTTCCACCTACGTTTAAGAGTCAGTCCTTCTTTGGTGTTAATATGTGTCTCCTGGAGCAGTGCAATCTGGATTTCCCGCCTTGCTATGTGCGAGAAAACTTTGTGTTGTTTATGCATGAAATGCATTCCCCGGATATCATCTTATATGTCACAGGGGATGACATGATGAGAAGTAACCAAATACTTCAACATATTGTCGGGTATATAACCACTAGACACTCCGACCATCTCCACTCAGAGCTGTTGATGACCCATAAGGCACAGTACAACCATTCCTATTCAGCAACTAAAAAACAACAAACCCAACCCCCTGACCCCAGGAAAAGCAGCTCAACTCTACTCATCCAAACATACATGCATTCAACATTCATTCATGAGAGTACCCACAAAAACTAGCTCACCAATTCTATTTCAGGGTCAAACCCCACACTAGTACAGTCCCCACCTCACTTGAAGAGTTCAAATGCATGTCAGCTCTTGGGCTTACAGCTTAGGCCCTCAGAGAGTGAGAAAGATGTTCAATGCCACTATTCCTCCCTATGGTTCACAGTAGCCTCGGACTTCATGTTCTGCAGTGTTTATGTTAAATTAGCTCGTCAGCTGGGGTAACACCCAGCAAAAGAACATCGGACTTAATTCTTCCCAGCCCTGTCCTCCAGTGATGTGTCAGAGTCCACAGCTACAACAACACTGGGCAAGGAAGGGGGTGGAGACTGTTTCTGCCCAGTGTGTCACTACCGCCACCGCTCTCCATTGTCCTCTCTAGATCTCCTCATCAGATGGGGAACCAGGTCTGGATCTCCGGCAGATTCTTTTCCGCATTCAGCATTGGGGCTCCCTCCTCAGGGGCCTCTGGCTTGAACCAGCAGTTGGGTGGGCTTCCACCCAGTTCCAGATGTATTTTGGAGTACTGAAGAAATGCACCCCTGTTAGGGATAATTACCTGCAGTTGGGTCAGGAACAGCATGGCATATTTAAATCCCCTGGGCTGGAGTTTTTTTGGGCTCTGAGAAATGAGGAGCATTGTCTTTGCACCTCTCTTGAGAAGTACTAGCATCACGTTGCTCTTGTTTCTGTGCTTGGATATGATCATGGTATATGTAATGCAGAAGACACATGACTATTGGTAGTGGTTAGAGACCTGGTAATGGTGGTTAAGAAGGGACTCTGTATGCCTGTTCTAAGGCAAAGAAGGGGGGTACGCACAATGGTGCCACCTCTTCCCTCAGCCAGGGTTCTATTTTCACTGCTGTACACTCTAGTTTCAGGAGTTCAGACTTTGGCTTCTAACTGTGAGGTCCGCATCTCAGATATTTCAGAGGGGATATCTTCTACTAAGGGTTCTGTCTTGGAAACCTGCTCTGAGAGGCATCAGTGGCCATCCAAGAGGAGGCTCAAATCCATTCCCAAAGTACCTATTTTAGTTTCAAATGCCTCTCTGGATGAAGTAATGGCCTGCAGGATGTCTTGTAGTGAGGGGCCATTGTGGGGACTATATGTGGACGTCACTCGATCCCTTCAAATTTGCTTGATGGCAACACCTCCATATGTCTTGGACCTGTGTCTAGTTTCCTTTTCTTTTTTGATTTTCCCATTGTGCCGATAAGGAATGAAGAGATCCACTGCCAGTTAACAAAGGGATCTCCACCAGTCTAACAAGGTGGGCCTTCAGCTTGTCGGACTGAAGCAGTCATGTAGTATGGGATTAGACTCACTGTTAGTAGGTCGGGCGATATGCTGGTGGTGTGGAAAACTGCTCTGCCCCAACTGATTTTATGCATTGTTGACCTTTCAAAGGGATTGGGGTGTGAGCAAGTGTGAGTGGGATCCTCCTAGTGCTGTGCAGATTACTCTGCGCTCTTCCTTGTGTTTCTCTGAGCATCAATAGTTGAGGGGAAAATCACCAGGAGTGTGGGATCAGGCTTAGCTTCCCTTCACACTAGCACCGCTAAACCGTGAAATCCCAGTGCCTCCGCAGATCGGATTTCCATCACCATGAAATAGCAGCTATGCATGCATGGCCGGGCCTTGTCTCAGGGTTATTCACAAGGCTAGATGTCTTTAGGCCTTGTAGTGCTGCTTGGCTTGTTCAGTGTTATTAGACCTCGCTGTTAAACGTGAGGCTGTTCCTCAAGTAGATCTATTCCCTCGGGATGAACAGCACACAGTGTATAGTGACTGCCAGCAGATAGGGAGCTTCACTCAGATATTTGCTGAATTAATCCAGTTCCCAATATCTGCCAGTCAAGGGAGGTGAGAGGACAACACTAGGGAGGCAGCAAGTATAGTAAGTTGGACTGCCCTGTTATGCCTCTCCGCCTGATCCCCCCAAGCGCAGACGCCCTGTGCAATGAGGTAAGGGTGTTCTTAATTTCAGTCTTGACCTTTCACCATGCCACATGTCTATTTATATCTCCACCTGGTGCTTAAAGCTGGGGGAAGTCACAGGCACCCAGCTGCCCTCTTTGCAATCTTCCGCCCGATCGTTGTCTCAATGTTCCGCACTGAAGACACTGTAGTCAGGATCGGCTTATTCACACTACCGCAGGATCCTCTCTCTGTGCAGCATCCTCCAATGCATCTTAGGGTCGAGGGAGGCTGTAGGCGCCCTGCGATCCTCTGTGCAGTCTCGGGCCTTCTGTTCTTCACAGCACCCTCACTGAAGTCACTGTGGTTGGGCCGGCCCATGCACACTACTGCTGCCTCCTCACCTTGTGCATCGTCATCTAACGTGGCTGAGCTCTTCTAGATAGGCAGAACGGTCCCAGTTTTGGGTTGCTGCTCGGGGCAAGGCGGAGGCCACAGGCTTATCGCTGCCCCTGCTCCCATGCCAAATGATGCTGGGGCATGGGCCGCAGGTCACGCTTCTTCTTTTTGCAGCCTTCCGGATGCTCTTGTGCTCTTCCCCCCTCTAGGCCTATGGCAGTTTCTGCACTCACACCCTCCTGCAATGTGCTCACTCAGGTGTTAAGGCTTTGCTACTGCCCAGCACTGGTCCTGTGCCACGTCTGCTGGGGCACCTGCTTGCCTTTCGTCAGATGTTTCTGTAGAAAACTTCCCTCTTTCTTGGCATGGTTACCCCCAATTTGTGCCTGATGTCAATGTGTTTGACTGTGTTCCCTGGGATCCTGCTAACCAGGACCCCACTGATTATGTTCTCTCTCTCCAAACTCTGTATTCATCCAAAACTGGTATACTGGTGCTCCCTTAAAGTCCCTAGTGTGTGGTACCTAGGTACCCAGGGCATTGGGGTTCCAGGGGATCCCTATGGCCTGCAGCATATATTTTGCCACCCATAGGAAGCCCATGCAAAGGCTTCTGAAGAACTGCCATTGCAGCCTGTGTGAAAAGGTGGAAGCACCCTTTCACTGCCATTTGCACTGCACCAGGTCACCTATAACTCACCCGTATTGCAGGCCCTCCAGTCCTGAGGGAAAGGTGCAAAGTACCTGTGTGTGAGGGCACCTCTGCACTAGCAGAGGTGCCCCACAACCTCCAGGACCATTTTCCTGGAATTCATGAGTGCGGGGACACCATTTTATGCACGTACTTGACATAGGTCACTACCTTTGTCGAGCTACATAATGGTAACTCTAAACATAGGCATGTTTGGTATGAAACATGTTGGAATCATACCCCAAGGCTTTTGCAAGCATTGATTGTATGATTCCATGCACTCTGGGGGCTCCTAATAGGACCTTCAGTATTGCCATTTCAACCTCATGAGGTTTTCCAGGCAGCCTCAGCTGCTGCCACCTCACAGACAGGTTTCTACCCTCCTGTTGCTTGAAAAGCTTGAGCCCAGGAAGGCACAACAAAGGATTTCCTCTAGGAGAGGGGTGTTATACCCTCTTCCTTTATAAATAGGTGTTACAGGATTGGAAGGGGTAGCCTTCCCTAAGTCACTGGAAATGTTTTGAAAGGCCCATTTGGTGCCCCCCTTGCGTAAACCAGTCTACACTTGTTCAGTGACCCCCAGTCCCTGCTCTGGCATGAAAGTGGACAAAGGAAAGGGGAGCGACCACTCTCCTGTCCATCACCACCCCAAGGGTGGTGCTCAGAGCTCCTTCAGAGGGTCCCTGGGTTTTGTCACCTTGGATTCAAGGTTGGCAGGGAACTCTGGGAGCATCTGAGTGGCCAGTGCCAGCAGGTGACATCAGAGCCCTCTCCTGATAGGTGCTTCCCAGGTTAGATGACCAATCCCCCCTTCAGGGCTATTTAGGGTCTCTCCTTTGGGTGGTTCCTCAGATTCAGATTGCAAGACTCCAGCAGGAACCATCTGCATCCTCCGCTTCGACTTCTCACTGGAGAAACTGCAACTGCATCTGGACCCTCCAGGGACTCTACAAGCTGCAACAAATAAGCAAGACACCTTCTGCAACATTGTATCTCCGGCTCCTGCCAGCAACTTCAACTGTTCTCTGGTCGTGCATCCTCTGAAGACAGCCCATCTTCAGCATGCATCAGAAGAGCGAAGGAATCTCCCTTGGGGTGAAGGAGTCACTCCCCTGCTTCTGCAGGCACCAACTGTGACGACGACCGGCTTCGTGGATCCCCTTTCCTGCTGAACTGTGTGAATCCTGCAACATGGGTGGTAAACTGAAGTGGTCCTGATAGTCCTCTCTTCCAACTGACTTTTCTTCTCCACCAGTGGTTCTCCTTTTGCACTTTCATCTGGGTTAGCAGGGGGTCCTGTTCCTCCTGGACTCTTCTGTGCTTCTTAGACTTGGTCCCCTTCTTCCACAGGTCTTCTTGTCCAGGAATCCACTTTTAGTGTCTTGCAGTTTCTTCTATGTTTTGCACAATTCTTCTTCTCGTTTCTGTGTGTGTTCTTGGAAAGTTACTGTGATATACTCCTGCTTTCCTGGTCACTGAGTTGGGTTCTTGTACTTACATTTGGGCTTTCTAAGTACTCCCAGCTCCCCTCTACACACTACACTTGCCTAGGTGGGAGACCACATTTTACACTCCATTTTTTTAGTTTATGGTTTGTGCTCCTGCAAGACATTTCTAACCATTGTGATTTTCAATAATTGCACTATTTTCTAACTGTTTTTTTGCCTATCTCTGCATGCTAGTTTCCATAATTTGTGCATTACTTACTTTCTAAGGGAGTATAGTCTCTATGATATTTTTGGTATTTGTGTCACGAAAATAAAGGTACTTTATTTTGGTGACAATTAGTATTTTCTTTCCTGTGTGAGAGTACTGTGTGACTACAGAGGTATTGCATGAGCTTAGCCTGTCTCCTAGATAAGCCTTGGCTGCTCATCCACAACTACCTCTAGAGAGCCTGGCTTCTAGACACTGCCTACGCTACACTAATAAGGGATAACTGGACCTGGTATAAGGTGTAAGTACCATAGGTACCCACTACACACCAGGCCAGCCTCCTACAGTCGCTCTTCCAGGAGCGTATCCAGGGGCCATCTTGAATACACAGTTCCTGTGGTTTCCAGTCAGTGTGAGCATATTTGGGCCATTCATCAGTAATAAGGAATGAAACATGCCCCCGTCATCTGTTTTGAGTTCATGGCATAATAGAGCTGGCTTTTGGGGACCCCCCAAGCTGGTATAATAGACAGGATGCAGGCGGATGGAGGCTTAACAGTTAGGGGCTCAGGAATCCACAGCCATCTGCTACAGTGTCTGGCCACACTGCCCTCCACCTACCTACGTTTAGTTCAGATGCTCTGCCCTGATCCTGGCCCATCACAAATACTGTTCAATCGTCCACCCTCATTAAAATCTCTCTAGTCTACTCTCTACTTGACTCGAACCCCCTTACCAGGCTAACTCCAATGGAGGTTTCCAGTCCACCCTCCTGCAATCACTGTAGGAAAACTAATGATGCATTACCTTTGGCGCTCCCTTTCAAGACTTGATGTCACCTGAGATCAACCACCCTTCCATAATTCAGTAGTGGTAATAACTGTGTGAAGCTCTACCCTCCGCACCTAGACCTATAGGTTCAAAAGCATTTTGTATTTCCTAACAGTTTGAATCACAACTTTGGACTATTAGGAAATACAAAATGCCATTTCTTTATATACGAAAGGCATTTGCGGTGGTGCAATATGCAATTTCTATCTAGTAGAAATCAGATTTTGGACATCGCAGAATAGGAAATTGCTAATAGGGATTTCCAAGTAGTAAATTGCTAACCAGATGTACAAAGGATTTCTTGATTGCCAATAGTCGCAAAATGGCCATTTGGGAAATCCAATTACCAACAATCTGAATCTGGTCGTAACCAGGTGTAAACTATAAACTGCACCAAAAGGCATCATGTTTTGGCTAGAAGGATGAGGATTTCGACTGGCAGGCAGAGAAGGAGGAGGAGACAGGAAAGGATATTTAAGGTGAGGGTCACACTGTTTGAACAGACACAGGAGGAGATATTTGAGAGATAGACTCAGTGGTAAGGTAATCCTAAAACATATTGCTGATTTATAACCTTAGCTACAGACTTCAACACTCCAGAGGAATGCAATCCCACCTCATGTGCAGGTATTGTGTTGCCTATACCTCCTAGCATCTGGCAGTTACGAGGGGGTCATAGCAGTGGCAGGGGGAGTGTCACAAAGTGCTTTTTCCAGGTTCTTCTACAGGCTCCTGGACCTCATGGTTAGCAAGATTAACCAATACATTTATTTCCCAAATACCCCCCGATATCTGCAACAGACGAAGCTAATGTTTTGCCAGGTAGCACAGTACCCCAATGACATCATCAGTGCAGGTGTGACTCATATTGCCATATGTCCACCCTCAGCAAAATAATACAAGTAGAGGAACAAGAAAAGCTCACACTCACTCAATGTGAAGTTAGAGGGTGATGCCACATATATCATAACATACCTCATGGCCAAATTACCAGGCAGCACTGATGACTCCTTTATGTTCCGCCACAGAGGTATGCAAAACTGATTCTTAAAGGGTAAATTTGGTGATGGTTTCTTACTTGGTAAGAGAATAGTTGACTCCATGAATAAAGTGGTCAGAATTGTGTGTGAGAAATGTGACCTAAAGGTATTCCTTATCATGCCCTCAAGGAGGCAGTGCATTTGTCTTGTGTCCCAGAATTTTCACACTATACCTGAATCCTAGAACAAGAAGTAAGAGGCAGTACAACAGGGCACACAAGACAACGTGCTCTATCATTGAGAGGACCTAAGAGATACTGAAGTCCAGGGTTTGCTGCCTCCAAAAGACTGGTGGAACACTGCTGTACAGACCTAAAATGTGCTGAAAGATCATCACCACATTGTCCATACTACACAACATCGCCATGAGAAAGAGTCTGCACAACATCGCCAGGGAGGAGTTCTCAGACTCAGATGAAGACTTTCCACCACAACAGGTGCAGCATGATGGGGCACGTGCAGCAGAGGGTCATGCATTGTGCACAGAGATCAACAACAACTATTTTTGATGTAAGAATGATTATAACATCTAAGAAATGGACATCATACAGGATGGTAATATGTGGTGCATAACAGAAAAAACACCTTTTTAATTCAGGTTGTTACAATACTATCACTCTCCTAAAGCAACTGTATCCACTGCAGATGTAAAATTGTGTCAACTAGGCAACAAAGTATGCCATTACATGAAACTGTGGACTCATGACTCTGATTGTTCATGGTAGTCACTTCTTCCAGAATTTGGGTTTGGGTGCCTTGTCAGCATCATTGGCCTGTAGGAGTGGGGATATGTCAGACCCATCAGTGGTACAGTACACCTCCTGCATAGATGTGGCACTGATACTAGAGCCTTCTTCACTCTCATGTATCGGCAGTATGTTGGTGGGAGAGAGGTTGTAATTCTGTATGTTCTCAAGGGCTGTTGCAGCAGTGGCCCATGTCATTCTGTACGTTGTCAGTTCTATTGGCAAGAGTTGCTGTGGATACTGCCAATCGATTGATGTAATGGGTGAAGGAATCAAAGTATGCCGAGTATTGCTTGTGCCTGTGTCTCTCTACCTGTTGCTCCTTCTTCATAGCAGTAATCCAATGGTCTTGCACCTTCCGCAATTGTTTCTGACCTGTCCTGGGTGCGATCTGTGGAAATGCATGTATATAGTTAGTGTAAATAAATGGTTAATGTCTGTTAATAATATTGTTGTAATAGTGCTTCATGTGTGTGACATGATGATGATGGACAGGTCTGTGTAGTGTAGTCTTCAGACCACAGTAAAGCTTGCAACTACGGTGTACTACAATTCCCACGATGTATTGCTAAGATAGTGCAAGCACCTCAATGGAGTCATATTTGCTCTGATTTTATTTTGAGGAATTACAAGCATTACGTTATGTGGAGTAAGTAAAGGGGAGTTGACTTACCATAACTGGTGCCAACAGAGTAAGAAGTGTCAATGTCAGATATTTCACCACACTTTAGGCTCCAGTGCCCACTCGACCGGTATATCCATGGGTGTGAGAGGGGCATGTTTTTGAGGGTTCACATCCATTGCCATGATCCTCAGGCATCCTACTGGGCATCTTTTCCTTTCTGCAGGATCTCAGGTCATACCGCCTTTAATGGATGCTTGGAATGGTACTCTGTGTTACACCAAGGTAAACCACCTTCTCCAAGATGCTGTTCCATATCTTGGTCTTCTGTCTCTCAGGAATAGAGTGTGATGCCTTCTCAATAGCTGGTCACATGGGCCACATATTCCCCTGGTAGGAGCTCCATCTCCCTTTCAGGGAATGGAACCTTCTGCTTCCTGCTTTCAGATTCCTTGTCCCCATCTTCTTTGGACATGCTACAGCGCAGTCACAGATATACCCTTGCCACTAGTGTGACAGGTGCACTCCTCCCTTCCAGCACCTTCTTAGGCTTCTGGGTTGTGGCTACGTACTGGATTGGTAAACTTCCTGGTCTGACACCATCATTCTGCATCCAGATGCAACTTTTACTAATTTGCAATTTCATATTAGGAAATCGCAACACTTCAATTTCCAAAATGTTGATTTCCTAATTGTGAATGCGAATCCATAGGATGCACTATTAGTGGAAATGCTGGTTATATACATATCATTTTGCAATTCCCTAATAATGATTTATACGGATTGGCTGTTTGGAAATCAAAATTCTGAAATTTTGTACATAAGCCCCCTGGTCACCATTCACCACTAAGGAGAAATAATATTTACGACAACCAATGGAATACTGATGTCATGTTTATCTTATGCATATTTCAAAGTTGTGTCCAATCCTTCACCCAACTTTTCCCTCCTTCCATAATTTACCTGCATTGAAATATATTGTCTGCCAACTCCCACTGTTGTTGATGTTGATAATGCTGTGGTTTTTCCAAAGGAGCAACTGCTAGCGGCCTTAACAGGCCAAACATGGAAAAAAACACAAGACAAACAAGGTGGATCTTATTAAAATGGAGCAGGCAAACCAGAAAAGAAGGATTCCCATTCTGCAAAATAAAACAAACATTGATATCAGTGTAAGTGGAATATCTAAGACAAAGACTAGCATAAATCAGCTCAGTGTTAAGCGGGCATCATTTTATATACAAAAGTAGGTTTAATGAACATTCAAGTTCAAAGAGGAGGTTAGTATTAGTAGAATCATCAGGTAGATTGATTCAATATGAGTATAGAATGTGAACTACCATTGTTACAATATATTTTATGTGTTATGATGTCACTTTCCGGCCTTGATAAGGGAAACAGTGTGCTGTCCTGCTGAGTGTAAGATCTCCTGATTGTGGAAACAGACAACAGCACAATAGATTTCACAACTTGGATTAGGAGAGTTAGAGGATAGATGACTGCATGGGTAGGTACAATTAGAGAAAACCTTAAAGAAAAGAAGTGGCCCGTTATAAAACCGGAGGGGGTGCGTGTCACCCACCTCTTTCCCCAATCATTGGAGTTGCCCCCGGAGTGAGCGCAAGGAGCATCAGGCCCCATTTTGTTCCTCATGGCACTGGAAGTGCCTTTCATCATGATACAGGTACTTTGAAGGAAGACACATACTTTTCCTAAATGTACCTCAGGTGGTCGTTATGGACTGATGTGCTAACCTGTATTTTCGATGGTCTACATATATGTGCTGATGTTCCTTTTATGGGCATAACATGCTAATATGTTTTCCTGACTTGCCATATGTTTTATAATGTTCCTGATGTGGGCAGTTATATTTCTATGGCAAGTGCATTTGTGTAGTAATGTGATTCCTGACTGCTGCTTATGTTGCAGAATAATAAGTAACCTGTGTGTTATGTGACTACTGCTGGTTCTGCAGAGTAAATAATGTGTATCATTCTGACAACTGCTTGGGTAGCAGGATATTACTGCCGTGTTTGGTTTGGTCTAATGATTGCTTTGTGTAGAATACAGTATATTTTCATATAACTTGGTGTTGTGTTACCTTTGTGGTGGGAGATAGTGCGTCACATGTGTTGTGTGTGTTGTGCAAATGCTTTACACATTGCCTCTGGGATAGGCCTGACTGCTTGTGCCAAGCTACCAAGGGGGTGAGCAGGGGTAATCTTGGACGTGTAATTCCCTTGTCCTGACTAGAGTGTGTGGGTTCTGCCTGGCTGAGGTACATACCCTAACCAACAAGAAACCCCATTTCTAGCAGAGATGATTAAGCTGTTCTTGCAATAGGATTTTTCACCGAACAGACATCTCATTTATGAGAGCTGGCATAAAGGTCTAATTTTGGGCATTATAATTGATTTTCACAATACAAAATGTCCACAATTATGCGAGATTATGCAGGCATAACAAAAAAATTACACCTGGGCTTGTGAAAAGCCTTTGATTCTATTTCTAGGGTCTACTAAATGGAACTGGTGTAACATCTGGGGTTTAGGTGTTCTTTGCGCAATGCATTTCTTTTGTTCTACCCTGATATATTGGCAACTATCATCACAAATAATAAAAGCTCAGCACCTATGTGACACAAATTTGCATTTCCTGCATGATAATTCTTGATTTGTTAATTTTCTTCTGTTCCTCTGTACAATGTGCCACTGTTATTCAGTGATAAAGTGCATGGACTCTAGCACAAAAATATCATTGGTAAAACTGATTTCACCCAAATGGTCTATGTAACCTTAATGTACAGCTGTGATAGATGGCACAGAAAGTGAAGGTATGGCATGGGTATTTGAATGCTATATATTGTGCATTTCCAAAATGCATATATAAGAAAAAAAAAAATTCTGCCAGGGGTGCCACTGTGGTTTACCTGGCTTGTAGTTTAAATTCACGACAGTAATTCTCAGTAAGCAATTGTGCTTTGGCTGTGAAGGAAACCCTGTTTTTATACATTCATAAGACACCTCTAAAGTACACTTTGTAAGTCCACAAACCAGGGTGCATATTATATATGAAGTGGCACACTACAGGGTCTGGTGGCCTTAGGAATTCCATGTTGGCAGCAGCGGTCGTACCGCCAATGGGCCAATGGAGAACACCACCAAATTATGACCATGGCGGTATTTACTATAGAATGCAGCCAAACAACCACTGTCACCGCCAGCGCAGTCAACTCACCATGGATGGTGGTAGTGGTGGCTGTATCAGACAATGTTGGTGTGGTGACTGCAGGTGTGTCCGGCGTGGCATCTGTGAAGGTGGGGGAGTCTGTGCAGGTAGTGGATGTTGGTTTACCTGCAGGTGGGTTTTGTTTGTGTGTATGCTGGTGGTGGGTCTTGTGGTGCTTGTGTCTGTCAGCAGTAACCTTGGATGTTGAGGTGGGTGCATGCTTGTCTGTCTGTGTACTTTGGCTGGGATGAGGAAGATGGGTCTGGGATTGGGAAGAGGTAGGTGGAGGGGAGACGGAAGACAAAGGGTGGCTGGCTGCTGTCAGTGTGGAGGTCAGAGCCTGGAAGCATCTCTGTAGGCCAGTGTACTGCGTATGCCCTCCAGGAATGCATTACTCTGTTGGGCTTGAGTTGGCAGTCCTTGGATGGCATTCACAATGGTCAACACAGAGATCAACCTCAGGAGATCAATAGCCTCCTCACTGAGGGCAGCACGGCTGACTGGGGCAGGGGCAGTGGTGCCTGCAGCGAAGGAGACGCCCACCGTCTTGGGTGAGCGGGCACAGACAACTGGGTGTGGAGCTACAGAGAGAGGAGGTTATAGTAAGGGGGGTGGCAGACTTAGATGGTACTGGGGTGGTCCCAGAATGGTCCTCCACCACCAGGGAATGTGCAATGGAGGAGGATTCTGAAGATGGTGTGGAAGATCTGGTCTCCCCGTGGCACTCCCCTTGTCCCACGTGCCACTGGGTCCATCGATATTGCTGGTAGCAGCACTCCGGGTCCCATAGCCTGCAGCATCCCCACTTGCTTGTGTCCTGTCTTCTTTGCCTGCTGATGCTATTGTACACAAATAGGGAGAGAGAGTGAGAGGGAGAGAGAGTGTTAACATATTCCTCACATACACACATATAAACATGCACATCTGTGGGTAAAAATCTCCTGGCTAGGCTATCAATACCCATATCCTAAATCATGTCACAGCATGTCACAAATGGACACCCTTGTATGCCAACCCACATCAAAATCAAAGTAAGTTAGCACGACAGGAGTTATCCACATGGTCACCAGCAAAGCCATGTCTGCATGCACATCATGCCCTGGCTAAAGTAGAGATGACTACCTGAATCCTGATCATACCTCTCCATACTCCTATCACCTATTGGAAGAACAGGTGACTGAACAAAACACATCAGGCCTATACTGTAGCTACTCCTGATCAGTCCATGTCCATGTCCATGCCCATGTCTATGTCCATTTGTAATGTCTCTTGATCGTGAAGACTACTCCACTCACAGAACAAACAGCACCTGCATGTCATGTAACATGGCCGACCTAACACACTGTACAGTAATGCCAATATTGATCAAATAACTGATGTATCCACTACAAGCTGGACTCCCATACAGGTGACATCTGATGTGTAGAATACAATGCTGGTGTATAGGCATGTGATTGGTCTGACCCTATCACAGATGAAGATCTGCAGACACCAATCAAATTTATACCACAATTATTCACACATCTAAGTGCATCTACAATGGCCTACATAGGACACATGACATATCCATAGTCAATCACTGAGTGCTGTGTCACAACAAATTAACTTCAGGAATCCACATATTACATCATAGGCCACATACCAATCCACCTCACATGCAGTTACAGTAGTTCGACTTCACAACATGATCAAACCACCATCACTCACACCATTCCTGAAATTCAGAAAGAAATGACATACGCATATTGCACATATAGGCCTACGAGACTGCCATTGCACTGATAACATATCCCACTTCTACATAGGGCTGCTTCAGGAATGATGATACAACTAAAAGTTCACATCACCAAGTCATACAAAACCTTATCCTGTCCAAATTACACACATCAGCTAGGCCAAGTTTAGCAGTCATTGTGCCACTTCATCAGATGTGCCCCTAAGTAACCATTGAGACGTGATGTAGGCAGCAACTAAGGTAACTTGCACTGTAATTGGTTGGGCATTGGCACACATGGCATTACATTGCATTGGTAGGCATTGGCACACATGGCATTTACATTGCATATTGTCAAAGGCAAGATCTGCCTAGGCACTTACCACCTCTAGAACAGTCCCATTGGGTTGAAGGTAATATCCCTACAAGTCATGCACATGGAAATGCATGATGAGTCCAATTTAACCAAATCAGGCAAACAAATCATATTGTCCTACTTTTGCTACCTTCACATACCCCATTGATTGAAATTAAACAGACAATGGGAATACAACTACCAAGCCAGAAGTACAGTCCTACACAGGCCATTTCCGTGGTATAAATGAAATTGCTGCATTACATGGAGTCAGTACTAGATGTCTATAGTCCCTGTACCAAATATGAGAGTCAGCCATTTGCAAATACAATACAAGTGGCCATTACAGATGGGAGTGGACAGACACCTTAGAGCCACTAATGCTCATATGCAGATGGATGGACCAGGTCATACTCAATAGGTAGGGTGATACACAAGCTCATATCTACCGAAGAGGCAGGATGGAGTCACACATATTGCATAGTCATTTGACTATCTCCACATGCAGACATGCAGAGGTTATGACACAGGAGATGTAAGTCTACTGACAGCAACCCATGAAGCCACATCTACATTTAATACTCAGGCAAGGTGGGAACTACACATGTCCATTTGCCTACATACATGTTGCACTTACCAAAGTGTCACAGAAGCTACAGTGAGGCAGTAAACACCATACAACCAGAGCCAATTACCAGGATACAGTCATTACTCACCCCCTTGTGGCTGCTGTGCTGCCCCCAAATGCCCATTCACCTCAGGGTAGGCCACCACCTCAATGCTGGGGGGTCAGGGTCCGATGGGCACCTCTCCCTCATTGGGAGGACATCCCCAGCTGGACCTCCACAGTCTTCTGGGCACAGCGTCTCAGGTACTCCCACCGCTTGCGACAATGGGTGCTCAGCTGGCTGTGGACCCCAAGGGTCCACACTTGCTTGGCGATGGAACACCAGATCCATTTCCTCTGATGGGCGTTCACCTTCATCGCAGGGCCATTTAACTAGCCCGCTCTCTCAGGATAACTAGTTACCCTCAAGTTTTGGATTAACATCTGGCCTGGCCCAATTAGTTCGGGTAGATGTCACTTTGTTTTTGAAGCCCTTAATACATGATACATGGGTCACTGTTAGGATTTAGGTTGCCTCTCCACCCCGGGGATGTTGTTTTAATTTTAAAAGACCACAGAAGTTGAAGGTGTTGGTGTGAGGATGACATAGTGCATAATGTTCCACCAATGGAACTCTCATGTTGTCCCTTTGTATGATGCAAAAGTGTTCCTGTATCCTTGATTTCTTGATTTCAAAGGTCCGGTCGTACTTCCAATATAGAACTTACCACAAGGGCAATTAATGAGGTATACTACGTTGGTGCTTTCACAGTTGATGAAACAAGGTATTACAATATTCTGACCATTGATGTCTATCTGTTGTGTTTTTGACAGGCCCAGTTTACAGATTGAACAATTTGCACAGGTATAAAAACCGGAGACTGGTTTCAGGAAATGTTTAATTTCTCTTTTTTCCTGGTAAAATGAAGGACAGATTTTGGCCCATATTTATACTTTTTGTGCACCGCATTTGAACCATTTTTTGATGCAAAGTGGCGCAAACTTACAAAACATAATTGTATTTTGTAAGCTTAAATCTGGGCCTTTATCACTAAGGTTAGGTGCCCTTTTGAAACACATTTGTGGAAATTATTGAATATCTTGGGACATGGAAAGGTTATTAGTAAGCAGAGACCAGTGTTTTTGTAATAGTTTGTGAATATGTTGATGACCTTTACTGAAATTAGTAATGAAACAGATAGCTGTTTGAGTTTACGAGAACTTACTTTTATTTAAGATTTCATTTTTATCTATTTTGTTAAAATGTTCTTTTATGTGATTGAGTCTTGAATGATGGTATCCTCTCCTAGATAGGCGGTCAGTAATTTCTGTTGCCTTTGCCTCATACTCTTCAATGATGCTACAGTTCTGTCTAGCTCATCTGTATTCTCCTGACGGAATGTTAGCTATTGTATTGTATTGGTGACAACTGGATGTATGGAGAATAGAATTGGCAGCCATTTCTTTTCAATGAAATGGAGTATGTAGCTGATTGTGATCAATACAAAGTGTAAGATCCAGATATTCAACTTATTCTTTTGAGGTTTGATAGGTCACATCAATTTCCCATTTATTAGGTGTTGAAGTCCTCGAAAACTGTTGGAGGAGGGACTCCTAGCCTTGCCAGATGAGAAGAATATCATCTATGTACCGGCCCAAGAAGATGATATGGTTTGATAGGTCTTCTGCATTCTCTTTCCATAACCAGTGTCTTTCTACTTCACCCATCAGAATACAGTCATACGGTTGAGCAAAGCAAGCTCCCATTGCAGTCCCTTGTTGTTGTAGGTAATATTCACCATTGAACAGAAATAAGTTGTTTTTTTAGACAAAAAGGCAACATTTCAATGATCATATTGTTCCTTTCCAGGAAGTGCACTGATCAGGTTGATAAACAGGTATGTACTGCCTCAATGTCATCTTGGTGTTTGATTGTGGTATACAGACTGACTACATCTATAGTTGCTAAAATGTAGGTAGTCTGATTGGCAATCGATATTCTGGAGTTTTTGAAGTATGTCTTTTGAATCCTTGATAAAGGAGGGCACGTTTTTCATAAACGGTTGTAGTTCTGAATCAATAAAGGTATCTACATTAGAGCAAATAGAGTTAATGCCTGCAATAATCGGTCTACCTTTGGGAGGGAAACCTCCCTTGTTGATTTTTGGTAGTAGGTACAATGCTGGAGTAATGGGAAGTTTCACAAATAGAAAGGTCCAATAGTTCTCTTAATTTATTTTGCACCTCATGTGTTGGATTATTTTATAACTTCATGTAGCAGGTATTGTCATTTATTTATCAATATGGTTCATGGAAGTAATCCTTTTTATTGAGAATGACAATATTCCCTCCTTTGTCTGCTTCCTTAATCATGAATGTGTTGTCATCCTGAGTTCGCATATGGCCTGTCTTTGTTTAAAGTTAGTATTCAGAGGCAAATATTTATGTTTGGTAGTGTATTTTTGATATTGATTATCCAGGTCTTTCATCATAGCTGTGAAAAAGAGGTCAAGATTATCACCAGTGAGAGAGTTGGTGTAAAAATAGATTTTATAGGTTATCTTGATTTTTTAGAGTATGAAGTGTCAATACCAACTTCCACTGCTATCTCTGATATAGTTTGTTCACCGTCATCAGTCCTAGAAAGGTTAATTAGTAGATAAACAGTTTTGAGCTGTTATATTGCTTGTTATGGGTTGATGTGTAGATCTAGTCTTTTTCAGTTCCTGAGTGGCAAAGAAGGATGTTAATTTCAATGTTCTTGTAAATTTAAACTAGTCAATTTAAGTTTGAACTAGGTCCCATCCAGAAGTTGGACAGAACGAGAGCCCTTTTGTCAAAATCTCAATCTGGGGACTAGAAAGAACTTTATCAGAGAGATTACCAATGAATTCCTCGTTCAAGTTTTGTTCCTGGCTTTAAACTCTTGCCTGTATGCCTGATGTACTCAGTTCCGAGGTTATGGAACTTGGTGATCTTGTGCGGTTGTCTTGTGCTGTGCCGAAACGATGATTTCTTACTTCCTCGTAAAAATTTACTCCTGGACATATGACCTGCCATCAGATGATGGTATTCTCTCAGAGTAACTGAGCGGCTCAGTGGAAGAATTAGATGCTTTATTATTGTCATATTTCTTTCCAAAGGTATATATTCAACCAAGATGGTAATCCGTTAAGTTACGTCTGAAATTTCTATTTTTCCTTTGAATTATATCTTCCTCATAAGCATCAATAATTTGTGTAAGAATGTCATAATTTTTCTTGGTGATGTCATCCCAATTGGCTTCTTCAATTTGTTTGGTTACCTATCTACTTCCTCTCTATATTGTTCAAATTATTCTTGTGCTAGTTCCACCAATAGTCGTAACATATTATTTGATGTTGGCTGTAAGTTTGCTTCCCATTGTTTAAGTCTCTCTTGGGATGTAGTCTCTATAGGTGGAAAGGTCAATATTATGAGGCCTCTGAGTATAAGATCATATTCAATGTCTTTCTTTAATGAGGCAGCTTCCCACCATTTAGATGCTTCTTTCTTGACTAATGCTTGAAAGCTATATTTAGCCGAAAAAGGATTAAGAATGTTCGAGCGATTTTTGCCAGCACCTGTATTGTAAAATACTTGGTTAGGTCTACTACTTCTTAGTTCAATTCTTATTTTAATGATCTGCCATGGTTTGTACTAAATGTTATTAAAATTGTCAATAAAATCTTAGTATCATGGGCTTATAGAGAGATAAATATGTTATAAATCCAAGCAAGTAATGGTCCAGCCCTCTCATCTAATAGAATGCTCTTTTTATCCAGTTGTAGGCTACCAAAAGAGTTGTGGACCATTTTACCTCAATGGGAATCCTTAAGACTGAAAAACAGAGATTGGTAGGCCCACTATGAATCCAATATGTACATTCAGTTCTTCATACTGTCAGAATGTTTTTCAATAATGCGCTGTTTCAAATCAATGAGTCAGAGTGAGTGTCCTTGACACACAGATTTGGGAATGAAGGGTTGGCTGTGAAGTTGTAGCTACAGGATTGTGGGGATTAATATGGGCAGGGTGAGGCAGGGAGTCATAGACTGACCAGGTGTCCCATATGGGCCAGGTAGGTCATCATTGTCCAGACATTCAGGAGTGTTGTCCTCACTGGGGCCTTCATCCTGAAGAGGGCTAGCAGTCTCTGGTATCCACTCCATGGTGGCACTGGAAGGGGTGGCTGTGGATGGAGTGAGACACCGAGTTAAATTTTGAAAATGTGTTTGGTTATTTTTTTTGTCAGATGCATCCAGTGGCTTAACATGATTTCCAGCTATGACAATGACAGATGTTACAGAGTATACCATTGTTGGTACACAGTAGTCAGTGGCATGTGTTCCATAGTCCATGATGGGTGCTGTCATTCAGGTTTGGTACATATAGCACTGTGGATGGGTTCAGATACTGTCTGATACTTCACATGACAGCTCACCACTCTTACTTGGTGATTCGTCAGGTTTGCTAGATGTGACACAAAATGGTTGGATATTGCACCATGGTGTCCCAGTGGGAGGACAGTATGTGAGTATGCAAGGTTAAATGTCAAGTCTGTGCATGTTGTGGATGTTCATGGAGTCTGTCATTTTACTTCCCATACTATGGTGAGTCCATTTCAGGGCTGGAGATCTGGATGAGTGGTCACTGGGATTAGTCACAGAGCTGTAGCTTTGATTAGCCTTGGTTGGCATTGTGTTGTGCCATTGCATTGCTGTAATTGCCATGTAGTGATCCTCAGTCATACCATTTAGTTTGTGTAGTTCGTACAATAGTCATGCATGCAAGAGATGTGTGCATTCCAGGTTTTAACATAGATGAGCTAGTGCATTGTGGGAGTCGTAGTGATAGTATTAGCCAATGCTATCCATGCCTTTGCCAAGTTTTGTGTGGGCAGTTGGGCTGGGTGGAGGCGTGGCTTGCAGGAGAGGGGCATTATGTGAATAGGTCGGAGGTGTAATGAGACATGCAGTGAATTGGGGAGTACTTGGGTGGTGAGGAAGCATGCAGGACACAACAATTGTGTGACATGGAAGTTGTGGGTACTTACCAGAGTCCAGTCCCCCAGGTATTCAAGTCAGGCCCTTCGGGATTGAGAATGTCCAATTTCTTCTCCTCCCAAGATGTGAACTGTGGGGGAGGAAGGAGGGCCCACCTCCAGTCTTGTGCACAGCGATCTGGTGTTGTGATGCCATGGAACGTACCTTCCCCCTAAGGTCGTTCCACCTCTTCCTGATGTCCACCCTTGTGTGTGGATGGTTGCCTACTGAGTTGAAACTACCGACTATTCTTTACCACAACTCCATTTTCCTGGCAATCGACGTTTGCTGGACCTGTGCTCCAAACAGTTGTGGCTCTACCCTGACAATTTCATCCACCATGACCCTCAACTTGTTGTCTGTGAATTGTGGTGCTTTTGTAGGGACATGGTTGTGGATGTGTTGAGAAGATGAGGGTTGTGTGTGTGTGCGTAAGGGTGCGGCATTGGGTGATTTGTGGGGTGTGCATTGTGAGTGATGGGCACCTGTGGTGATTTGTGTGTGGTCATAATGCGTGTTATGTGTTCGTTGTGCTGGTGTGTGGTGTGTGATACATGTGGTGTGTGTGCCTAGAGTGTTAGGGTGCTCTCTCTCTGTGATTGCAAAGGATTGTGGGTTGTGTGGGGGTGTGTTATATAGTGCAGTGAGTGGGAGTGTCTGGTGTATGGATGTGTGTCATGTGTGGGGTATTCAAACTGTCCAATGTGGTGTTGGGTTCTGACAGTAGTGGGTTTTGACCGCAGGGGTTCGTGCCGCCAATGGTTTAACACCATGGAAGAACCGCTGTGCTGATTTGTGGCTTGTGAGCTAGTGGGTGGATTTATGTCAGCCTGGTGGTGCTGGAACCGCCTCTTTCCCGCCCTCTTGTGTCCTGGTGGTGTTGGATTTTTGCTGTTTTATAGCGGTCTTCACAGTGTGACTCTTAATACGGTGGTCGGATGACTGCCAACATAGCAGTCTTTTGGCGGCAGCAACAGCGGCGGTCTTCCCAAAAGACCACCAACGTGAAAATGAGGTCCTATATGTTTACAAAATGAAAATATGAACAGAGGTGATTTAAGGTTTGAAAACAATTCCTACTGTGTTGGTTCAGCTATGTTTCCTAAGACAGGCCTATTTGTGATTAAAAATGTAATTTTATATATTCATCTAGCAAAGCACTTCAAAGTTACTTCCTACTCAATTTTAAAAAATCAGGTTTAATGATGAAATCAGATATTTGATAACAAGTTGAAAAATTACTTTAAATAAATACTGTTGGCAGTCTGAGGCAGAACTAGCTTAAAACCATTTCATGTGTCCAGATCATCTTAGGCTAGGAGAGTTAATAATCCTGGATCAATACACAAATGCATGCCTCTGAGCCCAGGAAGGACAGGATGATGCTAACTGCTGACCACTTAGTAGGGATTAGCTATTTGGGAGGAACTGGAACAGCTGACAGAGCAAATGATAGATTTAGCACAACATCTTTAGACATGAAGACTCCAGGGGGGGCTTCTCTCATTCTATTCCTGTACCCTCCTAGATAGCTGGGCTCTACTCACAGTGGGGGACAAATCCAATTTGGACCCTGTCAGGTGGGAAAAAAGCTAATTTATATAGGGGTGGGATAAAAGAGCTGCAGATAGGCCTGCTTTATGACAAAAGAGTTCTGTGATATTGAGATAGGGGCTCCTGAGTAAAAAGTATGCAAAATGAGGTGGGGTGTGAGAAAATACTTAGGGTTGCATGGCCTAACATCTCTATCACTGGCTAGTTCACATGATAAATCTAGCACCTCAAAGATCATATCCTCGCAAAATTCCCAAACTTGGAAAAATTCCACCTGGAGTATAAATTCTGTGTAAAAAGGATACCTGACTTCTGGAAGAATTCATACTCTCAGATTTAAGGTCTACTAATTTCTTCTGATAAACATGGACTGGAACTGCTCTCCAAGGGTCAAGTAGGTGGCCTCCTGTTTCCCTGCACCAGGGACACAAATAAAATCATTAGGGCTCATAACTCCCAAGGGCACAGCTCACCATAGAAGCCTGGAGCCTTAAAGAAGAGACCTACTTGAAGATAAACTAGCTACTAGAAGCCTGTCTTGAGAAGGCAGATGCTGATATGCTACACAAATGATCAGGAGGAACTTCCCCAGCAACTGGGGAAAAGTGAGAGTACTTTCCCACAACTTTCCCAGCAGTTGGGAAAAAAAGAGGGTATTTTTCCAACTCCTCATTGCTGGGACAAATTGCTTGGTTTTGCCATGGAGGTTGTACTCTAGATGGGCAGGACAACCAGGGCCATCCTGCTGAAAGCTTTTTGACACACTGAAAGGAGGTTCAGTAGGACCTTTCAAAAAATGTATATGGCCTCAGGGCGTTGTGCCTAACTTCCAGTCTTGTCAGGCTGGAGAATTATGACTTCCTCAATGTGACAAAATCTGAAAGTAAATCATTTGGACCAGGCCAAAGTGGCATATCTATCCTACAAGTGAAAGTGCCATTGATGGCCTGAAAATACAGCCTGCTCAGAGCTGTTGGCGCCCAAACCACCAGCTTTAGTTGGAGCTCACTGATGATATTTCCTACTTCAAGGAACCCTTCCCAGGCACGGTTTTGGACCTTGCCCCACTGGAAGATTTTCACTTTTGTTTCTGTGTCTATGTCTGAATGTAAAAGCTTTGACTGGTAATCCAAACTTGGTTTGCCTGACCACTACTCAATTGAGGTCAGCCTGAAATAGCACCTAGGTCCCAATGAACTTTGAACTGATGTTTTCAATTGCATTTTTCTAGGTGCTTTTGTATTTAAAATTGATATCTCAGTTTCCCTCATCCAAATGGTAATCTTGGTGTTTTTTTCTCATTAAATGCTTCTTTTTTAGCTCAGTTTAGTAATTTTATTGTGCTGTGTTCTTTACCTTACACTTTGAATTTAACACTCACTTCTCTGGGGATTGACTAAAGCTTGTGTCATAGCTAATTAATGTCAAGCAGAAATTCTTACTGAACTCACAGTTATCACTTCTTCTGTATTACATTATATCCTATTGCACTTGTAGTACAGCAGACTAGATTTCCATTATGTTTGTGATGAAGTATACCATTCTCCGAACTCTAAACATTGCTCTGTATTTTGACCTAAAAGACTTGTCCTCATGAAGTTGATTGGTATCACCCCAACCCTTAAATTAATACCCTAATACTTTCTGTCACTATTACTCTAAAGAAACACAACAGACAAATAGTCCCCTGCTCATCCTTCTGTTCACCCATACAATTAGGGACCATACAGGAGCAGGCATATTGTGACTTCTGGTCCTGAGGATCACCTTTTAAACAACATATATTTACAACTTCTACTAATGTTTAAAAAAATATGATTGTTAGATTACAGTCATCCAATAGTCACCTAGATTGTACAGATCTCACAAATGCTTACATTTTGACCAGTTTATACATTTTTATATTGTCACTCCATTTTCGAAATCTAGTCACCAGTATTAAATGATCAAAACTTCATTGAAAAAATAATTTTCCATGTTTCGATGTAATAACTCAAAAGTCTGCATTAAAATTATGTTTGATCCCCAATTTGGTATCTTCATATAGAAATATATTGATTGCAGCCATAGCCAATTTGTTTCATCCCACTTGGGACTTCTTCAGGGCTATAAGTATATATATGTATTTAACTTGAGCTACTTTGCAAACCCTTGTGCCACATTATGCCTGCCCCAGGCACAATGTATGAAACGGGGGCGTTCCCCTGTTAAGGGGCCCACAAAAATGGTACAGTGGAATCTATGAGATTCCTTTGCACTATTTTTAGTGGCATTTTTAACGCCTGCACAGAGCAGGTATTAAAAGGAGGCACACCATTATTTTTAATGGGCCTCTATGTAGTTTGCAGGAGCAGCGCCAACATTTTTGGTGCTAATCCTGCAAAGTACAATAGCATAAATAATTATGATGCTATTGTCCCTAGCCTGTGCGATGGTGTGCTGTATGTAAAATACGTCACACAAGTGGTGGCATTAGGGGGTGCAATGGGGTGCAAGAAAAGTGGTGCTTCATGACATGAAGGTCAACGTTTCTTAAATCTGGGCCTAGATGTCTGACAACAACAGTGTGACACTCTTTCTGTTACATGAAAATTACCAACTCCTTTCCCTTCAAAGATGTTAAATTAATGTGCACTGCATATCACAGGGGTCCCATACACTGTCATAGAAAAAGTAAGGTAAAATTGTGATGTTACCAAAAAAGAAATAATGAATAATGACTCCAAGTCCCAGGCACCTCCTTGCTCCCTCACACCTGGGGAACCTCGCGGGCGCTATTAAGCGCGCCGCGCAACGCCGCTGCTGCTGCCACTCGCTCGTGCCTGGTAGGACTCCAAGTCCCAGGCACCTCCTTGCTCCCTCACACCTGGGGAACCTCCGCGCAACGCCGCTGCTGCTGCCACTCGCTCGTGCCTGGTGGGACTCCAAGTCCCAGGCACCTCCTTGCTCCCTCACACCTGGGGAACCTTGCGGGCGCTATTAAGCGCGCCGTGCAACGCCGCTGCATGGGACGTGCCCGGGCAAAGCCCGGGCCAAGGGCGGGCCCATCCTTCGCCCGTCAACGACCAACAGAGGCCGGGCCGGGCCATCCCTCTTTAACTTTCGTTTGGGGGCCCTAGTTATTTGGTTCTGGATATCACGCAGTCAGTAATGGGGAAGCGGAAGGCAGATGATGTTTCTGCGCCACACTCCGGTGTCAGAAAACATAAGAAGCGAGCCAATAGGAAAGTAGACGACCCTCCTAAGCCTATTAGGAATCAATTTCAAGCTATTGATTCCCTGTTCGAGGAAGTAGAGGCAATATTGAGGAGTCCATCTATCACCACCCCCCCTATTTCTGCCACTTTAACACATAGGAAGATCCCGGATCTATTTAATAAGAAACTGCGGACACCTCATCTGTCTGTGGAAGTGGACCTCCATTCTCCTCCTATATCCCAGGCTGCAATTCCTTCGCCATCAATGAGGCATACTTTGAACGCTGAAGTTGTAGAATGCACCCGAACCAGGGACTCTCTGCACTCAGGCTCCAAGACCATAATTCCTAGTGACATTCCCTGTTCAAACAGATTTTTACCCCTATCTACTTCTAGTGGGAGCCTAGGTTGCTCTCCACCTTTAATTCCAGCGGAACCCGATATAGAGGAACAGGACTGGCCGACCCAGCGTAAAAGGTCACTCGAACTGGAAACTATTTCCCAGAAGCTGGACGATTTAAAATCGTTGGTAATGGTAATTTTGGGAAAAATTTCTGAACTATCTGATCAGAAGGTAACATGTAATTGTAAATTGCCCAGTACGAATGACCACAACCCTAAGCTGACCGGGGGGTCCAACACGCTAGCAACACTAGACATAACTTAACTTTTTTCCCCAAATGCCTAAAGTTGGGGGCGAAGCCCACGAGCATGGCAACGAATAAAAAGGGGAGTTGTTTATCCTCTCCCGTCGACACTTCCACTAATACCGGGCGTATGCTTAATCTTGCCTCAAAAAATAATGATCAGAGTCTTCCCTGTAAAAATCCCTTGTCCAAGGAAGCTAAGGATGGTAAGGGCATACAGGTGCCTGTTAGTTCACTCAGAGGTTTACATCGAGGCCAACCTAGACTAACTCAGGCGACTGATACAAAGGGGAGATATGACCAGAGTAGGAAGGATGCTTATATCTACATAACAGGGGTCCCCAGGTTGTCTGCTGGCCAGAGAGAGTCTCACGAATCTCTCATTAATAAAGTTACTTATTGGATCCGCATACAGAGGAAATGTCTCTCTGTTATTCGGTCTGATATTCAGGAGGTACGCAGACATGTCCAACCAGACTCAGATTTTGATTAAATTTCAATTCTTCTTTTCGATACCACCATGGTCGATAACCTTATGGCTTTCAATCTACGGACCAGCCTTCTGAAATCTGGCAGAGATATCGGAATTGGCCTCTGTATGTACCCTCCGGGGGATGAGACACGAAGGATTGACAGACCATCTAATGTTCTTGTGGGAGGGGCTCAGGGTCCACTTAAGAGCAATCGACCATTTATTACCGAGATCCCTTCCCCTCTGTTATCCGATTTAGACTGACTAAATGCTGTTCCACCTTCAGAGTTCACCATTGTAGTTACTACGGCCCACAGAGACAAACGACCAGGGGCTTTGGAGCTTACCGCACCCCTGAGAGTCAGGCCAACATTTGTGCTTCCTGAACTTAACATTATGTCTTGGAATGTGGCTGGAATAGAGAAAAAGCTGGGAGATCCCGGATGGGTCAACCTTATCACCAAGCAAGATATATGTCTTTTTCAGGAAACCTGGGCAGAAGAGATAATATATGTTGAGGGGTTCACAACATATTTTGTTGCAGCACAACCTGCCTCTGGAGGCTTTGGTAGACCTATGGGTGGGCTCATGATTTTATTGAACAAGAAATTGAAATGTGAGCATTCTGCATTATCCCTTAATTTGCTAGATTTATTGGGTGTTAGACTTATATTTCAGCCTGGTTTTATAGTGATCATGGTCAATGTGTACGCGAGGTCCGTCCCCTGTAGTATGGAATCTAGGGCATTTGCTCAGTTAGCTGAGTATATGGAACTTCTGCATCCATCTAACTATCTGGTGGTAGGGGGGGATATAAACTGTTCCTTCGTATTCAAGAACCTTATAGGCAACTTGACAACTGAAGAAGATGAATCTTGGGGTATTCCCCAAACGAAGGACGATACTCCCAGCATCCGTTCTTGTGCTGCTACGCAGATGGCCTCCCTTTGCTTACGATTTGGACTCAGAGAATGCAATGGTCGCACTAGATCTGATCCAAATCGTGCCCCCACTTTCAAGCGCGGGTGCTCTTCCAGCATTATTGATTATTTTCTGGTCGACATTAGGCTCAGGTCAAACACTTTGGATATGAAGGTGGAACCCCGCATTGATAGCGACCACCACCCCCTATGTCTTACTTTATCCAATCAAGCTTTTGGGAGAGCCCAACATCTAGAGACCACTGATGTCCCGATACCTTATGCAAAATCGCATCAGCTGGCCAAAAGTTGCATCTAATCCATTCCTGATCAAGCAAATTTACTCTTCCTTTCTACAGCTGTTCTCTAGTTTTGATGAGCAAGAGGTTGATAGTATTCCAATCTTGAACATCCATGTTGAATTGATAAATATCCTACAGAACTTTTTCTACAAAAATACCACTTTTAGGTATACTCCCGATACCATCCGATCTAGAGAATGGTTCAACGAAGATTGTGACCTCGCGAGGCTCAATCTTAAATTGGCCCTCCAAAAGCACTCACAGGAGGAGATCAGGGCCGCCAGACTTAGCTATACCAAGGCCCTGGATCTAGCAAAGAAAAATTGGGAATTTGAGATCTGGCTGAAGCTGCTGGAGGCAGTTAAAAATCGAGATGAGGGTTCTTTTTGGAGGTTGCTACCAACAGGCATAGAGGGAGTAATGACACTTTAAATTTGCACATCCAGCCCGAAAGATGGGTGGCCCATTTCTCTGAGATCTATACTCCATCCATACAGCAGGACCATGTGGACCATAGGGGTGATGAATGCAGACCTCTTATTGAAGGATCTACGGAGGACATTGTTTTCACAATTGCTGAAACCACAGCAGCTATTAATTCTCTGAAATCCGCCAAGGCTCCTGGTCCTGATAAGATACCGGGGGACCTGTTTAAGTCAGAACCCGTCATTTGGGCGTGGTATATAAATACATTGTCGAATGCCATCGCAGCAGGTGGCCCTATCCCGGATTCGTGGCTCGGGGTAGAAATGATCCCTATCTATAAAAAAGGAGATGTGGGACTGCCCGCAAATTACCGCCCAATTAGTCTCATTGATAATCTACAAAAGATTTTCTCTAACCAAGTCCTAGACAGGCTTATGGATTGGGTTCAAGCCAACCAGGTCTTATCCCCCCTCCAGCCCGGTTTTCGCCCAAGAATTAGTACTATGGACCAAGTTTTTAGGTTCTTCCTGCTACTCTGGAAATACGTTACTTTGGCTAAACAAAACTTGTATGTTGCTTTTGTTGACCTAAAGTCCGCTTTTGATCTCGTTCCAAGAGAGAAACTGTGGGAAGTCCTAAACAAAACTGGTGTCCCGAGGAATCTGGTGCACCTAATCCAAAGATTGCACAAGAACACCTACGCTCGAGAAAGATGGGGCAGTCAGGGGGAACTTACCGACCGCATCAATATCAGGCAGGGGGTACGCCAGGGCTGTGTCCTTGCACCTACTCTTTTTTCCTTGTTTATTAATGAGGTGGTGCAAATTGTAACTGACTGCCAAAATGATGCCCCTTCATTGAAAAATTTAAAAGTTCAAATTCTTTTATTTGCTGATGACTCCCTCTTGATCTCCAAAACACCTATGGGCCTTCAGGTTCTCCTGAATAGGTTCAGTGTGTTCTGTGCAGACCATGGATTGGAACTCAATTCTAATAAAACTAAATTTATGATCTTTGGTCTTGGTCGCACCAAACAATGTAATATTTTACATAATGAGGTTCCTCTGAGCAAGGTATGTTCTATTGATTACCTAGGGGTGAGAATCAGCAATGACATGAACTGGCAGGCCCAGGTAGGAAAAAGTTTAGCTCTTTTAGCACATAGGTCAGGGTCAATTTTGCGTTTCCAAAAGTCTAATACTGCGAAAGTGGTTTCCCCAGCTATTAAAATCTACCTAGCAAAGGCTCAGAGCGCTGCGGTTTATGGCGCAGAGGTTTGGGGCTGCATCAAAACTAGTAAATTATCTGTGGGGGAAAATAACTTAGTAAGATCGCTTTTGGTATGCCCTCGTAGTACGCCCTTAGTTCCAGTGTTTCTGGACTTAGGGTTCTCCCACATTTCTGATGTAATAGCCCTAAGACCTCTAACCTTTTGGGTTTGTATCTGGAACACCCCTGTATTAGTTGTATATAAGGAGTCTTTGCAAGATCTATTGGATAGACTGAACGTACTTTCTATCCCTTGGTTGAAGTGCATTTCGGATTGGTTTCATACCTTGGGACTTAGTGACTTTTGGAGCCAGCCCCATAATTTAAGGAGGGCTCACAAGGAACATTTAAAATCAGTTTACTGGTCCCATGTTAGGAAAAATTATCTGTTATGCACTTCATATGGCAGGTTGACATCTCAATTTCTCAATTTCAAGTGGTATCCTCACTTCGAACCCTTTTTAGATTTGATTACTGATTAACTAAGCAAAAGTCTGTATGTTCGGTTCAGGTATGGATGCCTTCCCCTGAAGTCTTTTACTAGTTCATGGTGCTCTACTCCGCTAATCGATCAATGCCCAAGTTGTAACGGCCCTGCAGAAACTGTAGCGCACTTTATGTTTATTTGTCCTGCCTATGGCCTCGTTCGGCGGAAATGGCTCCGCCCCGCTTGCAGGAATATGGGGTTGAGAACGTGCAAAGATGCCCTAAGGTTGATGATGAGAGACTGCTCCCCCTTCTTAACCTGTGCGGTCAGCAAGTTCCTTGCATCCGCATGGCACATACGTACACATTTCTTAAAAAATCATAGTGATTTGCTATTAATTGAACCTTGATCTTAACTTATTTAATTTAACTATTGTTTATAGTTTTAAGCTCAATTCGTTTTTTATCATATTATCACTGAGGAAGCTAAAGGAAGCTAAAATTTGACGATTCCTCCTCACATATAGGATGGGTGACACATGTGAAGATTTACATCAACACCTTTTTGTATATTCGCAGATTTTTTATTTTATTCTCATTATTACTTTTAAACCCTTGATATTATATATTTATTATGTACAGATCATGGTTTTATTGCTGTAAGTTATTGCTTTGATGGTTAAATTAGACCGAATAAAGCTTGTGTGACTCTGACTCTGAAGAAAATAAAAAAGAAATAAACATGAAACACCTGTCCAACATTTAAGTCTCCGTGGTGCACACCATCACTGACATATTCACCCTATGGTATTTATGAAATGACCAGGACTCTCCAAAAGCGTTCAAATGGCATGAAATATGGGCATATACTACTCTCAATGGGTATGGTCACCACAATAACAGAAAATAAACATTTATGCTCAATACTAGATTATTAGCTCCTATGACTATGTTAAAAGTAAGAGCAAAAACAAATGCTAATCTATCCAAACCTCCATTGTGGTTTGATTCCAGATGGCATCCAGTGTCACTGGTGCATAGCGTTCACCACTAGCACCATGTTGGTACCCCTTCATACACAACTATTGGAATTTCAGTGTTCGTATCGCTAGATGAAGGAAATAAAAACAGAACTAGGAATCCACATTCCAGCATCCATGGTGTATAACGCAGATACCAAATTAACCTCCCAATACAATATAGCTCAAGTGTCATGCACACAACGCAAAGGTATTATTTATGCACTAATGCGCACTATCACCTGAAACACTTAAATAAAAGGGAAACTCCACCCCAATCTCAACATGCTTGTACATGTATTGCAAAATAGGGCACAGCTCTAATGCAATTCTTTTTAAGGTCAGTTCAGTCAACCAAAAAAACTGCTAGAGCCTTAAAAAAATGTTATATCATTATATGCTGCAAATCAAGAAAAGATGTAACCCTGTGTTTGACAGGTGATACATTTCTCAGGCTCAATAATCGATCTGTCGAGTTTTAATATGTAGAAATATACAATGGTTCTTGCATTTAATTTCATATGTTTCAGTTATTAATTTATGTAGAGTAAAACTACATCTTCTCCCAGTCCCACTAGTATTACATTACTAATTAACTATTCAAGTTCTCTGCCAAAGGTCCCAAAATTAATTATGAAAAAGGGAGCTCATGCTGAATCATTAACTTACTCTGCCCATTTTTAGATTTGGGTAAACCTTTGACATGTCCTGATGAAATGACACCCACGGTTGAAATGTTGACAGTTATTATCTGCTGTACTGATGTTCTGTGGATTTATGGTCTAAGTGGTGGATCAGGTCTTTGGACACTCTTCTCAACTAACTCTTACACAGTAATTTTGGATTTTGATTATACTCAGATTGTTTGGATAATTTCTGTCTACCTTGTTCACAACTCACGAGCACATCATCATCATGTTTTACCTTATTGTTGAGACACCTCTTGCAATGTGCTGTTTTCTGTGAATATATTATATTAGCTTTACCGCCACTATCTGTGATAATTTACTAATCTTATTTACCCTGGACTCATTGTCTGCTTAGAGTAAACAGTTTTGGAACAGGATGCAGTTTCACTCTTTATAGATTGATAACAGATACATCTGAAATTAACTGGGAGAATAGTTGAATTATTATATTAATTCCAACACCCAGGTTGTGGTGAGTAGAGGGCTGACCTCTAATTATTTAACTGAAACCTTGAAGGTTCAGCTGTAAGGTCAGTCCACTAAACTTTCAAGTCATCTAAAACAAAACCTGGGTCCCACAAAGTATTTAGGAGTTCAAAAAAACATGATGTTCAAATTCCTTTAAAAATCTTATTTTAGTTTTAGAAGAAACCTCATCCACCAACCTAGCTGGTGGCATGCTTCATCATCAGGGTCCCACCCTGGGTGCCTAGTGTTAACAAATGTGTCTCAAATGGTTAATAATCCATGCATAGCACATGCCACCATTGCTAATTCAGTTGCTCTTAGAAATGGGGTCCCTAGTTGGCAGTCAATATGCACTCAGTCCAAGCAGGGACCCTCACTCTAGTCAGGGTAAGGGAGATACACACCTAGGCTAAACTATGCTCATCCCCTTGGTAGCTTGACACAAGCAGTCAGGCTTATCACAGAGGCAATGTGCAAGTATTTGTCCCAACACACACAGTAATACAGTGAAAACACTACAAAATGGACACCACACCACACCAGTGTAGAAAAATAGCCAATATTTATCTAAATCAAACAAGACCAAAATGACAACAATCCAACATACACAAGTAAAGCTATGAACTTTTAAATTAAAGAGAGTCTTACTTCATAGGAAACAATGGATGCGTTGATGTTACAGAAAGTACCTGGTTTGCATAAAAAATAAAGCTGCATTCCTTACTCACAAGTGAGGCCATGTGTTGTTTCTTCTCCGGTAGTGTAGGCGATGTGTCATTTTTCTCCCCCGCAAGAGAGTGATGCATTGATTTCCAGACGGGACACCTCAGATCCGGGCAGGTTCACTTTGACTTTGATGCCTAGCAATGATGAGTGTGAAATCCGGCTGCACAGTGATGAGGAACCGTACTGCATGAGGGTTGCATCAATGTTAGCAGCTGCAAGCTGGTGTTGCGTCATTTCTCCAGCTGCAATGCAGGTGTTGCATTGATTTCCCAGCCGCAATGCAGGTGGTGCGTCAATTTCTCAGCCGAGATGCAGGTGGTGCATCAAATTTTTTCCCCACAGCTACTGTGCCTGGATTTCGGTCCTTGGTTCCACCAGCTTCACCTCTCAAGGGCCCAGGGACTATAGTGGGCACCACTTGGCAGGGTAGGAGTCTCATCAGAGTCTCCAAAGTGTCCTTGAGACTTCAAAACAGAAGGCAAGCTCAGGCCAAGCCCTTGAAGACACTTTGAAAGTAGGAATATACCAGTCCAGTCTTTGTCCTCTTTCAGGCAGAAGCAGCAACTGCAGGCCATCCCAGTCACAGTCCAAGGGGCAGTATTCCTCCTCCAGCTCTTCAGCTCTTCTCCTTGGAAGAGGGCCCTCTTGAGTTCAGAAGTAATCTAAAAATCTGGGGTTTTAGGTCCACTACTTATACTCCTTTCTGCCTTTGAATTAAGCAAACTTCAAAGGAAAGTCTGTATTGTGTACAAGATCCTGCCTTGCCCAGGCCTAGCCCCCGACACACATCAAGGGGTTGGAGACTGCATTGTGTGAGGGCAGGCACAGCCCTTTCATATGTAAGTGTCAGCTCCTCCCTCCCCACCCTAACCCAGGATACTCATCAGGATATGCAGGCTATACCCTAGCTCCCTTTGTGTCACTGTCTAGAGTGAATTAACAAGAGCCCAGCTGTCGATCTTACCCAGATGTGGAATCCACAAGCATGCAAAGGCACAGGATTGTTAAGCAAGAAAATGCCCACTTTGTAAAAATGGCATTTTCAAACACACAATCTAAAAAACAACTTTACCAAAAGATGTATTTTTAACTTGTGAGTTCAGAGACACCAAACTCCATAGCACTATATGCTCCCAATGGGAAGTTGCACTTAAAAGATATTAAAAGGCAGTCCCCATGTTAAACTATGAGAGAGATAGGCCTTGCAACAGTGAAAAACAAATTTGGCAGTATTTCACTGTCAGGATATATAAAACACATCAGTGCCTGTCCCACCTTTCACATACACTGCACTGCACATGGAGATACCTAGAGCCTACTTTAGGGGTGACTTATATGTACAAAAAGGGAAGGTTTATGCCTGACAAATGGGTACACATGCCAGGTCAAAATTACATTTTAGAACTGCACGCACAGACCCTGCAGTGGCAGGTCTGAGCTATGTTTACAGGGCTACTCATGTAGGTGGCACAATCAGTGTGTGGGTGGCACAATCAGTGCTGCAGCCCCTGGTGTTCACAGATGCGGCTTTTCAACTTTCTGGTGGTCTTACCAATGTAACACAGTTTTCATGGACAAATTATTAGATAAATTGCTGGTGTTACAATTTGTGTGTTCTCTTATTGTCCATATCTTCCCTGGCTCATGGTCCACTGTTTTTGTTGTGAGTGTCAAATGACGCAGACTGCAGTTGCCACAGGCATAATGTCTTGTGACTCTAGGTAGACCCCATGCATCCTGTACTGTGGCGATAGGGTTAACATTCTTTTGCTTCTTCTTCCCCTTTTAAAGGAGAAAAGGGGTTTTTGCCAGTCTGATTTCCCTGCCCATAGAATTGACCAATTTTTGTTGATTACCTTCTTAACTAGATTAGATGCTGTTCCATAGTTGGTGACACATGTAAGAGGTGGGGTGGTTTCTTCTTTTTGCACAATTCCCTGCAGGGCCTCCCTCTTCTGATTCCTTGCACTTTTTGGGACCTTTCAATTATCCTTTTGGGATATGATCTGGTGCTCAATTTCTTTTTTAGGGCATCTGCTTGGTCCCTGTAATCAGTGATCTTTGTACAATTTCTCCTTAGTCTGGGGAACTCTCTGTATGGGAAATTGTCTCATAAAGATTTTGGGTGGAAACTGGCATATCTTAACAGGGTATTTTTATCTGTTGGTTTGTGGTATGTGCAGTTGGACAATTTACCTTTTTCAACAAAGATTGTGACATTCAAAAATGCTATATTAATTGTGTGGGTAGATTTCAAATTTCTGTCACATTTGTTAATCCAACTAAGAAATGGGGGGGGTTGGTTTCTAGGTCTCCGTGCCAAATCATATTGCACATTTTAAATAAATTTGTTATTTTGCCCCAAAAATAAAATTTGTACTCTCTTTTACCAACATAATCATTTTGTTTCTCAGTAGGGACCAGGTGAGGATTCATTGATTGAGTTAATAAAAAAAGACACAGAGGTTAAGGAAATACACAAAGGATTCCTATGCCTTTTTTTTAAGGTGTTATATAATACCACCAAACACCAGTCATACCTTCAACTTTGCTGGTGTAAGATACGCGCATTACACCTCATGATTTGCAATCAATACCTTACGCCATCCACAACATAGGCTTGGGCAATGTTCAATCTGCTCTCATGTCAGATGCAGCCCCAGAAAAGCCCCCAACAAATGCCCCCACAGAGACCGGGCATGCCAACATGAATGGTTCGGCATTAAAAGAAAAAAGTAACACCAGCTGAACAACATCCGGAGGCCCTGGGAATGCGGTTAGGTGACTGGTGGGTGACATCCCTTAATGAAAAAAGTGAGGGTGCAGGGGGTGTTTGCCTGGTTTTACTTGAGAAGGGGTAATGTTACAAATAGATTACTTCGACATAGGTTTACTTCTGTTTGACTACAGGGACCACCCTCCAGGACCTCCATGATGTGATTAAAGGAGAGGGCACAAGTATGTAAGGTTGTTTCTTGTCACCAGTTAGCACACACATGCTGAGAGAATGCCACCACTTTAAGTAACACACATTTTTGAGAAAAGGATTCCCCTATGATAACGAGCAAAAAGGCTGTCTGATTAACTTGCCGATATGTGGTGAGTGATTGGTGTGATGGAGGCAGCATCTCTTGTTTTTGGGGGATAAAATCACTATCTATATCAGTGCAAGTCAGTTTGAGAAGATGATTCCCCTCAGTTTATAATAACGGGCACAATGTCAACAAACACGGGTAGGATGCCAGGTGGTTGCAACACTGACAGTTTGAATTAACAATGGTATTATGTGCTATATATGGATAATCATGTATTTGAGCAAAATTTTTGCAAGTATTTGGGTATGAGATATAAAAAAAGAGTTGAATGCAACTCAGTGAAGTGGGCAAATCAAATAAGTGGGCTAGCAATGTGTGAAGGAGCGCTCATTTGTTTATGTGGAATGCTTGATGGTTGAACGTGATGGTTTAAGAGTAAGGATGTGACCATGTGTCTACCTGTGGTCTATGTTCCTTCTCCACCCTCTTTTTCTACTGAAGATTCTCAAGTGGAGCAGTGCCAATAAAAAGGAGGGATCCATGAGTAATACGGATAAGAATTAGATGCATCAGTCTTAGTGAGCTGATGTGGGATGAGGTCATGAAGAATGCCAATTTCGAACCCTTTGGGGCCTAGTGATTAATGGCTGAAACATGTCAAACTTAGTTTAGATGTAAGGGTAAATATTCTGACACATCACATTGCTTTTATCTTGTCAGAGAGCACCAATAACAAAGTAAAGGGATTGGTCTATGAATGCCCTCTAGACAATTTTAATACCACTCATTTTCTTTTGATTTTTGCTTTTTCTAGAATTTAGGTACGCTGACACCCTGGACCCACTCCACTGTAATCAGGCATGGAAGCCCTCCCCCTAGGCACTAGGCACCCATGTTGAACCCTGATGATGAAGCATGCCACCAGCAAGGTCGGTGGGTGAAAGGTCTTCTGAAAAAAACATAAGATTCTGACAGGCATTTGAACATCAGTTTTTTTTAACTCCCGCTTTTGTTGTTTTTGGTTATGATGTGGGAGGTAATCAGGCAGTGGTTTCTTCTCACTCTTTCCTGTGTTGCTTTTGTTAATTATACGCAACCATAGCTAAATATCTCAAGACCTATTGAGGGCTACCAGAACAATGTAAACTCCTGACTTGTAGCATATTTAAACTTCAAAATAGGATACCTTGATTGTATAACCTGATAGTTTTTCATGAAGCATTGTCTGGACTATCTTTGATTAATTACTTGAATGAATACTTGCAGAGAACATATTCACTCTCAGACATTGTGCTAGGTTGTACAGAAGGTGAAGCAGAAAGCCATTAAGGCCCAGCTTAATGAAGGAAGTTTAGATCCTTCATGAAGTGAAGAGAATTTGTGATGAGTTACATAGATGAAAGGCGATGAGGTGGGTGCAGATTTTTGGAGCCAGTAATGAGGAGGAGCAGACAACAAAGTGAGAATTGCTTTAGAACCCAAACAGTGAAGATATCAATGATGACGGGAGGCAGTCTATTGGCCAGTAAACATGGACTAACATGATGGACCTATCAACAAGTCAGGCACAAATTGATTACAATCTGCTTTATAATTAGAAGGCAGTGACGAGAATGTTGAGCCTTGGTAAATGAGACTAACTTATGAGGTCCAAGATAGGACACACCACAGATGATTTTGAATTCAACAAAGTTTATTTGTCACTGTTACAGAGAAACCAACATACAATGCTTTGCCATAGCCCAGTAAAGGATAGAAAGCACCTGGCCAGGGTTTGATACAGGTCATCTGGAATCAGTGGCAAAATGTGAAGTCACTTAGATAATTTGAGCTAATAGACTGAGATTGGTTGTGCCCAAATGTAACTCATAGGTTTAACCTCCATTGATCAGGATAGAATGTACACCAAGCTCCTAAGGCCAGCACAAATGTTC
Source organism: Pleurodeles waltl (assembly GCF_031143425.1). Taxonomy (NCBI): domain Eukaryota; kingdom Metazoa; phylum Chordata; class Amphibia; order Caudata; family Salamandridae; genus Pleurodeles; species Pleurodeles waltl. Next base: position 1,090,945,493 of record NC_090446.1, on the reverse strand, counting down.
CAACCTAAGCTCATCAAAACCTATAAGCAGGATGCCACTCCTTTTACTTTGAGTGTGAAACAATTGTTGTGCTTCCAAAAATTGAGGACAGTGAGGCATTCCACAAGAAGGCAAATTGCATAGCAGAATTCACATTAAGGCAAAGCATAATTTCAGGAAACATGATTATTGTGCTAGTCAAAAGCACTTCATGTAAGTATTGACGTTTGCTTCCCAAACGTTTCACAAATGACATTGTCTGCCTCACTGTTAAGCCTCCCAAAGAGTCAAAAGCTTATTCCATAACCACCATTTTTCTTGTAAAGTCCTAGAGTAAAATGAATGCCTGTCCTGTCCCAACTTGTGCAGTGTTTTGCATGGTCAGTTGTGTACTATTTTCCCCACATACATGTGGAAAGGGATATGGTTAGGGAGTAGAGGCCCTGGAGTGGTTAATCCTTGTTACCTGGAAAAATACACTTGTTGCAGTTGTGCTGCTGCAGATCAGAAACACACCATTGTCTTTTTAAAAACACCAAAGGGCAGAGTTACTAATGCTGGGTTTGTGTCAGGTAAGAGATGCAGAGTAGGCAAATATAGAATTGGTATTCACTATCAAATCAAAACTTGTTATGGGCTGTAAAGTACCCCTAAAGAAAAGCAAGTAAAGTTATGAGCTACTCTGCACTACTTTGCTTCAAGGTGCATACCATGGGTGTCCCACGGGCATTCCCTTGCAACAACCTATGGTTTTAGACAGCAAGCCCTATCTAATAACATTTGTAGACAGGCTTCGCACCAAAACATAATGCTTCTTTGGGACTTGTGATAAATTAGGCTATTAATTTCATTTTTCCAAACTCTTCAAACTTTGCATGTGTGCTGCACTGTGTAGCATATATACTAAGACAGATAACATTTGAACTATGTCTTAGCATAGGATTGTGTTCTGGAATGATTGTCTTCCATTACAAATCTATGGTAGACACAGTTTCCCCGTGTTGCAAAGGTGTGTGTGTCACACTATGCAGCATGTTTGTGCAGCAACTTCAGAGAGGACAGCAAAAGAGCTATATCTTAGGAGATATTGTACTGCCCTGTCCTCTCCCAATGCAACACAGCACTGAGACCCTGGTTGCAGCGCTGCATTAAAATGTAGTTCCCCAGTAATTCAGTATGCTTATATCGCTCAGTCCTATTTGTGAATGTCTATATTTGTTGTGATTCACTTTGAGGGCTGGATGCTGGATCATATTTCACAGTTTGGTTCCACAAATACTATATTCTTTTTACCACTGACAGCAAAGCTTGATGATGTTTGAAACTGTCTTTCTGCGATCTCTTTAGTTGACTTTTAACAAGCCCTCATTTCTTTGCAAATTTCTGAAGGTTCACAAACAGCCATTTTTTAAACTTAATATTCATTGTAAGACGTTAACTAAGATCAAAATATATCAATTTTTGCTATGCACTTTCAAGGAGATTGAAATGTGTTCTCCTTTTCTCCAGCAAATATTTAAAGACTGCTCTTTTGTCTAGGGTCTATAAATTCACCATCCCACTGAATGTCTTCAATCATTAGGCTGCCCATCTGATTTCTGTGTTTCAAAATGATGATTCTATAACCCCTATACAGTTTCAGGGACATCGGTTACCCTTTCTGTGGGTTGTTTCTGCATATTACTGCTTCCTATCCATTAAGGCACTTACATTGAAGAAGCCTAGGCTACTCGGCCACTAAACTTGAGATGGACAAATTATTTTCACTGACCTAAACAGAAACTTTTACAATGAAACGCTGTTGTCTGTGGAATTAAATTAGAATTCTGATTATTTACTCCATGATGTCGTACAGGGTTGCCATTAGTTGAGGTCTTTCCTTTTTAGAGTAACTGCATCCTGGTTTCTTTTTTGGTAAAGGCAAGGTGGAGTGGACAAGAGGTACAAAGGGAGAGATATCTTGTTGTAGAACAGTGTTAGACCTCACAGTATTAGAACCGTCCTTCTCCAAACTTTGTGCCTGCTTGCCTCATATGTTGGTGGTTTCTTTTTGTTGGTCTAAGGACTCCGGGCACTTTACAACTGCTGACCAGTGCTAAAGTGCCGGTACTGTCGCCCTAAACATGGTTTGATTGGTGTATCCCAAATTGCCATATTTAACTTACTCAAAAGTCCCTAGTAAAGTGCACTACATGTGCCCAGGGCATGTGAATTACGTACTACTTGTGGGACTGCAGCATGCTTGTGCCACCCATTCCGGTAGTCCTTAAACATGTCTCAGGCCTACCATTGTAGAGCCTGTATGTGCACTTCACACTGCCATGTTGACTTGTGATTTAAAACCTCTTGCGAAGCCTTAAATTCCCCTTTTATTACACATGTCACCAATAAGGTAGGCCATAGATAGCCCATAGGGAAGGGTGCTATGTAACTAAATGGTAGAACATGTGCTTATAAGTCTTACATGTGCTAGTAGTGCAAAACTCCCAAATTCAACTTTAATAACTTAGAGGCCTAGATCTCTCTTTGGCTAACATTGGGGATTCCTTATTACAACTAATAAGCTGTAATTTCTTATAGAGAGATGGTAGATCTATTATGTTCAGTACCTATTGAATGATAATGAGAAATCCTTTTTAATTGTAAAGTCGGAATTACAGTTAACATTTTGAAAATGTCACTTTTCGAAAATTGGCATTTTGCTGCTGTTAGCCCTGTGTGCCTGAAGCCTGTGTCCAATACACACCTGGGGGGATGACAGCTAGACTTTGTTCATTCCCTCTAAACAGCCACACGTAAAGGTAGCTTAGGTGTTACTGATGGTCCATCAACATCCTGATGGGCCATCCTAAGCAGGATGGGAATGTGGAGCTGGGCACAGCCTCACACTTACACCTGAATAGTGTGTGTCCTTTCCCCACACAAAGGGCTGCACACCCCATGTAGTGAGTCTAGAGACAGGGGAGGAAGAAGGGAGCTATGTGCGCTTCAAAGTGCATTTTTTTAAGTCACCCCCACTTCAAAGGCACAACTGAGTGTAAGTCCTGGATCTATGACCCTACCAACTCACCACACTACTGAATCTGTGAAGAACTCTGCCAGGAGGAAGTACTGCTGTGCTTCTAAAAGGACGGCCACTCTGGACTGCTGCTCTAGAAGAACTGATTTTCTACTGCGCTGCCCTTCTACCCACTACTCTCTGGCCTGCTGAGGAAGGACTGGACCCATTTCACTTGAACACGAAGTGACTCTAAGGGCATGCTGACTCATCCCCTGTTCTAAGTCTCAGGGGCATCAAATACTTCTCATCAACCTACAAAAGCACCTGGACTTTGCTTGACGCAAGTCTTCCCCTGACAAGTGGTGCCAATCCATTCTTGGAAGTGGGTATAAAGTGCTGCAACTACCAGAACCCACGCATCAACGCCATTACACTGATCAGAACCGGAGCATTTCTCTTGATGCTGACACATCATCACTGCAATGAGGATTGCGGACACCACATCACCAGCTGCACAGCACATCGTCTCCAGTTTCTGATGCATTTCCAACTTTGTGCAGCTTCGAAACAACACATCGTCTAATCTGAAACATTGATGATGATGCATCACCTCCCTGCTCCTCGCTTTTCAGCTGTTGGAAAATGGGTTATTGGTAAGGACAGATAGGTACCTACACTTAGCAATAGGCCACTAACCTCCACTTAGGTCCAGTTAGGTCTCAGTAAATTAAACCCAGCTCAACCCTTGGTAGCTTGGCAACGAGCGACAAGGCTTGACTTAGGAGAAAGATTGTAAAGCATTCAAATATCACAAAACAGTAATTAAATAAAACACAGGAAACAGTTGAAAAATCCAAAACCAATTCATAAAAATAGACTATAATTCTATCTTTAAAATGACACAAAATCGAATAAAATCGGATAAGGGGAACTGGAGATATGAATTTTTAAATAATTATTGTTTTCTAGCGCCTAGAAACAAAAAGCGCCAATCTGGTCATCTGGTCGCACCTCGACCGGGGCAAACTCAAAGATTAAGGCTGACCGCGATGGAGCCCGTCTCGGCAACAGCTCGTGGGAGGCCACGGTCAAAAGTTTACCTTCGGACTTAGAAGTTTTTCTGAAAATTTTCTTCAGCGGGACGAACCGGCCAGTCCAATCCGACCTCCTGGAACTGTTCACCGGGTACGCGTCGCGGGAGCCCTCGGTGGAGACTTTTACCTTCGGACTTAGTCATTTTTTCGAGGTGAAAATCCTTCGACCGGGGCAAACCTGGATCTTGATCTGACATCCTTGGAGCCCTCCTCGGATACGCTGGCTGGGAGGTCCCAGTCAACTTTCCACGTTCAGTCTTAGGTGGTCATTACAACCCTGGGGGACGGTGTTAAAGCGGCGGTAAGACCGCCAACAGGACCGGCGGTAAAAAATTTGGAATTACGACCGTGGCGGAAACCGCCAACAAAGACAGCCACTTTAACACTCCGACCGCCACGGCGGTACAAACAAACAGCTCGGCGGTCACCGCCAACATACAGGCAGAGGACAATGTACCGCCCACACTATTATGACAGGCCAATCCGCCACCTTTGCTGGGGTGGATTCACCGCGGATAAAAACACGGCGGAAACAGGAATTTCGAAGGAAAAACGCTCACCTCTACACACTCACGAGGAAGGAGGACAACATCGACCGGGAACTCCAAATTCTCCCTGTGATAGTCTTCCTGCTCCTGTACCAAGAGCGCCAATGCCGGCTGCGAAGACCACAGTGAGTACTGCACCTACGACACAGGGGAGGGGGGAGGCAAAAAACAGGGACATGCAGCACGCAACACCACCTCCCCCACCCTCACCCACTACAACACACATGCTAATGCATATCTATACATTACATTACACCCCCCAAACCCCCCCCGGAAGAATGCAAAGACAAAAGGAAATGAGTGTAACCATTGTAATATATCAAACATCAGTAAGCAAAAATATACATATATACACTATTAACAAAATATACACCAAGATTAGTAGTCCAGGTATTGCACCATTCATAGTCCGTGGACCACTGGGCCCAAAATGCATGGGCGAGGCCCACACACGATACCAGCTCAAAACAGAGAGAACACTGCAGGGGCATCAGATAGAAATACAACAGGCACCTCAGGGGGAAGGGAAGGGGGGGGCACCTCAGCTGGATGAGTGCACGACGCCAGATCCACGAGGGACCTCCATGCCCATTGATGTATCCTGGGGAGTGCAAAGCCACAGTCTCTCAAGCCTCTACATTGGGTGGTTTGCCCACTGCTGCATCCTGGGGAGTGCAAAGCCACAGCCTCTCAAGTCTCTACAGTGGGTGGTTTGCCCACTGCTGCATCCTGTGGAGTGCAAAGCCACAGTCTCTCAAGTCTCACAAGTGGGTGGTTTGCCCACTGCTGCATCCTGGGGAGTGCAAAGCTACAGTCTCTCAAGTCTCACAAGTGGGTGGTTTGCCCACTGCTGCATCCTGGGGAGTGCAAAGCCACAGCCTCTCAAGTCTCTACAGTGGGTGGTTTGCCCACTGCTGCATCCTGTGGAGTGCAAAGCCACAGTCTCTCAAGTCTCACAAGTGGGTGGTTTGCCCACTGCTGCATCCTGGGGAGTGCAAAGCTACAGTCTCTCAAGTCTCACAAGTGGGTGGTTTGCCCACTGCTGCATCCTGGGGAGTGCAAAGCCACAGTCTCTCAAGTCTCACAAGTGGGTGGTGTGCCCACTGCTGCATCCTGGGGAGTGCAAAGCCACAGTCTCTCAAGTGGATAACATTCTCCACTGGTTTCTGGAGGGGGCTTTGTGCCCAGAGTGCTTCATCCTGCCAAGGACAGACATAGTGGATGTGTTTCTCCACTGGTTTCTGGAGGGGGCTTTGTGCCCAGAGTGCTTCATCCTGCCAAGGACTGAGGTAGTGGATGTGTTTCTCCACTGGTTCTGGAGGGGGACTGGTGCCCAGAGTGCTTCATCCTGCCAAGGACAGACGTAGTGGATGTGTTTCTCCACTGGTTCTGGAGGGGGACTGGTGCCCAGAGTGCATCACTCACCCCGTGACGGTCCCTGTTGCGTCAGTGCCCCTGACGCTCATGGGCTTGAGTTGGCGGTTCTTGCCCTGTTCAGCGGTGCTTGAGTTGCCGGTCCTTGCCCTGTTCAGCGGTGCTTGCCCTGTTCAGTGGTGCTTGAGTTGGCGGTCCTTGCCCTGTTCAGCAGTGCTTGCCCTGTTCAGCGGTGCTTGAGTTGGCGGTTCTTGCCCTGTTCAGCGGTGCTTGCCCTGTTCAGCAGTGCTTGAGTTGGTGGTCCTTGCCCTGTTCAGCGGTGCTTGAGTTGGCGATCCTTGCCCTGTTCAGCGGTGCTTGAGTTGGCGGTCCTTGCCCTGTTCAGCTGTGCTTGCCCTGTTCAGCGGTGCTTGAGTTGGCGGTCCTTGCCCTGTTCAGCGGTGCTTGCCCTGTTCAGCGGTGCTTGAGTTGGCGGTCCTTGCCCTGTTCAGCGGTGCTTGAGTTGGCGGTCCTTCATTGCCCAGATGGGTTGGGCCTGGCGGTCCTTCATTGGTCAGCTGTGCTGTGGCTGGCGGGGCCCTCCTGGGCAGCTGGGCTGTGGCTGGAGGGCGACGATGGGGCTGGTGGTGGCCTCCTGGGCAGCGACGATGGGGCTGGCGGGGGCCTCCTGGGCAGCAGGGATGATGGCGGTCTTCTCTGCCGTGCTGCTCCTCCCAGACTTGCCGGGTTTCTTCTGGCCCATCCCCACCTTGGGAAGAGTCACAGCTGAGTCCACTCTCCCACCGGGACCCCTGGAAGCGGCTTGGGTGGCTGGAGTCTTCCCCCTCTCCCGCCGGGCACTGGCCAACTTCTGGTGCTTCACCGTGGGGGGACTGGCTGTGCTGTGGCTCCGTGCCACACTGGGTGTCCTGGTGGCCGGTGCACTCCACATACCTGTGACAACAGGCACCACTGGTCCCGGAAATGTTGTGGCTGAGGTGCTAGTTCGGGACCTATGAGTTGGACGGGGGTGGTGGGAAATAGGTTAAGGGTGGACAGGAAAAGTTGTTTGGAGACACTGGGACGGGTTGCTGGAGGGGGTTTGGGAGTGGAGGAAGAGGTGGTGGTTGACGTTTTGTGGCTTTGGGTGCAGGTGCATGCGCTGGAGGCTGTTGTGAGGTGGATGTATGTTGGGTGGGTGTGTGCCTGCGTTTGTGTATCTTTGGATGGGCGTCACAGACACACTGGGAGAGGACACAGGGGACGTGTGAATGGTAGTGGGGTGGTGACTGCACATGAGCGGGGTGTGGTGGTGGGTGTGCTGGTGCGGGACGTAGTGGCTGTAGAGGTAGTGCATGCAGGTGTGAGTGTAGACGAGACTGGGAGGGAGGAGGGAGACGACGAGGAGGGGGACACAGTGGAGGCAGTGGATGTTGGTGTGTCTGTATGTGTGTGATGCTTGCGTGAGTGCCTGTGGGATGTGTGGTGCTTGTTTGTCCGAGCTTCCCTTGTGTGGTGAGGTGTGTGCAGGCTGGTCTGATGGTGTGCTTGGGATAGGCAGAGGTACAGGGGGTTGGGTCTGGGTGGAGGAAGTTGGAGCGGGAGGCTAGACACAGGGACAGTGCCTACCATCAGTGCTGAGGCCAGAGATTGAAAGGAGCGGTGAAGGGCCACCTGACCAGAATGAATGCCCTCCAGGAATGCATTGGTTTGTTGCAACTGCCTTTCTACACCCTGGATGGCATTCAAAATGGTAGACTGCCCAACAGTGAGGGACCTGAGGAGGTAAATGGCCTTCTCACTGAGGGCAGCAGGGGTGACTGGGGCAGGGGCTGAGGTGCCTGGGGCGAAGGTGATGCCCACCCTCCATGGTGAGCGGGCATGGGGCGAAGGCTGAGGGGCTGCTGGGAGGGTGGTGCTGGTAGGGGGGATGGCGGCTGTACCTGTAGAAGTGGGGGGCACAGATGTTGCCGCCACCACAAGGGAGCTCCCATCGGAGGACGAGTCCGTGTCGCTGGTTTCAGCTCCTGTCCCTGCCGTGGTGCTCCCCTCGCCCTGCCGCCCACTGGTGTATTCTGAGTCCGTAGTGTGGCCCTCCATGGCCATGTGGGATGCAGCTCCCTCGTGCTCCGGTGCCACTGCTCCTCCTGATGATGCTATTGCACACAAGAACAGGAAAACCGCAAAAAAAGGGGGGGGGGACAGAAGAAAGACATGTTGAGTGCATGGATTACCGCTACCGTTGGCGGACAAGACAGACACAGAAGCCCCCTGCACTACGTCGCGCTGTTGGGCTTTACAGTGCAATTCCTGGGAAATGGCCTACAAGGCTATGGACGACATATGCACACATAGATGACACAGGTGCATGAATAGCTGTACTTGGCACTCTACAGAGATAGGGTGGGGGGCCACAGGGCCATGCCTTACGGAGGGGCCTCGACCACGGAAGTCGCCCTGGCCTAGGGAAACCCACAGCCCTCCTCCCCCACCCAGGCCCCTCCACTGCGCCCAAAGTCAGCTGAATGGGAGTGTACTCACCCCCTTGTGTCTGCTGTGATGCCCTCAAGAGCCCATCCAACTCCGGGTAGGCCACTGCAAGGATCCTGAATATCAGGGGGGTCATGGTTCGACGGGCACCCCTCCCATGTTGGGAGGCCATCCCCACCTGAGCCTCCGCTGTCTTCTTGCTCCAGCGGCAAATGTCCTCCCATCTTTTCCGGCAGTGGGTGCTCCGTCTGTGGTGGACCCCCAGGGTCCGGACATCCTTGGCGATGGCACACCAAATATCCTTCCTCTGGTGCGCTGACCTACATGAAATGTACAGGGGAAGAAGAGAAGTCATTACCAACTGCGCCGTCAAAGTGAGTGGCCCCCATTCCTACCCTTGCCATGTGGCACATGCACCCACTGTCTTTCATGCACGCAGTACTCTGCCCCCTTCCTTCTTACAACCAGCCCTCTCCACACAGGCATAGCCCATACAACATGCTCCCTGTGTACTTACCTGTTGGTCTGGAGGACCGTAGAGTAGCGTGTACTGGGAGAGGACCCCATCGACAAGCTTCTCCAACTCCTCCGATGTGAAGGCAGGGGCCCTTTCCCCAGACGCACGAGCCATTGTCTCTTCCAGACCGAGGTCACAGCAGCACTTGCAGTGTAGGTCCTCTCCTGTCGAAGATCAGATATCGAGTGATTCAACAGATAGAAAATGGCGGTCACGTCCGCGGCGGTCACGTCCGTGGCGGTGCGTACCATCACCGCCGGCGTACATCGTCATTGGCTCCTGGGACCCATAGGGTCTAATGTTAACCAATGCAGCATTGTGCCGCGGTCTTCGACCGCCTACCGCGACGGTGTACAACGTCAGCCCAGTTACCTCACATCCCATTGTCCCACTTTACAGGTCAGGCAGCTGCCATTTCAGGGGCCCACATGGCCTAATTACCAACTGCGTCACACATACCTAGGCCTAGTCTCAACACATATACAGGCCAGATATTGTGTATGAATGGTGTTCTGTGTAGACTGTGGGTACATACCTCTGAGTTGTTTGACTCTGTGCTCACTGTTGTCCTTCATAGGCACCGTCCGCTGGGACATGTGAGGAGATGGCGGAATCCTCCGGTGTACCGACCGCTGGTGGACCTGTCGACAATGGAGTAAAGAAATTTGATTATTACCTACAGGTTTGACCGTGCCACAATCCAGGAACTGTGTGCACAGTTGGAGCTTTACCTGATGTCAGCAATCCGCCATCCCACAGGAATCCCCCCTCAAGTGCAGGTGCTATCAGTGCTCCATTTCTTTACTAGTGGGTCTTTTCAAACAACAGTGGCCATGGCATCAGGGATGACCCAGCATATGTTTTCAAACGTTTTGTCCAGAGTGTTGTCTGCCCTGCTGAAACACATGCTGAGCTACATTGTTTTCCCTCAGGTGGAGGATTTGCCTACAGTGAAAGGTGACTTCTATGCCCTTGGATATATCCCCAACATCATAGGTGCCATTGATGGGACCCATGTGGCTTTGGTCCCCCCCCCCCACAGGAGTGAACAGGTGTACAGGAACCGGAAGAGTTATCATTCCATGGATGTACAGATGGTATGTTTGCCAGACTAGTACATCTCCCATGTGAATGCCATGTTCCCTGGCTCAGTGCATGACACCTACATCCTGCGGAATAGCAGCATCCCTTATGTGATGGGTCAACTCCAGAGGCACCGTGTGTGGCTATTAAGTGACTCTGGTTACCCCAACCTGTCATGGCTAATGACCCCAGTGAGGAATCCCAGGACCAGGGCAGAGGAACGCTACAATGAGGCCCATGGTCGAACTAGGAGGGTAATCGAGCGGACCTTTGGCCTCCTGAAGGCCAGGTTCAGGTGCCTCCATATGATACGTGGATCCCCATTCTGCTAACCAAAGAAGGTGTGCCAGATCATCGTGGCCTGCTGTATGCTTCACAACTTGCCTTTGCGACGACAGGTGCCTTTTCTGCAGGAGGATGGTCCAGATGGCGGTGTTGTGGCAGCTGTGGAGCATGGGGACAGTGATGAGGAGGAAGCAGAGGAAGAAGACATGCAGAACAGGGACTCAGTCATCCAGCAATATTTCCAGTGAAACACAGGTGAGAATACATTCCTGCCTACTACGTGTACTTTTACACTTCTACCTCTATCCTGTCTGTCGATTTCACCCAGTGTATGGTCACTGAGTTGTCACTTTCCCTTACGGTTTCACAGGTGTGGGTCCCAACGTGTGTCATCTGCTGAGATTCCTCATGGACTAGAGCTGTGTGACATAGGTATGTTGACATTACTATTTCATGAACATTTTGTCACTGTAATTGCAAATTCACTATTTCAAAATCACAGACAGACTCCAGATCTTTTGGTGCTTTAGTTGTGTTTATTTAACTACAAAATATTGGAGGGGAAATTTAAATGGTGAGGGGTGATGGCGGAGGAGTGTCCATGGCAGAGTCCTGTCTATTAGTCTCACAGGTGCATTGCCCATATGGGCATAGGAAGTGGAGCTGGGGCAGTTTCAATATGGACAAGGTGACAAAGTGGGACAGTGGGATGACAATCAGGGTGGTCTAATTTCTTGGCAGGGGTCTTGGTATCGTGCTCTGTTTTGTTCCTGGATCTCAGGGACCGTTTGCGGGGTGGTTCTCCGTCTGCAGGGGGTGGGGTGCTGGTGTGGTGGTCCTGTGGCGGTGCCCCCTGTCCACTAGCGCTGGCGGAGGTGGTGGGCAGTTCATCGTCCATGCTAGTGTCAGGGGCCCCTTGTAGTGCCACAGTGTCCCTCCTGGTGTTCAGTACTTCCTTCAACACCCCTACGATGGTGCCCAGGGCGGAGCTGATGGTTCTGAGTTCCTCCTTGAACCCCAAATACTGTTCCTCCTGCAGGCGCTGGGTCTCCTGAAACTTGGCCAGTACCGTTGCCATTGTCTCCTGGGAGTGGTGGTATGCTCCCATGATGGAGGAGAGGGCCTCGTGGAGAGTGGGTTCCCTTGGCCTGTCCGCCCGCTATCGCACAGCAGACCTCCCATTTCCCTGTGTTCCTGGGCCTCCGTCCCCTGGACCGTGTGCGCACTGCCACTGCCCCCAGGTCCCTGTTGTTGTTGAGGTGGTGGGTTATCCTGGGTTCCCTGTAGTGGTGGACACACATCTGATTGACGTGTCCTGGGGACGGAGGTATGGGCCCGCTGGGTGGGTGCTGTGCTGGTGTTTCCAGAGGGGGGAAGGTCTGTGGTGGCCTGTGCCTGTGTGAGGGGAACCGACTGTCCCGAGGCCCCCGATGGTCCGGGCTGGTCATCTAGATCCAGTTGGACAGAGCTGCTGTCATCACTGTGGGACTCTTCTGTGGGTTGGGTGGAGATGTCTGGACCCTCCTGTCTGGTGATGTTGGGTAGTGGTCCTGCAGGGGTGTAAAGGCATGATTATTGTATCTGTGTGTGTCATGGTGTGCAATGGGTGGGTGACCGTGTACCCCAGTGCTGGCATTCCTGTGTGTGAGCTTGTGCGATGATGGTTTAGGGGGGTGTATGGGTATGTGCAGTGGGCATGCTTTAGTGATGGGTGTCGATGCGTTGTTGTTGCATGCAGGGCTTGGTGTTGGGATGTGTGGTTTGTGATATTGGTACATTTGTGAGGAGTTGGAGTGATAGGGGTGGGGGCGAGGGTGGGGGTATGTGATAGCAGGCAGGTAGGGTGGGGTATGTAATAGTTAAGATTTGACTTACCAGAGTCCATTCCTCCACCGACTCCTGCGAGGCCCTCAGGATGCAGAATCGCCAAGACCTGCTCCTCCCATGTTGTTAGTTGTGAGGGAGCAGTTGGGGGTCCACCGCCAGTCCGCTGAACCGCCTGGTGGTGTCTTGAGACTACGGAACGCACCTTCCCCCGTAGGTCGTTCCACCTCTTCCTGATGTCCTCCTGATTTCTTGGGTGTTGTCCCACTGCGTTGACCCTGTCGACTATTCTTCGCCATAGCTCCATCTGCCTTGCAATTGAGGTGTGCTGCACCTGTGATCCAAATAGCTGTGGCTCTACCCGGATGATTTCCTCCACCATGACCCTGAGTTCCTCCTCCGAGAACCTGGGGTGTCTTTGCCGTGCCATGGAGTGGTGTAGGTGATGTGTGGGGTGGTGTGTGTGGTGATAAGTGTGGTGATATGTAGTGGTGTGTGGTGTTTTGTGCGTGGAAGTAGTGTGGGTGATGGTGTTGTGTGCCTGTGGATGCTAGTTTGTTGATGGTGGTGTCTCTCTCTCGCCTTCTCTCTGTAATTGTGGTCGTAGGGGTTTGTGGGTGATGTGGGTGTGTGTTTTATATTGTATTGGGTGTGTGGGAGTGGTGTGTGTATGTGTATCAGGTGTGTGTATTTGGAATTGTCCAATGTGGTGGTGTTTTGTAGATGTGTGTGTATTTTGAGCGCGGCGGTGTGTACCGCCAATGGAATACCGCGGTTGAAAGACCGCCACGTGGATTTGTGTGTCGTGAAAGTGTGGGAGCATTTCTGTTGGCGTGACGGTGTCAGTTTTGTTTTCGCCAGTTTATCACTGACCTTTGGTGTGGCGGACTTGTGTGGGTGTCTGAATTTTGTCAGATTCCGAGATGTGTGTCATGCTAGCTGAGGCGGAATTCCGCGGCCACGACGGTCTTCTGCACGGCAGTAAGCGGCTTTTACCACCAATGTTGTAATGACCCCCTTAGTCTCTTTTTTGGAGATTTTCTTCACCGGGACGATCCTTCAAATCAGGCCTGGTCGCGGTTGAGACAAGCCGGCGAGGGTTGCCGCGGCAGGTCGGTCCCTCTATGGAGCTTTTTTTTTAAAGTTTTCCAAACATCTCCAAAATTCTGCCTCTTATTCCAGATGTTCCTTTAAGGTTCTTTAGGGGTCCACAGCTCACCCCCAGGTTCCAGAAGCTCTGAGATGATCCTTGGGGGTGTGGACTACAACTCCCAGAATGCACCTAGCACAAACTCCTTTTTGGCCACTGGACAGTGGTCAGCTGGTTGATTTCTTCAGAAGATGGTGCAGGGGACTCTGGTTAGCAATTTTTCACCTGTAGCAAACAGAAAGTCCCTCCTAGAACCAGTTGAAGCCAGGCAAAGTCCTTCTTGTGGTGAAGTCCAAGTGTGCAGCTGGTGCAGTCCTTCAGAGTGCAGGGTCCAGGTGCAGGCCAGGGGTCCAGCAGGGCAGTCCTTCTTCTTCTGTGGGTCTTCCTTATTGAAATCTGATGGGTATCTGAGGTGTGGGTGCAGGTCTGCCAGTTTTATCCTTGCTCCTGGGTGAAAAACAGGGGGGTCCTGGTTCTCCAATCAGGTGCAGGGTCCTTCCCCCTGCGATGACCACTTACTGGGATTTGTGGTAAAAATTAATCCCAGGAGGCAACATTCCTCAAAAATCCATCATGGCTGAAAGTGATTTTTGGAGGTTACATCTCGCTAAGCCCACCCACTGGCGTGACTAAAAATCCTAACCACACCCCTGTCCTGCCCTCTCCTAATCTAATCAAGGGGGCACATAACTGTCTGGGTTTGCAGGATGTGGGGGTGTTGCTGGGTTGCTCCAAGTGTCCTTCTCTGCCTTTGAAGACCGGTCTGGCAGCCCTCCCCTTCCTGCCTCACCATCTGCTGAGGGGAGATCTCCTCCCACAGGCACATCTGTTTGTGTGAAACGAGGCCACTTCACACCTCATCAAGGCAGCCTGGCCAGGCTGCCAGAGGCTGGCCAATCAGAGCACAGCAGCAAAAACACTGCAGGGCTGAAGTTGGCAACTTTTTAGGTAAAGTTTAAAACTCTTTACCTGAACAAGTTATATTAAATCCGACAACTGGAAGTTGTGGGATTTATTATAACAATTAATTTGATACCAGACTCTTTGTATCTGTCACTTAAGGGGACTTTTAAAATTAAAATAAAGTCTCCCCATTCTAGCCTATGGAGACCATTCACTACAATGAGGGAAACAAATTTGTCTGTTTTACCTCACCAGGGCTTATAAAACTATTTTTATAAGGTCCCTGCTTATAATTACATGGCACCCAGCCCTAGGGGCACATATGGCACACCTTAGGGGTGACTTATATGTAAAAATAAGGTCGTTTAAGACTTTGGAACTACTTTTAATTCCAAAGTCGAATTTGCATGTAACTTTAATTTAAAAGCAGCCAGCAAGGCAGGCCTGCCTTTAAAACAACACTGAGCACCTCCACAGTGCACCTATGGGGCACTAACTATGCTGGGGTCCCTAAACCTCCATGCCCTACCATATACGAGGGACTTATAGGTAGGTTAACTTTGCCAATTATAATTCGCCTAATTTGCATATCCACTTTACACAAAGCACTGGCCCTGGGACTGGTAAGCAGTACCCAGGGCACAGCCAAGAGTCAGTAACCACCAGTACCTGTCCAAAAAGTGTGGGGGTGACCAGGGCAAAAAGGTGGACTTTCCTACATCAGCATTGACATCAATGCATCCAAGAACCAAGGCACCCTTCAGGGGGCCAAGGCTCGTCCTTGTAACCAACCTCCCTCCATTGCAGACAGCCTGAGCTTTTGGATTTCCCCCAGTCTAGCACAACAAGATAGCCCCTACTGGTGCTTTAAGCTTTTCAGCACTACAATTTCATTTAATCTTTAGAAAATCATAACACCGGTTTTACTTCTTGGATTTCTGTTGTTTTGGTTTTGTTTTGTCCATAAAAATAAAAGCTTTTGCTCTGTGGGGTATATTGTAGTGTTTTCACTGTTACTGTTTGGATTGTTGCACACATAATTTACACATTTCCTCTTAAGTCTGCTTGCTCTGTGCCAACCTACAAGGAAGTGAGCACAGTTTAATTTAGAGTGTGTTGGTGACTTACTCTGACTAGGACTGTGGTCCCTGCTTGGACAGGGTGCATACTTCTCCCAACCAGAAACCCAATTTCTAACAAGCAGTGAATAATTCATGGGACTGAGCAGGCCAAAGATTGTTCATTACTAAAACAGACTCTAGAAGAAGGATATTCAAAGGACCACCATCCAAAACATTGACCGAGCAAGATCATTATGAATGGAATTGGATTGCAGCAGCAATAAATTCTGGGCCTGAGATAAACAGACCATGCAGCTCCTGGTGTTAATATCTTCCATCGTGAAATTGCCGGCTTTAAAAGAAGTTGATCACGTTTACAATCAAAAATAAAAGAGAAGCATGTGACAGTAGTAGCTCTGCCAGAATCGTGGGCATGTGAACAGTATTATCATGAATAGATATCTGTCACCGAGAAAACGATTGCCTGATTAAGAAAATTGAATTGAAATATTTTACTGTACTGATATTTTTAAATGGGTGATTTCAATGCTAAAATGTCCTGCCAGAAACCTCCAGAAGAACTACAAGCCTACATAAACATGTCATGCATACCAAGCCAAATATGATTGCTCAGGAAATTGTGCTAAATTACACTAAGTAATAAAAAGACACAAATAACTCACTAATGACACTTTTGAAAATATGAGAACAGCCTCACTTATTTTTTGATTATTGCTGATATGGTGGTACGGGATCAAGCACTGAGTGATCACAGATCATAGAATTTTGTTTACAACCTCATGTGAATAACTGTGAAAAATGGGTTTATAGCCCTAACTGTTCACTGTAAGAATGAAATAAGGATTGTGTGGTCACCAAAATTCGAGGTGCAACGTCACATGTTGATTCATGCTCTGTTATTAGCTTATATTGCTCACAAAACAAAAGAAATAATAGCAGAGGCGGCTCATTGAATGGGGGTGGTAGGGCGAGATGGATGGGACGGGGTTGAGGGAGTTAAAAAAAAAAAAAAATAACAAAAAAAAACACTTACCTTCTCCTTTGGAAAATGCTGTTTGTCTCCCCCCATCCTCATCCTCTTCCTGGCAGCACACAGGCTCACCAGCCTGACAGCAGCCTCGTGATTGGTCTGAGAGGCCTGCTTTGACGCTGAGATTGGGAGTGGGAGCCTGTGCATGTTCTCCACTCAGTTGTGCAAAACAGACGGATAGAGAACAAGCAAAGTGTGCAAATCTGTCACACAGACATGCGCACTTTATGGTGCACATATTCCTCCTCCAGCCCTCATACGGCACTCTCCAACCCTGCCCCGCCCCCTTACTCCCAGGAAAAATAAAATAATAACATAGCGTTATTATCATTTTATTTTTCCTTTTGCCAAAATCCAGTGGGGCAACGCTCCTCCACCTTAGTGGTGGAGCGCTGCTGAATAATAGTAGATTATGAAAGAATTGTAGAAGAATTAGGATTAAAGGTTAACATACTTAATATTAGGGCATGGTCAAAAATCGTACAACCATGTTCAGCCACGAACATGGCGAGAGCAAAATTAACTAAGAATATTAGGGGTGTTTTCAAATTAGATCAAACATTGAGGGGCCCATTAAAGAAGCAGTATAGGAATCAGTGTAGGTATGACGTTAGTCACTTAGTGCAACAGTAACGTCCGACTATCACCAAGTGGAGAGGACACATGAAATGCCTTGTTCCTTTGGTTATGTGAATAACTTAGAACATAACTTTGCTTGCTAAATATCAAAGTTGTATCATGTGTTTGAGATACAATGCTGATGCCATGGGAGGAATGTAGTCAAATCAAGTCTGGCCTACAAGCATCATATTCTGTACTGTGAACTGAACTTTTTATGTATAAACTTTTGCACCTTTCACTTTTATTACATTAATCGCCTTGAATAACCCTTTTTCAAAAGAAAGGAATATATGCCTGATCACATGATGGGATAATATAATAACATGCTTCTCTTACCTTGCATAACTTATTTTTTAGAGATGATGCTGCTGGTAACAATCAAATGTGAACATACGTTGTAGTTACTTATCTTATGTTGTTGTACTATGTTCTCAGGAACATATCTACTTCTTCTAATATATGCATAGGGTATTTTATGTGTTTTTATATACATAGAAACAAACATGTCATTTTAATACTAGTTATACTATTAGTTTGTACATCATGATAGCATTTTCATCAAAATCTGTCTTTGAAATGTTTGTTTTGCTGTTCTTTTGGCAATAATTGTACTACTGTCTCTTTTTACCTTGTAACAATTGTACTGCTCGCCCAACGCTTTCAATGGAGCACGAACTTTCGAATTTACAACCGATAACCATACACCGAGATTGAAACGGATATTTGACACACACATGCTCCCCACTGTCCAATTCTTTGGTTTCTTGTCAAATATATTATGATTTATTCAGGGCTCAATGATAAAAAGATGGCTGAACCCAACATTTTGTTTTGTCAGGTGTCTGATATAGGCACATACAATAGACTTTGTGCTATTGCCAATAAGGTTAGTGACATGGGGTCCATTTTGTCAGTGGTATCTTCATCTTAGAAGAAGGGGCTAAATGAATCTTCCTTCGTGTAATCCTCGAAATACTTTGAATAAAAAATACAGTAAACTCTGAGGATATCGAAAGGCTTTACATGAAAGTTAAAGATGAATAGGATAACTTCTAGCCAAGGTCCTGCCCTTAATAAAAGCATTGGCAATCCTTATCCTTTTGGCTTTGGCGGAGGACGAAAAATATTCAATCTTCAGCAACACTGAGAACTGGTACCACTAAGACGCCAGAAAAAAACTTTGCTCGTTCAGAAAAACTGTGCATCTTGGGCACCGGGAGAGCAGTATCAAACCTGTACATATTTCTTGATCGTCGCTGTCATTGCCTGCACCTTGTGCTTTCATTTGTTCACCCTTCGTTCTCCAACTTACTGTTTTAGCAGTATTCAGGATGTGAGATGTATTATATTTGCTTCTCTTCTGCAGTTTTATCCATTTGCCTATGTCTGCTCTGACAATTTAGAAATAGCCACCCTATATTGGATGCAGGTATACTGGAGAGCAGTAAAGAAAGGGGTAAAAAAAAATAAAAAAAATGTAAATCAAATTAAGACTTGATGCTTGTGGCAGAATATTCAGGTTTGAACAGCCACATCCAACACTATATGATATCACATATGCCTTAAGAGAAGGAGGCAAAGAGGTAAAAAAACATATTTAAAGTAAGAGGGCCCCTGAAATCGGATACGTGACAGCCAAACCAGGAAAATCTCATAAAGAGGTGAAAAATCCAGATTTTTCTTTAACTGCAATAATGGTAGATGCTCTTTTTTAACTCCCTCTTATGCACAAAGGCGTAACTTGCTCAGTAAGATTGGAAGGTGGGGGTGAGCTTCACATTTTCCAACAATCCGACTGCCATATAATATGTAAATACATTGTACGACAAGCAGAGTGCATGAGTGGGGCTTACGGGGCATTGGAAGGGGAGAGAAAATCGGAATGGTACGAGTACTAAGAGAGAAAAAACTATATTTTGTGAAATAACCAATATTTTTGAGGGACTTTCAAAACACAGAGGGCGAGAGTGTGTGTGCGTTTGCCCGCCTGCATCCACACATTAGTGGTGAAATCTGACAGACATCTCATCATACCCGACTGAAAGCACCTGTACCCAACTATTTATCATAAAATACATAAATTGGGGGGTGTAACACCCCAAACACTGTCCTGAAGCTATGCCCCTGCTTATGCACTGTGTAATTTAAAGTAGTTTCAAGTAGTTATCTATAGAAGATCTCAGTGGCCAACAGTGAAAACATTGAATTGGGAGATAAGTCAAAATAACCTGCATTGTTAGACACAAAGGAAGTCTATAAGACTTCTTAGATATTTAGGCCCATATTTATACTGCCGCATTTGCGCCACTTTTTGACGCAAAAGCGGCGCAAACTTCCAAAATACAATTGTATTTTGGAAGTTTGCGCCGCTTTTGCGTCAAAACATGACGCAAATGCGGCGCTAAAGAAGTATAAATATGGGCCTTAGTGAGCATTTTAAGAGCTGGCTCGGTCAGCACACATAACTGTCTTTCAATGGGCTGCACACATACAGGACAAATGAGGGGTAAAACTCATACGGTAGTGAGACATCATTTTAGGAATGTCAAATGTTCTGTCTACAACTGTAAGTTTTCAGGATGAGAACAATGTATATTATTTTCATAGATTAAATACATGAATATTAAAGAGGGAGTTCTATTACGATTTGCTGCCATCACAGAGATGGTGGCCTGCTAGGATCAGCGGACCACCATGTCTGAGATTGCTTTTAAAAAATGATTTTTTTTAAAATGCAGCCTTTTTTTTCTTAAAGGAAAACAGGATGCATTTAAAAAAAAAAAAAAAAAAAAAGTTTTACAAACTTTTTTAAGCCTAGACAGTGGTTCATGGGACCATTACTTACGCTTAAAAGATGTTTTTTGTATACATTCATAAAGGGGAAAGGGTCCTTTGGGGACCTCTTCACATTTGTGAATGGGTTACTGTTAGACATTGGGTTTGTGGTTGGCTAGAGTATGCACCTAAGCCAGGCAGAATCCACCCACTCTAGTCAGGGCAAGGGAGTTACACGTCCAAGATAAACCCTGCTCACTCCCTTGGTAGCTTGGCATGAGCAGTCAGGCCTATCCCAAAGGCAATCTGTAAAGCGTTTGCACAACACACACAACACATGTGATGCACTATCCCCACCACAAAGGAAACACAACACCAGGTTATATTAAAATAAACTGTATTGTACACAATGCAAATATTAGACCAAACACAACAAGCCAGTAATATCCTGCTACCCAAGCAGTTGTCAGAAAGTTACACAATAGTGACTCTGCAGAACCAGCAGTAGTCACACATAACACACAGGTTACTTATTATTCTACAACATATGAGTAGTCAGGAATCACATTACAAAAGAAATGCACTTGTCATTAAAGATCATGAATGCCTATACCAAGAGAATTAGCAAACACATGGCAAATCATAAAACATATCAGCATGCCATGCCCATAAAAGGAACATTGGCAAACATATATGTAACACATCATAGAAATAGGCAGGTTAACATATAAATCAATAATGTCCATACCAGGAACATAAGAAAAATGTATGTCCTTTACAAAGTACCTGTTTTTATGATGAAAGGCGATTTCAGTGCCCAGAAGAACAAAAAAAGGGACCCCTTGGCGCTCCACTGTGCTAAACGGGGGCCTCACTGTAATCTTTGGGTGAGGGGGTGGCATGCGCCCCCTCCTGCTTTTATAATGGGCCCCTCCTGGGGCCTGCAATTGACGGGGGCCACCCACAGCCTCAACTGGCCCTCCAGAGGGAGGCCAAAGTGCACAACACCTATGGGCCCCAAGGAAGACCTGCGGCGCAGGAAGCCTTTGGTGAGTCTTCCACCCGCCTGTTTTTTCAGCAGATTAATCAGGGCTTCCGATGGGGCAGGGGAGCCTCCGATGAGGCTTCCTTTCCCGCCCGATCCTCACAGCAGACTCGCTGGGCTGCAGTGGTGATCAGCCTTAAGTAAGGGTCGTCTCATGACCCGGGGGCACTCCTCAGAGCGTGCTCCACCCATCTTCATGCCCCGGGGGCACAGGGTACAGCGTGTCTCCAACTGGCTTGGAAATTAGCCCAGCCCGGGTCACGGCGGTGAAATGAGCACAGGGGGACACGTCTGCACGGCCGGGTGAAAAGGAGTTGGCAAAGCACTTACGAAGCACTGGGGGGGGGTCAAATGCAGCACTCATGAGGCGCTAGGGACCAAAGTAGAGCACTTAACAAGACGCTGGGGTCCAGCAGGGACCACCCAGGCAGCACTCCTCACACGCTGCCAGCAGACAGTTGCAGGAGTATAGGGGCCACAGCAACCTCCCACTGGGGGACATAGTACACAAGAAGCACAGGGTGGCAGGGCCCAGCAGCAGGCCAGCACAAGGTGAATGCAGTCAGTTGGCAGTCCTTCCACATAACCAAGCAGGTCACAGATCCGCACAGCAGCAGCAGTCCATGGCGGTTCCTGGTGAGTCCCTCCAGCATTCTGTGTCCAGTTCCAAAATGTCACCAAATTGTGGGGAAAACTCCCCTTACTTATACTCAGTTTTACAGTGTGCTAGCAAAGAAGGGGAGAGGAGGTTCCAGCCAGTTACAACTGGTTCTGGGAGTGCCCCCTCTCTCCTCCAGCACAGGTTCTAAACATCACTTCTCTCAGCCCAGGAAGACTATTCAGTATGCAGATGCACCTCTATGACACCTCCACCCTCTCTGTGTACAGGCTGTCTGAAAAGTATGTACAAAACCCTACTGTCACTCTGCCCAGGCGCGTATTGGAGTCAAGCTGAAAAACACCAGAGTCGTAGGCACAGAGAAATGCTCACTTTCCATAAGTGAAATTCTGTAATAGTAATAAAAAATCCACCTACATCAGTAGGCAGCATTTCTCACTACCATTACACCCATACCAAACATGCCTACGCTACCCCTCATCAATCAGACATTGACCCATTGACATAAGACAGGGCATTTCTAATGCAATTCCTATGGGAAGGCAGCACTCACAGCAGTGAGAAACCAAATAGGTTGTTTGTCACTACCAGGGCAGGCCACGCAAACAGACACATGTCCTGCCTTCTACATACATAGCACCCTGCCCATAGGGCTAGCTAGGGCCTACCTTAGGGGTGACTTACATGTAGTAAAAGGGGAGTTCCGGGCCTGGCAAGAAAATTTAGTTGACAGTTCCGTGTGGCAGAAAACTGTGCACGCAGGCCCTGTGCTAGCAGGCCTGAGACAGGTTTGAAATGCTACTTCAGTGGGTGCTGCAAGAAGCGCTGCAGGCCCACTAGTAGCATGTAATTTTCAGGTCCTGGGTATAGAGATACCACTGTACAAGGGACTTACAGCTAAATTAAATATGTCAATTAGGTATAAGCCAATCATACCAAATTTGGAAGGGGGAGCACCTCTGTTACGTAGGCTCTCATTATTCTAATGAGACTTCTGGATTTTAAGCGGCAGAATCGCCTGCAGAGTGGAAGTCTGAGTCTGACCCACTACAGGTGACGCCTGTCACCCCAATCAGGGTTTTGCTCTGGCTAACTAGCAGTGCCTCATCTCTACCCAAGGGCAGGGATGATTAGGCAGACAAGCGCATGACATAATTGATTTCTCAGGGAAACCGTGGTCACTCAGGTCTCATCCTTTTTCTCTCAGTTACATTAGTCTCACATACACAATGGCAAACAGAGGCAGTATATGTTTCAATAAGATTATAATGAAGCAACTGCATCTTGGATAGCAAAGCATGGACTGCAATAACCAGGACGATACAGCATGACAAAATTAAAATTGTGACAAGGACAGTAAAGCATAGAAATAACGCTACCATATTGTCACTATATTCAACAGACAAATTCCTACCTAGGCTATAATAGAGCATAGCATGTTAAGCTCTAATTCTGCCCTTCAGGTTCCGCTGGGATGACATCATCCCCCATACCTGAGCAAAGGCCTGAAGTATGCATAAGCAGCTGTAGCGAAGCGTTCAGGGATCAGCATACAGTTGTGGTTCTCTGGCTGAAATATCCCTCTAACGTGTAGGGGACAGGGAAGTGTTTTTATATAAAAACAGCTGGTGTTCTGAGAAAATGTCCCTACATAAGGATGTGTGTTTTTCTGTGAATGTCAGGGACAAAACTTGTACCACATTCACCGGCAACCTACAACTACAGCCTTGAAAGAAGCAGAGAGTAAGCAAGAATGTCTATTTTGAGAACGTAGTGCTGGCCTAGGCAAAACAGCTAGATAGAGAGAAATAAAACAAGACCACAAAAGTGGCCTATTGTTAGAATAATAAACAAAGCTGAATAAAATATATCTAGGTTAAAGCGCACAGCGGCAGGCCTAGTATGCTAAAATAACATGCATGGAGCTCTAACTAAAATGGCTATACAACACCTTCACTTTAGCACTGATCAGCAGTGATAAAGTGTTCAGAGTCTAAAGGCCAACAGCAAGAGTTCAGAAACAATAGGAGGAAGGAGGCAAAAAGTCAGGGGATGAACCTGTCAAAAGGTCCAGGTCTAACAGTTACCATTACCTTTGTGTAATTGCTAAAATATTAATATTTTGCAACTTGTTTTCTGTTGTACAAAACTAATACACACCACAAAGAAGCAGTACTTGAAGGGACACTCTAAACACACCCCTTCCAAAAACATACTTGACATTGTTTCTTAAACCCACTTAATGATTAATAAAAACATTTCCAAATTGTTAATTGGGATTAGTACATTTGAAAATGGGTTTTAGAATTTATGTGATTGACCCAGCCACATCCTGAACTACCTGAAGATGGTTCTTTTTCTTTGTTCATTCCAGCACAGTACCCTAGTGCCTTTTGTATTCAAAGGTTTTTAAATTTACTATTGAGAGGGTTCATTCTATGAATGATGAAAATACATCTCAGAAGGGGGGCAGACAAAGGGGGTCATTCTGAGCCTGGCGGTCGGTGATAAAGCGGCGGCCAACCCGCCAACAGGCTTGCGGTTCCAAAAATGGAATTCTGACCCTGGCGGGCACCGCCAACACAGCCCGCCACATTACCACTCCGACCGCCACAGCGGGACAGACAAACAGCGCGGCGGTCACCGCCAACAGGCAGGCGGCAGACAAAGTACCACCCACCCTATCACAACTCACCAATCCGCCACCTCATCCGGGGCGGGAGACCCGCTGATAAAAACACGGCGGAAACAGACTACGAACGGGAAAACGCTCACCTCTATACACTCCACGAGGACGGAGGACAGCATGGAGCCCGAATTACACATCCTACCCGCTCTCGTCTACCTGCTCATCTACCACGAGTACGAACTCCGGCGCAGACGACAACGGTGAGTACCGCACCTACGACACAGGGGAGGGGGGGAGGAGGAAGGGTTACGGGCACACACATACGCATCACACCCACCCCCCAACTATCTACACACCAATGCAGAGCACCAAGTCAAAGTTACCCCACCCAAACCCCCCGGAATAACGAAAAGATATGATTCAAGTGAGAAACAACATTTATGTACAAAATAGGTTCATTGAAGACATGGCAAAATAGGAAAATGATGGAAAAATTATCTAATGTAAACATTGCGTGACCGAGAAATAGAGGCAGAAAGTCCCGCACAGTCACCGAAATTGCAAATGTCCGTGGGCCGAAGTGTATCAACACATGGGCAAAGCCCACACAGGAGACCTGAGTCCGTTGGAGAGAACACTGCAGGGGCATCACATGACAAAACTACAGGCACCTCAGGGGGAAGGGAAGGGGGGGCACCACAGCCACATGAGTCCATGACACCAGATCCAAGAAGGGGCCACCATGCCCATCGTCCAATCCTGGGTAGTGCAAAGCCACAGTCTCTCAAGTCTCTACAGTGGCTGGCTTGCCCACTGTCATATCCTGGGGAGTGCAAAGTCATAGTCCATCAAGTGGATAACAGTCTCCACAGGCAATGGAGGAGGCAGGGTGGGCCGAGTGCAGCGTGAACATTAGCACGACACAGAACCGGCACAGTCATTGGCCCAGCGGTGCATGAGACGGCGGGGCCCAGCGGAGCGGTGCGTGACAGGAAGGGCCCAGCGGAGCGGTGCCTGAGATGAAGGGCCCAGCGGAGCGGTGCTTGACAGGAAGGGCCCAGCGGTGCGGTGCTTGACAGGAAGGGCCCAGCGGAGCGGTGCTTGAGATGGCGGGGACCAGCGGAGCGGTGTCTGAGATGAAGGGCCCAGCGGAGCGGTGCTTGACAGGAAGGGCCCAGCGGAGCGGTGCTTGAGACGGCGGGGCCCAGCGGAGCGGTGCTTGACAGGAAGGGCCCAGCGGAGCGGTGCTTGACAGGAAGGGCCCAGCGGAGCAGTGCTTGAGATGGCGGGGCCCAGCGGAGCGGTGCCTGAGATGAAGGGCCCAGCGGAGCGGTGCTTGACAGGAAGGGCCCAGCGGAGCGGTGCTTGAGACGGCGGGCCCAGCGGAGCGGTGCTTGACAGGAAGGGCCCAGCGGAGCGGTGCTTGAGACGGCGGGGCCCAGCGGAGCGGTGCCTGAGATGAAGGGCCCAGCGGAGCGGTGCTTGACAGGAAGGGCCCAGCGGAGCGGTGCTTGAGACGGCGGGGCCCAGCGGAGCGGTGCTTGACAGGAAGGGCCCAGCGGAGCGGTGCTTGACAGGAAGGGCCCAGCGGAGCGGTGCTTGAGACGGCGGGGCCCAGCGGAGAGGTGCCTGAGATGAAGGGCCCAGCGGAGCGGTGCTTGACATGAAGGGCCAAGCGGAGCGGTGCTTGAGACGGCGGGGCCCAGCGGAGCGGTGCTTGACAGGAAGGGCCCAGCTGAGCGGTGCTTGACAGGAAGGGCCCAGTGGAGCGGTGCTTGAGACGGCGGGGCCCAGCGGAGCGGTGCCTGAGATGAAGGGCCCAGCGGAGCGGTGCTTGACAGGAAGGGCCCAGCGGAGCGGTGCTTGAGACAGCGGGGCCCAGCGGAGCGGTGCTTGACAGGAAGGGCCCAGCGGAGCGGTGCTTGACAGGAAGGGCCCAGCGGAGCGGTGCTTGAGACGGCGGGGCCCAGCGGAGCGGTGCCTGAGATGAAGGGCCCAGCGGAGCTGTGCTTGACAGGAAGGGCCCAGCGGAGCGGTGCTTGAGAGGAAGGGCCCAGCGGAGCGGTGCTTGACAGGAAGGGCCCAGCGGAGCGGTGCTTGAGACGGCGGGGCCCAGCGGAGCGGTGCCTGAGATGAAGGGCCCAGCGGAGCGTTGCTTGACAGGAAGGGCCCAGCGGAGCGGTGCTTGACAGGAAGGGCCCAGCGGAGCGGTGCTTGAGACGGCGGGGCCCAGCGGAGCGGTGCTTGACAGGAAGGGCCCAGCGGAGCGGTGCTTGACAGGAAGGGCCCAGCAGAGCGGTGCTTGAGACGGCGGGGCCCAGCTGAGCGGTACCTGAGATGAAGGGCCCAGCGGAGCGGTGCTTGAGACGGCGGGGCCCAGCGGAGCGGGGCCTGTCTTGGCGGGGCCCTCTTCAGCGGTGCCTTCCTGCACGGCGGGGCCCTCTTCAGCGGTGCCTTCCTGCACGGCGGGCCCTCTTCAGCGGTGCCTTCCTGCACGGCGGGGCCCTCTTCAGCGGTGCCTTTCAGGACGGCGGGGCCCTCTTCAGCGGTGCCTTCCTGCACGGCGGGGCCCTCTTCAGCGGTGCCTTTCAGGACGGCGGGCCCTCTTCAGCGGTGCCTTCCTGCACGGCAGGGCCCTCTTCAGCGGTGCCTTTCAGGACGGCGGGGCCCTCTTCAGCGGTGCCTTTCAGGACGGCGGGGCCCTCTTCAGCGGTGCCTTCCTGCACGGTGGGGCCCTCTTCAGCGGTGTTTGTCCTGTAATTCCAGGGAGTCTGACCTGGGCAGGACTCCCTGCTCAGTCGCCCTCCGACCGTGCAGTTGCTGGACCCTTCGGTGACGGTGTCCTGAGCCCTTTGGTGTCCTCCCTCACAACCGGGATGGGGCTTGTGGGGCCCTCCTTGTCCGCGCTCCTGCTGTCTGACTTCTCCGCCCTGCTGCCTTTGCCCTCCTTCGCTGTGGCTCTCTGGGCCTTGCCTCCCCTGGATGTTGTGGCAGGTGAAGTGTCCGAACTTTGGTCCTTGGGGGCAGCCGTGGCACTCCTCCCGCGGCGGCCCCTCACTTTCCGGGTCCTCTTTCCAGGGGGGGGGCTGGCTGTCCCCTTGCTGCTGACCGATGTCTCACTGCTGGCAAAGGGGGGACTCCAAAATCCATGGACTACGCTTACACGTGAACCCGGGCTGGTGGTGGCTGAGGTGCTCTTGGGACTCTTAGCAGATGGAGGGGGTGGGTCAGGTGAGGGAAAGAGGTCAAGATTGGAGAGGTAACACTTTTTAGGACCAAGGTAAAAGGTAGGTGCAGTGGTTATGGGAGTGGAGGAAGAGGAGGTGGTTGTAGGAGAGTCAGGTGTGCTGTCCTTGGGTGAAGGTGCATGGACCGGAGGCTGTCGTGAGGTGGTTGGCTGTTGGGTGGGTGGCTGCCTGCGTTTGTGTGTCTTGGAAGAGGGGGTGACAGACACAGTGGGAGAGGACACAGGGGACGTGTAAACGGCAGTGGGGGTGGTGACTGCACGTGTGCAGACTGTACTGGAGGGTGTGCTGTTGATGGGTGTACTGGCTGTTGGTGGTGTGCATGCAGGTGTGAGTGGCGACGTCACAGGGAGGGAGGAGGGAGACGAGGAGGTGGGGGACACAGAGGTGGTAGTGGCTGTTGGTATGTCTGCATCTGGGTGTTGCTTGGGTGAATGTTTGTGTGATCTGTGGTGCTTATGTCTGGAAGAGCTGCCCTTGGGTGTTGAGGTGTGTGCAGGCTGGTCTGATGGTGTGGATGGGATAGGCAGATGAACAGGAGACAGAGACAGGGTGGAGGCAGTGAGAAGAGGGAGGCTGGAAACAGGGACAATGGCTGCCGTCAGTGCTGAGGCCAGAGAATTGAATGATCGTTGATGGGCAGACTGACCCGAATGAATGCCCTCCAGGTATGCATTGCTATGATGCACCTCCCTCTCTACCCCCTGGATGGCATTCAAAAGGGTAGTCTGCCCAACAATGATGGTCCTCAGGAGGTCAATGACCTCCTCACTGAGGGCAGCAGGGGTAACAGTGGCAGGGCCTGAGGTGCCTGGGGCGGAGGAGACGCCCGCCTTCTTGGGCGAGCGGGCACGGAGCGTAGGCTGAGGGGCTGCTGGGAGGGCGGAGCTGGTGCGCTGGGTGGCGGCTGTACCTGTAGAGGCGGGGGCACGGATGTTGCCACCACCGCTAGGGAGCTCCCTTCCGAGGACGTGTCGGTGTCGCTGGTTTCACCACGGCTCCCCGTTGTGAAGCTCCCCTCGCCCTCCGTATCACTGGTGGCCTCGGTGTCTGTGCCATGGCCCACCGGGGCCTTGTGAGTCGCAGCTCCCTCGTGCTCCGGTGCCAAGTCTCCTCCGCCTGATGATGCTGAAGCACACATGCACAAGAAGATAAAGAAAAAGGGTGGGGGAGACATAATAAAAGGTTGAGTACATGCATTGTCAACACCGTTGGCGGAGAGGACAGACACAGGAGCCTCATGCACTAAGCCGCGCAATCGGGGTACACTACTGAGTACTTGTGACTGGGCCAACAGGTCTAGGGACAACAAACGCGCACATGGGTGATGCAGGACCATGGCTAGCTGTACCTGGTACCGTACAGAGGTTGGGGGCGGGGGCACAGGGCCATGCCTAAAGGAGGGGACTACACTACAGAAAGCGCCCTGGCCTAATGTCACCCACAGCCCTCCTCCCCCACCCAGACGCCTCCACTGCGTGTAAAGATAGCTGAATGTGCTGGTACTCCCCCCCTTGTGTCTGCTGTGATGTCGTCACGCGCCCATCCAAATCGGGGTAGGCCACCGCCAGGATCCGGGACATCAGGGGGGTCAGGGTACGACTGGCACCCCTCCTAGGTTGGGAGGCCATCCCCAGCAGTGACTCGGCGGTCTTCCTGGTCCAGCGGCGGATGTCCTCCCACCTCTTGCGGCAGTGGGTGCCCCGTCTGTTGTGGACCCCCAGGTTCCTGACTTCCTTGGCGATGGCACGCCAAATGTCGATCTTCTGATGGGCGCTGACCTATTTGACATGTACAGGGTGGAAATTGAAATATCATCAATTTTCCGCATGATAGATGCGATTGGCCCCCCCTCCCCAACCTTGCCATGT
Organism: Pleurodeles waltl; assembly: GCF_031143425.1. NCBI lineage: Eukaryota > Metazoa > Chordata > Amphibia > Caudata > Salamandridae > Pleurodeles > Pleurodeles waltl. The sequence goes on along the minus strand of NC_090446.1, from coordinate 1,090,916,349 downwards.
GGCACATGCTCTCATCTGTCGTGCCTTGCACTCCTCATTCGCTCCCCACCCCACCATCTTACATCCACCATACACAACCCAGGCATAGCCCATTCAACGTGCACACAGTGTACTTACCTGTTGGTCTGGAGGACCGTAGAGTCGCGCATACTGGGGCAGGACCCCATCCACAAGTTTCTCCAACTCTTCTGTCATGAAGGCAGGGGCCCTTTCCCCAGTCGCAGCAGCCATTGTATCTCCCAGACCGAGGTCACAGCAGCACTTGCAGTATAGGTCCTCTCCTGTGGATGATCAGGTCTCGAGTGATTAATCAGATAGAAAATGGCGGTCACGCCCGCGGCGGCGCGTACCGCTGCGGTGCGTTCCGCGACCGCCGGCACAGCTAGTCATTGGCCCGTGAAACCCATAGGGTTCGATGTTAACCAATGCGGCTTTGCGCTGCGGTCTTCGACCGCCTACCGCCACGGTGTGTCACACCAGCGCATTGACCTCACATCCCATTGTCACACTTCTCAGGTCAGGCAGCCGCCATTACAAGGGACCACAGGGCTTAATTACTACTGCGTCACACAGGCCTAGGCCTTGCATTGCCACTCATACAAGCCATTCAATGCATTGACAATCGTGTACTGTGCAAGCTGTAGTTACGTACCTGTGGGTTGTTTGACTCTGTGCTCCATGTTGTCCTTCCTAGGCACCGTCCACTGGGACTTGCGAGGAGAAGGATGAATCCTCCCGTGTACCGACCGCTGGTGGACCTGTCGACAATGGAGGAACGTCATATAATACTTCGATACCGACTTGACCGAGCCACTATACATAAACTGTGTGCCCAGCTGGAGCCAGCACTGATGTCCCCCATCCGCCAACCCACAGGAATTCCCTCTCTGGTGCAGGTTCTGTCAGTCCTCCATTTCTTGGCAAGTGGGTCTTTTCAGACAACAGTGGCCATGTCATCAGGGATGTCTCAGCCTATGTTTTCAAAGATTTTGTCCAGAGTGTTGTCTGCCCTGACGAAATACATGCGGAGCTACATAATTTTCCCTGAGGAGGGTGATTTGGCCACTGTGAAGGCTGACTTCTATGCCCTTGGACATATCCCCAACATCATTGGTGCCATTGATGGGACCCATGTGGCCTTAGTACCCCCAAAAGACGATGAGCAGGTGTACAGAAACAGGAAAAGTTACCATTCTATGAATGTCCAGGTGGTCTGTTTGGCTGACCAGTACATCTCCCATGTAAATGCCAAGTTCCCTGGGTCAGTGCATGACGCGTATGTTATGCGAAATAGCAGCATCCCCTATGTGATGGAACAGCTACAGAGACACCGTGTGTGGCTAATTGGTGACTCTGGTTACCCCAACCTGCCGTGGCTACTGACCCCAGTGAGGAATCCCCGGACTAGGGCAGAGGAACGGTACAATGAGGCCCATGGGCGATCTAGGAGGATTACAGAAAGGACCTTCGGCCTCCTGAAGGCCAGGTTTAGGTGCCTGCATATGACAGGGGGATCCCTCATGTACTCACCAAAGAAGGTGTGCCAGATCATCGTGGCCTGCTGTATGCTTCACAATCTTGCATTGCGACGCCAGGTGCCTTTTCTGCAGGAGGATGGTCCAGATGGTGGTGTCGTAGCAGCTGTGGAGCCTGTGGAGAGTGAAGAGGAGGAAGACGACGGGGACGACACGGACAACAGGGACACGGTCATACAACAGTATTTTCAGTAGCACCCAGGTAAGAATCCCCCACGTCATTTTACATTTACTTCTGGCCTCCTGCATCTCTACTTTCTGTGTTTCCCCCCAGTTCCTTTCAACTGAATTGTGACTTTCCCTTGGCTTTTCAGAGCTGTATGACCCACTGCGTGACTTCTGGTTTGTTCGGCAATGGAGTAAAGCAAATTGACATTGGTATGTTGTCATCACCAAGTAACTGCACATTTTTGACCCGTTATGCATAATACATTTGTTAAGCAGACTCCTGAGTGTTTTATGTGCAATAAGTGATTTATTTAAAGTGCTACATATAGGTCCATGATAGTAAAACTGTGATGGGTGGGGGTGGAGTGATGTCCATGGCAGAGTCCAGTTCTCGGTCGCACAGGTGCATTGTCCATATGCCTGTGGAAGGATGGAGCAGGGGCAGTTCAAGGTTGGACAGGGTGACGATGTGGGACAGTGGTATGACATCCGGGGGGATCTTAGGCTGGCGGGGGTCTTGGCATCCTACTCTGTCTTCCTTTGTGATCTCAGGCTCCTCTTGCGGGGTGGTTGATCTTCAGCAGGAGGTGGGGTTCTGGTGGCCCGTCGTTGTGTGGGGGCCTCCTGTCCACTAGCGCCGGCGGAGGTGGTAGGCTGTTCCTGGTCCGGGCTGGTGACAGGGGCCCTTTGGGGTGCCACATGGTCCCGCAATGTGGTGACTATTAGGTTCAGGGCCTGGACGATGTTCCTGAGCTCCTCTCTGTACCCCATGTACCGTTCCTCCTGCTGTGCCTGGATCTCCTGGAACCTGGCCATTACCGTCGCCATCGTCTCCTGGGAGCGGTGGTATGCTCCCATGATGGTGGTGAGGGCCTCTTGGAGAGTCGGTTCCCTGGGCCTGTCCTCCCCCCCCTGTCGCACTGCAGCCCTCCCAGTTGCCCTGTTTCCCCGGGCCTCTGTCCCCTGGACGGTGTGCCCGCAACCACTGCCCCCAGGTCCCTGTTGTTGTTGGGGTGTTGGGTCAGACTGGGTGTCCTGTAGTGGCGGACACACCGCTGATTGACCTGTCCTGGAGACAGAGGCATGGGCCCGCTGGGTGGGAGCGGTGCTGATATTCCCAGAGGGGGTTAGGTCTGCTGTGGCCTGTGTCTGTGTGTGGGGAACCGACTGTTCAGAGGTCCCCGATGGTCCGGGCTGGTCATCAGGTTCCAGGTCGACAGAGCTGCTGTCCTCACTGCGGGCCTGTTCTGGGGGTGGAATGGACATATCTGGACCCTCCTGGCCGGTGTGTTGGCGTTCGGGCCCTGCAGGGGTGAAAGAGTATGGTTATTGCTTCTGTGTGTTCCATGGTGTGCGATTTGTGGGTGCCCTTGTCCCCCAGTGCTGGCATCCCCTTGTGGCAGGAGTTGTGAGGGTGGTTTGTGGGGGGGATGGGTATGTGCAGTGGTCATGCATAGGTGATGGTTGTCCATGGTTTGTGTTGGCATTCAGGGTTTGGTTTTGGGTTGGGTGGGTTGTGCTGGTGAGACATTGGCAGGGAGGCTGTGTGCTGGGGGGTTGGGGGTGAGGGTGGGGGTGTGGGTTGGCATGCTGGTGGTTGGGGGGGGAGTAGTTGAGACTAGACTTACCAGAGTCCATTCCTCCGCCTACTCCAGCGAGGCCCGCAGGATGCAGGATGTTGAAGACCTCTTGCTCCCATGCTGTGAATTCGGGAGGGGTGGGTGGTGGTCCGCCGCCAGTCCTCTGCACAGCGATGTTGTGTCTGGAGACCATCGACCGTACCTTCCCCCGTAGGTCGTTCCAGCGCTTTCTGATGTCTTCCAGGTTTCTGGGATGCTGTCCCACAGCGTTGACCCTGTCGACAATCCTCTGCCATAGCTCTGCCTTCCTGGCTATTGTGGTGTGTTGCACCTGTGTGCCGAAGAGCTGGGGCTCTACCCTTATGATTTCCTCCACCATGACCCGGAGTTCTTGGTCAGAAAACCTGGGGTGTCTTTGGGGTGCCATGGGGTGGTGTGGATGAGGTGTGGGGTGGTGTGTGGTGATGTGTGCGTAGATGTGGTGTGGTTGATGATGTTGGGTTCCTGTGTGTGTTGGGGTTTTCGATTGCTGTTCTCTCTCTCTCTCTCTCTCTCTCTCTCTCTCGCTCTCTCTCGCCTTCTCTCCGATTTCCAACTAGTGGGGGTTTGTGGGTGATGTGGGTGTGTGTTTTATAGTTGCTTGGATGTGTGGGGGTGGTGTTTGTATGTGTATCAGGTGTGTGTATTTCAAATTGTCCAATGTGGCTGGGTTTTGGAGCCTGGGTGTGTATTTTGAGCGCGGCGGTGTGTACCGCCAATGGAATACCGCGGCTGAAAGACCGCCGCGTGGATTGGTGGGTCGTAATGGCATGGGCGTGTTTGTGTTGGCGTGGTGGTGGAGGTTTGGTCATCTCCAGTTTATCGCTGCCCGCTGATGAGGCGGCCTTCTGTGGATGTCGGGTTTTTGGCGGCTTGGCAGTTGTTGGTCAGAATTACCGTGGCGGGTTTCCGCGGCCGCGGCGGTAGAATGGCGGTCTTCTGACCGGCGGTAGGAGCCTTTTACCGCCGAGGTCAGAATGACCCCCAAAGTGTTGTGTGGTGAGGTGATAGGCCCAGATTGACTTTACCTTGCACAGGGTATTTTACCAGGAGGCTGGAAGTGTGGGCCGATTTTGTTAACGGGGGCTGATTTTGTAGGTTATGACTCATTTCCATCCTCCTTTCTCCAGGGGTATGTAGTGTCAGTTTTTCTTTGCTTAGGTACAGTCACAAGGATGAATACATAAATAAGCCCATGTTCGCAGCATCCCACATGTGGCACCCTAGCTTGGGAGAGGGACTCATGAGACAGAGTTGCTGCAAGCATGGGTATGCATCGTCTAGGCAGTGCTGTCACTTTTAGGAATGCTCTGCTAAACCCAAAAAGTAGCCAACATCTATCTCAACAGTGCTACGCAGGCTCTGAGGAAGAAGGGGCTGGGGGACTGTGATGTAGCCAGGAATTTAGCTTAATGCCTGGACCACCATAGGGAGATGGTGTAAAGAGGGCCTTCTTCCTCCAACTGACCTCTTCTTTTGCCTCTTGTGTGAGCCAGACAATGGAACTGTGCACTCTGTTTTTCTCATGTGGCCTTGTCTTGAGCAGGAGGAAAGTAGGTAGTCATCCAGACCAGGAAATTGTGCTTCACCGCAGGTTTTAACACTGAGGAGATGATCACAGAATAATTTCTTGCAACAATACAGAGTTTGCATTTCTCCTAAGCAGATAAGGTATACTTCATTATGGGATACAGTACATGTATCTTAGTAGTGGAAAATGTCTGCACCCTGGTATGAGGCAGTGAGTGTACTGCAGCCAGGGAAATGTGTGCATCATTATCTTTGCAGGAGAGTAGCCTCTAGTCTTTATAAGAGTGTGTCTGTCTAGTGCAATAGTTTAAAATATGTGCTTTTAAAATTAGGTACAGTAAGTACTGCTGGAGAGAAAAATGCATGTATAGCCAAAGGAGTCAGCCTGTTTACCTTTGTAGTGTATAGTGTATTTACCTCTACAGAAAGAAACTCCGTGCAGATATCTGGGTGAAAATGCGTGTAGCGTTTTAAATGCGTAGGGACAATATATGAACCATCCAATCTTCAATATAGTGAAAAAACACAATTATTTCCACTCTGATCAAAGATAGGATCCAGAAGGAGTTGAAGGGCTTCTAGAGTTGTGAACCTATGAGGGACCATACAAATGGAAGACCTGCACTTTATGAACCCTGTTAACCAAGCATGACATAATATACGTATCTATTTACTTTCCAGGTATATGCTTACAGGGAGCAATTTATGGTAGACCATATTGCATATTGCATTGTAATTGTATTTATATAGTGCTTATTCCCCCTCTCAAGGCATTAGAGCACGTTACACGGGAAGCACACTCCTCTGAAACCCACGTATAGTGATTAATCCAATGGGTATTTGTCATTGGGAGTAATCTTGTGCTCCTTATGCCTGTGGTGTATGATGGGCTTGAAAGGGATGAGGTGTGGCTTGAATGGTACTCTGCAGCATCTGCCCAATGCTGCAGGGAACAGTGCTGTCTATAGCTAAAGTTTTGCTTTACAAGCCTCCATGCTCATGATGTTAATTTATAAATCCTCTGCTCTTGGCACAAGTTATTGTGCATGGACGGAGAGGGCATTCTTCTTGCTGGGTTAATGGCACAATTGGTTGCATTAAAGGCTTTTGGGCTGGTCCTGGGCTAGTTTATTACTACTTAATTTTATTTGTTGCATGTCTTCTTATCAGCATCAGGTGGGCATAGTGTGTAGAACTCCACAAGGGACATCTCAATCAGGTCATGTAAGACTGTGTATCAACAGTTCACACATTTATACAAAGAGCCACAAGGTGTGTTACACTTGGCATCCTTGGTGTCGTTTCCTCTACATTTGTGCCACTGGTTCCCAGGTTGTTGATGTGTGCTGGGCTCTGTTTTTGCTGTTTTTGATACTCAGGGCACTTTGCCACTGGTAACCAGTGCTAAAGTGCAAGTGCTCCTGGGTATAATGGATGTGTAATTGGCTTTTCCATAATTGGTATATTTGATTTACTAGTACGTCCCTAGTAAAGTGTAGTGCTCAAGGGGTCCCAGTGGCACAATGCTTCTAGTGGCACTGCAGCATTGATTGTGCCACCCACATTAGTAGCCCTGTAAACATGGCTCAAACCTGTCACTGCAGTGTCTGTGTGTGCAGTTTTAAATTGCCAACTCAACTGGGCATGTATCCACTTGCCAGGCCCTAACCTCCCCTTTTTATACATGCAAGGCACCCCTAAGTTAGGCCCTAGGTAGCCCCAGGGGCAGGGTGCAGTGTATGTTAAAGGTGGGACATTTACCAATGTGTTTTATATGTCCTAACAGTGAAATACACCTAAATTCTGTTTTAGCTTTTGCAAGGCCAATCTCTCTCATAGGTTAACAGGGGGGCAGCCTTTAAATATTATTAAAGTGCAGATTCTCATTGAAGGCAGATAGAAATATGGAGTTTGGGGTCTATGAACAATTTAAAAATGCATATTTTAGTGAAGTTGATTTGTAGACTGTTAGTTTGAAAATGACACTTTTAGAAATTAGGCATTTTTTTGCTTAAACCATTCTGCGACTCTGCCTGTTTGTGGATTCCCTGTGTGGGGCAGTTTGACAGTTGGGCTGTTTGTGAATCCCCTCTAGACAGTGAGACAAAGGAAGCTGGGGTGTAGCCTGCATATCCTGATGGACCATATGTGCTAGAGTGGAGGAAGGAATGGTCACTTACACCTGAATGGGCTGTGCCTGCCCTCACACAGTGCAGTCTCCAACACCCTGGTGTGTGTCTGGGGCCTGGCCTGGGCAAGGCAGGATCTTTCAAGCAAGAGAGCCTTCCCTTTGAAGTTTGCCAACTTCAAAGACAGAAAGGGGTATAAGTATTGAACTCAAATTCCCCAAAAATTAGATCACTTCTGGATTCAAGAGAAGCCTCTGCTAAGGAGATGAGCTGAAGAGCTGAGGAGACGTGCTTCCCCTGCCTGTGACTGTGCATTGTTGGGCTAGCCTGCAGTTGCTGCTTCTGCCTGTGAAAGGGGACAAATACTGGACTTTGTTGTGCATTCCTGCATGAGAAGAATCCTCAAGGACTTGAACTGTTTTGAAGTCTCAGGGCCATCACAGACTTCCTCTGCCAGCCCCTGGACTCTCTGCTGAACTCCTGCCCTGCCACGTGGTGCCTTATTCAGTCCCTGGGCCCTTGAAAGGTGAAATTGGCAGAACAAGAGCTGAATATCCACACACACAGAATGCTGTGCGGGGAAACTTTTGACCCACCGCCTGCCACGCAGCTGATAAACGATTTACCGCCGGCTTTGCGGCTCAAATCGATGCTCCACCTGCATAGCGGCTTAGAGATCGATGTTCCACCAGCTAGAGAAATTACATGCAACACCGGCTTGTGGCTGCTGATAACAATGCAAATCCCATGCAGCACAGTTTGACAACACTGTGGGACTGGATGTTCCATGCATCGTCCGTGGGCATTAAAGTCATCCCAACTCTGTGCGGATTTGAGGTGCCCCGTCCAGAAATCAAAGCATCACTCTCTTGTGAGGGAGAAAAACTATGCATTGTCAACCCGACTGGAGAGGAAACGACACAAGGTCTCCCTTGCGAGGAAGAAATTGACCCATCACTGACTTTTCTGATGCACACTCACCCGTCTGGCTTTATTTTTTATGCAAACCAGGTACTTTGTGCAAAATCATCGTTTCCCTTGCTTTCTATAGAGTAAGACTCCTATTCTTTTGGAAATTCATATTTTAACTTGAGCATGTTGAATTTTTGTTGTTGTGGTCTTGTTTGATTTAAATGAATTTTACCTATTTTTCTAAACTGGTGTGGTGTCCATTTGTAGTGTTTTCACTGTATTATTCTATGGGTTGGAACAAATACTTTACATATTGCTTCTGATTTAAGCCTGGTTGCTTGTGCCAAGCTACCAAGGGGGTGAGTCAGGGGGTTAACCAGGTGCGTTTCTCCTTTGCCCTGACTAGAGTGAGGGTCCTTGCTTGGACAGGGGTCAACCTGACTGCCAATCAAAGACCCCATTTCTAACAAGGTACACATTGGAAATCTTGATGTGAGCATTTGCTTTCAAGAGAAAAAGGCTCATTGGGTGGATGCAGTCATATTCCAAAAGAGGACATTATGGGAAATGGAAGCTGACTAGTAGGAAATGAAAAGAATTGGGAAGGGTTTGTTTGTGTGTCTATCTTATCAGTACTTTGTGACTTGCAGAACAGTTTGGCCTTTTTTGACACTGAAACAGTAGAAGCAATGATAACTTAGAAGGAGGAGTTAAGTTCTTATTTTGACAAACTACTTCAGAGACCATGACACCATAGAGACAAATGTATATGCATAGTAATATAAATGTGGCAAATTAATTTGTTTTTATATTGCTGTTATCTTGTTATCATATTATACGGTAGTTGAGAGAAAAAATACTTCATCTTTCCAAAGCAGGCCCCCAAAAGTAAACCCAGAGTTGACTGAGATTAAAATGGTAACTGTTCTAAAGCACAAGCCCCAAGATTCTGAAGAATTTAAAAACAAATACAATGATGGATACATTTAAGTCTCTTGATCTAAATTCAGAGATTAAGCTACAAGTCAAAAGTGGAGAGACTCATGAGTAAAATTTAACAGTATATTGTTTTTAAGGTGTAATAAATGCAACAGAAATAGTCATTGAAAGGCACAGCTGAGTTGTTGTATTACAAAATAAATCTAATATTTAATGCAATTAGGGTTTCGGTGCCTTTAGTTTCTTTGTGCAATGTAAATGCAGCTGACAGCCACCTTAAAAAGCTGAAGGAAACAACAGAGGTTTCTAGGATTTAAGAAAAATACTGAGCTTGCATGGAAGGGTGATGACGGAAGCACAAGGGTTGGATTAATTCTTTCTAAAGCCAAGCACATTGTTAGACTTGTTTTCCCCTAAACCTTTTGCCTTAAACCTCCTGATTTTGCTGAACTCATATTTGTTGGCCTTATGACTGCGCACTTTACCACTATCCTTGTGCTCTGTCCTTTAAACATGGTGAAATTGGCATACACCCAATTGGTATGTTTCACTTTTACCTGTAAGTCCCTAGAAAAGTGATACTGCATGTAACCAGGGCCTTTAAAGTAAATGCTACTAGTGGGCCTGTAGCACTGATCATGCTACACACTTAGAACATGTCTCAGGCCTTTCATTGCAGCCAGTGTGTGCAGGTTAAACTGCCATTTTGACCTGGCATAATACAACTTTTGCCAGGCCTAAGCCTTCCTTGTTAATACATTTAAGTCACCCCATGGGTAGGTCCTTAACAACCCATGGGGCAGGGAGTGTTGTATTTAAAAAGTTGGACATGCACTTTTAAGTTTTACAAGTCCTGGTAGTGAAAAACTTTGAAATTCGTTTTTCACAACTGCAAGGCCTACCTCTCCCATAAGATTACATTGGGTTACCTTATTACACTTAATAAGTGATAACGTTTGATTGGGAGCAGGTCAGGAAGTCATGTTTGGTGTCTGAGGAAACCTTCTTTAATGGTAAAGTCAGATTTTAAGTCACATTTCTAAAAATGCCACCTTTAGAATATTGGCATTTTCTTGTCCAAACCATGTATTGCATGTATCCTGTTTCCTGGGTCAGAATACTAGGTGTATTTCACATTTGCACTTTGTGTACTCCTCCCAGACAGTATCACAATAGAGGATCGCTGGCAGAATGGGGGGGGAGGAGCTGTCACCGACCACACTTAAACTTCAAAGTCACTGTCCAACTCTCTCACAAAGGGCTTCATGCTACCCTATTGTGTCCCCAGATAGACTGGGACTAGGGCAGGAAAGCAGGGATACCCCTGTAGGGGAAAACTCCAGAAGTGTGTCCCTCTTCCAAGTGGGCACTAGATATAAAAAGGGAACTGTCAGGTCCACTCTTCAGTACACTCCTGGTCCTGTGGATACTACAGAAAGGCACCTTGCTGCCCTGCTTGCTGAGAAGGAGGGGAGGACCTGGTCCAATTGTCCTGAAGTGAATGACCCCAAGAATCAACTGACTGACCTCCTGTTCTGAGCTACATGGACACAACAAGTTCCAGAAGCCTCCTTGGAACTGTCCAGTTGGCCGGTTGTACTGGACCTGCAATTTAATTTGCCTGGGACATGCTGGCATCTGCTGGAGTGAGCTCCTGATCCCTAAAATGGTGCCTCCCTATGCCATGGGTCCTTGGCTGGTTCCTTCTGGCCTAACGGAAGGTTTCAACAAATCTGGTGGGAAGCCCAGCAAAGCCTCGCCACACAGTTGCCAGCCTCATTGGATCTGATGAAGTGTGATGCAAATCCCCAAAAAGCCTTGCTGCTTCAATGCAACATAAGTCACACAAATTGAAGCCTTGTAGAACAACCCTGCACAGACCAGGTACTAAGGACATAAGTACAATCCTCTAAGAACCAATCTTGATCATGTGTCTGGCCTGTACTTTCTTGTCCCAGTTCAGCACAACTAGACACCCTGAGTTGGCGCTTTGTGCCTTTTGGTGCTACTTTTGTCAGTTCTACTTATTGGATTGTTGTTGTTTAGGTCTCAAATAGTTTATTAAATCTTTCTCTATGTTTCTAAATTGGAATGGGATTTTTCTTGTGTTGTGTTCTTTCACTTTCCAACACTTTAAGTGCTTGTCTTTAATTTAAGCCTGACTGCTTTTGTGGCAAGCTACCAGAGGGTTGAGCCCACCTTAATTCAGTAACTTTATGTGGTTCACCCTGACAGGGATAGTGGCTGTTGCTTGAGAAGGGCTTTCAGCCCATACAACCAACAAACCAATGTCTCACACACTAAGTGAGTTTTAAATCACTTGTTTACACTGTTTTATATTAAGAATGAACATGTTGCAATTAAATTCATGTTTCATTTTGACATGTTATTTTTTGTTCGCTAAAAGACAGGATGTGTCCTGTTATCACACAATGATCACACTGGAATGCTTGTCTGTTTGAGACAAGAGGGTTCTAGTATGAGAAGCACGAGCCAGAGTTTAATGGCAATGTGGTTGGGGGAAGAGACAGCTTGTCAATACAACAGTTGCCCCTCTTTTGGATAAAACTTACGTGAAAAAAACAGAGTACTCATCCACACACTCTCTGGTTTCTTCTTCTTCATTGACCACTACACTGGCAATTAGCGGGTTTCAACCTTGAAAGAATCTGCCTCCATAAGTTGCAGCACTGCAGTGGTTGGAGCAACAGCCAGGCAATATATTATTTTAGCTGAAGTGTTCACTTTGGCACTTTATAGATTAATTGCCTATATGAATATTGTCTAAGAGACACTGTTCTGTGAAACTACTATTAACAGCCACAGAAACAGGAGGTTTCAGGTCAAAGGCTTTATTGGTTTGGGGGAAAGGCCTGCAACCACTTCCATCTGCTCTAGATTCTTGACATTTTATTTGGAGCAGCCATATTTGATTGGGAAAGGCCAGAAAATACTTCTGCTTACTGTAGAAACAAGATAGGCTTGGAATGAAGAATAGTCTCTAAAAAAACATATATTTCAAAGACTCAGGCCCTTATTATGAGTGTGGTGGTCACAAAGCCGCCACACTCCCGATGGCAGTCAGACCGCCACAGACAGGGTGGTCCGAATGCCCTGTTATGACTGTGGCAGATGAGCCACGGTCCAACCACTGACACCGCCAGCACTGCCAAGTTGCTGCCTGTCGACAGACTGGCTGTCTCAGCGGTCGCAATCTGCCAGGGCAGTGCTACAAGCAGTGCTGCCCTGGAGATTATGAGTCTCCTTTCCGCCAGCCTTTGCATGCCGGTGTCAGAAAGGGGACATCAGGGGCCCCATGCGGACCCCAGAACTGCCCATGCACTTGGCATGGGCAGAGCAGGGTCCTCCACGGACAGCCCCATCCAGCATTTAACTGCCGGAATCATGGGCAGTGAAATGCGTGACAGGTGCTGTTGCACCCGATGCACCACAACATTGCCACTGGCTTGATTAGGAGCTGGCGTCAATGTTGTGGTGAGTTTTCTGTTGGGCCAGCAGGCAGAAATGCTGTTTTCCTAATAGGGCAGCCAGCATACCACTAGCACAGTCTTGAAAAAGGACCGCTGAAGCAGTAATAAGGCCTCAGTGCCATTGTTATCCCATTCTGTCAGTTCCATTGTACAGACAAATTTTTTGTGTGGTTACTTTTCTTTTTCCAGCAATCCTATTACATTGTGGTTGCAATGTTTTTGTGTTAAAATGCAATCCATCAATACTACTCCTACCTTTTCTACAGTCGCCAGGGGAACCTCCTAATTGCTGGAAATGAAGAATGGTTCAGCGCCATTAATGCTTATCTTGGGGCCATCAACGGTTTCACATTCAAAATTGAAAGGAAAAGCTGGCTTCTGGAACATTCATTAGGATAAGAGTGTCAAGAGAATTTCGAACACCAATCTGTATCATTTTCTGACGACGCTGATGACCAATCCAATATATTTGAAGAAGCTGTTAAATTGCTGGAAAAGCATTTCCTTTAAACCACCTAACTTTGTTGATCATTTTTTTCTTGTGAACAACAAGTTGCTGAATCAATTGACATGCGTTCAGTGGCAGCTAAATGTGAAATCTTTAACTTCATGAAGCAACTTATAAGGGACCAGTTAGTTATCATGCGGTACTACATGAAAATTGAAGGAAGACTTTTATCCTGAAAAAATCCATTGTTGGAAGAAGAACTAGAAATTGCTAAAAGTATTAAGGAATCTAAAGAATCTGCAAGAGTTTTGAATAATCCCCATGAAGAATCTATGGCCCTCATTACAACCCTGGCGGTAAATGCCACCTACTGCCGTGCTGATGGCCGCCAACATACCGTGACCACGGTGATATTCCGCTATGGGTATTATGACCCACACAGAGAAATCTGCCACTATACAGACACCAACACAAGTCCGCCACAGCAAATGTCAGTGATAAACTGGCGGTACCAAAACCCACACCGTTATGCCAACAGGAACACTCCCACAGTGTCACGACCCACGAATCACTGCAGCGGTCTTTCAAACGCGGTAAACCATTGGCAGTACACACACTTACAAAACCACACGACATTGGACAATTCAAACTACACACACCTGACACACATACACACACCACACCCACACACCCACAACACTATAAAACACACACCTACATTACCCACAACCCCTTACAGTAAAAAAAAAGATAGCAAGCAGAGAGAGACACAAGGCAGGAGCACCCATTCAATCGGAGGCACAGAACACCATCACCCAAACACCATCCACACACCTCAAACCACACACCACAAAACATCACCCCACACATCACCCCACACATCCTCACACCTACCACTCACACCACATCCATGGCACCCCAAAGACACCCCAGGTTTTCTGAGGAGGAGCTAAGGGTCTTGGTGGAGGAGATCATCTGGGAAGAGCCACAGCTATTCGGATCACAGGTGCAGCAGACGTCCATTGCTAGGAAGATGGAGCTATGGTGGAGAATAGTGGACAGGGTCAACGCTGTGGGACAGCACCCCAGAACAAGGGATGCCAACAGGAAGGGGTGGAACGACCTACGGGGAAGGTGCGCTCCGTAGTTGCAAGACACCAGATAGCAGTACAGAGGACTGGTAGTGGACCCCCACCTCCTCCCCCACAACTAACGACATGGGAGGAGCAAGTCTTGACGATCACGCAGACTGAGGGCCTGGCAGGAGTAGCAAGAGGACTGGACTGTGGTAAATCAAATCTTTACTACTATATCACCCACCCTACCTGCATGCCATCACAAACTCCTACCCCTACTCTCACCCCCAGCACTCCACCACCTCACATATACCCCACCATTACACCCCACCCTTCCCAATACCAAGTACTGCATGCAACACCAAAGCATGGACACCCATCACAGACCTGCATGGACACCCATCATCACAGCATGCCCATCACAGAGATTCACCCAGCCCACAAAACCACCACGAACACAAGGCCAAGCTGACAGGGAAATCACAATCATACAGGGAAACACACCCATGCACAAGATGGCAAACACAGATACATTAACACTGCATTTACATCCCCACAGGACCCCTACTCAATGTCACTGGACAGGAGGTGCCAGTTACAACCAGTCCACCCCCTGAAGAGACCCACAGGGATGACAGCAGCTCTGCCCGCCTGGATCAGGATGATCAACCTGGCCCATCAGGGACCTCTGGACAGTCAGTTCCCCTGCCACAGTCCCAAACCACCACAGAGCCTCGCCTTTCAAGAAACACCAGCACAGCACCCACCCAGCGAGCCCATCCCTCTGTCCCCAAGAGACGTCAATCAGCAGTGTGTCCACCACTACAGGGACCCCACATACACAGGACCATCAGGGACCTGGGGTCAGTGGCAGTGGGCACAAGGTTCAGGGGACAGAGGCACAGGACAACAGGGAAGCTGGGAGGACTGCTGTGCCACAGGGGGAGGACAGGCCCAAGGATCCCACTCTCAACAAGGCTCTCTCCAGTATCCTGGGAGCATACCTCCATTCCCAGGAGACCATGGGCCACATACTGGCCAAGCTGCAGGAGACCCAGCGGCTGTAGCAGGGACAGTACCTAGGGATCAGGGATGACCTAACAAACATCTACACCATCCTGGTCACCATTGCAGGGGTGCTGAGTGACATTGCCAAGACCATGAGGGAGGCAGTGGCACAACAACGGGCCCCTGACACTAGCCACACAGATAAAAAGCCCTCCACCTCCGCTGGTGCTAGTTGACAGGAGGCACTGCCACAGAACCATCGGCCACCAGCACCCCACCCCCTGCAGAAGGAGAACCACCCCGCAAACAGTCCCAGCGATCCAGGCAGAAGACAGAGGACATTGCCAAGACCCGCCAGGAAATAAGACTCTCCTGATTGTCACCCTTCTGTCCCACCATGTCACCCTGTCCATTACTCCCCTTCCTATGCCCCCTTGGACAATGCACCTATAATACCAAGAGACTGGACTCTAACTGGACATTCCTCCACCATCACCACTGCCCATTGCACATCCCCCTCTACTTATGAGCACTGAAATAAACACCCTTGAATCAAAAACAAGCACAAAGTCTGTCAGTTGATTACAATATGTATTAGGTTAACAAGCTGTAAACATTTCAATGCATATGTCCAGTTATATATACATTGGTATGACCTGTAGTGGGCAGCAGTACACATAGCAGGAACCAGAGTGGCGCACAGGGATCTGAAAATAGACATGGCAAAGGGTAAAGTCAGTGGCCAGAAACATAGGGTAAGAGGCTGTCTTGTACAATGTCCAACAGTTAAATGAAATGTAATTTGAATGTACAATGTCGTACCTGTGTGTCACTGGAAGTATTGCAGAATAATGTTGCTCCTGTTGTCAACATCTGCTTCCTCTGCCTCCTTGTCCTCACTGTCCACAGGCTCCACCGCTGACATAAGACCATCTCCAGACTCATCCTCCTGCAGAAAAGGCACCTGGCGTCTCAAGGCCAGGTTGTGCAACAGGCAACGATGATCTGGCACACCTTCTTAGGTGAGTAATACAGGGATCCACCAGTCAGATGGAGGCACCAGAATCTGGCCTTCAGGAGGCCAAAGGTCCATTTCATAATCCTCCTTGTACACCCATGTGCCTCATTGTAACATTCCTCTGCCCTTGTCCTGGCATTCCGCACTGGGGTCAGTAGCCATGAGAGGATGGGGTAACCAGAGTCACCTGCAAATATCGAGGGATACCTGTTAGACACACACTAACCCTTAGGGACAACCCCATACCCAGACACCGACTCATACTGTGTCGGGACCTTGGGCTCACCTCTTATCCACAACCGGTGTCTCTGGAGTTGGCCCATCACATACGGGATGCTGCTATTCCTCAAGATAAAGGCGTCATGGACAGAGCCAGGGTATTTGGCATTCACATGGGATATGTAATGGTCTGTCAAGCACACCATCTGCACATTTAGAGAGTGATAGCATTTTCTATTCCTGAAAACTTGCTCACTTCTCCGGGGGGAGAACAAATGCCACATGTGTACCATCATTGGCACCTATGATGTTGGGGATATGTCCCAGGGCATAAAAGTCAGCTTTCACAGTTGCCAAATCCTCCACCTGGAGGAACACAATGTAGCTGTGCATGTGTTTCAGCAGGGCTGACAACACTCTGGTCAATACGTTAGAGAACGTTGGCTGATACATCCCTGATGCCATGGCCACTGTTGTTTGGAAGGAACCACTTGCCAGGAAATGGAGCACTGACAGGACTTGAACTAGAGGGGGGGATACCAGTGGGCTGCCGGATAGCTGACATCAAGTCTGGCTCCAATTGGGCACACAGTTCCTGGATCGTGGCATGATCAAGTCTGTAGGTAATGATAATGTGTCTATCCTCCATTGTTGCCAGGTCCACCAGGGGTCTGTACACGCAGGATGCCGCCATCTCATATGCAGCCTCAGTGGTTGGAGCCTATGGAAGAGAACGGTCAGCAAAGGGTCACATTCCCCATCTATTACACTAATGCTGTTTTTTTAACTTTACAGAAACAAAATGTGAATCCTAGAACCAGTTGATGTGCCAATGTCTGCTGTGACGCAGTTAGGTGCCGTGCTCTGTTGCCCCCTGAAATGGCAGCTGCCTGACCCATGAGGAGGGACAAGTGGAAATGAGGTAATTGCTCTGGCGTTGTGCGCCGTCGCGGTAGGAGGTCGACGACCGCGCGCAACTTCGCATTGGATATCATTGGGCCCTATGGGTTCCAGGAGCCAATGACGATGTACGCCGGTGGGGACGGTACGCACCACCGCAGACGTGACCGCCATTTTCTATCTATTCACTCCCTTGCTACCTGACCTTCAACAGGAGAGGACCTACACTGCAAGTGCTGATGTGACTTGTGTCTGGAAGCGACAATGGCTCATGTGTCTGGGGAAAGGGCCCCTGCCTTCACTGCGGAGGAGTTGTAGAAACTAATGGATGGGGTCCTCCCCCAGTACAATTGTCTTCCAGACAAACAGGTGAGTACACTGTGAGCATGATGTGTGGGCCATGAATGTATGGAGTGCTGTGGATGTAAGCCACATGTTGGGGGGTGCTGAGGCGTCCTGGCCCGAGTGCAGAATGTAAGGTGGTCATTGTATGTGCGTCAGGGGATGGGTGGGAACTAGTGGCCAATGAGTCTGATGGTCTGGACGGGTGAATAATTCCCTTTTCTGCTGACTTTTCCATGCAGGTCAGTGCCCACCAGAAAAAGGGTATTTGGCGTGCCATCCCAAAGGAGGTGTGGACCCTGAGGGTCTTTCACAGGCAGAGCACCCACTGCCGCAAGAGATGGGAGGACCTGCGCTGCTGGTCAAAGAAGACGGCGGAGGCCCAGCTGGGGCTGGCCTCCCAATGAGGAAGGGGTGCCCGTTGCACCATGACCCCCCTGATGTTCCGCATCCTGGCGGTGACCTATCCGGAGCTGGATGGGCGCTTGAGAGCATCACAGCCGACACAAGGGGGTGATTCTGAAAGCTGACTTTGCACGAGTTAGGAGGTACCTGGGTTGAGGATGTGGGCTGTGGGTGCCCCTAGGCCAGGTCGATCATGGCAGGGTAGGTCCCTTTTTGGGCAGGCTCTGGCGCACTCCTACCCCAATAGTGTAAGTGGGCATCTACTACTGGGCAGGGTCCTGTGGGTTTCTGGTGTGGAGATGCTGGCGTTAGGAATTGTACCCCATGGGCTGGTGACTGTCTTAGGAAATGGTTGGGCATGGCCTAGTGCATAGGGCTGCTCCCTGTGTGTTGTGTCTGCCAACGGTAGTAGTGTTGCTGGCATTGACCAAGTGTATCCTCTGTCTCTTCCCCCCTTTTTGTTTTGTCACCCTGTCCTTGTGTGCATTAGCATCATCTGGCAGAGGAGCAGAGGCACCGGCGACAGAGGAAGCTGCATCCCACATGGGCCTGGAGGCCGAATCCACAGAGGGTGAGGGTACCAGTGGGACGGAGGGCGAGGGGAACACCACGACGGGGATAGGAGGAGAGACCACAGACAGTGACTCTTCCTCCGATAGAAGCTCCCTGGCGGTGGCGGACACCTCTGTGCCCACCCCAACAACAGGTGCGGCCACCACACCCCATACCAGCACCACCCTGCCAGCTGCCCCTCAGCGTGTTTCCCATGCCCGCTCACCCAGGAGGGTGGGCATCTCTTTTGCCCCAGTCACCTCAGGCCCTGCCCCAGTCAGCCCTCCTGCCCTCAGTGAGGAGGCTATTTACCTCCTGAGATCCCTCACTGTTGAGCAGTCATCCATACTGTATGCCATCCAGGGTGTCAAGAGGCATTTGCAACAAACAAATGCATACCTGGAGGGCATTCACTATGGCGTGGTGGCCCAACAGAGAGCATTTCAGGCTCTGGCCTCAGCACTGATTGCAGCCCTTGTCCCTGTGTCTAGCCCCCCCTTTAACTTCCTCTACCCAGACCAATGACCTTAAAACCCAGCCTATCCCAAGCACACCTTGAGACCAGCATTCACCCAAATCACCACACAAAAGTGGCTCAGGCAAACATAAGCACCACATTGCATCTCACAGGCACTCACACAAGCACCATACCCATGCAGACACACCAACATCCACTGTCTCCACTGTGTCCCCCTCTTCCTCCTCATTCACCTCCCTCCCAGTAGCATCTACACTCACACCTGCATGCACTACATCTTCATCCACTACCTCTATCACCAGCACGCCCATCACAACACACCACTCATGAGCAGTCACCACCCCCACAACAATGCACATGTCCCCTGTGTCCGCTCCCAGTGTGTCCATGAACCCTCCTCCCAAAGTACACAAACGCAAGCACCCACCCACCCAACATCCATCCACCTCACAACAGCATCCAGCCCATGCACCTTCACCCAAACTCAGCAGACAGACATCTCCTACAACCACTCCCTCTTCCTCCACTCCCAAACCCTCTCCATCTTCCCATCCCAGTGTGTCTAAAAACCTTTTCCTGGCAAACATTGACCTGTTCCTTACCCCTCCCCCCCCATCCTTCCCCTCTGGCCAGGGTGTCCAGATCCCAGGTCAGCACCTCAGCCAAGTCGGCGTCCGCTGTGGTACCTGCAACTTCCAGAGGATTAAAGGGGGCACCCATCAGGCCAGGCAGTGTGACAACAACCCCTGCAAAAGACCAAACAATTCCGCCACCTGCCAAGGTGAAGAAGAGGCCAGCATGCAGCAAGGCCAAGGAGCACGACCCACCCAGCAAGGCCTCCTCCAAAACTCCAGCGGCCAGAGCCAAGGTCCCAGCAGCATCTTCCAAGGTGAGGAAGGGGCGGGAAAGCCAAGGCAAGTCACTTCAGGCATCGGAGGCTCCAGGTGAGGGCCTGTTGCCCACCATCAGAACCGATAGCCCCGCCACGTTTACTGCGGCCCACACACCCACAGGCACCGCCGCAAGCACCGCCACCTGCACCACTGACAGTAGGACCACTACCAGCGGCAGCAGCCCCAGTGTGCATCCGTCCGAGGCTGCAAGAGATGGCCTGGAGCCTCCAACCACCACTGGAAGCACCCCCACCAGCACCAGCACTACCACCAGTTTACAGCCTTAGTCGCTGCAGGATGGATTCTGGCCCTGCCTCCATGGAGTATCATTCTACCTGTTCCCTGCAAATCTCGTGCCTCAGACATCCAGGTGAGGGAATGTGAACTGCTACACCCCAAGTGCTGCATCACTGGGCACAAAGCCCCCTCCAGAACCAGTGGAGAAATGCATCCACTCACCCTATCCTTGGCAGGATGAAACACACTGGGCACAAAGCCCCTCCAGAACCAGTGGAGAAGCCATCCACTTGAGAGACTTGAGAGACGGTGGCCTTGCACTCCCCAGGACCAAGCAGTTGTCATACCACCCACTAGAGTGACTGTGGCCTTGCACTCCCCAGGACCAAGCAGTGGGCAAACCACCCACTGGAGAGACTGTGGCCTTGTACTCCCCAGGACCAACCAGTGGGCAACCCACCCATTTGAGAGACTGTGGCTTTGCACTCCCCAGGACCTAGCAGTGGGCATGGAGCCCCCTCGAGGAGCAGTGGCGTTAGTCCATCTTCCGGCTGAGGTACTCCCCCGTTCCCATCCCACTGAGGTGCCTGTGTGTTTTCGACTGGATGCCCCGGCAGTGTTTTCTCCATATTAAGTAAGGAGTCAAGTGTGGGCTTGGCCCATGATTTTTGGCCCAGTGATCCACAGGCATTTGGAAAGGACAGTGTACGGCCTTCTGTACATTTTGTAAATATTTGTATAAACTGTTATTCTATTCATTATGTATATCTCACAATTTCAAAAATATCACTTTTTTGACTCAATTCCTTTTTTCCTTGCGTTCTTCCAGGGGGCAACAGGGTGTAAATGTACTGTTGTTGCATGTGTTTCTGTGTATGGTGTTGTGGGTGAGGGTGGTGGTGGGGGTGTTGTGTGTTGCGTGTGTGTGTCACTCTCTTTTTCCTCCCCGTCCCCTGTATGGTAGGTGCAGGACTCACCGTGGTCGCCGCCGCCACCTTTGATACTCCTTGTGTATGAGGAGGTAGACCAGCATCAGCAGGACCTGCAGCTCGGGCTTCATGGCGTTGAGTGTTGAGCGGTGAGTGGTTTCGCTTCCAATTCCTGTTTCCGCCGTGCTTTTGATAGCATTTGTACCGCCCCGGAAAAGCTGGCGGATTGGCGGGTTGTGATGTGGTGGGCGGTACATTGTCCTGCACCTGTCTGTTGGCGGTGACCGCCGCGGTGTTTGTTGGTACTGCCATGGCAGTCAGAGTATTAAAGTGGCTGTCTGTGTGGCGGTTTCCGCCGTGATCGTGAACACATTTTATTTACCACTGGCCTGTTGGCAGTATTACCGCCGCTTTAACACCGACCGCCAGGGTTCTAATGAGGGCCTATATGTGATTTTAAAGATTCCAAGAGTTTTGTTGGTGACAGAATCATCATTTTTAAGAAAAAAAAGTGAAACATTTGATAACATTTGTTTTATATGTGGTTCTAAAGGACATACTGCTTCATTCCAATTTTGTCCAGCACAATTGGGCATTTTGCAAAATATGTCGCTCATCGAAATCCTTTTCCATGATTAATGCTGTGAATGATAGCCAGGATACACAAAATATGTCTGACAACAAGGACAATCTTATTTTATGTGTAAATGTTCATGAACATGACATACCAGCCACAAAGGACCCCATTGAACATTTCAGTATTGTGGGAGTGATTTTTATGTTGTGTAGCCATTTTAGTTATAGCTCCATGCATGTTATTTTAGCATACTAGGCCTGCCGCTGTGCACTTTAACCTAGATATATTTTATTCAGCTTCATTTTATTCTTACAATAGCCAGCTTTGCGGTCTTGTTTTATTTCTCTCTATCCAGCTGTTTTTGCCTAGGTCAGCACTGCGTTCCAAAACAAGACATTCTTGCTCACTTTGTGCTTCTTTCAAGGCTGTAGTAAGATAGGTTGCTGATGAACGTGGTACAAGTTTTGTCTATGACATTCATAGAAAAACACACATCCCTACATAGGGACATTTTCTTAGAACATCAGCTGTTTTATTATAAAAACACTTCTGTGTCCCTTACACATTAGAGCGAGATTCCAGCCAGAGAACCATGGCTGTATGCTGATTGCTGAACGCTTTGCTACAGCTGCTTATGCAGACTTCAGGCCTTTGCTCAGGCATGTGGGATGATGTCTTCCCAGAGGAACCTGAAAAGGCAGAATTAGAGCTTAACACGCTGTGCTTTATTATAGCCTAGGTAGGAATCAGTCGATTGATTTTAGTGACAACATGATAGTGTTATTTCTATGCTTTACTCTCCTTGTCACAATTTTAATCTTGTCATGCTGTATCGTCCTGGTCATTGCAGCCCACGCTTTGCTATCTAAGATGAAGTTGCTTCATTAAACTCTTATTAAAACATATAGGACCTCATTCTGAGGCCGGCGGGCACCGCCATATGGCCGCTCCGCGGTCGAAAGACCGCAGAGGCCATTCTGGCTTTCCCGCTGGGCTGGCGGGCGACTGCCAGAAGGCCGCCCGCCAGCCCAGCGGGAAACCCCTTCCCACGAGGAAGCCGGCTCCGAATGGAGCCGGCGGAGTGGGAAGGTGCGACGGGTGCAGTTGCACCCGTTGCGAATTTCAGTGTCTGCTAAGCAGACACTGAAATTCTTTGTGGGGCCCTCTTACGGGGGCCCCTGCAGTGCCCATGCCATTGGCATGGGCACTGCAGGGGCCCCCAGGGGCCCCACGACACCCTATACCGCCATCCTGTTCCTGGCGGGCGAACCGCCAGGAACAGGATGGCGGTATGGGGTGTCGGAATCCCCATGGCGGCGCAGCAAGCTGCGCCGCCATGGAGGATTCCTGAGGGCAGCGGAAAACCGGCGGGAGACCGCCGGTTTTCCCTTTCTGACCGCGGCCAAACCGCCATGGTCAGAATGCCCTTGAGAGCACCGCTTGCCTGTTGGCGGTGCTCTCGTGGTCGTTGACCCTGGCGGTCAATGACCGCCAGGGTCAGAATGACCCCAATACTGTCTCTGTTTGTCATTGTGTGTGTGAGACTAATGTAACTGAGAGAAACGGTTGAGACCTGAGTGACCACGGTCTCCCTGAGAAATCAATTATGTCATGATCTCGGCTGCCCAATCATCCCTGCCCTTGGGTAGAGATGAGGCACTGCTAGTTAACCGGAGCAAAACCCGGATTAGGCCGACAGGAGTCACCTGTAGTGGATCAACTCAGTCTCCCACACCGCAGGCAATTCTGCCGCTCAAGATCCAGTAGTCTCATTAGGACAATAAGACAATAAGAGCCTAAGCAGCACTTCTATTGATGACGGGTCTAAAATGACAATCATTTTATGTGGTACTAGTGATTGTAGAGGGTTAGCTCAGAATCTTACTCCACCTGATATTTGTCCAGGAGTGTACACCACTTTTAAAATTGATATAAAATGTTATTTTGCTAACACAATTGATTTTAGGGGAAAGACTGTGCTTGGTAATGTGTCCATCTCAGTAGAAAGGCCTGACACTTTGGGTAACATCATCAAAGCTGTTTTGGTATTATTTAAAAACAGGCTGCACCCAACAAGTTTTGTGGAGGAGACTTTCCAGGTAGAGAAGGGAGCTATTACCAACATGTTGAATACTTTTGCTGAAATTTGTTAGGAGGAGTTGGGGATGTTGAAAGTATCTGATCATGCCAACAGGGTCAAGGCAGTTTACAAACTAGGTAAGCACAAGTTGTGTCCAATTGAGTGTTCGGAAGCAGCTAAACAGTCTCTTGGAAGGAATGTGTAAAGACGGAGTCATAGAACATATTGAATCTGCCTTGCAGTTTTCACCAACTGAAGTGGCTAAAAAAAACTAAATAAAGAATTGAGAATGTGCAATTATTTGTAAAGTCTTCAGAAGACTATATTGTTGGATGGGTATCCCCTACCTAAAATTTATGACATGTTAGCTATGCTGTCTGATGCAAATGTTTTTTTTCAAAATTAGATTTGGGATCAGCTTATCATCAAGTTGTAGTTACAGACGATTCCAGATGTTTGACAGCTTTTGTAACTTCTGACAGAGTTTTCCAATTTTGCTGACTGCCATTTGGGTTAGCATCAGTGGCAGCTGTATTTCAACAACTAGTGGGCTGAATTTTGCAGGGGAAGTGGAGTGGAGTTTTGTATTTTCAGGGTGATGTTTTGATCTTTGGCAGGAGTGAGAATGGACACCTGGAAAGATTAGAAAGTCTTCCTGATATTTTTCAACACAAGGATATAAGAAAGAACAAATGAGTTTTTGGTAGAAAATCTGTTAAATATCTTCGGCATGTGATTAGTGGTTCTGGTACCAAACCCAGACCAGAGTTGCTAGATGCATTTCAGAATGTACTGGTACCAACTAATTGAGAATGGTTGTTGGTGTTTATGGGTATATGTAAGTTATATTCGAGATTTGTAGACAAATTTGCAAACATTGCTGAACCCGTATACCATCTACCATCTGTTAAAGAAAAATGTTTCAGTTTTTATTCAAAGATGAGCAACAATGTTCTTTTTCATTAATTATGTCTCTACTTGACATGCTCCCATATTGAGTCCTTATGTCCCAGGGAAAATATTTTGCATCACTGTTGACACTTGTAATGTAGGGCTGGGGCTGTGTTGTCTCAAGGGAAAGATAGCAATTATCACACCATTGTTTTTGCCTCAGGCATACATAAGCCACATAAACTTGAATCTTCTGTGATTGTGAAAGAAAGCTTGGCCTGCATGTGGGCTGTTGAAAAATTCATACCATATGTGTGGTGCGCAAAGTTTCTTTTGTGCACAGACCACAAACCTCTGGTACCGATAATGAGTGGCGGTAATGTTATTTCTTCCAAAGCAATTGCCCTCTACTGCACAAGAGAGGCATTCCATGGGCATTGTGTCGGTGTTTCCATTCAACAACCATAGATTTTGACACATCCCTAGATTTATCAACCTTGTGAACCTGAGGATGTGCCAAAACCTTACTCCTGCCTGGGTGAGTCGTACTGAGGAGAAATATCTTTATCTGCACAAATCAGAAGAGGAAAATGACTCCTGGGATTGTTTTCGTGTAGGAAGGTGCCCCTTCCTGCACAAAAATAATCCTGCTGCAACACATGCACCCTGTACCATGGTGCAAGGGTGCCTGTGTAGCCCGTAGGCAGCCCATTGTGCACCAGTGCAGAAGGAAAGGACAGGAATGTGTTGTATTCCTTAAATACAGTGCATTTCTGCCCTTTTCAAGTGATGCAGTGCAGTGCAGAAAAGAGACTTGCTGCTCTGCACTGCACTACTTTTTTATAAATCTCACCCTAAGGGTGATTAAATGATGAGGACAGAGTGTTTATTTGCAAATGTTTTATGGGCCTCCAAAAAGCATGTGAATGAGAATGAGTGGAAAGATGAATTGTCTAACAGTTAAGAACAAAGAGATACATTATGTGATGAAGAGACGGCTCATGAAAATTCACTAGTTGTTGGAGGTTACTCATGAGGGCCATCTGGGTGTGATGGCTAACAGGAAGAGACTTAGAGAATTGTAGATGGCCATGAACGGAGATGTGGGAAATGGGGCTGGTTAGTGTATAGTGTGTAAGACCACTGACAATGTCTTGCAATGCAGGAGCCCTCTATTGGGAAATGCTGAGTGTCATAGTGATGTATGGGAGAGATTGGGCATTGTTTTTCTTGGGCCATTTCAAGTATTGCCTTCACAGCAGAGATTTATAATGGTTTGGGTGGACTATGGGGGTCATTCCGACCCTGGCGGTCCATGACCGCCAGGGCCGGGGACCACGGAAGCACCGCCAACGGCTGGCGGTGCTTCCAGGGCCATTCTGACCGCGGCGGTAAAGCCGCGGTCAGAAAAGGGGAACCAGCGGTTTACACCGCCAGAAACAGGATGGCGGGAACGGGTGTCGTGGGGCCCCTGGGGGCCCCTGCACTGCCCATGCCACTGGCATGGGCAGTGCAGGGGCCCCCTAACAGGGCCCCATGAAGATTTTCACTGTCTGCTTTGCAGACAGTGAAAATCGCGACGGGTGCTACTGCACCCGTCGCACCCCTGCAACACCGCCAGCTCCATTCGGAGCCGGCTTCTATGTTGCAGGGGCTTTCCCGCTGGGCCGGCGGGCGGCCGGCGGGCGGCCTTTTGGCGGTCGCCCGCCGGCCCAGCGGGAAAGCCAGAATGGCATCCGCAGTCTCCTGACCGCGGAGCGGCCATTTGGCGGTGACCGCATGGCGGGCGCGGTCAGAATGACCACCTATGTGTCTAAATGATTGGAAGTGAGATTTACATTAAGGAGGTGATAACTTTTTTACTGATATTTTTCAAGGGAAGGTTTTCCTTCAGAAATACTATATGATAATGGGTCACAATTTACTTCTCACCTGATAAAAAGAGTTTTTGATGATGCTAGGAGCACTCATAAAATGTCTAGTTTGTATCATCCCCAAAGTAATGATCGCGTGGAGAGGATGACCAGGATGGTGAGTGAATGCATCAGGGGTGCCATGGTATCTGAAAGATTCTGTGAGAACTATTTTATGATCCTATTGCAGTACACCACATAATGTCATGGGGCTAGTGCCATTCATGACATTGAGAAGAAGCACATTTTTGATAATTTATTTCCCCGGTGTGAGAGTAACGGATTGAGGGTAAGTCACTTTGAAACGATGCTTGCAGAAGATAAAAAGAAAAATGTTATGAGTCACATGAAAAACAAAGACAGACCTGATGCTGTTATGAGAACCAGAGAGGTCTTGGTTATCTGGTAATTATGTGTGTACGAAATTACCTAAAGTAACAGTCAGAAAGGGGCATTTTAATTTGGTTGTGTTCATCAAGTTACTGAAATCAGCAGTGATGATTCTGCTGCAAAGATCACAAAATGTACAGTGATGGAATTGTGAACTCACTTTCAGAGTTAAGGATGTAAGTGATGACGATGTAATGAGCGATCATGCTGTTAGACACAGCAGGGTATCAGATGTTGTTAGACCTGGCATCCTTGGTGTGGTTGCCCCTGTCTTCCTGTATTTTTGACTGTGTGCTGAACTTTGTTTTTGCTGTTTTTTGCACTCTGAGCACTTTACCACTGTTGAGAAGTACTAAAGTGCAAGTGCTCTCTTTGTAAAGTGTAACTCCAATTGGCTTTTCCATGATTGGCATATTTGATTTGCTAGTAAGTCCATAGTAGAATGGATTACAGGAGCCCAAGGCCTTTAAACTAAATGAAACTAGTCGGCCTGCAGCACTGATTGTGCCACCCACATGAGTAACCTTGTAAACATGGATCAGACCTGCCACTGCAGTGTCTGTGGGTTCAGTTTTGACCTGGCAAGTGCACGCACTTGCCAGGCTCAAATCTTCCCTTTTTGCACATATAAGTCACCCCTAAGGTAGCCCCAGGGGCAGAGTGCCGTGTATCTTAAAGGTAGGATATGAACTGAGGTGTTTTACATGTTGTGATAGTGAAATACTGCCAAATTTGTTTTTCACTATTGCAATAACAAGGGATCTGCATTTCAATATCTTTTAGTGCAGTTACCCATTGAGTGCAGATAGAGATATGGAGTTTAGGGTCACTGAACTTAGAATTTAAAAATACATCTTTTGGTAAAGTTAGTTTTTAGATTATCAGTTTGAAATGCCACTTTTAGAAAGTGGGCATTTTCTTGCTTAACCATTTTGTGCCTCTGCCTGCTTGTGGAATCCACGTCTGGGATCCGACAGACAGTTGGGCTGTTTGTGAATTCCCTCTAGACAGTGACACAAAAGAGAGCTGAGGAGTGTCCTGTAGATTCTGATAAGTCTCCTGGGCTAGAGTGGGGAGGGAGAAGCTGACACTTACATGTGAAAGGGCTGTGCCTGTCCTCATACAATGCAGTCTCCAAACCCAGGTGTATGTCTGGGGCCAGGCATGGTCAGGGCAGGATTTTGTAAACAACAGAGACTTTCCTTTGAAGTTTGCCTACTTCAAAGGCAGAAATAGGTATAAATAGTGGACTCAAAACCCAATACATTTAGATTACTTCTGGATCAAAATGAACCTCTGCCAAGTACTGCTCCTTTGCCTGTGGGTTTGCTTTGCTGGGTTGGCCTGCAGTTACTGCTTCTACCTGAGAGAGGACAAAGACTGGGCTTTGTGGTGTTTTCCTGCTTGTGAAGTGTCTCGAAGGGCTTGGACTGAGCTTTCCCCCTGTTCTGAAGTCTCAGGGCCATCAAAGACTTCCTTTGCGAGCACCTGGACTCTCTTGCTAAGACTCCTACCCTGTCAAGTGGTGTCCTATCCAGTCCCTGGGCCCTTGAAAGAAGAAGCTAGTGGAATCAAGGCTAGAATCCACACAACAGAGTAGAGCAGGTGAAAAATCGATGCAGCACCCGCCTTGTGGGTGAAAAATCGATGCATCACCTGCATCGTGCCTGGAAATTCGAACCAACCCCCGGTTGCGGCTGCCGAAATCTATGTATCACCCAGGCAGCGCAGCTCTTCACAGTCGTGCCTCACGATTTCTCATGCATCGTAGCTGGGCGTCAAAACCACAGAGAACCTACGCAGACCCGAGGTTGCCCATCTGGAAATCTATGCAGCGCTCTGCTGCAGGAGAGAAAAACAACTCATTGTCTACCTGACCGGAGAAAAAAGGTTGCACAGCCTCACTTGCGAGTGAAGAATCAACGCATTGCTTACTTTTCTGATGTACACTCACCCATGTGGCTTTATTTTTGATGCATACAAGGAACTGTGTAAAAAAACAATGCACCCATTGATTTCTATGGATTAAGACTCTTTTTTATTTTAAAAATCATAACTTTGCTTGTGTATGTTGGATTTCTGTCCATTTGGTCTTATTTGATTTAGATAAATATTTCTGATTTAATTATTTTTCTAAACTGGTGTTGAGTCCCCTTTTTAGTGTTTTCACTGTATTACTGTGTGTGTTGGTACGCATACTTTACACGTTGCCCCTGAGATAAGCCTGACTGCTTGTGACAAGCTACCAAGGGGGTGAGCAGGGGTTATCTTAGTTGTGTATCTCCCTTAGCCTGACTAAAGTGAGGGTCCCTGCTTGGACAGAGTGTAAACTGACTGCCAACGAGAGACTCTGGGGGTCATTACAACCCTGGCGGACGGTGTTAAAGCTGCGGTAATACCGCAAACAGGCCGGTGAAAAAAAAAAGGGAATTATGACCGTGGCCGAAACCGCCAACACAGCCACTTTAACACTCCGACCGCCACGGCGGTACCGACAAGCAGCGCGGCGGTCACCGCCAACAGACAGGCGGAAGACAAAGTACCGCCCACAGTATTACAACCCGCTAATCCGCCACCTTTTCCGGGGTGGATTCA
Source organism: Pleurodeles waltl (assembly GCF_031143425.1). Lineage (NCBI taxonomy): Eukaryota > Metazoa > Chordata > Amphibia > Caudata > Salamandridae > Pleurodeles > Pleurodeles waltl. Next base: position 1,090,887,075 of record NC_090446.1, on the reverse strand, counting down.
CCGTGGATAAAAACACGGCGGAAACAGCTTTTGCAATGGGAAAACGCTCACCTTAGCACACTCCATGAGGGAGGAGGACACCATGGAGCCCGAACTACAACTACTCCCTGCCCTTGTCTTCCTGCTCGTCTACAAACACCAGCAACAGCGGCGCCGAAGACAACGGTGAGTACTGCACCTATGACATAGGGGAGGGGGAGGCAAAAGTCAGGGACACACACACGCAAAACCCCCACCCCCACCCTCGCACATTACAACACACACACCAATGCATTTCCAAACATCACAGTAACAACCCACAACCCCCCCGGAAGAATGCAAAGACAAAAGGAAATCAGTTCAAACATTGTAATGTATCAAAATACAGTTACCAAATATATACAGATATATATACACAATCAAAATATTATACATTACGAGAAGTAGTGCAGGTATGCACATATCAATGTCCGTGCACCACTGGGCCCAAAATGCATGGGCGAGGCCCACACTAGATACCTGTCCACAAACGGAGAGAACACTGCAGGGGCATCAGATAGAAATACACCAGGCACCTCAGGGGGAAGGGAAGGAGGGCACCTCAGCCGGATGAGTGCACCACGCCAGATCAACCAGCGGGCTCCATGTACATTGATGTATCCTGGGGAGTGCAAAGCCACAGTCTCTCAAGTCTCACAAGTGGGTGGTTTGCCCACTGTACCATCCTGGGGAGTGCAAAGCCACAGTCTCTCAAGTCTCTACAGTGGGTGGTTTGCCCACTGTACCATCCTGGGGAGTGCAAAGCCACAGTCTCACAAGTCTCTACAGTGGGTGGTTTGCCCACTGTACCATCCTGGGGAGTGCAAAGCCACAGTCTCACAAGTCTCTACAGTGGGTGGTTTGCCCACTGCTGTATCCTGGGGAGTACAAAGCCACAGTGTCTCAAGTGGATAACAGTCTCCACTGGTTCTGGAGGGGGACTGGTGCCCAGAGTGCTTCATCCTGTTAAGGACAGACGGAGTGGATGCATGTCTCCACTGCTTCTGGAGGGGGAATGGTGCCCAGACTGCATCAGGCTCCCCGTGACGGTTTCTGTCCCATCACTGTCCCAGCTGCACATGGGATAACGATGATTGATGTGGCGTTTTTTTCCCTGTCCAGCTGTGCTTTGGCATGTCGGTCTTTGCCCTGTTCAGCGGTGCTTTGCCCTGTTCAGCGGTGCTTTGCCCTGTTCAGCGGTCTTCACCATGGCGGTCTTTTCCCTGTTCAGCGGTGCTTTGCCATGGCGGTCCCTACCTGTTCAGCAGTGCTTTGCCCTGTTCCGGGAGCATTGCCCTGTTCAGCGATGCTTTGCCCTGTTCAGCGGTCTTCACCATGGCGGTCTTTTCCCTGTTCAGCGGTGCTTTGCCCTGTTCAGCAGTGCATTGCCCTGTTCAGCAGTGGCATTGCCCTGTTCAGCGGTGCTTTGCCCTTTTGAGCGGTGCTTTGCCCTGTTCAGCGGTGCATTGCCCTGTTCAGCGGTGCCTTGTCCTGTTCAGCGGTGCTTTGCCCTGTTGAGCGGTGCTTTGCCCTGTTCAGCGGTCTTCACCATGGCAGTCTTTTCCCTGTTCAGTGGTGCTTTGCCATGGCGGTCTCTGACCTGTTCAGCGGTGCTTTGCCCTGTTCAGCGGCGCTTTGCCCTGTTCAGTGGTCTTAACCATGGCGGTCCTTTCCCTGTTCAGCGGTGCTTTGCCATGGCGGTCTCTGACCTGGTCAGCGGTGCTTTGCCCTGTTCAGCGGTGCTTTGCCCTGTTCAGCGGTGCATTGCCCTGTTCAGCGGTGCTTTGCCCTGTTGAGCGGTGCTTTGCCCTGTTCAGCGGTCTTCACCATGGCGGTCTTTTCCCTGTTCAGCGGTGCTTTGCCATGGCGGTCTCTGACCTGTTCAGCAGTGCTTTGCCCTGTTCAGCGGTGCTTTGCCCTGTTCAGCGGTCTTCACCATGGCGGTCTTTTCACTGTTCAGCTGAGCTTTGCCATGGCGGTCTCTGACCTGTGCATTGGTGTGTGGCATGACGGTCCCTCATTGCCCAGCGGGGCTGTGGCTGCTGGGGCCCTCCTGGGCACTGACTCCAGTGGTGGTCTCCTGACCAGTGACGTTACTGCTGCCCTTCTGGGCACTGACTCCGGCGGTGGTCTCCTGACCAGTGACGATACTGCTGCCCTCCTGGGCACTGACTCTGGCGGTGGTCCCAGGACCAGTGACGACAGTGCTGGCGGTGGCGTCCTGGCCGCCGGGGAGGATGGCGCCCATCTCTGCCGTGCTGCTCTTCCCAGACTTCCTCTGGCCCTTCACCACCTTTAGAGGAGTCACAGCTGACTCGGCACTCCCCCTGGGACCCTTATGAGCAGGTTTTCCGCCAGGAGTCTTCACCCTGTCCCGTCGGCCACTTTCCAACTTGAGGTGCTTTACAGGGGGTGGACTGGCAGTGCTTTGGCTCCATATCACACTGGCTGCCCTGGTGGCCGGTGCACTCTACACACCCTTGATACGCACCACTGGTACTGGACTTTTTTTGGCTGAGGTGCTACAACGGACCTATCAATTGGAGGTGTGGGGGTGGCGGCAAAGAGGTCAACATTGCTGAGGAAGAGTTGCTGATGAAGACTGGAATGGGTAGCTGGAGGGGGTCTGGGAGTAGAGGAAGAGGAGGTGGTTGTAGGAGGTGTAACTTTAGGTGATTTGGGTGCAGGTGCAGGTACTGGAGGCTGTCGTGAGGTGGATGGATGTTGGGTGTGTGAGTGGCCACGTTTGTTTACTGTGGGAGGGGGCATCACAGACACACTGGGAGTGGACACAGGGGACGTGTAAATGGTAGGGGGGGTGGTGACTGCAGGTGAGCGGGGTGTGGTTCTGGGTGTTGTGGTGCGAGTCCTAGTGCCTGTAGATGTAGTGTATGCAGGTGAGAGTGTAGACGACACTGGGAGGGAGGAGGGAGATGACGAGGAGGGGGACACAGTGGAGGCAGTGGATGTTGCTGTGTCTGTATGTGGGTGATGCTTGTATGAGTGCCTGTGGGTTGTGTGGTGCTTATGTTTGCCTGAGCTACTTGTGTGTGTTGAGGTGTATGCATGCTTGTCTGATGGTGTGCTTGGGATAGGCTGGGGTACAGGGGATTGGGTCTGGGTGGAGGAAGTTGGAGGGGGGAGGCTAGACACAGGGACAATGGCTGCCATCAGTGCTGAGGCCAGAGATTGCAGGGTTCGATGAAGGGCAGCCTGACCAGAATGAATGCCCTCCAGGAATGCATTACCGTGTTGCAACTCCCTTTCTACACCCTGGATGGCATTCACAATGGTAGACTGCCCAACAGTGAGTGACCTGAGGAGGTCAATGGCCTTCTCACTGAGGGCAGCAGGGGTGACTGGGGCAGGGCCTGAGGTGCCTGGGGCGAAGGTGATGCCCACCCTCCTGGGTGAGCGGGCACGGGGCAAACGCTGAGAGGCTGCTGGGAGGACGGTGCTGGTAGGGGAGGTGGCGGCTGTACCTGTAGAAGTGGGGGGCACAGATGGTGCCGCCACCACAAGGGAGCTCCCATCGGCGGACGAGTCTGTGTCGCTGTTTGGTTATCCTGTAACCGACGTGAAGCGCCCCTCGCCCTCCGTCCCACTGGTGTATTCAGAGTCTGTGGTGTGGCCCTCCATGGCCATGCATGTGGGATGCAGCTCCCTCGTGCTCCGGTGCCACTGTACCTCCGCCTGATGATGCTGATGCACAAAAGAACAGGGAGAGCAGAAAAAGGGGGGGGGGGACGACAGAAGAAAGACAGGTTGAGTGCATCGCTACCGTTGGCGGACAATACAGACACAGCAGCCCCCTGCACTACGCCGTGCTCTTGGCCTCTACAGATGCAATTCCTGGGATCTGGCCTGCATGGCTATGGTGGACATCTGCACACATAGATGCCACAGGGGCATGTATACCTATACTTGGCACTCTACTGAGGTGGGGTAGAGTGACACATGGCCTGCATTACGGAGGGGCCTAGCCTACGGAACTCGCCCTGGCCTAGGGAAACCCTCAGCCCTCCTCCCCCACCCAGACCCCTCCACTGCGCGCAAGGCCCCAGAATGAGAGTGTACTCACCCCCTTGTGTCTGCTGTGATGCCTTCAAGCGCCCAACCAACTCCGGGTAGGCCACCGCCAGGATCCGGAACATTAGGGGGGTCATGGTGCGACAGGCACCCCTCCCATGTTGGGAGGCCATCCCCAGCTGAGCCTCTGCCGTCTTCTTGCTCCAGCGGCGAATGTCCTCCCATCTTTTCTGGCAGTGGGTGCCCCGTCTCTGGTGGACCCCCAGGATCGGACGTCCTTGGCGATGGCACGCCAAATGTCCTTCTTCTGGTGGACGCTGACCTACATGACATGCACAGGGGAAGAAGAGAAGTCATTACCAATTGCACCGTCGATGTGAGTGGCCCCCATCCCTACCCTTGCCATGTGGCACATGCATTCACACTCCTTGATGTTCCTTGAACTCTGCCCCCTTCCAAATCACATCCAGCCCTCTCCACCCAGGCATAGCCCATACAACGTGCTCCCTGTGTACTTACCTGTTGGTCTGGAGGACCGTAGAGTAGCGTGTACTGGGGGGAGGACCCCGTCAACTAGCTTTTCCAACTCCTGAGCAGTGAAGGCAGGGGCCCTTTCCCCAGACGCAGCAGCCATTGTCTCTTCCAGAACGAGGTCACAGCAGCACTTGCAGTGTAGGTCCTCTCCTGTCGAAGATCAGGTATCGAGTGATTGAACAGATAGAAAATGGCGGTCACGTACGGAGCTGTGACGTCCGCGGCGGTGCGTGTCATCACCGCCGGCGCACTTCCTCATTGGCTCCTGGGACCCATAGGGTCCAATGTTAACCAATGCAGCATTGCGCCGCGGTCTACGACTGCCTACCGCGACAGTGTACTACGCCAGCGCAGATACCTCACATCCCATTGTCCCAGTTTAGAGGTCAGGTAGCCGCCATTTCAGGGGCCCACATGGCTTCATTTACTACTGCGTCACACATACCTAGGCACACATACAGGAACAGTTTTGTGTTTTGTGTAGTGTTCTGTGGGTACATACCTGGGAATTTGTTGACTCTGTGGTCGCTGCTGTCCTTCCTAGGCACCGTCAGCTGGGACATTTGAGAAGATGGCGAAATCCTCCGGTGTACCGACCGCTGGTGGACCTGTTGACAATGGAGGAGCGACATTTGATCATCACCTACAGGTTTGACCGTGCCACTATCCAGGAACTGTGTACCCAGTTGGAGCCTGACCTGATGTCACCAATCCGCCATCCCACTGGAATCCCCCCTGACGTGCAGGTGCTGTCAGTGCTCCATTTCCTTGCAAGTGGGCCTTTTCAGACAATAGTGGCCATGGCATCAGGGATGTCCCAGCCTATGTTTTCCTACATGTTGTCCAGAGTGTTGTCTGCCCTGCTGAAACACGTAAGGAGCTACATCATTTTCCCTCAGGTGGAGGATTTGGCTACAGTCAAAGGTGACTTCTATGCCCTTGGACATATCCCCAACGTCATATGTGCTATTGATGGGACCCATGTAGCTCTGGTCCCCCCCCCCACAGGAGTGAACAGGTGTACAGGAACCAGAAGAGTTATCATTCGATGAATGTACAGATGGTATGTTTGGCAGACCAGTACATCTCCCAGGTAAATGCTATGTTCCGTGGCTCTGTGCATGACGCCTACATTCTGCGGAATAGCAGTATCCCGTATGTGATGGGTCAACTCCAGAGGCACCGTGTGTGGCTATTAGGGGATTCTGGTTACCCTAACCTGTCCTGGCTATTGACCCCAGTGAGGAATCCCAGGACCAGGGCAGAGGAAGGCCACAATGAGGCCCATGGGCGGACTAGGAGGGTGATCGAACGTACCTTCGGCCTCCTGAAGGCCAGGTTCAGCTGCCTCCATATGACAGGTGGTTCCCTATTCTACTCACCAAGGAAGGTGTGCAGATCCTCATCGCCTGCTCGATGCTTCACAATCTTGCTTTGCGACGCCAGGTGCCTTTTCTGCAGGAGGATGGTCCAGATGGCGGTGTTGTGGCAGCTGTGGAGCCTGTGGACAGTGATGAGGAGGAGGCTGAGGAAGAAGACATAGACAACAGGGAGTCAGTCATACAGCAATATTTCCAGTGACATACAGGTGAGAACATTTTATTTTACTATCACATTCACTTTCACACTTCTACCTCTATCCTGTCTGTCATTTAGTAGCAGTATTTGGTAACTGAGTTGTACCTTTCCATTACGGTTTCACAGGTGTGGTTACCAACGTGTGTCATCTGCTTGCATCCTTCATGGACTTGTGATGTGTGACATAGGTATGTTGGCTTTACAATTGAGAACGCATTTTGACACTGTCATTGATAATACAAATTTACCAAATCACAGACTGACTCCAGATTGTTTTGTGCTTCACGGGTGTTTATTTAAGTGCTGAAAAATGGAGGGGGGTTGTAAAATGGTGATGGGGACGGTGGTGGAATGTCTATGGCAGAGTCCAGTCTATTGGTCACACAGGTGCACTGCCCATATGGGCATAGGAAGTGGAGCTGGGGCAGTTTCAGTATGGACAGGGTAACAAAGTGGGACAGTGGGATGACAACCATGGTGGTCTCATTTCCTGGTGGGGGTCTTGCCATCTTGCTCTGTCCTGTTACTGGATCTCAGGGACCGCTTGCGGGGTGGTTCTCCATCTGCAGGGGGTGGGGTGCTGGTGTGGTGGTCCTGTGGCGGAGCGTCCTGTCCACTAGCGCCGGCGGAGGTGGTGGGCAGTTCATCGTCCAGGCTAGTGTCAGGGGCCCCTTGGAGTGCCACGGTGTCCCTCATGGTCTTTTGTATTTCCTTCAGCACCCCTACGATGGTGCCCAGGACGGAGCTGATGGTTCTGAGCTCCTCCCTGAAGCCCAAATACTGTTCGTCCTGCAGGCGCTGGGTCTCCTGAAACTTGGCCAGAACCGTAGCCATCGACTCCTGGGAGTGGTGGTATGCTCCCATGATGGAGGTGAGGGCCTCGTGGAGGGTGAGTTCCCTCCCTTGGCCTGTCCGCCCCCTGTCGCACAGCAGCCCTCCCAGTTCACTTGTGTTCCTGTGCCTCCGTCCCCTGGACCATGTGCCCACTACCACTGCCCCCAGGTCCCTGTTGTTGTTGGGGTGGTGGGTTATCCTGGGTTCCCTGTAGTGGTGGACACACCGCTGATTGACGTGTCCTGGGTACGGAGGTATGGGCCCGCTAGCTGGGTGCTGTGCTGGTGTTACCAAAGGGTGGAAGGTCAGTGTTGGGCTGTGCTTGTGCAAGAGGAACCAAGCACTCCTGTGTGAGGGTTTGTGTGATGATGGTTAGGGGGTTATTATGGGTATGTACAGTGAGCATGCTTTAGTGATGGGTGTCCATGCTTAGTTGTGTCATGCAGGGCTTGGTGTTGGGATGGGTGGTTTGTGTTATTAGTACATTAGTGAGGAGTTGTAGTGATAGGGGAGGGGGTGAGGGTGGGGGTGTGTGATAGCATGCAGGTAGGGTTGGGGATATGATAGTTAAGATTTGACTTACCAGTGTCCATTCCTCCACCGACTCATCCGAGGCCCTCAGGATCCATGATGGTCAAGACCTGCTCCTCCCATGTTGTCAGTTGGGGGGGAGGAGGTGTTGTGCCTGGAGACCACTGAACGCACCTTCCCCCGTAGGTCGTTCCACCTCTTCCTAATGTCCTCCCGATTTCTTGGATGCTGTCCCACAGCGTTGACCCTGTCCACGATTCTGCGCCATAGCTCCATCTTCCTGGCTATGGAGGTGTGCTGCACCTGTGAGCCAAATAGCTGTGACTCTACCCGTAGGATTTCCTCCACCATGACCCTGAGCTCCTCCTCGGAAAACCTGGGGTGTCTTTGGCGTGACATGGGGTGATGTGGGTGATGTGTGGGGTGGTGTGAGTGTTGATGTGTGTGGTGATGTGTAGTGGTGTGTGGTGTTTTGTGCGTGGAATGTTGTATGGGTGATGGTGTTGTGTGCCTCTGTGTGGTGGTGTTCTCAATTGCTGTGCTCTCTGTCTCTCGCCTTCCTCAAAATTTCTGGTCATAGGGGTTTGTGGGTGATTTGGGTATGTGTTTTATATTGAATTGGGTGTGTGGGAGTGATGTTTGTATGTGTCTCAGGTGTGTGTATTTGGAATTGTCCAATGTGGCGGTGTTTTGGAGATGTGTGTATATTTTGAGCGCGGCGGTGTGTACCGCCAATGGAATACCGCGGTTGAAAGACCGCCGCGTGGATTCGTGGGTCGTAATAGCATGGGCGTGTTTCTGTTGGCGTGACGGTGGAGGTTTTGTTTTCATCAGTTTAACACTGACCTTTGGTGTGGTGGACTAGTGTGGGTGTCTGAATTTCGGTGGATTCCGAGGTGTGGGTCATAATAGCTGTGGCTGACTTCCGCGGCGGTGTATTGGTGGTCTTCTGCATGGCGGTAAGCGGCTTTTACCACCAACGTTGTAATGACCTCCTCTATTTCTAACATTTGTGTCTTCTCTGCATCACAAAAAGGAATATATACTTACCTCTTAGTACAAAGATGTTTATATGTCTTTATGCAGGGCACCAGATGCATCTTTGCAGCCTCACAATATATAAAGGAATTATCTCTTAGTACTAAGATTTTGTAGTGTTTAGTTTCTGCTATTATTTATTTATTATTTATTATCTTTTGTGATATTTTATTCCCAAAGTTATCTCTGTCCTGTGTTGTGTTTGTTTCCTTCATTCCCATTGTAACTGTGGGGAAAATGAGGTGTGTTGTGCCCTGTTAGCTTGTGCTGGTTGCACTGGAATACATGTCTGTGGAACACAAGAGGGTTCTAGCGTGAGAAGAGCGAGCCAACGGTTGGTGGCAAAGTGGCCAGGTTAAGAGGCTGCTTGTCGGTACAACTGTTTCCATCTTTTGGAATCAACTTACTTGAAATAAACAAAGTGCTCGTCTGCACACTTTTTATTTTCTTCTTCGCGGACGCTATAGAATGTCTGTCCACTTCCTGTTGTTTCACCATGACTGGGTGTAGGAAAGTACCATCTTGCCTGGCATGTTACCCCCATTTTTTTCTTGTGTGTCAGTTTGTTTTTGCCTGTCTCATTGGGATCCTGCTAGCCAGGACCCCAGTGCTCATAAGTGTGGCCTGAATGTGTTCCCTGTGTGGTGCCTAACTGTGTCACTGAGGCTCTGCTGACCAGAACCTCAGTGCTTATGCTCTCTCTGCTTTTAAAATTGCCACTGCAGGCTAGTGACCATTTTTTCCAATTCTAATTGGCACACTGGAACACCCTTATAATTCCCTAGTATATGGTACTAGGTACCCAGGGTATTGGGCTTCCAGGAGATCCCTATGGGCTGCAGAATGTCTTTTGCCACCCATAGGGAGCTCAGACCATTCTTACACAGGACTGCCACTGCAGCCTGAGTGAAATAACGTCCACGTTATTTCACAGCCATTTTACAAGGCACTTAAGTAACTTATAAGTCACCTATATGTCTAACCCTCACCTAGTGAAGGTTAGGTGTAAAGTTAATAAGTGTGAGGGCACCCTGGCACTAGCCAAGGTAACCCCACATAGTTAAGGGCAATTTCCCCGAACTTTGTGAGTGCGAGGACACCACTATACACGTGCACCACATATAGGTCACTACCTATATGTAGCTTCACAATGGTAACTCCCAATATGGCCATGTAACATGTCTAAGATCATGGAATTGTCCCCCCTGCCAAATCTGGTATTGGGGTGCCAATCCCATGCATCTCCGGGGCCCCAGCAAAGACCCTGGGTACTGCCAAATCAGCTCTCTGGGGTCGTCAGTGTAGCTACCGCTGCTGCCAACCCACAGACAGGCTTTTGCCCTCCTGGGGTCTGGGCAGCCCAGTCCCAGGAAGGCAGAACAAAGGATTCCCTCTCCCTTGGGAAATAGCACCTGTGAGCCAAATAGCTGTGACTCTACCCGTAGGATTTCCTCCACCATGACCCTGAGCTCCTCCTCGGAAAACCTGGGGTGTCTTTGGCGTGACATGGGGTGGTGTGGGTGATGTGTGGGGTTGTGTGAGTGTTGATGTGTGTGGTGATGTGTAGTGGTGTGTGGTGTTTTGTGCGTGGAATGTTGTATGGGTGATGGTGTTGTGTGCCTCTGTGTGGTGGGGTTCTCAATTGCTGTGCTCTCTGTCTCTCGCCTTCCTCAAAATTTCTGGTCATAGGGGTTTGTGGGTGATTTGGGTATGTGTTTTATATTGAATTGGGTGTGTGGGAGTGATGTTTGTATGTGTCTCAGGTGTGTGTATTTGGAATTGTCCAATGTGGCGGTGTTTTGGAGATGTGTGTATATTTTGAGCGCGGCGGTGTGTACCGCCAATGGAATACCGCGGTTGAAAGACCGCCGCGTGGATTCGTGGGTCGTAATAGCATGGGCGTGTTTCTGTTGGCGTGACGGTGGAGGTTTTGTTTTCACCAGTTTAACACTGACCTTTGGTGTGGCGGACTTGTGTGGGTGTCTGAATTTCAGTGGAATCCGAGGTGTGGGTCATAATAGCTGTGGCTGACTTCCGCGGCGGTGTATTGGCGGTCTTCTGCACGGCGGTAAGCGGCTTTTACCGCCAACATTGTAATGACCTCCTCTATTTCTAACATTTGTGTCTTCTCTGCATCACAAAAAGGAATATATACTTACCTCTTAGTACAAAGATGTTTATATGTCTTTATGCAGGGCACCAGATGCATCTTTGCAGCCTCACAATATATAAAGGAATTATCTCTTAGTACTAAGATTTTGTAGTGTTTAGTTTCTGCTATTATTTATTTATTATTTATTATCTTTTGTGATATTTTATTCCCAAAGTTATCTCTGTCCTGTGTTGTGTTTGTTTCCTTCATTCCCATTGTAGCTGTGGGGAAAATGAGGTGTGTTGTGCCCTGTTAGCTTGTGCTGGTTGCACTGGAATACATGTCTGTGGAACACAAGAGGGTTCTAGCGTGAGAAGAGCCAGCCAACGGTTGGTGGCAAAGTGGCCAGGTTAAGAGGCTGCTTGTCAGTACAACTGTTTCCATCTTTTGGAATCAACTTGCTTGAAATAAACAAAGCGCTCGTCTGCACACTTTTTATTTTCTTCTTCGCGGACGATATAGAATGTCTGTCCACTTCCTGTTGTTTCACCATGACTGGGTGTAGGAAAGTACCATCTTGCCTGGCATGTTACCCCCATTTTTTTCTTGTGTGTCAGTTTGTTTTTGCCTGTCTCATTGGGATCCTGCTAACCAGGACCCCAGTGCTCATAAGTGTGGCCTGAATGTGTTCCCTGTGTGGTGCCTAACTGTGTCACTGAGGCTCTGCTGACCAGAACCTCAGTGCTTATGCTCTCTCTGCTTTTAAAATTGCCACTTCAGGCTAGTGACCATTTTTTCCAATTCTAATTGGCACACTGGAACACCCTTATAATTCCCTAGTATATGGTACTAGGTACCCAGGGTATTGGGGTTCCAGGAGATCCCTATGGGCTGCAGAATTTCTTTTGCCACCCATAGGGAGCTCAGACCATTCTTACACAGGACTGCCACTGCAGCCTGAGTGAAATAACGTCCATGTTATTTCACAGCCATTTTACACGGCACTTAAGTAACTTATAAGTCACCTATATGTCTAACCCTCACCTAGTGAAGGTTAGGTGTAAAGTTAATAAGTGTGAGGGCACCCTGGCACTAGCCAAGGTAACCCCACATAGTTAAGGGCAATTTCCCCAAACTTTGTGAGTGCGAGGACACCACTATACACATGCACCATACATAGGTCACTACCTATATGTAGCTTCACAATGGTAACTCCCAATATGGCCATGTAACATGTCTAAGATCATGGAATTGTCCCCCCTGCCAAATCTGGTATTGGGGCGCCAATCCCATGCATCTCCGGGGCCCCAGCAAAGACCCTGGGTACTGCCAAATCAGCTCTCTGGGGTCGTCAGTGTAGCTACCGCTGCTGCCAACCCACAGACAGGCTTTTGCCCTCCTGGGGTCTGGGCAGCCCTTTTAAGGGCACAGATGGTGCCCTCCTTGCATAAACCAGTCTACACCGGTTCAGGGATCCCCCTGCTCCTGCTCTGGCACAAAACTGGACAAAGGAAAGGGGAGTGATCACTCCCCTGTCCATCACCACCCCATGGGTGGTACCTAGAGCTCTTCCAGTGTGTCTAGACCACAATGGAGGCCTCTGAGTGGCCAGTGCCAGCAGGTGACGTCAGAGACCCCTCCTGATAGGTTCTTACCTGACTACGTGGCCAATCCTCCTCTGAGGGCTATTTAGGGTTTCGCCTGTGGGATTCACAGGAATGCAAGAGCTCACCAGAGTTCCTCTGCATCTCCCTCTTCGACCTTTGCAGCTAGCAAGGCTTTTTTGTGGTCTTTCTGCGTGGAAACAACTCTGCATCCTCCAGCACGCTATGGGACATCTTCTGTGAAAAGGAGAAGTTCCTGGCATCTTTCGTTGTTGTAGAATCTTCAGCTTCTTCCACCCAGAGGCAGCCATTTTGCACCTTCATCCGGGGTTTAGTGGGCTCCTGCCCCTCCTGGACACTTTTGTGACTCTTGGACTTGGTCCCCTTCCTTTACAGGTCCTCAGGTCCAGGAATCCGTCTTCAGTGTGTTGCAGTCAGTTGTGGTCTTTGCAGAATCTCCTATCACAACTTTAGTGTGTTTCTGGGGAAGTAGGGTAACTTTACTCCTACATTTCAGGGTCTTGGGTTGGGGTATCTTGGACACCCTTAGTGTTCTCCTACACTCCCAGCGACCCTCTACACACTACTCTAGGCCAGGGGTCCCTAAGTGGGTCGCATTCCACTTTCTCAGTACATGGTTTGTGTTGCCCCTAGGCCTATTGCATCCTATTGTATCCTACAGTGTTTGCACTACTGTTCTAACTGTTTACTTACCTGATTTTGGTTTGTGTGTATATTTTGTGTATTTTACTTACCTCCTACAGGAGTATATCCTCTGAGATATTTTTGGCACATTGTCACTAAAATAAAGTACCTTTATTTTTAGTATCTATAAGTATTGTGATTCTTCTGATATACTGCTATATAAGTGGTTTAGTTTGAGCTTTGCATGTCTCCTACTTCAGCCTAAGCTGCTCTGCTATAGCTACCTCTATCAGCCTAAGCTGCTAGAACACTACTAATCTACTAATAAGGGATAACTGGACCTGGCACAAGGTGTAAGTACCCTCAGGTACCCACAATAAGCCAGGCCAGCCTCCTACACTGGTTATCCTGGTGCACTTAAGGTCATCATTTACTATGCTTTAAAAGTAAATAAATTTGAATATGTAATTAAAAATGTGTTAATCAGGGCACCATTATTGCACTTTACAAAAAAAATCCTGGTGGGAGAAACCCCTCGAACCTCTCTTGCAGTGGTTCGACCCGCTTGCTATCTCGCTCCCTCGCCACACACCATATTCTACAAGGTGACACAAAGACCACTGAGAAACAGAACATTTTCTGAAAGGAAACGTGCGGCGTTTTGTGCGATTGCAAAAGAAATGATTATTGGTAACGCTGTAATAAGAGTTAACTTGACATGGCATGCTAATCGCCCGAAATTGTGCATCTTTCACAATTTAGGGCAACCCGTCATACAGATTGTGAATCTGATGTTCAGAGGTGATCTTGTTTCAATGTAAAACTGTACCGCACACTAACATTAAACCACATGGAACGTTTGAAGTGAGTATGACTGCATCTATACACATACACAGAGATGTTTCTTGACAGTGATTGCTTTTTTATGCGGTCTGGTGGAACTATTGGCAACGCTTCACTGTGCATTGGCAGAAAATATGGTTGTTTTCAGCTAAATTCAACTTAGAAAAATAAACAGTGTTGGAAAGATAACCAATCATGTCAAGGCCCTTAGCACGATGATAGATTTTCTGGAATACCTCCAGAATCAGATCACTCACAAACCAGACTCTTCTTTTTTTTACAGAAAACAAGCAGGCTTCACTCATATGCTGGATTTCTTCTTTAACAATACTTGACGAACCACTAAATAAACAAACAATACTTACATAAATATCACATGCAAAAACACTATTAACGGTAAAAATTATTTAGACAAGAAAAAAATCACCCACAGAATATAATATCAGAATGTGCATGAAATCACTGTATTTGAAAGAGAATACCAAACTGCCGAGGGAGTCTGAAGTGACTGACAGAAGCAGGGAAGTTAAATACCCGCAGGCAGTGGGAAGTGTGTAGGAGGAAAGGTCAGCACTGCTCTGATATGGTAGGTCCTAGCGGTTGTGACTTGTCATTCATTTTTAAATAACCTTTCATTTTTCATAGCTAAAGGTCCTGGGGTGCATGTTTCTTGCACAGAGATAGTAACTATACTATACATCAGAAGGAATTGCAAAGCGAGAACAAGAAGTAATTATCACGGATAATGTTCCATTACTAATCTAGGTAGTGTTATGCCCGGTCGAGTGTCATTTATTTTCTTCTAATCCTAACATTTGCCTATTTTTGGTGGAATTATTCTAATGAAAATGAATTTAAAAAGTGAATATTTGGATTCACGGCACAGATAAAATATAAAAGAACTATAATTCAAAATATTTCTGTTATATGTTCCCCATTCAAATTTCTGTTTCTCCAATATTGCCATGTGGTTGAAGTGTTTTTGACAACTATTTAGATAATTTATAAAGTAATGCAGCATATTTACTGATTTAAGAAATAGCACAACAGAAACCCCAAACCTTGCACACGTCTTTTGATTCAGTCGCCTGGCTGATTGATAAAATGAGATACGTATTCTCAATAATGTACAAGAAAACTAATTCAAATATCCATTCTCAAAATACCTAAATTAATAAAACAAGGCTTGGCAATGCCAACAGTTTGGGTTTATAAATTAAAGTTAGTCGTTGATGGATTTAGGCACTCAATAGGCCATACCATATGCACTTTGTAACTCATCCTTTGACTCATTCTTGAATTCACCCACTCACACAACCACCAAAAACACATACACTCTCAACAACATATAACAAAAAAAAACCATGAAAACAATAAAAGTAGCAAAACGAAACGCTGTCATCTAAAGATAGCAGTCATAGGCTTGCAATAACATAAAATCAAACCAGAACCAAAGTGCTCTCTATTTTGGAATGATAAAACATTGATTCACTGTGGTCAATAACATTCTGTGAGCGTCACCTGGTTCAGAGACAGTGGCTGCGCAGATGTGGCACACTGCAGATGAAGTGAGCAGCAAGCTAGGGGCCCTCTAGCGCTAACTAGGGAGCTATATTATGCCTGAATAAATGACAACTGATAAAGACGAGAAGGAATGAGATGAAAGGAGACTTAAACAAGCATTTGCAATTAAATGGGTCTCGCGTTTGCTCGAGTTAAAGCTTTCAGCGTTGTAAATTCCTAACTGGACTTTTCTTGCCACATAAATTGAAAATGAAAAGTAAAACAGTTTTAAGCAAGCCGATTCCAAGTGCCATGGACCCCACAAGCTTGTCTTATCAAGACCGCATTTGCATTTAATTGTCTGCACTTTTCTCATATGAAGTCACTGCCCAGAGACATTCCAGGCATAGTCCCTCATTATGAACATGGCGGTCCGTTCCGCACTGCCGGCAGTGGCGGCAGAAACCGCCAACAGAGGATCGGTCCGGACCGCCAAATAATGAACCAAACGAAACTCACGCATCCCACGCACCACCCACCGCCAGGAAAGGATTCCCGCTGATGACGGCAGAGGCCGCCTACAGGCCGTCGGAAAGGCCCAACCCGCCCATCAAATTATGAACCACCATTCCGCCGCCAGTTCCGGGGTGGGAACCACCGCCACACAAAGCCAGGTGGAAATGAAACAAATAGAAGGAAACACTCACCAGAGCTCAACAAAACGTACAGCGGCAGCCATGGACAGAGAGCTGCAGATCATGCCAGCCTTGCTCCTTGCCATATATCTACACAACCGAGACCACCGACAAAGACAACGATGGTAAGTACCGCAACCTAAAAAAACAAGGGCAAAGGGCAAAGTTAAATACCAACCCAGTCCACCCACCCACCCTGCAAAGCCCCCCCAACCCTACCCAGCAGCAATAGTCAGACACCCCACACCAAGAGGGACGTACCCGACCGAAGGGCACTGCAACTTGGCCATAGGACATACAATAGCACCACAGCCATAAATTGGCAGGGTGGAACTGCGTGCAGCCCAAAAACAGGCCACACTGAAACTTTATTATGAAGCTCACTGAGTGAAATGATGGAAATAGGGCCAATGGCCAGTCCATAAAAAGTCCATTTTCTTTGGCCACAAATGGCCACACCTGACTCCCACAAGGGCTGGGTACTTGTCAGAACTCCAGCTGCGCATGGGTATCATCGCTCATTTGAGCGTGGGCGCAACCGCTCATTTCTTGCAGCCACCATGTTTGTTAGGCCACAATCCCTTTGTGGCAAAAGTCACCTGCCCTGGCGATCGGGCCATTGGTGGTTTCATTGCTCCCAACATTATCCTTGACACTACTTACAGCTGTCAGGAAGCTGAGAGGGACTTCATTTCCCAGCTTTCCTAATGACAGCCATTTTGGGTGTGGTCAGGTTATAAATAGCTGCCACACCCTTTAACCGTTGCTTCCTATTCTGGAGTCCTGCAGTGAGCTGTTGTCTTTCGTGTTGCTGCCCAAATCCGTACGGACTTGCCTATTTTGTTGCAAGCGGCTGGCTTGCGGCGGTGAGAACATTCCTTTTCCGGGCTCCCTTGCCCTTGTTGTGAACTCCGTATTCGGAGTCTTTGAACAATTGGAAAGCTTTGATGATGTTGCTTAGCAACATTGTTTAACTCGATTGTTACAGTGTTTCAGAATAGCGATTTTCTCTGCGTTTCTCATTTCGAAGAAAAGCTCGCTACATGAATGTTTTGGATTTCAACACCGTTCAGTGAAATGTGTTGTTTGTCTCATGTGGTGTCACGCTGTGAAGTTGGGAAAAAACAGTGATATTGTATTATGGGCCTAATATGGTTCTATTAATATTTGTTGTGCAATTTTCAGGAAGAAAAAAACAAAAGGACCATTTACCAATTTCACATAGCACGAGAGACATTGAACAAAACTCTAGTTTTTTCAGATTGTAATTCATAAAGAGAAAACCAACAGGTTTTATTGAGAGAGATTCTCATTTAGGTTTAAAGTCCTTGTTTTGCGAGACGCATTGTTCTATGGCTTTTCCTGGATTTCTAATGTAAGAATAGTGCAAGTCTTCATGCCACAATTTCCTTAGAAGGAATTAGCTTCTTTGTTGACATTTTGAAACTAGCGAGATTATTGTGAGGAAGCAATTTATTGTTGCATAATCGTTTATTGTATTCTTGTATATTCTGTATTAACCTTTTCCCGTTCAGATATCCCTCCAAGCTGATCCTTCCCGACGACCCTTTCCCCCGGCCGGGCCTCTCCAAAGTTCATCGCCATACTGGCATCTGACTTGGTGGTGCCTGGAGGTGGGCTCATTTATCAGCATTGTGCAGATCCCGAGAATTTGGGTCACCTGACAGAATAGGAAGCCCACAAGTTTTCTTTTCTCTTGATCTGCACCATGGCTACCCTAGACGCTGTTATGCATGCGTTAACACAATTACAAAAGGAGTTACAGGATTCAAGGAATGACACAGCAGCCCTAGTCACGAAAGTCACTCAATTACAAGCCAAAGTGGAGTGTGCTGGAGGCACACCTTTGCCCCTCTTGCCTCCTTCTCCTACCAATGTTTTGGTCACTGTCCATACGCAAATTCGTTTAGCCACTCCTGAGAGGTTTTCTGGAGATGCTAACAAAGTCCAGATTTTCCTTACCCAAGTAGAACTACATTTCACTTGTCGTCCAGCTGCTTTCCCAGACCCACAGCCTAGAATTGCCTTTTTGATTTCCTATCTATCTGGAGATGCCGCTAATTGGGCAGTTCCCTTAGTGAGACAAGATAGTCCTTTGCTCTACAATTGGCGTCGATTTGTAGATGAATTTGAGAAGGTTTTTGATCGACGAGCGGTTACCATGTCTGCTGATAAAGAGCTTTTGGAACTACGACAAGGAAACAAAGATCTTATTTCCTATCTCTCACAATTCAATCGTTTTGTGGTTGAAACAGCCTGGCCTAAAGAGAAGAGAGCGGCGCTTTTTTTTATCAAGGCCTTAAGGAAGAATTAAAAGATGTCTTGCCTTAAATTGATCCCCAGCCAAAAACATGTAGAGACCTAATAAATCTAACCTTGAGACCTGATCATAGGCTCTCTGAAAGAAAAGGAGATAAGAAAAGACCAGATCGTGGTACTTGGCGTCAAGATAAATATTGTCCCTCTCTTTCCTCCACATCTTCGGATGTTGTTAGTGAACCCATGAAAATTGGTACAGTTCGTCAACCTTTAACCAAAGAAGAAAAAGTACTAAGATGTTGCAAAGGTTTGTGTTTATATTGTGGAAAAAAAGGACATTTCGAAAGAGATTGCGCAGTCAAACCCCAAAACAAAACAGATTCTTTCATAAGTACCAAAAGTCAGGTAGCTTCTGTAGAAGGTTTTAAGGAAAACTATTGAACCCAAGAGATAAAGAAGGGAATCCCTTGGGTATTCTTTCAATCCCTTCTGTACATTCCTGCTCAAATCAACATCATAGACATTCCTGTATTCCCATACAGCGTCTGATTTTGGATAAATGGCACCAGGCTTTTGCCTTAATAGACTCAGGAGCTACTGGTAATTTTGTGGATTACCAAACTGCGCATCGACTACAACTTGAATGTAAAAAAAAAGACAGTACCTGAAAGTGTACAGGCTGTGGATGGCAGTGAACTAGCTGGGGGTCCAATCACTTCCAACACTTTACCAATTCAAATGGCATGTCACAATTCGGATGGCCATCAACATTTAGAACAATTACAGTTTGATATAAGCAGGGCTCCACAATACTGTTTCATTTTGGGTATGGCTTGGTTAAAATTACATAATCCCCACATAGATTGGAAAAATAACACCTTAACCTTCTCATCAGAATACTGTTAAAAAATGTGTCAGTCCACTGAACAACCCACTCAAGAAGTAGCTACAGCTGTGGAAAAAGCAATCATATTACCCTCTCAATATATCACTTATGCAGGTGTATTCAGTGAACAAGCAGCTAGAGCGTTACCACCTCATCGTCCCTATGATTATCAAATCGATTTGATACCAGGATCAGTTATACCTAACTGTAGAATTTACACTCTTTCAGAAAAAGAAAATCAATATTTACGGGAATATCTTGATCAATGTTTGGCAAATAATCTGATCAGACCATTACGTTCTCCAGCAGCCTCTCCCCTGTTCTTTGTCCCCAAGACCAATGGTGAATTAAGACCTTCCATTGACTATAGAGCCATGAACAAGATCACTATAAAAAACAAATACCCTTTGCCATTGATCCCCGTATTATTGGATCAAGTTAAGGATGCCGTCATTTACACCAAACTTGACCTCCGAGGAGCATATCATTTGTTCCGTATACGAGAGGGAGACGAGTGGAAACGGCCTTCAAAACCCGCTGTGGCTTGTTTGAGTATCAAGTAATGCCCTTTGGTCCTTGTAACGCTCTCGCTGCATTCCAGTACTTTCTCAATGACTTTTTAAGAGAATATTTAGATCTGTTCGTCATTGTTTAAATTAATGACATTCTTGTTTATGCTAGTGCGAAAGAAATCCATGAGGAACATGTGAAGAAAGTACTCTTAACTCTGCGAAAACATCACTCATATTGCAAACTTAGTAAGTGTAAGTTTCATGTGGAAGAAGTGGAGTTTTTAGGTGTCACTTTAACACCTAACGGTATGCAAATGACCGACCGAAAGATCCAAGCTGTCATAGTTTGGCCCACACCTAAATCTGTTCGAGATGTCCAATGTTTCTTGGGTTTCGACAATTTTTACCGGCGCGTCATTGATCATTTTTCTCAAAAGGTGGCCCCTATTACGAAATTACTCTGTAAAAATACCCCTTTTCATTGGTCATCACAAACTGAAGAAGCTTTTCAGATGTTAAAACAAGCCTTCACCACTTCTCCTATCTTAGCTCATCCACGGATTTCGGACCTGTTAATTTTAGAGGCGGACGCCTCCGATGTGGCAATTGGGGCCATTCTTTCACAATGACACCCTACTACAGGACAATTACATCCTGTTGCCTATATGTCCAAAAAACTTAATACGGCAGAACAAAACTATACTATTGCCGAAAAAGAGCTATTTGCAATTTGTGAAGCATTTAAAGAATGGAGGCATTATTTATCTGGAACGATCCACCGAATCACCGTTTATTCAGACCATAGAAACTTTTGTTTCATGAGTTCAGCCAGAGTGTTAACCCCGCGACAGTTGTGATGGATGTTATTCTTCGCCAAATTCGACTTTGTTGTCACTTTCAGACCAGGCAGTGATAACAGAAAGGTTGATGCTTTACCCAGACAAGTTTCCACTTTAGTGCATAAGAAACCGCAACCAATGCAGATTATTAGTCCTTCCAAAGTGATATGTTTAATAGCTGCTGATGAATTCCTTGCTTCAATTCGAACTCATTTCCACATCACAGAGTGGCCAATTTGGCTTAAAAAAGGCGTTGGTTATTCAATGCAACAGGGACTACCTTTTTATAATTCTAAAATCTTTTTATCCACTAAGGAGTTAAGACACACAGCATTCCAATGGTTACACACACATCCAGTAGCAGGCCATCCCGGACCGCAAAACACTTTGGAACTTATGAAAAGATACTTCTAGTGGCCCACTTTCACCAAAGATATTAAACGAATGGCAGAATTATGCAAGATTTGTACCCGTTGTAAAAGTTTGCAAGTTAAACCAAAAGGGTTATTAATACCTTTGACAACTCCTAATCACCCATGGGAGCATATTTCAATGGACTTCATTACAGGTCTTCCTGAAGTCGACCATGTAAACACAATATTAGTAGTAATAGACAGTCTCACTAAGTATGCTCATTTTATTGCCTGCAAAGGACTTCCTACATCCAGTACCTTAGTTAATCTCATTCTGCATAATATTGTGCGTCTCCATGGTCTCCCAAAGGTCATACTATCTGACAGAGGATTTCAGTTCTCTGCACATTTTTGGCAGAAATGGTGCCAAGCGTTACAAATTGACTCTAATCTATCTACAAGTTACCATCCACAAACTGATGGTCAAACTGAAAGATTGAACCAGACTCTGAAGCAGTACCTACGTTGTTATGCAGATGAAGATCCCTCTTCTTGGCCAATGCTCCTCTGGCTTGCTGAGTTAGCATACAACAATTCTTGTCATTCATCAACCAAAACTACCCCATTTTATGGTCTGTATGGTCAACACCCACACGTATTACCTGTTGTTTTACCACGTTCCTTACAAAAAATGCCCGCAGTACAAGGAATGTTGTCACATATAAAAGATGTTCACTTATGACTTCAACAAAATCTCCAGCAGGCAAAAACAAAGTACAAAACACAGTATGACAAGAAACATCAACCTGGTCCAGAATAGAAGGTGAAAGGCATGGTTTGGTTGTCCACAAAAAACTTGACATTTAAAGACAAACATATATTTCATCCTAAATTCATAGGGCCAAACGAAATCCTTCCCTGTGTCAACCCCGTGACATACAAACTGAAATTACCCCCATCCTTGTGAATCCACCCTGTCTTCCACACCTGGTTACTTAAGCCTCCCATTGCAAACTGCACCCCACGTCCACCCCCAACTCTTGTTCAAGGTCAATGGGAATACGAAGTACGATCCATTTGTGATTCTCGTATGCGTGGCAATTCCTTATGGTACTTGGAAGCCTGGAAAGGTTACGGTTCTGAAGAAGATTCTTGGGAACCTGCTTCTCAAATCCATGCCCCACATTTGGTACGACAGTTTCATCGCCGTTATCCCAACAAACCAGGTCCGCGCCCACCCTCGGGGAGGGGGTGTACTGTCAGAACTCCAGCTGCGCATGGGTATCATCGCTCAGTTGTGTGTGGGTGCAACCGCTCATTTCTTGCAGCCACCATGTTTGTTAGGCCACAATCCCTTTGTGGCAAAAGTCACCTGCCCTGGCGATCGGGCCATTGGTGGTTTCACTGCTCCCAGAATTATCCTTGACACTACTTACAGCTGTCAGGAAGCTGAGAGGGACTTCATTTCCCAGCTTTCCTAATGACAGCCATTTTGGGTGTGGTCAGGCTATAAATAGCTACCACACCCTTTAACCGTTGCTTCCTATTCTGGAGTCCTGCAGTGAGCTGTTGTCTTTCGTGTTGCTGCCCGAACCCGTACAGACTTGCCTATTTTGTTGCGAGCGGCCGGCTTGCGGCGGTGAGAACATTCCTTTTCTGGGCTCCCTTGCCCTTGTTGTGAACTCCGTATTCGGAGTCTTTGAACAATTGGAACGCTTTGATGATGTTGCTTAGCAACATCGTTTCACTCGATTGTTACAGTGTTTCAGAATAGCGATTTTCTCTGCGTTTCTCATTTTGAAGAAAAGCACGGTACGTGAATGTTTTGATCTCAGCACTGTTCAGTGAAATGTGTTGTGTGTCTCGTGTGGTGTCACGCTGTGAAGTTGGGAAAAAACTGTGATATTGAATTTTGGGCCTAATATGGTTTTATTAATATTTGTTGTGCAATTTTCAGCTAGAAAAAAACAAAAAGACCAACTGACTTTCCTGTTCTCTTGGTAGGCTGGGCCATTCTTCCAGACTCCAGCTCTACTTGTTCACCCTGTGCCTTGCACTGTGCTCTTGGTTTCACACACACCAGTTCAGGGATACCCAGCATTGCTGCATAGGTTTTTAGTTCTACCTCAGCCCATGCTGAGGACTCCAGGTCATTTCCAAGCAGACAGTCCACTGGGATATTTGAGGAGACCACCACCTGTTTCAGGCCATTGACCCCTCCCCATTCTAAAGTAACCATTGCCATGGGATGTACTTTTCTCTGATTGTCAGCGTTGGTGACTGTGTAAGTTTTTCCAGTCAGGTATTGGCCAGGGGAAACCAGTTTCTCTGTCACCATGGTGACACTGGCACCTGTATCCCTCAGGCCCTCTATTCTAGTCCCATTAATTAAGGGTTGCTGTCTGTATTTTTGCATGTTAGGCGGCCAGACAGCTAGTGTGGCCAAATCCACCCCACCCTCAGAAACTAGAATAGCTTCAGTGTGGACCCTGATTTGCTCTGGGCACACTGTTGATCCCACTTGGAGACTAGCCATACCAGTGTTACCTGGATGGGAGTTTGGAGTGGAACCTTTCTTGGGACAGGCCTTGTCTCCAGTTTGGTGTCCATGCTGTTTACAGCTATGACACCAGGCCTTTTTGGGATCAAAGTTTTTACCCTTGTACCCATTGTTTTGTGAAGAGGCTCTGGGCCCACCCTCCTGTGCAGGTTTTTGGGGGCCTGTAGAAGACTCTTTACTATTTTTAGTTTTGGCTGTCTCATCACCCTTCCCCTGGGGAGTCTTTGTGACCCCTTTCTTTTGGTCACCCCCTGTTGAAGTCTTGGACACCCTTGTCTTGACCCAATGGTCCGCCTTCTTTCCCAATTCTTGGGGAGAAATTGGTCCTAGGTCTACCAGATGCTGATGCAGTTTATCATTGAAACAATTACTCAATAGGTGTTCTTTCACAAATAAATTGTACAGCCCATCATAATTACTTACACCACTGCCTTGAATCCAACCATCTAGTGTTTTCACTGAGTAGTCAACAAAGTCAACCCAGGTCTGGCTCTAGGATTTTTGAGCCCCCCTGAACCTAATCCTGTACTCCTCAGTGGAGAATCCAAAGCCCTCAATCAGGGGACCCTTCATGAGGTCATAAGATTCTGCATCTTTTCCAGAGAGTGTGAGGAGTCTATCCCTACACTTTCCAGTGAACATTTCCCAAAGGAGAGCACCCCAGTGAGATCTGTTCACTTTTCTGGTTACACAAGCCCTCTCAAAAGCTGTGAACCATTTGGTGATGTCATCACCATCTTCATATTTTGTCACAATCCCTTTGGGGATTTTTAACATGTCAGGAGAATCTCTGACCCTATTTATATTGCTGCCACCATTGATGGGTCCTAGGCCCATCTCTTGTCTTTCCCTTTCTATGGCTAGGAGCTGTCTCTCTAAAGCCAATCTTTTGGCCATCCTGGCTAACAGGAGGTCATCTTCACTGAGAGCATCCTCAGTGATTTCAGAAATGTGGGACCCTCCTGTGAGGGACTCACTATTTCTGACTAACACAGTTGGAGACAGGACTTGAGGGGTCCTGTTCTCCCTATTTAGGACTGGAGGAGGGACATTGGCCTCCAAGTCACTAATTTCTTCCTCTGTGAGGTCATCATCAGAGGGGTTGGCTTTTTCAAACTCTGCCAACAGCTCCTGGAGCTGAATTTTGGTAGGTCTGGAGCCAATGGTTATTTTCTTTATATTACAGAGAGACCTTAGCTCCCTCATCTTAAGATGGAGGTAAGGTGTGGTGTCGAGTTCCACCACCTGTATCTCTGTATCAGACATTATTCTGCTAAGAGTTGGAATACTTTTTTAAGAATCTAAAACTGTTTCTAGAATCTAATTCAAACTTTTAACAAACTTTTAAACTCTAAAAAGACAATGCTAAACAGGGACTTAACACACAAGGCCCTAGCAGGACTTTTAAGAATTTAGAAAACTTTCAAATTGCAAAAATGAATTTCTAATGACAATTTTGGAATTTGTCGTGTGATCAGGTATTGGCTGAGTAGTCCAGCAAATGCAAAGTCTTGTATCCCACCGCTGCCACCAATGTAGGAAGTTGGCTCTGTATGTGCTATTTCAAAGTAAGGAATAGCATGCACAGAGTCCAAGGGTTCCCCTTAGAGGTAAAATAGTGGTAAAAAGAGATAATACTAATGCTCTATTTTGTGGTAGTGTGGTCGAGCAGTAGGCTTATAACAAGGAGTAGTGTTAAGCACTTGTTGTACATACACATAGACAATAAATGAGGTACACACACTCAGAGACAAATCCAGCCAATAGGTTTTGTTATAGAAAAATATCTTTTCTTAGTTTATTTTAAGAACCACAGGTTCAAATTCTACATGTAATATCTCATTCGAAAGGTATTGCAGGTAAGTACTTTAGGAACTTCAAATCATCAAAATTGCATGTATACTTTTCAAGTTATTCACAAATAGCTGTTTTAAAAGTGGACACTTAGTGCAATTTTCACAGTTCCTAGGGGAGATAAGTATTTGTTAGGTTAACCAGGTAAGTAAGACACTTACAGGGCTTAGTTCTTGGTCCAAGGTAGCCCACCGTTGGGGGTTCAGAGCAACCCCAAAGTCACCACACCAGCAGCTCAGGGCCGGTCAGGTGCAGAGTTCAAAGTGGTGCCCAAAACACATAGGCTAGAATGGAGAGAAGGGGGTGCCCCGGTTCCGGTCTGCTTGCAGGTAAGTACCCGCGTCTTCGGAGGGCAGACCAGGGGGGTTTTGTAGGGCACCGGGGGGGACACAAGTCCACACAGAAATTTCACCCTCAGCAGCGCGGGGGCGGCCGGGTGCAGTGTAGAAACCAGCGTCGGGTTTTCAATGTTAGTCTCTGAGAGATCTCGAGATCTCTTCAGCGCTGCAGGCAGGCAAGGGGGGGATTCCTCGGGGAAACCTCCACTTGGGCAAGGGAGAGGGACTCCTGGGGGTCACTTCTCCAGTGAAAGTCCGGTCCTTCAGGTCCTGGGGGCTGCGGGTGCAGGGTCTCTCCCAGGTGTCGGGACAGGGGAAGCCTCGGGATTCCCTCTGCAGGCGGCGCTGTGGGGGCTCAGGGGGGACAGGTTTTGGTACTCAGAGTATCAGAGTAGTCCTGGGGTCCCTCCTGAGGTGTCGGTTCTCCACCAGCCGAGTCGGGGTCGCCGGGTGCAGTGTTGCCAGTCTCACGCTTCTTGCGGGGAGCTTGCAGGGTTCTTTAAAGCTGCTGGAAACAAAGTTGCAGCTTTTCTTGGAGCAGGTCCGCTGTCCTCGGGAGTTTCTTGTCTTTTCGAAGCAGGGGCAGTCCTCAGAGGATGTCGAGGTCGCTGGTCCCTTTGGAAGGCGTCGCTGGAGCAGGATCTTTGGAAGGCAGGAGACAGGCCGGTGAGTTTCTGGAGCCGAGGCAGTTGTCGTCTTCTGGTCTTCCGCTGCAGGGGTTTTCAGCTGGGCAGTCCTTCTTCTTGTAGTTGCAGGAATCTAATTTTCTAGGGTTCAGGGTAGCCCTTAAATACTAAATTTAAGGGCGTGTTTAGGTCTGGGGGGTTAGTAGCCAATGGCTACTAGCCCTGAGGGTGGGTACACCCTCTTTGTGCCTCCTCCCAAGGGGAGGGGGTCACAATCCTAACCCTATTGGGGGAATCCTCCATCTGCAAGATGGAGGATTTCTAAAAGTTAGAGTCACTTCAGCTCAGGACACCTTAGGGGCTGTCCTGACTGGTCAGTGACTCCTCCTTGTTTTTCTCATTATCTTCTCCGGCCTTGCCGCCAAAAGTGGGGCCTGGCCGGAGGGGGCGGGCAACTCCACTAGCTGGAGTGTCCTGCTGGGTTGGCACAAAGGAGGTGAGCCTTTGAGGCTCACCGCCAGGTGTGACAATTCCTGCCTGGGGGAGGTGTTAGCATCTCCACCCAGTGCAGGCTTTGTTACTGGCCTCAGAGTGACAAAGGCACTCTCCCCATGGGGCCAGCAACATGTCTCGGTTTGTGGCAGGCTGCTAAAACTAGTCAGCCTACACAGATAGTCGGTTAAGTTTCAGGGGGCACCTCTAAGGTGCCCTCTGTGGTGTATTTTACAATAAAATGTACACTGGCATCAGTGTGCATTTATTGTGCTGAGAAGTTTGATACCAAACTTCCCAGTTTTCAGTGTAGCCATTATGGTGCTGTGGAGTTCGTGTTTGACAGACTCCCAGACCATATACTCTTATGGCTACCCTGCACTTACAATGTCTAAGGTTTTGTTTAGACACTGTAGGGGTACCATGCTCATGCACTGGTACCCTCACCTATGGTATAGTGCACCCTGCCTTAGGGCTGTAAGGCCTGCTAGAGGGGTGGCTTACCTATACTGCATAGGCAGTGAGAGGCTGGCATGGCACCCTGAGGGGAGTGCCATGTCGACTTACTCGTTTTGTCCTCACTAGCACACACAAGCTGGCAAGCAGTGTGTCTGTGCTGAGTGAGAGGTCTCCAGGGTGGCATAAGACATGCTGCAGCCCTTAGAGACCTTCCTTGGCATCAGGGCCCTTGGTACTAGAAGTACCAGTTACAAGGGACTTATCTGGATGCCAGGGTCTGCCAATTGTGGATACAAAAGTACAGGTTAGGGAAAGAACACTGGTGCTGGGGCCTGGTTAGCAGGCCTCAGCACACTTTCAATTGTAAACATAGCATCAGCAAAGGCAAAAAGTCAGGGGGCAACCATGCCAAGGAGGCATTTCCTTACAAAGACCATTCACCAATTTTACATAGCACGAGAGACATTGAACAAAACTCTCGTTTTTTCAGATTGTAAATCATAAAGAGAAAACCAACAGGTTTTATTGAGAGAGATTCTCATTTAGGTTTAAAGTCCTTGTTTTGCGAGACACATTGTTCTGTGGCTTTTCCTGGATTTCTTAAGTAAGAATAGTGCAAGTCTTCATGCCACAATTTCCTTAGAAGGAATTAGCTTCTTGACATTTTGAAACTAGCGAGATTATTGTGAGGAAGCAATTTATTGTTGCATAATCGTTTATTATATTCTTGTATATTCTGTATTAACCTTTTCCCTTTCAGATCTCCCTCCAAGCTGATCCTTCCCGACTACCCCTTCCCCCGGCCGGGCCCCTCCAAAGTTCAGCACCATAACGGCATCTGACTTGGTGGTGCCTGGAGGTGGACTCATTTATCAGCATCGTGCAGATCCAGAGAATTTGGGTCGCCTGACAGTACTCCACTCAACAGGGCACCATAGGGGGATCCAGGCACCTCACGGAATGGGGGCAGTGGGGGGGTGGGGTGGGGGGGTGATTTACGACGGAGGTGGGACTTTGACTTGCATGAGGATGTTGGCGGGGGGTTGGGCTTCTCCTTAGAAGGGGGCTGTTTGGCATGGGTGGAGCTGGACGCCTTAGGATCAGAGCGGGCCTTCTTCTTAAGTGGAGAAGGGGCACGGGAATGGGAAGGCTGGACCGGGGTGGGCTGCGATGTGGAAGGTGCAGAAAGGACAAGGAGGTGGGTACGTTTCAGGACAAGACGGGGTGGGCCAGTGGGTTTGAACAGGTCTGCACGGGAGAGGAAAAGTTTCTTGGGAGCTATTGGGGTGGGCGTGGATGAGGGCGTGGGAGTGGTGGCAGAGGGAGTTGATGTATGGGGTGTAGGTGTGCGTGTAGTGGGTGCCGGTGACTGCTCAGTATGCTGTGGTGTGGTGGATGTCTGATGGGTGGGTGTCTTGTTGCGTTTGAGTGTTTTGGGAGGTGGGGGTGTGGATACAGTGGGAGAAGACAGACAGCTAGTGTACATGTATGCTGGGTGGGTGTCTGCAAGTCGGGTGAGTGTGCTGCATGTGTCAACTACAGTGGAGGTGGTGAGTGCAGGTGTGGTGTATGGGGTGCATGTATGGATGTCTGCTATTGTGGTGAGTGCAGGAAGAGGAGCAGTAACAGTGAGTGACGGTGCAGTGCACGAGGGTGTGCATGTAGAGGGGACAGACAGGGAGGCAGAAGAGGCGGCCACACTGGGGGAAGTGGATGTTGTTGTGTGTGCAGGTGTATGTTGGCTGTGTGAATGCTTGTGGTGGGAGGTGTGGTGTTTGTGTTTGGAAGTCAGTTTTTTGTGTGTTGAAGTGCTTGACTGCGTGTCTGAATGTGTGCCTTGGACGGGTGAAGGGAGTGGGGTGCTAGAAGGGGTAGAGGAGGTTGGAGGGGGACGGAATGGCCAGGGAAACTGGCTGCCATCCAAGAGGAGGCCAGAGCCTGAAAAGATCTCAGTAGGGCAGACACGGCACCGTGAATGCCATCCAGATAGTCATTAGTCTGATGCACTTCTGATGCTTGCCCCTCGATGGCATTGACGATGGTTGTCTGCCCTACAGAGATGGTTCTCAGGAGGTCAATAGCCTCCTCTGTGAGGGCAGCAGGGCTGACTGGGGCAGGGGTGGAGGTGCCTGGGGCGAATGAGATGCCCACCTTTCTGGGTGGGCGGGCACGGGCAACTTGGTGGGGGGGCAGAAGGGAGGCCACTGATGTATGGGTGGTGGCGGAAGATGTCACAGTTGTTATTTGTCCACTAGTGTCCACCCCCGCCGTAGGCCCCCCATCGGAGGAGGTTTCAGAGTCACTACCACAGGTGGTAGTAGCCTCCCCGTGGAAGTCCCCTCGCCCTCCCACCCACTGGTCCCCTGAGCGTCCATTGTCTCTGTCTCCGAGGATCCGTGGGCCGATGTCTCCCCACTAGCTGGTGCCTCAGCTCTCTCGCCTGATGTTGATGCTGTCCCAGACACACAAAAGAGAACAGGGATGTGGAGACAAAACAGGAGAGACACTTGTAAGTAGCTGAATGCTGATACACAATGGCCAGACATACACCTACCCAGCAGACACACCCAATATGCAGCACCGTGCACTAGGCCCATGACCATGGCCCTGACTACTGAGCAGTATACTGACCCACACCCATATCCTGTCATTGCATTGAAGCTGAGGTAGGTGAAAACTGACAGAGACACCCCTACACCCTTTGGGGAGCAGACAGTAGCTGGACACCAGTCATGACCCTGCTCTAACCCCCCATGAGCCCTATCACACACACACTCATCCTTCCAGGCTGAAGTATGGGCTGTGAGTACTCACTCCCTTGTGACTGCTGTGCAGCCTTCAAGCGCCCATCCAGGTCTGGGTATGCCACCACCAGGATCCTTCGCATTAAGGGGGTCAGTGCCCAATGGGCACCCCTACCACGTTGGGAGGACTTCCCCAGCTAGCCCTCACTGATCTTCCGCGCCCAGCGTCGCAGGGCCTCCCACCTCTTCCGACAGTGGGTGCTCCACCATTTGTAGACCCCCAGGGTCCGTACCTCCTTGGCAATGGCATGCCAATGTGCCCTCTTCTGGTGGGCGCTGACCTAGTAGGGAGACACAGAGAAGAAACATATAGGTCAGGCACCTGCACGATGGCAATAGCTGGCTGATTCTTAGACAGTACTCCCAGACATGCAGGACAGTGGCACGCAGCATTCCATGCACCAAGCCCCATCCTGGCTCACAGGAACGCATATCAGAGCAATCCACTCCATCCATTACAAACACAGTGCCCCCCAATCCCGGACTCACCTGTACCTCTGGCCGGCCGTAGAGTCTGCCATACAGGGGCAGGACCCCTTCCACCAGTTTCTCCAGTTTTTTCTGGGTGAAGGGCGGAACCCTTTCCCCTGCACCACGCGGAACATCCATAGCCAGAGGCAGGCCACAGCAGTACACAGAGTGGAGTACTTGTCCGCAGAAGATCACGGAGTCAAGTGAGCCCACGATGACGAACGCGCGAATGTTCTGCAGCGGAATGCACCGTCACCGGCGGCAGTGATCATGATATGCCAAGATTCCCTATTGGCATCCATGTTATCCAATGAGGGTGCGAACAGCGGTAAACACCGCCAAACGCTTTGACGTCAACCGCTAGCGGTCTTAGGTCACTTTCACAAGGAAGGGGCAGAACTACAGTGGGCAGACATTTTGCCATCACCTAGGCATCTTGAAATTCAATTTAGTCACAATGCTGGGCCTACTAGCCATATGAATCACATATGTCTGTATCTATAGAGTATATTATCACACATGATTTACTCCTCTTAGTGATGACAATGTACATCTGTCAGGTTGCAGTTATTGTACAGACACTACTATGAAGAATGCAGTGAATGTGTTTAGCAAATATGCCTGTGTATGTGTGCATATGACTCCTTGTTCTTACCGCTCACAGGTACAGACCCTTGTGGCAAGGAAGGGCACCTTCTGTGTACAGACCACTTGTGAATATGGGGACTATGGTGGAGCGTCAGATCATTATCGCTTACAGACTCACACGTGCAACTATTCAGGACCTATGTGCATTACTGGATCCTGCACTGCCTCCTGGAAATCATAATCAGCATGCCATTCCAACTGAGGTGCAGGTTCTCTCCGCAATCCATTTACTGGCCACAGGCTCATTTCAAGTGACAGTGGGCATGGGTGCTGGTTTCTCACAGCCAATGTTCAGCCAGGTACCTACAGGATTTCTAAATGCATTTGTACAACATCTGCAATCCTATGTGCGATTCCCCCAAAGTGCTGAGCTCCCTGCCATCAAGTCAGACTTCTATGCCTTTGCAAACATTCCCCATGTTATTGGTGCCATCAATGGAACCCACATACCCAACATCCCCCCAAGAGTGAGTGAACAGGTGTACAGGAACAGGAAGAACTTTTACTCCATGAACATCCAATTGGTATGTACAGCAGACCAGTACATATCCCATGTGAAACTATGTTTCCTGGTTCAGTCCATGACTCATTTGTTTTGAGGAACAGTAGTGTGCCACAAAAGATGGAACAACTCCAAGAGGACAGAGGGTGGATCATAGGTAAGTGTGCCTGTCACTAACTGACACATTGCTGAAAAACAGCCTGTCAGACTAAGGACATTCTAATGACGACTTTGTATTGACCATTTCTCTAGGTGATTCTGGCTATCCAAACTTGCGTTGGCTCCTGACACCAGTGAGGAATCCCAGGACGGATGCAGAGAGGAAATACGATGAGGCCCATGGACGTTCTAGGAGTGTGATAGAGCGTACTATAGGTCTCCTGAAGGCTAGATTTCGGTGCCTACATATCTCTGGGGGTTCCCTGGCCTATGGGCCTGATAAGGTGTGTAGGCTAGTGGTGGCCTGCTGCATGCTGCACAACGTGGCAGTGAGACATTCAATCCCCCTTTTGGAGGTGAAGGGTGCTATACGTCCTGATCTGTTACCTCAGAGAGGTGAGGAGAGTGATGGTGAGGATGAGGAAGGGGAAGATGTCAATTCCAGAAAACAACTGATACAACTCTACTTCCAATAACTGTCTGGGACTTCAGCCTGTATATGTGGTTATTGACTGATCCTGTAAATGTGCCATGTCAACTAGGGGGAATTGGTCATGATATGCGAGTCATGGACCTCTTCAGCATGGTAGAGACAGACAACAGAAGCATTCCCTTCTTGACTTTTTAGAAACACACTGTACCAGCAGCATGCACAATTTGACAATAACGTTTATCCCTGCCTGTTGCATCATTATGCCACTTTTGTTCAACATTGAAGACAGGGGACAGTGTTAAAGGTGAGATATGTTGTTTATTGATGAAATACAGTGAAATGTGCTATGTACAGTGATGGAAGTCGTTATAGTTAGTTGTCCTCAAAACCGACTTGGTGGCAGGCCTGTTTGATTTCATAGGTGGGTCCTATTTGTAGTTCTGTACATCATTTAGGCCTCAGCTAAGTGCAGTTTGTGAATGGGTGGGTTGGTTGCTTGGCAGTAGCAGCAGTGTCAGTTGTTGGTAGGGGGCTTGTTCTTTGCTGGGTTTCCAGTGCCATATCTTGGCCTGAGACTATGTTTGGGCGTCTGCTGTGAAGCTACTTGGGGTGACATGGTCGGCCCTTGTGATTCCTGGGAGGGTTTTTCCTGTGCTGTTTCAGCTGCTTGGGACAACTGTTGCTGTTTGTCCAGGGCTGTTGTGGGGGCCTCTTGCCCGGTGTGGGTGTCTGAGGGTTTGTTGACCAACTGCAGCAGTGCTCCAGCAATGGTGGTCATTGTGGCATTGTGTTCTTTCCACTGCTCCATGGCCTGTTGGTGGTGTTCCAGCTGCATCCTCTGACTTTGCTCCAGGGTGGTTACAATCTGTGCCAACCTGTCTTGGTTATGTTGGTATGCCCCCAATACCTCTGCAATGACGTCCTGGGCTGCTGCATCTATCCGGTGCCCTACCCCCTGACCCACTGGGGCACTTGACCTTCCCATGGCCGCCAGTGCCTGTGTCCCCTGCGCAGGTCTGGATGTGCCACCAGTACTGGGGCCCTCGTCCTCCTGCATGTTGGGGGTGGGAGACTGTGGCCTTTGTTGCTGTGGTCCATCTGTTTGTGCCCTGGGTCCACTGGTGTGGGCACGCCTCCCCTGGCCTGCTGGTCTTGACTGGGTGTTGGGGTGACAGTGTTTTCCTGGGTGGGGCTGCTGCATGGTGAGCATCCAGGGCTGTGTGAGGGTCCTGCCTGCTCATCAGTGTCCAGGGATCCTTCACCAGTGTCCTGTGATGTGCTTCTGTCTCCCTGGAATGCTGTGACACTTCTTCTCCCCTCCATTAGGGTTGCATGGGTGATGGTGCTTGTTGGGGGACATAGAAGTGTTTGTATGAGGGTTTGAGGTGGGTAGCACTGTACAATTTAGTGCTAGTGTGCCTTTCAGTGGCCTTCAGGGGTGACTTTGTGAGGTGGACATAGCAACTAGTGGCAGTGGTGGCGTTACATTGTGATGGGGGTTATTATTCCATTGCGGGAACGTGCAGGGGTGGGTGGCTGTGCACAGCGGGAGTGATGTGGGCCTGGTAGTGATTTGTTGGTGATGTAGGGTGATGGATGTGGTGGGTAATGGCTGGGAGGAGTGTGGGTGGGGTGGGGTGGTGCATGCATTACAGGTATGGTGTATATGGGGTAAATGTAGATGACTTAACCGAGTCCATTCCTCCAGTGAGTCCCTCTGGGTGCAGGATGGCGAGTACCTTCTCCTTTCAGTCAGTGTAGTCAGGTGGTGTTGGTGGCGGCCCTCCCCCAGTCTTCTGCACTGCGATGTGGTGCCTGGATGCCATGGCCCGGACCTTCCCCCGCAGGTCGTTCCATCTCTTGCGGATGTCATCCCTGGTGTGTGGATGGTGTCCCACTGCATTCACCTGTTGACGATGGTCTGCCACACCTCCATTTTCCGGGCGATGGGTGTGTGCTGCACCTCGGAGCCGAATATCTGTGGCTCCACTTTTAGGATCTCGTCCACCATGGTCCTCAGCTCCCTTTCGGTGAAGCGTGGTTTTTTGGGGGGGACATGGTGAGGGTGGTAGATGGCATCGGGACTAGGGACGGTATTTGGGTGCTCCTATGTGGGTCGCTATATAAGTCCTGACTGCTGGCGTTCTCTGTCTGGCTCTGGTGCTCTCCGTCTTCTGGCCCTGGTTTCCTTGCAAGGGATTGTGGGGTGTGTCTGGGGGTGTTTTATGGTGTTCTGGATGTGTGTCAGGTGTGTGGGTGCTAAGCCTAGCCAATGTGTGCAGTGATTGCTGTTGGGCCCACTTGCCGCCCGTGGCGGTAGCATCCGCCAATGGTCGTCTGGCCTCCACTGTCCGCCGAGGTGATTTGTGCATCTTTATTTGGAGGGCGGGATGTGGGTGTGCTTGGCGGTGGCGGGGTGGGGTGGGCCGTGATTCCCGCCAACAGGGTCCTGGCAGGGAGTGGTGGTGTGGGAATGTTTGGCAGGGTTGGGTTGTTTGTTCATTATATGGCGGGTTTCCATTTGCCACCACCGGCGTGATTCTGTTCACCGCTGCCACGGCGGTCGGCTGTCTTTACTGCCATGTTCATAATTACCACCATAGTCTTGTCAAGACACCCTAATTTCCTTTTCAAATGGCTCATGGAAATCAGCACAGTTCTTAAACTAGATCCCTGCTTCGTTACACTTCATAAATTAAACGTTGATATGGAAAAAGATCTGTGGGATGATACATCTGTTGCTGAAAACTGAATGGGGTTTTCTCTAATTTGACGTAAGGTAGCATTAGATCGATCGGGCTGAATACATCTAGCGTATGTTGTTTATAGTGCTGTGAAGCAGCAACACTGCGCCATCCATGACAAAGTAACAGTTGCTATGAGCATAAACTCCTGGATTAGGGAGAAAGAATGACTAAACCCCATAGTGGAAGATGAAACGGCGCAAAAGTGATAAAGCCACAAAATAACGGACTTTAATGGCAATTCTGAAGTTCAAAGATGCTGCATTTGTTGTCTGTAATAAACTACATGCAGCAACTAAACACTGCAAAGCTCTACAAAATCTCATACACATACAAATTGGATATTGAATCTCTACTTTTAATTGTCTTCCGGAAATAAAAAATCTGATACTCCAACCTCTCTGAAATTCATACCGGGGCCCTCTCAATGTAAGGAGTCATTGATATGAAAGTGCTTGTTTCTCGAGCTGTGTTTGTTATTCCAGTTAAGAGCATGAATAACTCTCACAAACATATGGTTGCCTTCTGCTAAGCACACCACTTGTGCAGGTATCGTCTCACCCTTTTCGGATGAGCTTTTCTTGCATTCCCTGAGTGGTCAGCTCTCTGTAACCCGTGCTGATGACTGCAGAATTACTCCGTAGTACGTCCTCGCTGACAATCTTACCTACTGAAATGGTGTATAAACCCAATGAGACTTCGCATGTGGCCCAGTGCAAACATGATGTGTCAGTGCTGAGAAATTTCTGTGTCAACAGATAAGTACTGTTGCTTCCACTGCACAACGCCTGGAAACGACTTTCCACGACTAAGTGCTTTAATCGCGCACTCCCACTGATATGCTTACTCTCTGCTTTTCTTGACATTAATGTTTATTGCAAGCACTCTGAAGTAGTCATGACAATGTGGGACTCTATAGAAAGCTCTGTAATAAACAAATAGGATTTAGTTTCATTGTTGTGGTTAGAGGTTGTCGTGACAGTTGTAGCTGCGCTATGCAAACATAGCATGATGAGAGTCTTGTGCAATGTATAGGCTTTACAGTTGCTTCGCACCGATATAGTATTTCTTGCTTTCGGGAACCCTTTGTGACCTTCTTCCCTATCTGGCGGGAGACTACAGTTGTGTCAAACTCCCAGTGATGGCTTCAGCTGGGTTCTCATCTGGATAGCGATTTGACTATCTGCTCAAGGAGGCAAGCATGCATAAATGACCCCATGTTGCTTGTATATTGACTGTAACGTCTGTTGGTGCTATGAAAGAATCGAATGGATCTTCTGTGGCTCCAAAAAGCTACAATACGTAAATAACACACCTGTACCCCAACATATTATAGGAAAGGTGTTAGCAAATACAAATAGTTATTAGGTGGAATATTTTTGGTCGGTAGCTTGCATGTCAAGTCTACAGTCTGAATTTCAATAAGCTGCTTTATTAATAGATATTATCTTCTCAGTGAAACAGCTCATATCCTCTGCCCTAAACTCTGGGCATCATTTACCGTCCACATGTATGTTTGATGCATTATAAGCATTATATAGCATTTTACTTCAATGCATGGCGAACAAACCCACATTCACAATTTTACAACCTGAAGTATCAAAAGTGACATGCAGTAGGCTTTACAAAACTCTGTAATTCATAGGTGTTAGAAATGGGGTTTCTGGTTGGCTAGGGTATGCACCTCAGCCAGGCAGGACCTACCCACTCTAGTCAGGGCTAGGGAGTTACACGTCCAAGATAACCCCTGCTCACCCCCTTGGTAGCTTGGCACAAGCAGTCAGGCCTATCCCAGAGGCAATGTGTAAAGCGTTTGCACAACACACACAATACACACAACACACGTGTCGCAAAATGTACACCACAAAGTAAACACAGCACTGAGCTATGTAAAAATAATCTATATTGCACAAAACATAATTAGACCAACATTACACGTAAGTAATACCCTGCTACCTTAGCAGTTGTCACACAAGTTCCTAATACTCTGCAAGAATATGCAGGTGTCATATTAGAACACACTAAGTACTCAGGATTCTGCAACGTAAGCAGTAGTCAGAAATTACAGTAAAAGATATATGCACTTGTCATGAACAATTCCTAAATAACCATAAAAGGAACATTAGAGAATATCTCCCAAGTCATATAAATACATATCAGCTAGACATGCCCATAAAAAGGAACATTATTAGCACATATATGTAGGAACAGTAAACAGGTAGGAAACCTAAAACATCTATAAGTCTGTATTAGGCTTCTAGAGACTAGATTCCCTGAAAAGTACCTGTTTCTGTAGTAGAGGCACTCCCAGTGCCTAGAAGTTGAGCATGGGGGCCCCCGGCGCTCCTATGCGCAAAAACGGGGGCCACGCGGTGCTCTTTAGGAGGGGAGGGGTGTTCAGCACCCTCTCTCTCTTGTGTTTAGAATGGGCCCCTCCGGGAACCCCTGATCCTGGTGGGGCCCCCCTGGGCCTCTGATGGCCCTCTCTAGAGAAGGGGGGCCCAAAAACCACAAGATCTGAGTGGTGGGGGCGATCGAGCCCCTAGCGCAGTGACCAGGGGAAAGGGAACTCCCTTCCCTCCCCGCGTCCTGCTCAGAGGGAGGCAGCCGCCCTTGTCCACGGCGCGGCTGCCAGCCAGGAGGGAGAGAGAAGCAGGGGCCTCCGATGACTCTTCCTACCTGCTCTCCAATGCGGCCGCACCCGATCCGGTGCGCGCGCCGCTCCCAAACCCGATCTGGGATGTTACGTGGGGCAGGCACCAGGGATGGTGACTGCCTGTGCCCCGGGGGTCCGTCAGAAAGCGTGCTTTGCCCCGGGGGCACTGTTGGAGCATACTCGCTCCGGTTTTTGTCATCTTCGGTGCCCTGGGGGCACGAAGAACAGCGCGATCCTCGCTCTCGCTGCAAATGCGACCCCCGGGTCGCGGCGGTGATCTATCTGGCAGAGGCGCCCTTATCAAAGTGCGGGGGCTCTCCTATAAGCCCGGGCTGGGGCGGTGACTTGTAGGTTCCAAATAAAGCTCTGTCCACAGCGCTAAGACCAAATCTGCAGCCTGGGCTGCAGCAGTGATTTTTGGCAAAAGCAGTGCTTTGGCAGCGCTAAGGAAAAACTTCGGTAGAGAGTGTTACAGGGGTCAGGGGCCACAGCACCCTGCCCCTGGGAACAATAAAACAAGCAGGATTACAGGGTTGGTGGGCCCAGCTACAGGCTAGCACAAGGGGTGCAGATGGTGGCAGTTCCTCCTAGTGACCAGGCAGGTCACAGGTCAGCACAACAGCAGCAGTCCAAGGTGGTTTCCTGGTGAGTCCATGCATCAGTGTTCTGTGTCCAGTTTAAAGTTCCAAGAGTGTTCAAATTGTGGGGAAAATTCCCCTGTACTTATACTAGGGTTACAGTGTGTTTTACAATGGTAGGGAGAGGAGGTTCCAGCGAGTTACAACTGGTTCTGGGAGTGCCCCCTCTCTCCTTTCAGCACAGGCTCCAAACATCAGTGAGGGTTTACCGACCCTATTGTGTGAGGCCAGGGCACGGTCTTTACAAATGCAGATGTGCCCCGCCTCTCCCTTCTCTCAGCCCAGGAAGGCTTTACAATATGTAGATGCACCTCTGTGTCACCTCCACCCTCCCTGTGTTCAGGCTGTCTGATAAGTATGCACAAAGCCCCAACTGTCAGTCTGCCCAGCCGTGAATTAGAGACAAGCTGCAAAACCCCAAAGTCATAAGCACAGATAAATGCGTACTTTCTAGAAGTGGCATTTCTGTGATAGTAATAAAAAATACACCTACACCAGTAAGCAGCATTTCTCACCACTATCACAACCATACCAAACATGCCTATGCTACCCCTCATAAATCAGACAATACCCCTTACCCATAAGGCAGGGCATTTCCAATGCAATCCTATGAGGAGGCAGCACTCACAGCAGTGAGACACCAAGTTAGGCTGTTTGCCACTACCAGGACAGGTCACGCAACATGGCACATGTCCTTCCTTCTACATACATGGCACCCTGCCCAAAGGGCTAGATAGGGCGTACCTTAGGGGTGACTTACATGTAGTAAAAGGGGAGTTCTGGGCCTGGCAAGTAAATTTAGATGTCAGGTCCCTGTGGCAGGAAACTGCGCACAAAGGCTCTGCGCTAGCAGGCCTTAGATAGTTTTGACAGGCTACTTTAGTGGGTGGCGCAAGCAGCGCTGCAGGCCCACTAGTAGCATTTAATTTACAGGCCCTGGGTATAGGGATACCCCTTTACAAGAGGCTTATAGGTAAATTAAATATGCCAATCAGGTATAATCCAATCATACCAAATTTGTAAGAGAGAGCACATGCCCTTTAGCACTGGTTAGCAGTGAAAAAGTGCTCAGAGTCAAAACGTCAGCCAAAAAAGGTCAGAAAAATAAGGAGGCAAAAAACAAAACGTCTGGGAATGACCCTGTAAAAGGGCCAGTTCCATCAATAGGTACATGCAGACATACATACAAACTGAATACATAAATACATTAAGCAAGTGGGTATCAATAGTCTCTTGCTCTGCATTTTAAACCTGGAGTGAACAGAGAGCAGTGTAGATTTGGGGGGTTGGGGATTAAGTTATTAGATTCTGGAACATTCATGAACGTATCACATTGTAAGGCACTTTGGGAGACGGCTGAAGATTTCCTTGCTAGCCATGCACACAGGACACACTCTCAGTGATTTAAAGCTCTCCCTAAGCAGGTGAGAGCAGCTCACACAAGGCTGTGATTTCCTTAGCATGCTGAGCACCTGGTTTATAGTTAGGAAATTACACTATGAGCGCTAGAATGAACCACGTGCACATTCTGAAGCAAAGGATGGGGTACATTGGTGTATTTTGCACACCTAGAATCTCGGCTGTGAGGGGAGCACTTAGTTACAATGAGGGGGAATGGTCCGGAGATAAGCCGTGATAACAAACAGATGGGGCAGGCTTCAATTGGAGCTTGAAGGGAGGGTCTCACATTTCGTCCAGTTAGAGCTATTAGCATTGTAAACTCCTAACCTGACTTTTCTTGCCACATTATTTGGGAAAAAAGAGCCATATCTGAACTCTCTCAGCAGCCCCTGCCTTTGGGAGAGCAGACAACTTTAACAAGTGGGCCTCCTCCCTCGCTGTCCACAGAGACCAAATGTGAACAAGATAACAGCCTGATTTATCGTGTTGTTTACATCTAAGCTAAACTCAGAGCAAGAATGCTCTGAAAATGAGAAAGGGACCTTCCCTGGACATGAGCAGGAGACAAAGTAAAACAAGCTGGCCCTGGACAAGCCCCCTCTGCTGTTGGTTTTATGTTTGCAGAGGGAGCTGGTGGGGAGGAGGGACTGAACACACACCCACAGTGTAAGACAAACAGGCATATACTAAAAAAAAGTCCCCCACAGAAGAGATAAACAGGACATAGCGTAATTATACAGTAGTTGGTTTCTGCTCCCAAAGAGAAAAAGGCAGGACAAAGAGGCAGAACTGACCACTAGCAAGCAAGGATTTTTAAAGGACACTGCAACCAGCAAAGGAAATAATTTTGAACTAGCACTATAAGTATACTTAAAAATAAACAACTGTCGAACACATACGCTCAACCTAAAAAAGAGAAAATGGAAACTAAAAGACCAGCTTACTATCTCTGGCACCCAACTGCACCTATTTTCAGGCAGATGAGCACATATAATCAGCTAAAATGTTGTCTTACACAAATTAACAGTAACAATAACTAAAGTGGATTGACCCATTGCCCCAGGTTATGTAATCTAATGGGTGGTAGTAGAAGGTGAATGACATTCAAACAGCCCATTGTTAAGAGGGCTGAACCAAAGGCCCTGTTGCATAGTCCCTTTATGCCTGTATACATATCTACATACATTTATAAGGATGTAAGTATGTATTTTAATTAATGTTTTTGATTAGAAGGTCTTGGCAGTCAAATAAGCCTGTCAGAACATGACATAACATAACAACAGAACAGAACAACACAGAACATAGCATAACAAAACATAACATAACATAACATAACATAACATAACATAACATAACGTAGCATATTTTACCCAGCTTAGGGAAAAATCTATCTAAAAAATGTGTTGCCTACTTATATTATAGGCTATATAGCTTGTGTTCGGATTGATGCCTTTCTTGTTCAGATTTGTAGTTTGGCACTCAAAAATTTGGTTGGGTGAATGGAATGGTTGTGCTGATCGCCCACATTAAGCAAATGCTGGTCATGTTGGAAAGAAACCACTCACGTTTATGGTGAGTTTTCTTTTCTATATCTCATATGAGTTCTCACCAAAAGGAAGTCTCATTATGTAATGTGGTGTTATGGCATAATCTCAGTACTTATGTGTAAATTACAAAACATAACATAACATAACATTGTTGGAAAGGTGATTATTGGCAATGGCAGGTAGTACCAACGCTTAGCAATAGGCCACAAACCCTGACTAGGTCCAGTCAAGGTCTCAATGAATTAATTATAGATCAACCCTTGGTAGCTTGGCCATGAGCAGTTAGGCTTAATTTAGGAGACAGATATGTAAAGCATTTAATAGTAACAAACCAGTAAATAAGTAATACACAAAACACAATAAAAATCCAACACCACATATAAAAATAGCTCATATTTTTATCTTAAAAATTACACTAAAATAACAACAATCCAATAAAGGGAACCGGAGATATGAATTTTCAAAGATTAAGGCCCTCATTACGAGTCTGGCAGTCATGAGACTCAGGGCAGTGGTGAAGACCACCGTATTGTGAGTTGTGGGGTTTGTCTGAAGCTAAACCTCCACAACTCCACCTGGCTCATTGGTACGGCCGCACTGCTGCGACCGGCGGTGACCTCCTCCAATCTGGCGGCAGGCCTCAGGCTGCCATCCGGATTACAAGGTTGCAAACCGTCAAGCTTTCCGTGGTGGTCACCCCTCCATTCCTGTCAAGGGCACATACATACACACATCTCCCCACACATACACACTTCTCCCCCCACCCATCCACACACTCACAAACCCCCCCTTCAAACATGCATGCATTCACATATACACACTTGCAGCACACGCATACATCCACTCAGACACCCCCACTCGCTCGCATGCATCCATTCAGACACACCCATACATGTGCACATACATGCACACAAACACACTGATCTCTCTCCCCTTTTGGACGCCCACTTACCTTCTAAGTCAAGAAGGATGTCCGGGAGGGGATGGGTCCTGGCAGTCTTCCATCTCCACTACCACCACGCCAGCAGGACACCGCCGAGCTGTATAATGGCTCATAATTTGGCGGGTTGAGTCCTGCTGACGTGGCGGTGTCAGTGAGAGAACAGACTCTTCACCGCCGACAACCAGAACGAATGATGGCTGCTTTCCGCTTCAATAATGGCGGAGAGCAGCCACACTCGTAATATGGCGGTCATCTGGCGGGTTTGGCTTTGGCAGTCAATGAAATTGACCGCCAATGTCATAATGAGGGTGCAAATGTTTTCTATAACTGGACATCTGGTCGCACTCGAGTAGGGCAAAGTCAAATGTAGAGTCCAATAGCGATGGAGTCCTGCTCAGCTACACTGAGCGGGAGGCCTCGGTAAAAGTTTTACCTTCACAATTAGTTGTTTTGTTAAAGATTTTCCCTCAACCGGGACAAAATCACAAGTTGAGGCTGACCTCGATGGAGCCCTCTTTGGATACGCTGCACGGGAGGCCTTGGTCAAGTTTTATACATTCGGACTTAGAAACTTTTTCAATATGGAATCCTTAATTCGGGACCAAGTCGAAAGTTGAAGCTGACCCCACAGGAGCCTTCCTCAGATACACTGCATGGGAAGCCTTGGTCAAACGTTTACCTGCGGACGTAGAACTTTTCTGGAACTTTTCTTTCCCGATGTCAGACGACCCTCCTCTGCAACCCAATTTCGAGTCCACATCATCAGATTGCCTTTCCCCGAGCCCCCGGTCAAATCCTGGAAGTTTGGGGCTCCAGAACTTTTTAGCTGGACGAACCTATTGGTCAGGCCAGGTCGTGGGTGACATTGGCCGGCTTGACTCATAACATCAGGTCGGTCCACTTATGGAGCTTTTCTCTAAAGTTGCTCCAAACTTCTGGATCTTCTTCCAGAAGCACATTTAAGGTATTTTCGGAGTCCACAACTCTCCTGAAGATTCCATTAGCTCTGAGTTGCTCCTTGGCAATTAGGACTACAACTTCTAGAATACACCTGGTCCAAATCCTAAAATGACCACTGGGTACTGGTCACCTAGGGCTAACTCTGCAGGACTTGGTGCAGTGGACTCTGGTCAACTTCTTTCTACCTGTATCTTACAGGGAGTCCCTTCTTGAGGTTGTAGAAGTAAGGCAAATACCTTTTTGATGAAGCCCAAAGAGTGCAGCTGGTGCAGGCCTTCTGAATGAAGGGTCCAGGTTTATAATGAACCAATTAAACCTGTGGAATCTGTCATAACTTTTCATAGTGAACCAAAATGCCTGTAGCTTTTACTACTGGCTTGACACCATAACCTACACAATCTACTGAATTGTGCATAATGTGGCAACTGGCATCGCAACATTATAAAATTATAACTATGTAACTCCCCCTTTAAAAGGCTGACCAAGGATTATAAAAAGCTTCTAACTGCAGAGTTTTTCAAAGGAAAGGGAGTCCAACATAAAAAACCATGTCTACTGTGTTAATCCGTGAGATTTCATGTTACAAAATATTTGTCTACAGCTTTTAATTTTAAAATAGTGTGATAACAATCCACAGTTAACAGCCCCTTGGTCCATCTTTTTCACACTGTTTCATAATAATCATATCAGATCTATGGAAGAAATTACTTTTCCCAGTGAACCAATCAGGGCTAAAGCCTTTATCATTAGCCTGTCACCTTAATTAACACAGGCATATTGTGTTGAGCATAGGGTAGTCACCTTAAGTAACCTGGACCTATTTTATTGAGAGTAAGCTTGTCCTCAAGGCAATCAAAAGGCATACAGTCATAACAAATTAAGGGCCAGATGTAGCAAGTTTGCAAATTGCCACTTGCAATTTGCGAGTCCTTCCGATTCGCAAATTGCAAGACGCAATTTGCAATGCAGTACGGTGTCTCAGACACCGACTGCGACTCGCTATGGGGTCGCAATGACCCACCTCATGAATATT
Organism: Pleurodeles waltl; assembly: GCF_031143425.1. Taxonomy (NCBI): domain Eukaryota; kingdom Metazoa; phylum Chordata; class Amphibia; order Caudata; family Salamandridae; genus Pleurodeles; species Pleurodeles waltl. The sequence continues at coordinate 1,090,842,993 of NC_090446.1, read as the reverse complement.
CATGAGGTGGGTCGCAAATTGCGGCCCCATAGCGAGTAGAGGCACTCGCAAACATGGAGGCCTGCTGTCGTCAGCAGACCTCCATGTTCGTGACTGCTTGCTAATAAAGCAGTTTTTTTTTTTTTTAAGTGTAGCCCGTTTTCCTTACAGGAAAACGAGCTGCACTTAAAAAAAAAACGAAACCTTTAGTTTCGGTATTTTTTCAGGGCAGGGAGTGGTCCCTTGGACCACTCACTGCCCTGAAAAAATATTTGGGGGTCCCATGGGGACCCCTTCCAATTTGCGAGTGGGTTACCATCCACTTGAAGTGGATGGTAACTGCAATGCCATTTGCGACCGCGTACGCGGTCGCAAATGGTATTGCATCCCACTGCGACTCGCAAATAGGAAGGGAACACCCCTTCCTATTTGCGAGTCGGAAATGCATATTGCGAGTCGGTAACGATTTTGACCTCCGTGCAACCTCTTCACACACATTTACACTGAATTTCAATTGTAAATGGAATACGTGACCATTGTTCTGTGTGATCTGCAGGGACACCAACCCACTGACAGACGCTTTGCTTTACCTTCAGCCTCACCACCAGTGCTCTCAATCAAAGCCCCTCATGAACACCTGACACAGGTCAACATGTGCACTATGCAAGAGTAACAAAATGTACAAAGAAAATGCAGAAAGAGAGCATGATGAAGCAGTTAACTCTCTTGGTGAATGAAACATTAAGTAAAATATGTGAACTAAGAGAGGAACTAAATTGTTTGCTAACATTCATTGAACGTATAACGACCCATGTTTTTGACATTAATGCTAAGGGCATGACGATTAGGCCAGATTTAAAGCCATACAGTCCCCGCCCGCCAACTCCGCTCTGCCAACCTCTCCCTCGCCATCGTTCCCCGATTCCAACGCAAGACCTCTGGCGGCAGATCCTTCTCCTACCTCGCCGCCAAGACCTGGAACTCCCTCCCGACCCCCCTGCGCCAGACCCGGGACCTCCTCACCTTCAGGAGACTCCTCAAGACCTGGCTCTTCGACCAATAGCATCTACCCCCCCCCCCCCCAGCGCCTTGAAACCCTAACGGGTACGTAGCGCGCTTTAGAAATTTACTGATTTATGGATTGATTGATACAGCAGATAAGTGTATTTAATGTAAGTACATATTTCTCCCTTTGTGCTTGAGTCCGATATTTGGATCAATTACACAAGGGAACAAGAACCCTGCTGGTCTTTTGGATCAATTTTGTGCGGGAACAAATACAGCAGCCCCACTTCTAAAAGAGCGATCTGCAGCCAGGAACTGGGGTGTCACAGTTGGAGAGGTTAGCATCACTAAGGGTCTGAGTACAATAAAAATACACAAGATTAGCATTATAACACTTACCTAAGCTAAGGCACTAAATCACACAATGTGTGACGAGTGGGGGAAGGGTGGGATCTAAGCCTCTGAGGGAAAGACAGCTGCCCTCAAGCAGGGATGAAGTCTCTGACGCCCAAAATCATGATGCAAAAAGCGTCATTGTCCTATAGTGAATACTGCTATAGACCACAATGGAAATGAAGGGCTTTAGAGCAGTTAGCCCTATGTTGTGCATCACAGTGTAGAAAGTTGATTTGCTGCCTGGCTTCAATCTCCTGCTTCAAGGCGAGGTGGGCCAGGCAGCCTGGGACAGACAGCCAGACTTAAAAGCATTGATTATTTCAGAATTACGATTGTTACAATCGCATATCTCATCTGTTGGACCTGGCCCTTTTACAGGGTCATTCCCCAGACTTTTTGCTTTTGCCTCCTTATTTTTCTGACCTTTGTTGGCTGACGTTTTGACTCTGAGCACTTTTTTCACTGCTAACCAGTGCTAAAGTACATGTGCTCTCTCTAACAAATTTGGTATGATTGGATTCTACCTGATTGGCATATTTAATTTACCTATAAGTCCCTTGTAAAGTGGTATCCCTATACCCAGGGCCTGTAAATTAAATACTACTAGTGGGCCTGCAGCGCTGCTTGCGCCACCCACTGAAGTAGCCTGTCAAACCTACCTAAGGCCTGCTAGCGCAGAGCCTTTGTGCGCAGTTTCCTGCCAGGCCCAGAACTCCCCTTTTACTACATGTAAGTCACCCCTAAGGTACGCCCTAGCTAGCCCTTTTGGCAATGGATCCATGTATGTAGAAGGAAGGACAGGTGCCATGTAGCGTGGCCTGTCCTGGTAGTGACAAACAGCCTAACTTGGTGTCTCACTGCTGTGAGTGCTGCCTCCTCATAGGATTGCATTGGAAATGCACTGCCTTATGGGTAAGGGGTATTGTCTGATTTATGAGGGGTAGCGTAGGCATGTTTGGTATGGTTGTGATAGTGGTAAGAAATGCTGCTTACTGGTGTAGGTGTATTTTTTATTACTATCACAGAAATGCCACTTCTAGAAAGTGCGCATTTATCTGTGCTTATGACTTTGGTGTTTTGCAGCTTGTCTCTAATAAATGTCTGGGCAGACTGACAGTTGGGGCTTTGTGCATACTTCTCAGACAGTCTGAACACAGGAAGGGTGGAGGTGACACAGAGGTGCATCTACGTATTGTAAAGCCTTTCTGGGCTGAGAGAAGGGAGAGGCGGGGCACACCTGCATTTGTAAAGACTGTGCCCTGGCCTCACACAATAGGGTCCTTAACCCCCCCACTGATGTTTGGAGCCTGTACTGAAAGGAGAGAGGGGGCGCTCCCAGAACCAGTTGTCACTGGCTGGAACCTCCTCTCCCTATCATTGTAAAACACTGTAAGAACTGACTATAAGTTCAGGGGAATTTTCCCCACAATTTGAACATTCTTGGAACTGGAAACTGGACACAGAACGCTGATGAATGGACTCACCAGGAAACCAGCTTGGACTGCTGCTGTAGTGCTGACCTGTGACTTGCCTGGTCACTAGGAGGAACTGCCACCACCTGCATCCCTTGTGCTGGCCTGTAGTTGGGCCCTCCAGCCCTGTGCTTCCTTTGACTCTGCTGTGCCCCTGACCCCTGCACTGATCTCTCCAGCATTTGCTTAAGCGCTTTGGGAAAATCGCTGTACTCTTAAAATTGCTGGAAACGATCACCACCGCAGCCCAGGCTGCAAGTTGCTTTTAGCGATGTAAACAGCGCTGTGCTCTGCTGCCCAAGATCACCGCCCCAACCCGGGCTTTTGATTGTCCTTCAGCGCCAGGTCCGCGCTGTTTCTAGTGTCCCCGGGGCACATTAACAAAAGATTCGGAGCAAGCGTGCTCCTCTCAGCGCCCCCGAGGCACCTCCCGCTTCCGGGAGCGCCCCCGGGGTACCAGCCACCTTCGATTTCCCAGGAAGCCTCCCGGCGGCTCGGGAGAGGCTTCCCTCACTCACACACCGCATCGGGTGCGGGCTAGTGTTTCCTTGGGCCCCCGGAGGGGTCCGAGAGTCATTCCTCCCGTAAGGCAGGACTCGGGGAAGGCGCAGGGAGCGCCCCTTTCCCGGTCACTGCGCCAGGAGCAGGACGCTCCTTTCCTTTTACGGGGACATTTCTTCTTCGGCCAGGAGTAAGAAGGGAAACCTCGACGGAGGTCCCTTCTCACTTTGGCCCCAGCCTTATTTAGTGGGCCGCGCCCGGCCCCCACAGACAGGGGGTGCAGAGGCCGAGGCAGGCCCCCACCCCGAAGAGAGGCCCCCGGAGAGCCCGTTCATAAGGAGAGGGTGCCAGCCGCCCCTCTTCCCTCCAAAACCTCGCACAGCCCCCGTTTTTGCGAGCCAGAGCGCCGGGGGCCCTCTACACCCACCTTTAGGCACTGGAAGTGCCCAAATCAACTAGAAACAGGTACTTTGTAGGAAATCCAGGCTTTAGGAGCCTAATACAGATTATAATGTTTTAGGTTTCCTCCCTGTTTACTGGTAATACATATGTGTACTAATGTTCCTTTAATGGGCATGTCTAGTTAATATGCATTTATATGACTTGTGGTATATTCTCTAATGTTCCTTTTATGGGTGTTTAGGAATTGTTCATGACAAGTGCATATACCTTTTACTATACTTCCTGACTACTGCTCATGTTGCAGAATTCTGAGTACTTATGTGTTCTAATGTGACGACTGCATATTCTTGCAGAGTATTAGTAACTTGTGTAACTCTCTGACAACTGCTAAGGGAACAGGGTATTACTTACGTGTAATGTTGGTCTAATTATGTTTTGTGCATTACAGATTATTTTTACATAGCTCAGTGTTGTGTTTACTTTGTGGTGTGTATTTTGCGTCACGTGTGTTGTGTGTTGTGCAAACGCTTTACACATTGCCTCCAGGTTAAGCCTGACTGCTCGTGTCAAGCTACCAAGGGGGTGAGCAGGGGTTATCTTGGATGTGTAACTCCCAAGCCCTGACTAGAGTGGGTAGGTTCTGCCTGGCTGAGGTGCATACCCTAGCCAACCAGAAACTCCATTTCTAACATTAACACATTTATCTATTTATTATTTTTTGATATAAATGTATAGGAAGTTCAGAGGGGTGTAGCCCCTAAGCCCTGAAGGAGAAATGGTCCCTAGCTTGGAAGGCTTGTTTAGTGAGTTTGTTTTTTCGAGTGGTGAGATAGTGTGCCCAAAAAAACAAAACGTGATTGAAGATCTTTACTAGTTATTCTCCTTTCTTCTCTCAGCAACATCATCCAGTAATGCTTAGTTCTTTTTGCTTTCTTTTGGGGTCTTCTCAATTTTGTCACTGACACTCCTTTAGGGAAACATTTATAACACAGGTAAGTATCTAGGATTTAAAAACAGTATGTATAAGTATCCCTAATGTCTTTCTATCTATTATCTTTTTTCTCTCAGCCGTTATTTTGGCTTAATAAAGTTTCTATGAGAAGTTCTCCCATGCACCTCAGTCAGGGTGGATTTGTTCTTGGTAATCACAACCTAAAACCCCAAAAACTATGCAACCATGGCATAGTGGCATGAACATAAGAAAATAAAGAAAAAGAAAATAAATAGCAGGGTTGTATGCCCAAATGCAATACTCTTTATGGCTTTCCTCTTTTCCTGTAACCTATATTTGTCCAGTTTCATATTTTTATATATCATTTGAGATAATGTCCCACCACCAGTGACAGCCTATATAGTAATATCACCAACCAATGTACAAAAAAAATGACATCCTTAGAATGAGATCCTACCCATCGGTATACAAAATTGTCCAAACACCACTTCCCAATGAGTGCAAGGTTTAAAACATGCATACTTTTTGTTAGACAGGAAGTTACTGTGTGAACCCTGACTCACACGGTTATCCACAACTCTGCTTGGTTGTAGAGGGCAGTGAGGCAGCCGTTGGTGGGTTTCCACCAGCCTTTCGGCAAGCCTCCCACTCTTCATCCTCTTTGTCCTGGCCAGTTTCAGCCTATGCGGTCCGCACTGTATATGCCACTACTCCATCTTTTGTCTCTACAGTCTGCCACCTGTTCTCTGTCATCTCCATCCTGTTTCTTTGCTCCATCCCATCTACTCCTTTCTGTGCCCATTCATTCTCCAACCACACTCGCTCTCTATCTGTATCCACCTTCTCTTTCCCTGACTCTTCCTTTTTCCAGCTTTTCTCCTCTATCTGTTTTGCCACAACAGATCCTTTTTCAGGTTTTTTTTCACCTTGTTGTATCTGCCCTTTCCTCCTCACCTGCTTTAACAACTTGTACTTCTTTGCTTTTCACATTTCCTAGAGCATCTGGGACCGGTCATGTACCCCAAATAAGTCCTCTTTTTTTATTTCCTACTCCTTCACACTCATATACCCAGAAGGCAGATGGGGTATTAGGCATGTATTATCTCGGGGTGCGTTCTGGATGCAGAATTAAGGTATTAAAATTTGTTAATTTATATCCTAGGGCTCGCCACAATCACTATATTGGTGACCATTTGTAGCATTTTTGAAGGAAGTTTTGGTGACTTTTTGAACCATTTATCTGCCTATAATATGCACAGGAGACTTGGGTGTCTCTATACACTGTCCTGAGGAAGACCCCACTTGATGACATGAGACTGTGCTTTACTGTTGGGGTTGAAATATCAATGTAGTTTGGATGTGGTACCACACTAAGGGGTTAGATTAAATATTGTACTCTAGAAATCAATTCAGCACCAATGAGACTGCACAACTGAGTTGACTGACAAATGAAAAAATTGGCAAATTGATAATTTTTTGTTTGTTACTCATACTCACTATTGGCACAAGCACAATTCACACTGCACACAGAGCATCTTCTTTTCATGAAATTTTGTCTATGTAGTGACTTGAACTGCTACCATACAAATATACTACTTGAAAGGAAACCTTTTGTGTGTGCTTTAAATACAATTACATCAATTAGTGTGTTTTTGAAGCAGACTAGCTGTAAATAGACAAATAATGTTCTGAGTAATTCCAAAGAGCCCTACTTTTCTATATGTACTGCCAGAGGACAGTAGCCTGTACTGTGGACCCAGGAATTTATAGGTGATATATGTGACTGGTCACTCAACATAAAATGGCCATTTGGAAGAGGCTTTCAGAACAAAGGATAGCCTTAATCCCTCTTTTTTCCCCTGCTGATTCCAAATGGGGCTGTCAGGATACCCTCCAATTTAATGCCCAATACCTTTCTAGAGCTTTTGGTTATAGCTACAGCAAACTGAAGAACCTGTTCTGACTGTGACATAGAGGATTGCCACTCATCAAAATAGAGGAGTGGCTAGGGGGCTGCCTGCTGCCCTGACAGAGAGAACAAGGGTTCATTTTAATCATTGAATTTCGGTCGTTTGGATTTTTTTTTTAAAGTAAACCCAAAAGGTGTGTGTAGAGCGGGAAATTAGACTGGATTCGGTAGGGAAAATTCTCCTATCACTGTCTAGTGCACAGTATAAGATTGGCACCTTTACACCTCAACCTATAATATTCCTGGACAGAGGATTAATTTGAAGAAGACTGTCCTCCTGGAAGAAAGAAGACTACTGCCTCCCTTTTTGTCAGCATCTCCTTATTGATATTTCAAATATTCAGCAAGGCAGAACAACTAGTAGCAGTGATTCTGCAATAATCATTTATTTTGAAAGGCCACTTTTGTTCATAGCTAAACATGTTCCACATGTAATAGCAAAAAAAAAAAAAAATAGAGTACACAGTTGTTTAGACAGTAAAACCTTTCTCAGTGATGATCCACAGTTGCAAAGATAATGACATGGACCCAACAGGGAGTCATACAATCATTTGAAGCCTTTACCTTGAAACTATGTATGAAACAATTAAACAGCTGAAATAACTAAAACCATTTAAAATACTTAAAATACTGATTCTGTCTAATTCGATTGCCAGTTACGGGCCCCGTGAATATTTACAGTTGTATCAGCCAGGGAAGTGTGATACCTCATCTAGCGTCATGATGGGCACATCGGTGTCTACTTAAATTGACATTGCAAGAAAAAGCATCACCACAGGTGTGGAAGTGGGGTAGGGCGTGTTGCAAAGGTGATGCTTGGTATGTGCATCACTGGCCATGGTGCAATGGTAGGAGGAATAGGATAAGACAAATTGGGGTTTGTCAAAAGGGAATATCTGCTCAATGAATATATGTCAGAACAACTCATGATGTAACCATGCATGCCTGAACAACATGGCGGAACAACAACCGCATTGTTACCACTAATGCTTTCACCACAAATGCCTTACTAATGATTTTTCATTGTAAAGGCATGCCTGGTAAAGGTATGCGTGGAAAAGCATGCATGGTTCCACCATATGACCCCCCTGACACCCACCCCTAAAACTACTGTGACCCCCTACCACTACCCCTAAAACCTAAAACTACCCCGCCCTTAAAACTACCCCACCCCAACCACTCCCCTAAAACTTAAACTACCCTGACCCTCCACCCAGCCCCTAAAACCTAAAACTACTCAACCCCCACCCCACCCCTAAAAACTAAAATTATCCCAACCCCCACCACTGCCCCTAAAACTACTACAACCCTACACCCCTGCCCCTAAAACTACCAAGATCCACCACCCCACCCCTAAAACCTCAACTAAGCCAACCCCCCGCCCCGCCCCTAAAAATGAAAATTACCCCAACCCCCCCAACCTCGCCCCTAAAACTACTGTGACCCCCCACTTTGCCCATAAAACCTAAACTACCCGAACCCCACGCACCATCCCTAAAATTACCCCGACCCCCACCCCTGCCCCTAAAATCAAAAATTATCCTGACCCCCCACCCCTGCCCCTAAGACTACCCCTCACCCCTTCCCCATAAACCTAAACTACCCCATCCCTAAAGCTACCCTGACTCCCCTACCCCACCCCTACAACCTAAACCTAAAACAACCCAACCCCACACCCTGCCCCTAAAACTACCCCAACCCCCACCCCTATAAACTAAAATTACCCCACCCCACCCTTAAAAATGAAAACTACCCCCTACCCGCCCCTAAAACTACCCCTCAACTCTACCCCAGCCCCACTTACCAGACTGCATCCTCACCAATCATGAGCCTGTTTTCCTCTTCCTTAAATATGCATGTTAAGGCAGAGGAAAACAGGGTTGTTGGTCCGGAAAGCGCTGTTCCGCTTTCCTGGACAACGCACATCGTTATTTCGGGATCGTGGTTTAGACTGCTTCCCATGCTCAATTTCCCTCTGCATTGAAGACATTACAAAAGAGTAGGTGATTCTGTAAAATTCAACCTTCTCTAGGATTGACAGAACGGTGTGACAAATGCAGATATATACAGATATATATCCAGTCACACAGTTTATAATGACCTGTTCACAGTAGGCAATTCATTAGAGTTTCAGCAACAATACTTCTAGTGTGCTCTGGTGTCAGTAATGTACCATACATATTTGGGCTGCAGCCAGAGCGGTGAGTATCCCTTAGTGAGTGTATATAGACAGATCTGTTATATCAATGATGTCATGAAAACAGCTAGGCATGCAAATGGGGTGTATATCGTTCACTAACTACTATCAAGTTGTTCCAGATCCTTGTAATATATGTAGGACATTACTACAATATGAAACAGATCATAACTTTCCCTGTTATTTCTCCAGCAGTTAGATTAGTCATGCAATTTGGCCCTATGCATTTGGTGGGGACACCATTACCACCATTCAAAACTTTGAAGTATAAGAGCTTGGACTCTCTGATCATTCTGTTATAACCAAATAAAACCACAACTCTTCCAGGGATTATACTTTATTCAAGATCACAAGTGTCACTTGAAAGAGCGTTCTGTGAGTTTGGAATTTTTTTTTGTAATAATGACATCATATAATCCTGAAATCAAGCAATTATAGTGGCCAAGAGCTTAAAATATTTCAGAATGGGGAAGTCAGGCAGCATGATTGGGTCCATGTCCTGGCAATTTCTTATTCTGTGAAAAAACTTGTGATACTGCCAGGAAATGGGTCTTGATAAGTCAAACTTAGCAATCCATCAAGGAACATGTGGTCTAGCATTTGTGAACCTTGAACCAGACCACTCTTCTTTAATGAGGATTGAGTCCTCTACGTGGATGCCAAGGCTGTGCCATATTTTCACCAGTTAATAAGTGTACTGTCAGATGCCTGTGGATGCTTCCCCAAGCATGAAACATGGAGGCCATGTCCAGGTCCTCTATAGTTGCTGATGTCTTTCTGCACGTATAGTTTGGAATAACCTTGTTGAAACAGTGAAGTGGGTCTCTTTCTATGGGTATCTCTTCTGTGCCGCGGAAGTTATGAAACTTTGGAAATTGGCTCACCAATAGGATACCACATGGGGAAGTCACAGGTCTGTCACCATAGTATGAATAACAATTTTCTGCTATCTCAGTGTAGAGTTCTTCTTCTCATACATCTATACAAGTCACAGAGTCAATCTGGGTCATCAGTGATGTGAATATGATTAGTGGGGGAATATCAAAGATATATTTAGATCAAGGTGCTATTGAAATATTGATCTGCATTTTGACTGACAGTGGAGGATGAAGCTCATCTTGCAAAGTAATTCTTGGCTTTAGTTTTCAGTGGATTTGTGTTATCTACTAGTAACTTTTCCAGGCCCAGGTTGATCCAAAAGCTCAGCTATTTAAGTCCGTAGGGATCCTACCACATGTTACATAATTCAGCGTTGGCCTTTGTGGTGACATGTGACGAACAAGAAGTGACCACAGCACTCAACAACGTACAACTTTGAAACGTATAAGTACAAGCTTGTGTGTAGCAGTTTTGTTAGTAAATCATTCAGTATTCCTCTTGGTGTTCCAGTAGGTCTTTTATTCGGATTAATATTCGTAAATCCCAGAATACAGTCAAACAGGCACAGCCAACACATGTTTCATCACAACTGTGACTTCATCAAGGCTATATTGGCAATATATGGAAGAAGTACCTTAATAGGGCATGTAAGGGAGGCACCTGTGTTCAAACAGGTGTGGAAATGGGCGTCCGATTCCGTGTGTCGATCCGTAAATAGTGATACATTGTAATTGAAACGGTGTCATCCAAGATTACCAGGTACGTAAATCCTAGGCACGCCGAAGGTTAAGAGGACCTTGGTAAGTCCGTTAGCAAGTGTGATAGCCCCTTGTAGTTTGAAGAGCGAAGGGTATCACTATTTACGGATCAACACACGGAATCACAGTTGTGACGAAACACGTGTTAGCTGTGCCTGTTTGACTGTATTCTGGGATTTACAAATATTAATCTGAATAAAAGACCTACTGGAACACCAAGAGGAATACTGAATGATTTACTAACAAAACTGCTACACACAAGCTTTTACTCATACACTTCAACGTTGCACGTTGTTGATTGCTGTGGTCACTTCTTGTTCATTATATGCTATGTATTTTTATACACTATACTGTGCCTTCAGGTAGTAGGGCACTTGGTCGTGTGCACCTATTCATACTATATTTTACCACTGCGGACACTATTCGGATGTGCGATTTTCAGCCATTTACTACCTTGTTGTTTTTTTGTCTTCATTTGTGGTGACATGGGCAGAACCTCACTGTTTCTCCAATTGACATTGGACCCTGGAAATCTACAAGAATTGGGAGGATTAGTTAAGGGGTAAGTACCCACAGTCCTTGTCAGGATAAGTCAATAAAGATGCTAAATAAAATGAACATCACCCCTCTTGTAGCTAAGGCAGTTTCAAGTAGGAATACTGGCAAGAAGTACAAAATGCCAATGATTTTCAAGGGTTGTGGTAGACAGGGACCTAGGCAACTTTAATCTGACCACAATTGAGCATGTGTCAGAAACCAACCATGTTTGTCCTGGGTAATAATGTTATCGTCTGACTTAGATCTTAAAGTCACAATCCCCCACAGGAAAAAAATTAAAAATCTCTTCAGGGGAGGCTTTCAGAGACTCATGTGGGGTAAGGCAGAAGACAAGAGCAGGGTCTAGTCTGGGTCCAGTTGCCACTGGTCAGCTGGACATTTGCAGAAAAAGCCTGTTGTAGCTTGTTGTGTCCCTGTAGCTATAACAAGAGGTCAGTATTTTGACCTTAGGAGTCTACTTCTTTGTTGTTGGTACAGGAAGGAGCAGACCGGTCTTTCATGTCTCCTCTCAAGTCAAAGAAAGCAGGCCAAGTCCTCTACTGTTCTTCCTCAGGTCCAAGAGCGCTCTGAAGAGGGTGCCTGAAGGAACCACATTTATGGCATGGCTTGGACTAGTGACTTTGAGTTTGTAGCACATCCAAACCAATAGGCTAAATGTTCATAGTCCACTCATCCCAGCCATTGAAGAAGGCAAAGTCTTCAGCTGCACTAACCCTGGACTCTGAGGCCTGGCAGTGTGTGTGGAAAGTGTACTGCGAAGTGACCAAAACAATCTGCTGTGTTAGTGCATTAGTTCACGCCGTTTAAACTAATTTTTAGCACCGAGTGTTTGTCTCATGCTGAAAAAACTGCATGAATGGCACCACACGCAGTGCGAGAGGGTGCAGTTTCTTTTCTGCTGCTCGAGTAGATTTTCTACTGAAGAAGCAACTTCCTCAACGTGAACGGAAATTTCTGAAAGCGGGCAGTAGCAACCATTTGTGACCCCTGTGTTGAGAAATCTCACTAGGAGATGGTGATTTGTCTCGTTCGCACTCGCCAACATTGGCTAGCCTGAACGAGGAAAAAACTCAGCTATGCTGAGTTTTTCAGAAGTCCGCGCTCTAAGCGGATTGTGGAGTGGAAAAAACTGTACAAACTCTGCAAACGGAGCACACTTCACCGTCCACCCCTAATCACGGTTCAAACATCAAGGTCTTTGTGTGAATAGGCCTGTTTGCAGTCACAAAGAGCCCAAAAGCTTAAATCCAGCTCCCGGGGCCACACCAAGGTCCCAGGACCTGAGGGTCACCACTTGGGGGTCAGGGATTCATTTTGTCTGGGTCCAGGAACTGGTTCAAGAAGTTGGGGAAGCTTTTATGTCCCTGAGGCTCAGATCAGGAGGCCAGCAGACTTGACCTTGGAGTCACTCTGTTGTACTGGGTTCAAGGGTGAAGTTGCAGGTCCAGTTCTCTTCTCACCCAGGCAAGAAGGCAGCAGGCATCAGGGCAGTACAGCAGATTGGAAGTCCTTTCAGCAGCACAGCAGTTCTTGTTCCTGGCAAAGTATCCACAGGTCTGGACGTGTACTGAAGAGTTGGTGTCTGAGGTTCAGTAATTATACCCAGTTGTGCCTCTTGAAGTAGGAAGAAGCTTCTGGAAGAATGCATTTGAAGTGCACAGGTGCCCCGTGTTCCTAGCCCTATCTCCAGACTAACTACAGCAGTAGGCAGGTCTTTGTGAGGAGACAGGACACATCTTATTCAAGTGTAAGTGGGGTTAAGCCCAGCTTCTCCCTCCCGGCCTGCCAATGCTAACCCTTTCACTCACACCTAAGCTCTCCATTGTGTGTCGGTGTCTAGGAGGAACACGCAAAGCCCACCTGTCAACTACACACAGTCATGTGACCCTGATGCAGTCTGCAGTCGCCAAGTGGCTAAGGGAAGAAAACGCCAACTTTTTAAATGTGGCATTTTCAAAATGGTAATTAAAAACCCAGCTTCACCATAAGTTAGGATTTTAAATTACAATTCCAGACACACCAAACATGAAATGGTTATCTGGTCCCATTTGGAAATTATGGGCCTGATTCTAAGCTCCGCCCGCCAAGCGGGAACCGCCAGAAGACCGTTCCGCGGTCAAAAGACCGCGGCGGTCATTCTGGGTTTCCCACTGGGCTGGCGGGCGACCACCAAAAGTCCGCCCGCCAGCCCAGTGGGAAACACCCTTCCCACGAGGAAGCCGGCTCCGAATGGAGCCGGCGGAGTGGGAAGGTGCGACGGGTGCAGTTGCACCCGTCGCGAATTTCAGTGTCTGCAAAGCAGACACTGAAATTCTTTGTGGGGCCCTCTTACGGGGGCCCCTGCAGTGCCCATGCCATTGGCATGGGCACTGCAGGGGCCCCCAGGGGCCCCACGACACCCCATACCGCCATCCTGTTCCTGGCGGGCGACCCGCCAGGAACAGGATGGCGGTATGGGTGTCAGAATCCCCATGGCATGGCGGATTCCCATGGGCAGCGGAAAGTCGGCGGTACACCGCCGGCTTTACGCTTCTGGCCGCGGCTGTACCGCCGCGGTCAGAATGCCCGGCGGAGCACCGCCAGCCTGTTGGCGGTGCTACCGCCGACCCCGGCCCTAGCGGTATTTACCGCCAGGGTCAGATTGACCCCCTATATGTACAATATGGTAGTTCCAATGTTATCATATGGGAGATGTAGGCCTTGCAATAGTGAAACATAAATTTAGGAGTTTTTCACTACCAGGACATGTAAACCTCAAAAGTACATGTCCCACTTTTTAAATACACTGCACCCTGCCTATTGGTCGGCCCAGGGCCTACCTTAGGGGTGACGGATTTGTAGTAGAAAGGAAGTTTTGGGCCTGGAAAATGGTTTACTTTGCCTGGTCAAAAAAGGTAGTTTAAAACTGCAAATACATAGGCTGCATTGGCAGGTCTGAGACATGTTTAAAGTGCTACTTAAGTGGATGGCATTATCAGTGCGGCAGGCTCACTATTAGCATTTCATTTGTAGGCTCTTGGCACAGGTAGTGACACTTTACTGGGGACTTACAATTAAATTAAATATGCTAATAGTGTCTAAGCCACTCTTACCATGTTTTAAGGAGAGACCACAAGCACTTTAGCAGTGGTAAGTCCTAAGGTGAGCAAAAGTAAAGTCAGCAAAAAAGGAGGTCTGAGGACAAAAAGTTAGGGGAAAAACCATGCTAAGAACACCAGGTCTAATACATGTCTCCCCCAGCTAAAAGTAAGTAGAGCTACTCAACCCCTGGGTGTTTTCTTCACTCAACCTGAAGAGACCATGAGCACGAGCATGGTCTTTTCTAGGATGGTGTTTCAAAGTAAAGTCCATGTCCTGTGGAGAGATGGGAAACCTCAACAGTTTGGAAATCTCACTTCGCATCAGCATTAGCCATCTGAGGGATCTGTGGTCTGTCTGAACCCTGAAGAGAGTACCAAACAGGCATGGTCTCAAGCCCAGACCACAGCAATGACTTCTCTTTCTATTGCACTCTGCCTCTGTTCCCTAGGAAATAACCTCCTACTAATGAAGGCTACACATTGATCCAGGACCTCCATATTTAGCCGTGAGAGCACAGCCCCTTGCCACACTCTGAGACTTCTTTCAGGACTATTAATTCTTTGGAGAAGTCAGGGGTCTTGATCACTGGTGTGGTGCTCATGGCCTCCTTCAGGGTAACAAAAGCATTCTGGCATGCCCCTGTCCATCTCACCTGTCTGGGCTTCTTCTTTGAAGTCAGCTGGGTCAAGGGAGCAACAATGGTGCTATACCCTTGACAAATCTGTAATAACCAGTGAGCCCTAACATGACTTTTACTCCTGTCTGGGTCATGGATGGTTCCCTAGCATGAATGGATTCAGTCTTGGCCTGGTGGGACAGCACCTTGCCTCCTCTCACTTGGTGCCCCAAGTAGAGCTCTGAATCCTGCCTATCTGGCACTTACTGGCCTTCATAGTTAGGCCTGCACTCTGCAAAACCTGAAACACTTCCCTCAGGTAGTACAAATGGTCCCCTGAGCTGGAGATAAAAGACTTCAATGTCATCTACGTAGGCAGCATCTAAGTTCTCCAGACCCAGCCAGGACCTGTATGACCAACCTCTGACAGGTGGTAGGGGCATTCTTAAATCTGAAGGGCATCACTTTGAGCTGGAAGTACCTCCTGGCGTAGAGAACACAGACCACTTTTTATCCCTCCCGATTAATGCAGTTTGCCAATACCTAGACAATAAGTCAAACATGCTCAGGAACTTGGCAGTTTCCAACAGATCTATTAGCTCATAAGCTTTGGAGCTGGGTTGCACATCTGTCTTGGTGACTTTATTGGGCCCCCAGTGATCCACAGAGAACATACGTTCTGGGGTGGCACCAGCAGGAGCAGCCTTGGGGACCATCACCACTGGGCTGGGCCAAGTGCTGTTTGAGGGTTCAATAACCCCTACCTCCAGCATCTTTGAGACCTCCTCCCTGATGCAAGATCTCACCTTATCAGACAACCTATAAAGTATACTTTTCACAGGTGTGTTGTGCCCAGTGTCAATATCCTGGGTACACCCTGTGGTGAGTCCTGGGATAAGTGAGAATACAAATTAAAACTGCCCCAACAACTGGTGGAAGCCTCTCTGTTGCTCTGGGGTGGGGTCAGTGTAAGGGAAAGGATGACACCCTCAATTGACCCATCCTGCTCCTAGGTGTTTACAATGCAATTTAATAACATAAAGGGCTTGTGATGGGACACACAGTTAATTGCATTTGTTTCACATTCTTTTGAGATCCTGCTGACATACACAAACCCAGCATAGGACAAAAGGTTGACTGGCTAGATATAAACAAATCATATTAGCAGCTCAAAAAAGCTCAATGAGAAGATCTAACTCTCCAAATCCTGCAACATTATGTCCTATTTCAAACAATAGTTTTGAAGCCAAGGAAAAGAATGATGATGAGAATGATGAACCTGAGCCGGAATGTATCAATGTTACAGGATTATGTACCAAACCAAGACCAGATATCAAAGCATTTTCCATTGAATTGGCTGATATAATGTATTTGTTGGGGGTTTTCATTTAAGAGACCAATATGGAGAACTGAAGGCTAACTTTGCAGTATGTCCCCTTTGATGAACTCCTTAAATCATCATATCTGCTGAATGTAACTTAAGCACAAGTGGAGACTTGGTTGCACTGACAAGAGTTTGTTGCATGTCGGAAAATTTGAATGTGATAATTTATACAGGCATTCGTATTCAGTGTCCAGATACCCTCATGGGTGACAACCAGCACTCTACAAGTTAACCTACCATTTCATAGCATCACAGTATGGTTTCAGTGTGGTCCATAATTTTGGGCCAGTGTGGTCACAGTGAGGTTTCATGGCATAATCTGGAACTTCCATCACCCATCTTTTCTATATACTTGATTTGTGGAAAACAATAATACAATCAAAAAAGATAGTTGTAGTCAAGTGTGCTGCCCATAAGGCTGAAAAAGATTTGATCACTCTTTGAAATAAATATGCTAATCCAGTAGCTAGATATTGCACACTTGAGAATGAGATAGTGGTTCAAAGAACAAATCAAGATGATGCAAGCCACAACTCTGAGACAAACACAGAAGGTGTGAGTCATTTACTATTAAGTTCAGTTCAGACTTCTTTGAGTGAATCAGACTTTTTTGAATGAATTGATAGATTTTCAGGAGGAACTCCCACGGTATGAGAAAATATAATGGGAAAGATTATTGTAGTGGTATTTGTATTTATATAGCGCTCGCTACCCCTGACAAGTCATACAAGCACTTTCGGCGAGTAGCATACTATTCTGGAGCCCAATATTGATTAGTGGTGGATAAATATATAGAAATATAAGTTGTTAATTTGAGTGGTGGACATGTGGGTCTGTTAGTAGGACTGACTAGGATAAATGAGGGATAGAGGATGAAAAGGTCTAGAAAGTGTTATTTGGAAATCATAGTAGTAAAATTAGGTTTGGGAGGACTTAAATTAGGGACAGAGGAGGGGACAGTTTAGAAAGTGTTATTTGGAAGATCATAAAATTATGTTGTATAAATCTGCATTTGATAGCCTTAATGCAGTGACTCTGTACCAATTATTTTTGAATTCTGCAATACAACCTTTTAATTTTCATAGCTGTAGAACTCATATATTGTTTTGGGAGGTGGTGGGACACAATGCCTTATGAAATTGAGGTTTAACACTCTCTCCAATCCAGTGAATGGAGTAAAATCTAATAGAGGTAAATGCTGGGGTGCCTCAATTTTGGGGTATGATTTGTTCCCACAAATGCTACCCCACTGGAGTGAGACCTACTCATCTATGGTGAGCTTTAATCTGACACTGTGTTCTAATGTAATCCACGAAATGATACAAATTACAAACCTCTAATCACAGCTAACACACCTTTAAAATTAAACAATATTTCTAAAAAGAATTCAACTTACCTAAGGATTAGGACATTTAAAAGCACATGCGACAATCAGTTATATGCACCGAACCAATGGTTTATAATAATCAATGGGAAATGTCCACTGAATCTGCAAAAGAATAAAGATTTTGCTAAAATATTAATAAGCAAAACCAAGGCCACTTGTAAAACAGTGGTGGCTCGCAAGAAAATGGGAGCATGGAGCATTCAGGGCCAGATTCACAATGCTAAGTTTACATTTTCGTGTAAGTTTATCTTTGTTTGCTATTCACAAAGGGAGTTACGAGAAGTATATTTATGAGTGCAGAGACTCCACACATAGGAAGACCTATCTTTTTATGTTCGGAGACTCCGCTCTCGTAAAGATACTACCTGTAAATCCCTTTGTGGCCCAAGATGCACACACAGATTCCTGGGTCACCAAAATCATCAAAATCTCCACCATGGCCAGTATCCTCAACTCTCTCCTCCTACTCCTCATCTCTCTAGACCACCCCTCCAGTATCCTCCTACTTATTCTTCCTACCCACATGGATCAGACCCTCAAAAGCATTTTCCATTAAATGTGATCACTGCCATTTCCCCTAAATAGTCACCAGTGCCAACCGTTTCTCTATCTGATCCATCAAAAAGTTGTTGATGTCTACCTTTCTCCCCTCCCTTCCATGTCTTGAATTGTCCTGTCTCGCTGTACCCATCCCATTTAACTTGTGCCACTAGCCAGTGAGACCTCCTTGTTGACTCTGCTATAGACCTTTCCACCAGCCACCAATACTACATATTGGCTTTAACAACATCATTACCATAGCACCATACCAGCAATATCATCACCACCAATGCTATTAACAATACCACTACCTTCAAAACTACCACTACCACTTCAAAACACCAGTACAAACACCAATACCATGACCACCAATAAAACTAACATCACCACCAATGCCACAATAATGCCATTAATACCACCGCTTTAATCAGCAAACCCCACTGCCGATAACAGCAACTATGCCATTACATTAATGCCCTCAGCGACCGGCAAGTCTGATACTGAGACCATTCATGAGGCTGGATTGAGCATAGCAGAGGGGCATAATACCTCTTTATGAAAAACGTTTTTTGAGTAGGCACCCCTTAATACTTAGCTCAAGTAACCCGGTACAAAATTACACATGTACAGCACAAAATTATATTATGACTCGTTACACGTATGGGGAGTATCTGTTGAGATTGTATATGCAACCACAGCACATTAGCCTTAACCCCTTCCCCTCCAAGGACGTAATGGTTACGTCCATGGCTGCCGTTTAACCATTACTTCCCGGGACCGGCCCTCGTGGGAGCGCTAGCGCTCCACCGAGTGCTGTCCACCAACCCCCAGGTCAGGGTTGGAAGGGGAATTGCTTCCCCTTCCACCCCGACTCCCCCAACTACCCTAGTGATGACGTCAGCACGCCAACGCGCCCTGAACTAATCAGAGGTCAACTCCCGCAGCGCTGGAAGAAATGCTTCCAGTGCGACCAAGGAGAGACTGGTTAGTTTCTACCAGTGGCAGCCCATCCTTTAGGGCGGAGGGGCCACACCCCCCCCCTTTTGCCCCTCATGAAGAGTGTCTGTCAGGCTGAACAAAGGCCAGCCTGACAGACACTCTTCATTTTCAGCTCAGACAGCCAGGAGGGAGCCATGCGCGATTTTGCTGGGCTGAGGAGGTCACAGCTTCTATCGGCGTGACCTCCTCGGCTCAGCAAAGGTGCCTCGAGGCCCTCCCCTGGGTGACGAGGAAAGCGTCACCCATTGACACTCACCCTGGGCGCTTCAGGTTTAAGCCCTGAAGCACCCAGGGTGAGTGTCAATCAGTGACACTTCATCACAGAGTGAGGCGGGGTCAGCATTCTCACTGACCCCATCCCACTCTGTGACGAGGCTGAGACTGCTGCCTTCCCTCATTGGCTGGGGAAGGCAGCAGTCCCAACCCACCTGGGACCTGGAGGCTGAAGGTAAGTGTGTGTGATGTTTGAAATTGAATGTTTGGTGTGTGCGTGCATGTTTGAGTGTTATGAGGGTTGTTAAAGGATGTGCGTGTGTGTGTGTGAAAGAATGAGTGAGTGTGATCTTTTAAAATTAATGTTTGGTGCATGCGTTCATGTTTGAATGTTATGAGTGTTAATGGATGTGCGTGTGTGCGTGTGTGAAAGAATGAGTGTGTGTGATGTTTTAAAATGAATGGTGCGTGCGTGCATGTTTGAATGGTATGAGTGTTGTTAATGGATGTGCGTGGGTGCGTGCGTGGGTGCGTCTGTGTGTGAAAGAATGAGTGTGTGTGTGTGCTTCCCGCCCGCCCCCTCCCTCCTAAAGCTGTCGGCCGCCATTGGTTTCTACTCGGTACTGGTGGCAGGGGAGGCAGAAAAGGGAAGGAAAGGATTTTCCTTCCCTTTTCGTGTCTCTCTGTGCATTCGATTGTGCTGCAGGAAGCCGGTAGACACCAGGGATTTTTTTTTTTTTATTGTCATAAGGGAGCGACCCCATAGGCAAGGGCTGCTCCACAAGGGGGGCATTTGATTTAAGGCCATTTCTGCCCCATCTAGGGGCAGATCGGCCTATATTAATTAGGCCGATGGGGGCAGAAGCCATTAAGCAACAGGGATTTTTTTTTCATATATATTGATAAGGGGAGTGACCCCTTAGGCAAAGGTCGCTCCCGGGGGGTAATTTGTTTTATTAGGCCTTTTCTGCCCCCCCTAGGGGCAGATCGGCCTGTAATAATTAGGCCTATGACACCAGGGATTTTTTTGATTTTTTTATTTATATTGATAAGGGGAGTACCCTTTAGGCAAGCGTCGCTTCCAAGGGGTAATTTTTTTTTTAGGCCTTTTCTTCCCCCCGGGAGGCAGATCGGCCTGTAATAATAAGGCCTATCTGCCCCTAGAGGGGGCAGAAGCCACTAGACACCAGGGAATTTTTTCTTAATTTATATTGATAAGGGGGTGACCCCTTAGGCAAGGGTTGCTTCCCGGGGGGGAATTTTTTATTAGGCCTTTTCTGCCTCCCTGGGGTCACATTGGCCTATATTAATTAGGCAATATGCCCCCGGGGGGCAGAAGCCATTAAGCACCAGGAATGTTTTTTTTTATTTATATTGATAAGGGGAGCGACCCCTTAGGCAAGGGTCGCTCACCGGAGGGCAATTTTTTTACTAGGCCTTTTATGCCCCCGGGGGCAGATTGGCCTATATTAATTAGGCTGATGGGGGCAGAAGTCACTAGACACTAGGGATTTTTTATTTATTTATATTTCTATTAGGCTGATCTGCCACTGGGGGGGGGCAGAAACCACTGAGGCACCAGGGATTGGTGTGTGTGTATGTTTTGTTTGGCGGGGCAGCCCCTTGGTCAAGGATCACTCCCCATAGAGACACATTACTGTTGGCTATATCTTCCCCTCTTGGGGGCAGAGCACCCTATTTTTGGAAGGCCCATCTGCCCCTAAGCCCACCAGAGACCAGGGAGGATTTTTTTTTTTTTTAAAGGGTGGGGAAATGGTCATACCCCCACCCCAAATAAATGGGGCCAAGGTTTTTCTGCCCAGCAGTGGGAAGACGGGGCAATTACCCCCGATCCACACCCCAGGGGGCAATAATTCTACTACAGTCCAGGGAAATTTAAAAAAAAATAGTGTTGTGGTGGCTACCAACCAGTAGGGGCATGGTTATGCCCCCTCCCCAACTGAAGGGGGTAACAGTCTTTCAGCTCTTCCCCCGCACATTAAAACATCTTATCCCACGGCAAGCAAGAAGACATTTGATTATTTTGGGTTTTGGTTTTACATTTGGGCCATGAGACCTTGGCTAACTCTCAAAATCATCACACTTGGAATGGTGAGGGCTGCACTTTTTAGACTTTGGGACGCTGCCATGTAGAAAAATCCACAAGACCTAGACGCATCTGAAAATTAAACATCTGGGTGAGTCCAGGGTGGTGTGCTTCACATGCACCCGCAACATTTTCTTACCCACAATGCCCTGCAAACCTCCAACTTTGCTGGAAATCACAATTTTTTGTCAACATTTTTGTGATGGAACCTTCCAGAATCTGCAGGAATCCACAAAATTCCTACCACACAGCATTGTCTCATCTATGTCGATAAGAACTCTGCCTCACTTGTCAGCCTACATTTTTTTCTTTTTCAAACTGCCCTTTTGGACCCACTTTGGTTTCCCCTCAATTTCAACATGTTTTTGGCTCTTCCCTGTCACAGGCACTTGGTCCACCCACACAAGTGAGGTATCATTTTTACCAGAAGACTAAGGGGAACGTTGGGTGGTAGGACATTTGTCCCTGTGCTGTGCTCCCACACAGAAATGTTGGAAAAATTTGATTTTTTTAGCTAAATTTGAGGTTTGCTGAGGATTCTGAGTAAGAAAACATTGGGAGATCCGCACAAGTCACACCTCTCTGGATTCCCTCGGGAGACTATTTTTCAGAAATGTTTGGCTTTGGTTGGTTTCCCTATATGGCTGCTGACACCAGAACCAAAAACACAGCCCCCCCACAAAAACAGGTAGTTTAGTATTTGATAATTTTGATGTGTTCGCATAGTGTTTTGGGGCATTTCCTTTCATGGGCACTAGGCCTACCTACACAAGTGAAGGAACATTTTTATCAGGAGACTGGGGGAACATTGGGTGGAAGGAAATTTGTGGCTCCTCTCAGATTCCAGAACTCTCTGTCACTGAAACGTGAGTACAAAGTTTTTTTTGTGGCCAGATTTTAAGGTTTGCAAAGGATTCTGCGTAACAGAACCTGGTGAGAGCCCCAAAAGTCACCCCATCTTGGATTCCCCTAGGTGTCTAGTTTTCAAAAATGTTCAGGTTTGGTAGGTTTCCCTAGGTGCTGGCTGAGCTAGAGGCCAAAATCCACAGCTTGGCACTTTGCAAAAAACAGCTGTTTTCTTTAGGAAAATGTGATATGTCCATGTTTTGTTTTGGGGCATTTCCTGTTACAGGCGCTAGACCTACCCACACAAGTGAGGTACAATTTTCATCGGGAAATGTGGGGGAACGCTGGTGGAAGGAAATTTCTGGCTCCTCTCAGATTCCAGAACTTTCTGTCACCGAAATGTGAGGAAAAAGTGTTTTTTTGGCCACATTTTGGAGATTGCAAAGGATTCTGGGTAACAGAACCTGGTGAGAGCCCCACAAGTCACCCCATCCTGGATTCACCTATGTGTCTAGTTTTCAAAAATGCACAGGTTTGGTAGGCTGAGCTAGAGGCCGACTCAGCTAGAGGCCAAAATCTACAGCTAGGCACCTTGCAAAAAAAACACGTCAGATTTCAATGTAAAAATGTGATGTGTCCATGTTGCGTTTCCTGTTGCGAGCATTAGACCTACCCATGCAAGTGAGGTACCATTTTTATCGGGAGACATGAGGGAAGACAGAATAGCAAAACAACTGCTATTGTCCCTTGTCTTTCTCTACATTTTTTCCTTCCAAATGTAAGACAGTGTGTAAAAAAGAAGTCTATTTGAGAAATACCCTGTAATTCACATGCTAGTATGGGCACCCCGGAATTCAGAGGTGTGCAAATAACCACTGCTTCTCACCACCTTATCTTGTGCCCATTTTGGAAATACAAAGGTTTTCTTGATACCTATTTTTCACTCTTTATATTTCAGCAAATGAATTGCTGTATACCCGGTACAGAATGAAACCCCATTGCAAGGTGCAGCAAACTTATTGGCTCTGGGTACCTAGGATTCTTGATGAACCTACAAGACCTATATATCCCCACAACCAGAAGAGTCCAGCAGACGTAACGGTGTATTGCTTTTAAAAATCTGACTTTGCAGTAAAAAGTTTCAGAGTAAAACATTGAGCAAAATGCTGTTTTTTTACCTCAATTTTAATATTTTTTTATTCAGCTGTTATTTTCTGTAGGAACACCTTGTAGGATCTACACAAATGACCCCTTGCTGAATTCAGAATTTTGTCTACTTTTCATAAATGTTCTAGTTTTCTGGGATCCAGCATTGGTCTCACACCCATTTTTGTCACTAACTGGAAGGAGGCTGAAAGCACAACAAATAGTAAAAATAGGGTATGTGTCAGTAAAATGCCAAAATTGTATTGAAAAATTGGGTTTTCTGATTCAAGTCTGCCTGTTCCTGAAGGCTGGGAAATTGGTGATTTCAACACTGCAAACCCTTTGTTGATGCTGTTTTCAGTGGAAAAACCACAAGCCTTCTTCTGCAGCCCTTTCTTCCCATTTTGTTTAAAAAAACTAAATTTGTGCTGTATTTTGGCTAATTTCTTGGTCTTCTTCAGGAGATCCCACAAACTCTGGGTACCTCTAGAATCCCTAGAAAGTTGGGAAAAAAGGGATGCAAATTTGGCATGGATAGCTTCTGTGGACAAAACGTTATGAGGGCCGAAGTGCGAACTGCTCCAAATAGCCAAAAAAGTCCTGCACCTGAGGGGGAAAAGGCCTGGCAGTGAAGGGGTTAATAATAGTGCTACATGCAACTGTCTAAGCTTAGTTTTGAGTCATTCTAGTTTTAAGCAACATAAGGGTTACACCACAAACTGAATCATCAATGATGTGTAATGAAGAGTTGTTCATTGTATTTTTATTTCTGATATAATCTTTTCTACCCATAGTCCGCCTTATATGCTGGTTTTAGAAGTGTACACCATTTTCAAAAATTTTGGGTAAGACCTGTTGATGGGCATGGTGTGTTACAAGAGTCTCTCACTATGCGTTGCGTGTTTTTAAAGCCTGATGAAGTCACAAATGCATTTCCCTACGAGTTGGCATGCAGTCTGCACACCTCCACACAGATAACATTTTTCTAATTGTAGAGTAATGAAAAATCCCTTTTAACTGTGCAATATGGAGGAACATGAATAAATCAAGGATTGTCCACCATAAGACACTTTTAACACCACATTCTCTCTATCAGGGGTGTTAAATAAGACATCCTTGACACCAGCTCTGCTGGGTACCTCCCAGTTTTGAAAGCCCATAACAGCTCAACTGCCACAGATGCCAGTAGCCCATGCTGGGTGTTGCCTGTAATGGAGTGAGGAGGAGCACTATGATGAAGCATGCCACCATTCGTGGGTGATAGCTTTCATCTTTTAAAAAAGAGGCTTCCACCTTGCATTCAATGTATTGCTCAGTACCATTGCTTCACCGTTATACATAACCTTTAGGGCATCCATTAGCTTTGTTTCTCTGGCAGAAATTCTGACTGTGAAGGGGATCCCTCAATTAGGGTATAGTATCAGACCATGATTGAGCCCCACAGGTGTGTGTGTTTGAAGGAACTAGGGGATCCGCCAAGCTCTCCTACTAGCCTCCCACGTTCGCAAGATTGCAAAATATTAACCTCTTTCAGGACAGTCTGTTTTTCATGCCTTCTTCAGTTGGAATGGCGAATTGGCACCATTTCCCTAATGGGAATATGTGATGATATGTGTGATGGGAATATTCAATGATTTGCATATGGTACACCCAATTCAAATCAATGAATGCCCTCTTTCATATCCGTAGAAGCTTCAACAGCCCTCGAGCAAAGTACAACAAAATATGTTTCAGGAGTTTTCACCCTTTTCTGTAATTGCAAGTTTCTTAACATGCACTGCGTACAAAAGAGAAAGAAGGTCTTCTTTTAGCTTGCAATCATATGTTTCCCATTCTATTATCACTCGTTTTAAATTAAAATGGCAATCTATTTGGCGTATTGTTACAGTAGAAGGTCAGCAGCATGGTGCATTCCTTTTTTCTATATCAAGCTAGAGTCCCTCCTTTCTCTCCTTCTAACCACTAATTTCATAGAGAAGCTAAGATCATGCGTGCTAATACCACACCTGCTATTTTTGATACAGCTAAGATGCACAACGATATATTCTTTTTAGGCCCCAAAGTAACAGAAATACTGGGACTGTGTCAGGGTCCAATATTACTGCATATTATAATAGCACATGCACAGTAATACTGGATGAGATAGTACCACATCCATTATTACTGTACATGGGCAAACTGTGCGTCACTGTTATGTTGGGGGAGACAATCCCATCTCTTTTTGTAAGGGAGGGGAGTTTACTGGAATGTCCTGCTGCGTGGGGCATGTTGGTATTGTCCATGATGTGGGACGGGGAAGATGTAATAAATTGATTCGGACCTCGTGGTCATACATAGCAGGTTACTAGTGTATGTGGCCTCCTGTTATTGCCAGCAAGCGTGCGGCACATAGTTCCTCAAGGTGAGGTAACAACTGTCACCAGGACCGTAAGTAAGTATGTAATTTCGTCGATATATATGACATCAGCAGCATTCTTGTACCACTCCACAGCTGGCAGAGAGAAGCCATAAAAATCTGCACCTCTCTGACCTACCGAGAGGATACTAGAGGACCTCACAATAACAAGCATAACATTTTGGTGCTAATTTTTTTACAATTATACTGGATTTCAGAATGCATTTCAATCCTCACCAAATTGGTTCTATTCTGATCTGTAGATTAAAACATCATACCAATGCTTCCACATTATTCTGTTGAGTAAAATTCACAGAGAAAGGGCTTGAGATTTTAGCGGAAGAAGGGCCTAGACTGTAGGGGCCACGCTGGAATAGCACAGGAGTTCAAGTGAGGAAACACATTTAGAGAAGAATTACTGAAAGATCAACACTATGGCCTTACCTTATGAGATGCTGATGGCTGCAAAGAACCTTCGTCTCTGTGTACTGGTGGGAGAGCCCGGTTATTGGACAAGGGCTAACACTGGAACTCACTCTCCAGTGGTGGACGGACAGGGTCAAATTCGTATCTAATCTCAGCATCTTGAGGGATTAGAAAGGTGACTCATTGCTGGAATGTGAGAAGGCGCAGGTGAAGAAAGCAATAGTGTATTATTTTTATCAAATATCTAAAAGCTTCAATGCCTATACACATGCCTATATAAATGTTAAGATCCCACATACCACAATAGAGGTATTTCAAAGTGCAGGAAGGGACACGCCAAATTTATGTCATGATTGTGTTATGATGCAGGCATTATCATTACAATCAATACATGTACCTCTAAATCAGCAGATTATGAAATTGTCAGGAGGTCCATATATCATACGCGGCAAGTTGAAAGACAGCAATGTGAACAGTATATTGAATGGTCAAGAGGGGTTCTGATGAATTGTCCCTGTGGCCAGGAAGAATGAAAATGCAGCAGCAATAAGATTGGTGTCTGGTTATATGGGGACAGCTATTAGGTAAGGTTAGGATAGCTGGGTTAAACAACATTTTTATAGCATATTCCAGTGGTGCTGTTAAGGAAGTGAATCTTGCTACCGCCCAGTTTACTTCACCTATTAACAAAAGGACTATACCGAATTTTCCTCATGGGACACCATACAGGATGAGGGGGATATACCTTCTACCAATCATGCACCACAGCCCAGATGATGTGGCTGGAGCAGGCCATCTTTATCACCAAGATGTACTAAAAGTGCACCAGAAACCCTGCTATCCAGTCCCTAGGTGGTTATAACTTATAACATCACCAGCACATCTGTTACCCTTGCTAACACAGTTGCTATAGCCACTGCATAAGCCAGCAGCAGTGCAACAGTTACCCTGGTTGAAATGGCCCGGATTGCCACAGCCCATGCCATTTCATCTAACACCATCTCAAATAGAAGTTTTGCCTTTGGGGCCCCATTGACAGCGAATTACACTAACACTCCAGTGGCAGTCCCATCCATGCAGGCCGGCCAACCAGCCTCAAAAAGAGAGCTACGTTTTAGAAGGAATCAGAAGGGAAAACTGTTCCATTTCAGGAGGATGAGCTGATCTTGAGAACTGGATACCTGCTTCTGTCTACCATGAACAGGCTGCTTTTGCATCTTCTACAGCAGCTGTATCCTGGGAAGGCCTTAGAAGAGAATATTTGTTAACATTTGCACAGCAAATTGCTGCCAAGCCCTATCATGCATTTTCTGAGAAAACTCACAGATGTCTACTGCAGCTATGGTGGTGGTTGGTGAGCTTATGGAGTGGTAGAGTGACTGGCAGAGCTGCTTTAACTCCAGAGGCAGGATTCCTGGACTGCTGTCCTTCCCACGTTCTGGTAATGCATGGACTTGGGAGAAGCCCAAAGGCACCGTATGGTGCGCTTGGCAGACGACCGGGCCTTTCCAAGGGTACTCTACTCTATGAACTAAACTATCAATAATTTCATGGGACAATGGCAGAGCAACATATGGCTGTGTCACAAAGGCCAAACTTGCATTCTATGATGTCAGGACTCTGAACACCTGGCCACCCCTCAACTGCCAACTGTGGGTCACAATGGCAACACAGGCAGTACCTCCCCCACCCTTCCATCTCCTCACCCACCCAATTATCCCAGCAGGTTTCCTCTGTCGTGTGTCGCAGGTGGTCTCCCCATACCGCTCATTTGCTAGGGGCAATGTTGACCCAAACAAAAAAGAGTGGTCAATGAGGAAATATCTGAATGGATTCTGTACATGTTTTGGTTCCCCCAGATGCCAGAAGCATTGGAGCTGTTGCACTGGAACATCTTGTCCTTTACCTTCTCATTTGGGTCTCTACCAACATCATCATCTGGTGTTGCCACAAATCTTTTTATATAAATATTATACATATTCTACAACATTTGAGCTCACCTTCTAGCTGCAATATTATAGAGCAGGTAACAAAGGAGCTTACCTTGTCTGGTTCTTATGCCTAGCTGCCGCTAGTGCACGGAAGGTGTTGGAAATGGCCTCTCTGAAGGGTCACCCCAGACTTTTTTTTGCCTTCCTCCTCTTCTTTTTCTGACCTCATTTTTGCTGGCTTTAGGACTCTGGGCACTTTACCACTGCTAACCAGTGCTAAAGTGCATGTGCTCTCTTCCTAAAACATGGTAATATTGGCTCATGCCCAACTGGCATATTTAATTTACTTGTGAGTCCCTAGTAAAGTGCACTACATGTGCCCAGGGCATGTAAATTAAATGCTACAAGTGGGCCTGCAGCACTGAATGTGCCACCCACATGCGTAGCTGCTTAACCATGTCTCAGGCCTGCCACTGCGAGGTCTGTGTGTGTAGTTTCACTGCCACTTCAACTTGGCATTTAAAAGTACTGGCCAAGCCTTGAACTCCCCTTTTTCTACATATACGTCACCCTTAAGGGTGTTATGTAGGTAAAAGGTAGGACATTTATATATGTGTTTTAAATGTCCTGGTGGTGGAAAACTCCTAAATTCATTTTCCACTACTGTGAGGCCTGCTCCTTTCATAGGCTAGCATTAGGGCTGCCTTCATACACTTTTTGAGTGGTAGATTCTGATCTGAAAGAGGTAACCAGGTCATATTTAGTATGGCCAGAATGGTAATAGAAAATCCTGCTTATTGGTGAGGTTGGATTTAATATTACTATTTTAGAAATGGCACTTTTATAAAGTAAACAAACACAAATGATTGACAGAATGCGGAACCAATCAAACATTCACCCCCAGTCACACATCTGGGTTTAATCCATCAATTCTTTTGCTCACTATGCCACCCCAGTTTGGACCCAACCACATGCAAATCAGCCTTGACCCTGTTCCCCATGGGGACAGTCCAGCCCGAACTGCCAGGCCAGGTCCTCCATTGACAGGAAACAAGCATCCTGGGACCGGTTTCAGGGTATCACCCTTAATCAGTCAGGCTAGCTTGAAACCAGTGGCATGGTGAGCCAGGGACCCTCGTCTGGGCATACCCGGCACACTTATGGTGACAAAAACAAGCATTATAAAGTGAGCATTTCCCTGCACTTAAATCCATATGTGCCTTAAAGCCTGTCTCCAATCAACGTCTGGTCTGTGCTGGTTGACAGCTCCCTTGTGCATTTCACCCTGACAGCCTTAAGAACAGGACCCTTAGTCACACCTGCATTCATCTGCATATTGAATGTGCCTTCCTGGGCTGGAAGGGAGGAGGGCCTGACACTTACATTTCAAAGGCCAGTGACCTGCCATTCACACAATGGACTGCTAAACCCCCTACTGGGACCCAGGCAGACAGGACTGAACTAAAAGAGGAACTTGTGCACTTCAAAACCACTCTTTGAAGGCTACCCCACTTCAAAGGCATTTTTACATAAATTGGGTCTCTGACCCCAACAACTCAGACACTTCAGGATCTGCACTTGCAGCCTGGTTGCCCAAAGTACTCATCTGAACTGCTTTGCTGAGAAGGACTGCTGCCTTGCTGTTACCCTGCTGGCCTCTGACTTTGCTGAGAAGGACTCTGCCTTCCCCAAAAGTGCTCTCCAACGGCTTGGATTGAGCTTGCCTCCTGTTTGAGGAAGTCTCTGGGCCAAAGAGACTTGGGTGGTCATTACAACCCTGGTGGACGGTGTTAAAGCTGCGGTAATAGCGCAAACAGGCCGGCGGACCAAAAAAGGGAATCATGACCGTGGCGGAAACTGCCAACATAGACAGCCACTTTAACATTCCGACCGCCACGGCGGTACAGACAAGCAGCGCGGCGGTCACTGCCAACAGACAGGCGGGAGACAAAGTACTGCCCACAGTATCACAACCCGCCAATCCGCCACCTTTTCCGGGACGGATTCACCGTGGATAAAAACTCGGCGGAAACAGCTTTTGCAATGGGAAAACGCTCACCTGAACACATTCCACGAGGAAGGAGGCTACCATGGAGCCCGAAATACAAATACTCCCTGCACTTGTCTTCCTGCTCATCTACGATCACCAGTAACGTAGGCGCCGAAGACAACGGTGAGTACTGCAACTACGACATAGGGGAGGGGGGAGGCAAAAGTCAGGGGGACACACACGCAACAACCCCTGCCCCCAATCCGACCTTCGCACACAACAACACACACACCAATGCAGTTCCAAACAGCACAGTAACAACCCCAACCCCCTCGGAAGAATGCAAAGACAAAACGAAATCAGTTCAAACATTGTAATGTATCAAAATACAGTAACCTACTATATACAGATAGATATACACTTTCCAAATATATACAACACGATTAGTAGTGCAGCTATGCACATTTCAATGTCCGTGGACCACTGGGCCCAAAATGCATGGGCGAGGCCCACACTAGATACCTGTCCACAAACGGAGAGAACAATGCAGGGGCATCAGATAGAAATACTACAGGTACCTCAGGGGGAACGGAAGGGGGGGCACCTCAGCCGGATTACAGCACCACACCAGATCCACGACAGGGCTCCATGCCTATTGATATATCCTGGGGAGTGCAAAGCCACAGTCTCTCAAGTCTCTACAGTGGGTGGGTTGCCCACTGTACCATCCTGGGGAGTGCAAAGCCACAGTCTCTCAAGACTCTACAGTGGGTGGGTTGCCCACTGTACCATCCTGGGGAGTGCAAAGCCACAGTCTCTCAAGTTTCTACAGTGGGTGGGTTGCCCACTGTACCATCCTGTGGAGTGCAAAGCCACAGTCTTTCAAGTCTCTACAGTGGGTGGGTTGCCCACTGTACCATCCTGGGGAGTGCAAAGCCACAGTCGCTCAAGTGGATAACAGTCTCCACTGGTTCTGGAGGGGGACTGGTGCCCAGAGTGCTTCATCCTGTGAAGGACAGACAGAGTGGATGCAGGTCTCCACTGGTTCTGGAGGGGGACTGGTGCCCGGAGTGCATCACGCTCCCCGTGACGGTCCCCGTTCCGTCACTGTCCCAGCTGCACATGGGCTAATGATGCTTGATTTGGCGGTGCTTTGCCCTGTTCAGCAGTCTTCACCATGGCGGTCTTTGGCTTGCTCAGCGGTGCTTTGCCATGGCGGTGCTTTGCCCTGTTCAGCGGTCTTCACCATGGCGGTCTTTGCCCTGTTCAGCGGTCTTCACCATGTCGGTCTTTGGCTTGTTCAGCAGTGCTTTGCCATGGCGGTGCTTTGCCCTGTTCAGCGGTCTTCACCATGGCGGTCTTTGTCTTGTTCAGCGGTGCTTTGCCATGGCGGTGCTTTGCCCTGTTCAGCGGTCTTCACCATGGCGGTCTTTGGCTTGTTCAGCGATGCTTTGCCATCGCGGTGCTTTGCCCTGTTCAGCGGTCTTCACCATGGTGGTCTTTGCCCTGTTCAGCAGTCTTTACCATGTCGGTCTTTGGCTTGTTCAGCGGTGGTTTGCCATGGCGGTGCTTTGCCCTGTTCAGCGGTCTTCACAATGGCGGTCTTTGCCCTGTTCAGCGGTCTTCACCATGTCGGTCTTTGCCCTGTTCAGCGGTCTTCACCATGTCGGTCTTTGGCTTGTTCAGCGGTGCTTTGCCATGGCGGTGCTTTGCCCTGTTCAGCGGTGTGTGGCATTACAGTCCGTCAGTGCCCAGCAGGGCTGTGGCTGCTGGGGCCCTCCAGGTCACTGACCCTGGCGGTGGTCTCCTGACCTGTGATGATACTGGTGCCCTCCAGGGCACTGACTCCGGCGGTGGTCTCCTGACCTGTGACAATACTGGTGCCCTCCAGGGCACTGACTCCGGCGGTGGTCTCCTGACCTGTGACGATACTGGTGCCCTCCAGGGCACTGACTCCGGCGGTGGTCTCCGGACCTGTGACGATACTGGTGCCCTCCAGGGCACTGACTCCTGGTGGTGGTCTCCGGACCTGTGACGATACTGCTGGCGGTGGCGTCCCAGCCGGCGGGGAGGATGGCGGCCTTCTCCGCCGTGCTGCTCTTCCCAGACTTTGGAGACTTCTTCTGCCCCTTCAACAAATTGGGAGGAGTCACAGCAGACCCAGCACTCCCCCCGGGACCCTTGTGAGCTGTTTTTCCGCCAGGAGTCTTCTCCCTCTCCCGTCAGCCACTTTCCAACTTAAGGTGCTTTACAGGGGGTGGACTGGCAGTGGTTTGGCTCTGTGTCACCCTGGCTGCCCTGGTGGCCGGTGCACTCCACACACCTTTAACAGGCACAACTGGTACCGGACTTTTTTTTGCTGAGGTGCTACTACAGGACCTATAAATTGGAGGGGTGGGGGTGGTGGGAAAGAGCTCAACGTCGCTGAGGAAGAGTTTCTGATGAACACTGGGATGGGTAGGTGGAGGGGGTCTGGGAGTGGAGGAAGAGCAGGTGGTCGTAGGAGGTGTCACTTTAGGTGATTTGGGTGCAGGTGCAGGTACTGGAGGCTGTCGTGAGGTGGATGGATGTTGGGTGTGTGGATGCCCGCGTTTGTGTACTTTGGGAGGGAGAGTCACAGACACACTGGGAGTGGACACAGGGGACGTGTAAATGGTAGTGGGGGTGGTGAGTGCAGGTGAGCGGGGTGTGGTGCTGGGTGTTCTGGTGCGAGTCCTAGTGCCTGTAGATGTAGTGCATGCAGGTGAGAGTGTAGATGACACTGGGAGGGAGGAGGGAGACGATGAGGAGGGGGACACAGTGGAGGCAGTGGATGTTGCTGTGTCTGTACGTGGGTGATGCTTATGTGAGTGCCTGTGGGTTGTGTGGTGCTTATGTTTGCCTGAGCTACTTTTGTGTGTTGGGGTGTGTGCATGCTTGTCTGATGGTGTGCTTGGGATAGGCTGGGGTACAGGGGATTGGGTCTGGGTGGAGGAAGTTGGAGGGGGGAGGCTAGACACAGGGACAATGGCTGCCATCAGTGCTGAGGCCAGAGATTGCAGGGTTCGATGAAGGGCAGCCTGACCAGAATGAATGCCCTCCAGGAATGCATTACCGTGTTGCAACTCCCTTTCTACACCCTGGATGGCATTCACAATGGTAGACTGCCCAACAGTGAGTGACCTGAGGAAGTCAATGGCCTCCTCACTGAGGGCAGCAGGGGTGACTGGGGCAGGGGCTGAGGTGCCTGGGGCGAAGGTGATGCCCACCCTCTTGGGTGAGCGGGCACAGAGCGAAGGCTGAGGGGCTGCTGGGAGGGCGGTGCTTGTAGGGGGGGTGGCGGCTCTACCTGTAGAAGTGGGGGGCACAGATGGTGCCGCCACCACAAGGGAGCTCCCATCGGCGGACGAGTCTGTGTCGCTGTTTGGTGATCCGGTGACCTACGTGAAGCTCCCCTCGCTCTCCGTCCCACTGGTGTATTCAGAATCTGTGGTGTGGCCCTCCATGGCCATGTGGGATGCAGCTCCCTCGTGCTCCGGTGCCACTGTACCTCCGCCTGATGATGCACAAAAGAACAGGGAGAGCACAAAAAGGGGGGGACGACAGAAGAAAGACAGGTTGAGTGCATGGCTTACCGCTACCGTTGGCGGACAATACAGACACAGCAGCCCCCGCACTACGCCGTGCTCTTGGCATCTACAGATGCAATTCCTGGGATCTGGCCTACATGGCTATGGTGGACATCTGCACACATAAGTGACACAGGGGCATGTATACCTGTACTTGGCACTCTACAGAGGTGGGGTGGAGTGCCCCATGGCATGCATTACGGAGGGGCTTAGCCTACCTAACTCGCCCTGGCCTAGGGGAACCCACAGCCCTCCTCCCCACCCAGACCCCTCCACTGTGTGCAAAGTCCACAGAATGATGTTGTACTCACCCCTTTGTGTCTGCTGTGATGCCCTCAAGCGCCCATCCAACTCAGGGTAGGCCACCGCCAGGATCCGGAACATCAGGGGGGTCATGGTGCGATGGGAACCCCTCCCACGTTGGGAGGCCATCCCCAGCTGAGCCTCCGCCGTCTTCTTGCTCCAGCGGCGAATGTCCTCCCATCTTTTACAGCAGTGGATGCCCCGTCTCTGGTGGACCCCCAGTGTCCGGACGTCCTTGGCGATGGCACGCCAAATGTCCTTCTTCTGGTGGGCGCTGACCTCCATGACATGCACAGGGGAAGAAGAGAAGTCATTAACAAGTGCACCGTCGAAGTGAGTGGCCCCCATCCCTACCCTTGCCATGTGGCACATGCATTCACAGTCCTTCATTGTCGCTTAACTCTGCCCCCTTGCTACTAACATCCAGCCCTCTCCATCCAGCATAGCCCATACAACGTGCTCCCTGTGTACTTACCTGTTGATCTGGAGGACCGTAGAGTAGCGTGTACTGGGGGAGGACCCCGTCGACTAGCTTCTCCAACTCCTGAGCAGTGAAGGCAGGGGCCCTTTCCCCAGACGCAGCAGCCATTGTCTCTTCCAGACCGAGTTCACAGCAGCACTTGCATTATAGGTCCTCTCCTGTCGAAGATCAGGTATCGAGTGATTGAACAGATAGAAAATG
This sequence comes from Pleurodeles waltl, assembly GCF_031143425.1. Taxonomy (NCBI): domain Eukaryota; kingdom Metazoa; phylum Chordata; class Amphibia; order Caudata; family Salamandridae; genus Pleurodeles; species Pleurodeles waltl. The sequence goes on along the minus strand of NC_090446.1, from coordinate 1,090,808,271 downwards.
GTGGTCACGTCCGCGGCGATGACGTCCGCGGCGGTGCGTGTCATCACCTCCGGCGCACTACATCATTGGCTCCTGGGACCCATAGTGTCCAATGTTAACCAATGCAGCATTGCGCCGCGGTCTACGACTGCCTACCGCAAGGGTGTACAACGCCAGCGCAGTTACCTCACACCCCATTGTCCCACTTTAGAGGTCATGCAGCCGCCATTTCAGGTGCCCACATGGCTTCATTTACTACTGCGTCACACATACCTAGGCCTACACTCAACACACATACAGGATGAGTTTTGTATTTGGTGTCGTGTTCTGTGTAGCTGTGGGTACATACCTGGGATTTTGTTGACTCTGTGGTCGCTGCTGTCCTTCTTAGGTACTGTCAGCTGGGACTTTTGAGGAGATGGTGGAATCCTCTGGTGTACCGACCGCTGGTTGACCTGTTAACAATGGAGGAGAGACATTTGATCATCACCTACAGGTTTGACCGTGCCACAATCCAGGAACTGTGTACCCAGTTGGAGCCAGACCTGATCTAATCAATCCGCCATCCCACAGGAATACCCCCTGACGTGCAGGTGCTATCAGTGCTCCATTTCCTTGCAAGTGGATCATTTCAAACAACAGTGGCCATGGCATCAGGGATGTCCCAGCCTATGTTTTCCAACATGCTGTCCAGAGTGTTGTCTGCCCTGCTGAAACCCGTAAGGAGCTACATCGCTTTCCCTCAGGTGGAGGATTTGGCTACAGTGAAGGGTGACTTCTATGCCCTGGGACATATCCCCAACATCATAGGTGCTATTGATGGCACCCATGTAGCTCTGGTCCCCCCACGCAGGAGTGAACAGGTGTACAGGAACTGGAAGAGTTATCATTCGATGAATGTACAGATGGTATGTTTGGCAGACCAGTACATCTCCCAGGAGAATGCTATGTTCCCTGGGTCAGTGCATGACGCCTACATCCTGTGGAATAGCAGCATCCCGTATGTGATGGGTCAACTCCAGAGGCACCGTGTATGGCTATTAGGGGACTCTGGTTACTCCAACCTGTCCTGGTTATTGACCCCAGTGAGGAATCCCAGGACCAGGGCAGAGGAACGCTACAATGAGGCCCATGGGCGGACTAGGAGGGTGATCAAACGCACCTTCGGCCTCCTGAAGGCCAGGTTCAGGTGCCTCCATATGACAGGTGGTTCCCTATTCTACTCACCAAGGAAGGTGTGCCAGATCATCATCGCTTGCTCCATGCTTCACAATCTTGCTTTGCGACGCCAGGTGCCTTTTCTGCAGGAGGATGGTCCAGATGACGGTGTTGTGGCAGCTGTGGAGCCTGTGGACAGTGATGAGGATGAAGCTGAGGAAGAAGACATAGACACCAGGGAGTCAGTCATACAGAAATATTTCCAGTGACACACAGGTGAGAATTTTATTTTTACTATTAGATTCACTTTCACACGTCTACCTCTATCCTGTCTGTCGATTTCAACCAGTATATGGTAACTGAGTTGTACATTTCCATTACGGTTTCACAGGTGTGGTTACTAACGTGTGTCATCTGCTTGCATCCTTCATGGACTTGTGATGTGTGACATAGGTATGTTGACATTACATTTTCGAACGGATTTTGCCATTGTCATAGTTAATACACATTTTCAAAATCACAGACTGACTCCAGATTGTTTTGTGGTTCAAGGGTGTTTATTGAAGTGCTAATTATTGGAGGGGGTGGCAAAATGGTGATGGGTGATGGCGGAGGAATGTCCATGGCAGAGTCCAGTCTATTAGTCACACAGGTGCATTGCCCATATGGGCATAGGAAGTGGAGCTGGGGCAGTTCCAATCTGGACAGGGTAACAAAGTGGGACAGTGGGAGGACAATCAGGGTGGTCTCATTTCCTGGCGGGGGTCTTGCCATCTTGCTCTGTCCTGTTCCTGGATCTCAGGGACCGCTTGCAGGGTGGTTCTCCGTCTGCAGGGGATGGTGTGCTGGTGTGGTGGTCCTGTGGCGGGCGTCCTCTCCACTAGCGCCGGCGGAGGTGGTTGTCAGTTCATCTTCCATGCTAGTGTCAGGGGCCCCTTGGAGTGCCACGGTGTCCCTCATGGTCTTTTGTATGTCCTCCAGCACCCCTACGATGGTGCCCAGGGCAGAGCTGATGGTTCTAAGCTCCTCCCTGAACTCCAAATACTGTTTGTCCTGCAGGCGCTGGGTCTCCTGAAACTGGTTCTGAGTTCCTCCCTGAAGCCCATATACTGTTCCTCCGGCAGGCGCTGGGTCTCTTGAACCTTGGCCAGTACCGTCGCCATCGTCTCCTATGAGTGGTGGTATGCTCCCATGATGGAGGAGAGGGCCTCGTGGAGAGTGGGTTCCCTGGGCCTGTCTGCTCCCTGTCGCACAGCAGCCCTCCCAGTTCCCCTGTGTTCCTGTGCCTCCGTCCCCTGGACCGTGTGCCCTCTACCACTGCCCCCAGGTCCCTGTTGTTGTTGGGGTGGTGGGTTATCCTGGGTTCCCTGTAGTGGTGGACACACCACTGATTGACGTGTCCTGGGTACAGAGGTATGGGCCCGCTGGGAGGGTGCTGTGCTGGTGTTACCAGAGGGTGGAAGGTCAGTGTTGGGCTGTGCCTCTGCAAGGGGAACCAACTGTCCCGAGGCCCACGATGGTCCGGGCTGGTCATCTGGATCCAGTTGGCCAGAGCTGCTGTCGTCAGTGTGGGCCTCTTCTGTTGGTGGGGTAGAGATGTCTGGACCCTCTTGTCTGGTGACGTTGGGTAGTGGTCCTGCAGGGGTATAAAAGCATGATTATTGCATGTGTGTGTGTCATGGTGTGCAATGGGTGGGTGAGCGTGTACCCCAGTGCTAGCATTCCAGTGTGGGGGCTTGTGAGATGATGGTTGGGGGGGTGTTAAGGGTATGTGCTTGGGCCATGCTTTAGTGAGGGGTGACCATGCTTTGGTGTTGCATGCAGGGCCTGGTGTTGGGATGTGTGGTTTGTGTTATGAGTACATTAGTGAGGATTTGGCATGATAGGGGAGCGGGTGAGGGTGGGGGGTGTGTGATAACATGCAGGTAGGGTGGGGGATATGATAGTTAAGATTTGACTTACCAGTGTCCATTCCTCCACCGACTCCTCCGAGGCCCTCAGGATGCATGATGGTCAAGACCTGCTCCTCCCATGTTGTTAGTTGTGGGGGAGGAGGTGGGGGTCTGCCGCCAGTCCGCTGAATCACGATGTTGTGCCTGGATATCACGGAACGCACCGTCTCCCGTAGGTCGTTCCACCTCTTCCAGGATGTCCTCCCGATTTCTTGGATGCTGTCCCACAGCGTTGACCCTGTCGACGATTCTTCGCTATAGCTCCATCTTCCTGGCTATGGAGGTGTGCTGCACCTGTGCTCCAAATAGCTGTGGCTCTACCCGTAGGATTTCCTCCCCCATAACCCTGAGCTCCTCCTCGGAAAACCTGGGGTGTCTTTCGCGTGACATGAGGTGGTGTAGGGGATGTGTGGGGTGGTGTATGTGTTGATGAGTGTGGTGATGTGTGGTGGTGTGGGGTGTTTTGAGCATGGATGTTGTATGGGCGATCGTGTTGTGTGCCTCTGTGTGGTGGGGTTGTCTATTGCTGTTGTCTCTCTCTGGCCTTCTCTCTGTAATAGTGGTCGTAGGGGTTTGTGGGTGATGTGGGTGGGTGTTTTATATTGTGTTGGGTGTGTGGGAGTGGTGTTTGTATGTGTATCAGGTGTGTGTATTTGGAACTGTCCAATGTGATGGTGTTTTGGAGATGTGTGTGTATTTTGAGCGCGGCGGTGTGTACCGCCAATGGAATACCGCGGTTGAAAGACCGCTGCATGGATTCATGGGTCGTAATAGCATGGACGTGTTTCCGTTGGCGTGACGGTGGAGGTTTTGTTTTCACCAGTTTATCACTGACCTTTGGTGTGGCGGAGTTGTGTGGGTGTCTGAATTTCGGCGGATTCCGAGATGTGTGTCATAATAGCTGTGGCGGAATTCCGCAGCCTCGGCGGTGTGTTGGCACTCTTCTGCACGGCGGTAAGCGGCTTTTACCGCCAATGTTGTAATGACCCCCTTAATCTCTTCAGGAAACGCACCACCTGCCGAAATCAACATGAGGCCTGCATTGCAACCAATAAGTCGCAGCACAGCCGACTGGAACTAGACAGCTCCAAACTTCCCAACTGGAAATTTGATGCAGCGCCTGCCTTGAGATGGAAAATTCAACTCATCGCCTACTGGATTGATATACCACCCGTACCTTCTTCCTGCATGTGCAGGATTTTCCCCGCATCGTCCCTGGGCATCAAAATATCCCCGCACTGCAGTGAGGAACCAAGACTGCACGCCGAAAAATGACACAAGCCCCTTGCAGCATGCAAAGAAACGACGCATTATCTGTATTGTGCTAGAAAATTTGATGCAACACCCTATTTTTCCACACATCTCCTCCTCTGCGGTCTCTGTGCATCTTTATTTTTGATGCATACTAGGTACTGTGTGTAACAAAGAGACAACTGTTTATTTTTAAGGCTTAAGCCTTTTTTAAACCTTTTCAAAGTGATATTTCAACTTGTGCTTTTTGGATCTTTGTTGTTTTGACCTTATTTTATTCAGATAAATATTATCTATTTTTCTAAACCTGTGTGGTGTATTTTTGTGGTGTTTTCACTGTGTTACTGTATGATTTATTGGGCAAATACTTTACACATTGCCTTCTAAGTTAAGCCTGACTGCTCAGTGCCAAGCTACCAGAGGGTGAGCACAGGATAATTTGCATTGTGTGCGACTTACCGTGACTAGGATTGTGGTCCCTACTTGGATAAGAGTGTATACCTCTGCCAACTAGAGACCCAATTTCTAACAGAAGGCATAGGAAATGCACCTTCAAATCCCAAATGAATGATCAATACTATTGAGTGCCCTGTTGTGTTTTTGTTTGTAGGCGTTTTCCACTGAATTCTTGGTTCATGGAGAAAGGCCATCAACCATGTCTTCAATGAAAACCAGCAACATAGACTCTGGGCATGCACTAATTTAGACCTTGACAGGGAAATGAGGCATTGAGGAGCAATGTGCAGGAGTTTTATGCAAATGTTTATTAAATATGTTTATTTGAGAACACATACCTTGTGGCATAGTTTACTTCTTACATTTGACAAGCTACACATGGCATGTATGTAGCCATTGGTGCAATAGTAGGAATCATTTAGTCAGTATGAAAGCACATCATTGTCTTGGGAACTGTGCCTAGATATTAAAATAAATCAGATAGAGTTCTTCTTGATATTATTATATACATGTGTCTGTATATGTGTAACTTACATCCATAGAATTTAAGGCAGTATATAAATTAAAGATTTAACCCAATACCCCTTAATCTGTGCAGACATATCAATCACTTCATGTTACAAATGGAAATGATCATTCTACTGCAGCTAGGCCACTACAAGTCACATAAAGTATCACGGCTGTTCCAGTTGTATGACATGTGAGACCAGTTCTCACATTAGCACACGTTAACACACCCTTTAATGATACACTGGATTCCTGTCTTGTGCCACTTCCTCCCCTGTGAGGGAGGAACATTGTAGTATTCTCACCTAATAGCCATGCACTGAGGGGGGCATATGTCTCCATAGGGTTCTGCTGTTGCTCAGGATTAAAGAGTCAAGGCAGATTGAGGAAATCAGTTGCCAATGTGTGTGCACATCCGCTCTGCTTCACATGCTATCTGCACATTGATGGTATTTTGCATTTTCCTTTTTCCGTAAATTTGCTTGCTGCCCATGGGTGCTCCAAGCGGCACACGTGTGCATAACCCCAGTAATTTAGGGGAAGAGTGGCCCGTAGGATGTTGATTTGACTTCATTCAATGTTTAGGAGTCAGTAGAATTTTTTTGGGGGGCAACAAGTAAGTAGAGTGTCCTTTGCACTCCATGGCCTTTTTTTTTAAAGTATTTCACAGCGCGATCGTCCTCGTCAGTATTGGAGAGATTTGCATGACTACCAGGTACCTCCCTTGTTTATCCTTCATGCCCAAGGCCCTTTTGAAGTTCTTCCCTCCCACATACCCCACCCTACGTGTCCAGCCCGGTGATAGCAGCCAATGCCCCATTTATTAATTTGCAGTGTTTATGTTCTGGAAGTGCATCGGCACAAATGAAAGTCAAACTCGCACACTAGAACAGGTTATGTGCCTGCATTATTTGGTTCCAACTTGAACATGTGTGCAGTCAGTTTTGTTACTTCCGTTCGAGCAGTGCCTCCTGGGCCCTTCTATCACCTCCTCTCATGGCTTTGTGAAAGGGCTGGATGGGCAATGAGTTGCCCAGCGGCCAACAGGAGAATTCTGAAAACATGTGTTTAACTTGGTTTGAATCCCAAGGGAAGCCTGGATTCAACATTCCAGCATTTTATATGAGCTGCTTTCCTGCAGCATCACGTCACTGGATCTAACTCGTACTTATCAGTAGGAAGCGTCGCCCCCCCTCCCATGACAGGAGGTCTACCAAGGAAGCTCTTTTGCCAGGGGTTGAAGGCAGCTTTTGTTTATGCTTGTGGGCGCTGTTGTCCAAAGATGACAATTAACTTGTTTTTTGTTCCTTTTAAAGGTCTATTGAATGAAATGCCTCCATAGCCTTTAATTGGTGGGGCCACCTGCTTTTATTAAACCTCACACTCGAAAAAAAAAGGGTTCATTCTTCATTCACCTTAGTGGGATCACCCCCCTAAATGCCTGGCTTCCCCCACATTTTTTAGTGTTTTTGATTCGTGACTGTCTGGTTTCCAGCAGCAGTACATGAGCCGTTGCATGGTATGCGAGGCCGTAATTAGAACATTATAAAGCCAGCATATTTGCTTTTTCAATACATGTTTTCTTTTAAACTGTCCCCTTTCTCACTTTTTCTCCTACATGCACTGTTTTCTGTTTCGAATTGCAATCTAAATCCATTTTGCGCTATATGACCTACTGCCTATCCCAAATGCAAATAATTCTGTCCCACTAGAAACCCTGCTTTAAAAAATCTATTTCGATTAATGTTTTTGTCACTTTTTGACTCGAATAATCTATGCAGCAAAGTCCTTAATCTCAACTGTAAACCCTGCTCTTATGGTCCGTCTGCTATATGTACTTTGTCACAAGTGAGTTGTGGAAAGCATCAGCCATGGCCCTCCTGTGGGTGTACATCTCACCACTTCACATGTTTTGGTGTCTAAATATAAAATGTCCAATCCCTGTCCTTATTCGTGCTTCCTAGAAATGATGTATTTTTGATTTCTTGTATATCATTTACTTTTCAGCACTACATGTTTTGTCTCTCCAGAGCAGAAATAAAATATCTAAGTTACCCTACAGGGTTAGCCTTGTCAGGCCTCACTGTTGTCTATCTTGCAGGAAGAAATCATGGGAGGAGCAGGTGGTCATGGAAATGTTCTTGAGGTGAATTACCTTCAGAATTTAGTCCAATCAGATAACCTCACCAGGAACCCTCACTTTGTCCAAAATGCACCGCGGGACAATTTCGTAAATAGTGTTGAACCAGATTTCGTAGTTATCAGTGGTGCTGCAGGTGCGTTGGTACTGGGTGCAAAAAGGGCCCACTGCACCTCAAATATAGTGGTCTTTTCTTATCCAGCCTGGTGCTTCTTCATTGCTCACATTAGGGCAATGGCACCCGAGATTCTCCACTATTTGAAAATCGGCCCAGCCCACAGTGAGATTTTAAAGCTGAATTGCTAGGTGCCTATCATTCTTTTGGTGGCAACTGAGCTGATGACGTCTCTTGCCGCATGTGGGTTTGTTATCGATTTTAAAGTAGCTCTGTAAATGAGGAAAATCCTAACAAGCATTTCCAACATAAAATAAATACTCTTATTACATAAATCATTCACTGACCGAAAATATAGTAACCGAGATCATTCCAATGTAAAAGTTTGAATATAAGTAAACCGTATTAGGAAGTATCCTGTTGTTTTTTTTTTTAGCACTTAAACACTTGTCATTCATATGCGTTCGACTTCTCAAGATGGGCAATGACAAAATACACTCTTCATATTGCCCTTGACATTGAATCAAAGCATGGGTCGCAATTTAACTACATTTGGAGAAAGGACATTAGGATATCTCACTGGGCTTGGCAAAAGCTAAACAGACTCCATCCAGGTTTGAAATTGCTGTGATTAGGGACTAAAACGTGGAGCAGCAATTTATCCTTTCAAAAATGTCATGTACATTTTCATGTGGAGATTTTGTTGCCCAGATTTTCCAGAATGACAGCATTGCCATTTATTAGATATTGCCTACCTACTAAACAGCGTCTATCTGACTGTGGTGTAACACCTATTGTAAAAATAACAAACACCAGTGGGCCAGCCCATTGCTTATTACCGGTTGACCTACTTCTAAACACCATTTGCTTGTTGGCTTCCTGGCAGCATGTTGTAATGTTTTCCTGTCATTGATCATAGCTTTTGTTTTTAGTGTCCTTTTGATTGGATAAAAAGGTTCTTTTGTTCTCTCCATGTTGCTCCTTCCCAAGTTCATCCATTAGTCCACTCCCCTGTTTTTTTACTTTACGCAATGCTACTTTTTAAGTCAAGCCTAGGGAGCGCGCAAGCACTCTCTCGACATGTTGTAATTTACATCTGTGGGCTTACATCACACCCATCACTTGCATTTGTTCCTTGGCTTGCCTTGATTTCGTAGGTAAATGCTTAACACGTGTTCTGCCTTGAGACTGCTCTGTTACCACCTTGAAGACTGACCCTATTACACAGATTATTGCATGATCGACCATATACCTTAGTGTGGTGCACAACTTTTTTCTTTTGCCTTGCTTTTTCACGTTGCATGGGCGTATGTTGTTTTTTCCTCTTCCTTGTTTTGGGCATGCAGCTGTTTCTTTGTGTTATCTGCACACAAAGGCTACAAGCTGGAGAGGGGTTCTTTTTTATTTATTTAATAAGTTTTTTTTTTAAAGGATCAAATAGCACATACTTCATCGGAGGAGCACTTTACATGAGAATCACTTAACAAGTTTAGCAGTTGAAAAATATACAAACTGCACCATTGAAAACAGAAAAACACAGAAATCCACAAAGTGGCTCTTCTGAGGCAGCAGGAGAGCCGATACTACAATATTCACTGCACTCGGGAAACAACTCGCCCAATAATGCTTTGTGAGGCATTTCTTTTTCAAAACATTTTTGCCCATAACTCAGCCTGCGGTTGTCCTATGATGGGGATTACCACCAAACCATTTAGCATGACACGCTCTTTCTGTCTAGGTCATCTCTGGGTCCTTGCACTTGGTTGATTGGGTGGGGGGGCAAGAAAGTAACCTCTCCCCTCTTCCATGTCTTTTTAAGCTCTCTCATGGTTGGAACTTTTGTTTTACAGCTGGGAGTGGTTTCTGTTTTAAGGGCTGTGTTTGTAATAGTATTGCAGTAGGCTTGCTAGGCCTGAATGTGTCAGTCACTACGCCCTCTAGGCGTTACATACATGGTTATTCTGCATTACTTCTGCCATTCTGTTTTCATGCCGTTATGCCTTCTAGGCAAAAAGAATAGATTATGAATGGAATTCTGAACAATGCAGACATTCATCCCCAGTCACAAAGCTCTGGGTTTAATTCATTGTTGTTTTGCTCATCACGCCACCCCAGTTTGTACCCAGCCACATGCAAAACAGTCTTGACCCTGTTCCTCATGGGAACAGTCCATCCCGAGCTGCCAAACCAGGTCCTCTCTGGACCGGAAACAAGCATACTAAGACCTGTTTTAGGGTATGACCCTTCATCAGCCAGGCTAGCTTGAATCCAGTGGCGCAGTGAGCACGGGTCCCGGGTCTGGGAATACCCTTCCATTTAGGGTGACAAATGGAAAAAGAACAAATAATAGATGGAATGCTGAACAATGCAAACATTCACCCCCAGTCACAAAGATCTGGATTTAATCCATTGGTTTTGTGCTCACCACGCCACCCCAGTTTGGACCCAGCCATATGCAAATCAGTCTTGACCCTGTTCACCATGGGAACAGTCCAGCCCGAACTGCCTTTTAGGGGTTGACTAAATAGTTACATGACCATGTTTCATACAAATGCTATTTTTATTATGGTGTTTGTGGGAAAGTATTATCTTTCTTGGCATGTTACCCCCAATTTTACATGTATGTCAGTATGTTTTTGCCTGTCTCACTGGGATGCTGCTAGCCAGGACTCCAGTGCTCATAGTTTGTGGCCTCAATGTGTATGCCTGTGTAGTGCCTAACTGTGTCACTGAGGCTCTGCTTACCAGAACCTCAGTGCTCCTGCTCTCTCTGCCTTTAAATTTGTCACTGTAGGCTAGTGACTACATTTACCAATTTCAATTGGCATACTGGACCCCCCTTATAAGTCCCTAGTATATTTTATCTAGGTACCCAGGGCATTGGGGTTCCAGGAGATCCATATGGGCTGCAGCATTTCTTCTGCCACCCAGAGGGAGCTCAGACAAACCCATACACATGACTGCCATTGCAGCCTTTGTGAAATAACGCACATGTTATTTCACAGCCATTTTACACTGCACTTAGTAACTTATAAGTCACCTATATGTCTAACCTTCACTTGCTGAAGGTTAGGTGCAAAGGTACTAAGTGTGAGGGCACCCTTGCACTAGCAAAGGTGCCCCCACATAGCTCAGGTCCATTTCCCCAGACTTTGTGAGTGCGGGGACACCATTACATGCATGCACTACACATAGGTCAATACCTATATGTAGCTTCAGAATGGTAAATCAGAATATGGCCATGTAACATGTCTAAGATCATGGAATTGTCCCCCATTCCAAATCTGGTATTGGGGAGCCAATTCCCTGCATCCTGGAGGCTCTACTAAGGACAGCCAGGACAGACAAGCCAGCTCTCTGAGGTTTTCTCTGCAGCTACATCCCAGTCCCAGGAAGGCAGAACAATGGATTTCCTTTGGGAGCAGGATGTTACACCCTCTCCCTTTGGAAATAGATGTTACAGGCTGGGGAGGGGGTAGCCTCCCCAGCCTCTGGAAATGCTTTGAAGGGCACAGCTGGTGCCCTCCTTGCATAAGCCAGTCTACATCGGTTTAGGGAACCCCAGTACCTGCTCTGGCATGAAACTGGACAAAGGAAAGTGGAGTGACCCCCTCCGTCCATCACCACCCCAGGGATGGTGCCCAGAGCTCCTCCATTGTGTCTCAGATCACTGCCATCTTGTTTTCAGAGGTGTGGGGGCACTCTGAAGGCATCTGAGTGGCCAGTGCCAGCAGGTGACGTCAGAGACCCCTCCTGATAGGTGCATACCTGGGTAGGTAGCCAATCCTCCTCTCAGGGCTATTTTGGGTCTCTTCTGTGGGCTTCTCTTCAGATTATGACTTGCAAGAATCCAGAAGGACTCCTCTGCACTTCTCTCTTAGACTTCTGCCAAGGATCGAATGCTGACTGCTTCAGGACACCTGCAAAACTGCAGCAAACTAGCCAGAAGACTACCAGCGACATTGAAGCACCTAATCCTGCTGGCTTTCTCAACTGTTTCCTTGTGGTGCATGCTCTGGAGGCTGCCTGCCTTCACCCTGCACTGGAAGCCACAAAGAAATCTCCTGTGGGTCGATGGAATCTTACCCCTGCTTCAGCAGGCACCAAACCTCAGCTTCCCTGGTATACTGGGTCCCCTCTCATCCTGACGAGCGTGGCCCCTGGAACACAGGTGGTGGACCCAAAAGACCCAGAATGTCCAGAGGTCCAACTGTCTGAATTTGGAGGAGGTAAGTCCTTGCCTTTCCCCCCCAGACAGTAATCCTGTGCACCATGTGATCTGCAGCTACAAGGGCTTCTGTGCAGATTTCCAAGAAATCCTGCATGCACAGCGGAGCCTAGGTCCCCAGCACTCCGTCCTGTGATGCTCAGCTCCCTGAGTTGACCTTCGGTATTGTGGGACCTCTCTTTGCAGTGTTGAGATGACCACTGTGTTCAGTCTTCTTGGACCTGTGTTCAAGGACTCCTGCGGGTGCTTCCCTCCTTCTAGTGGGCTCTCTACATTGCTTAGGGCCCCCTCTGTCTCCTCTCCTGAGTGGCGACATCCTGGTCCTTCCTGGGCCGAGGCAGCACCCTTTTTCTTCAACCGTGACTCTTGCAGGTAGCAAGGCTTGTTTGTGGTATTTTGACAAGGAAACAAATCTGCATCCTCCAGCACTCCATGGGACATCTTCTGCATAAAGCAGAACCTTCTACCTCCTTTTGTTGGTGCAAAACCAGCATCTTCTTCCAACCGGAGGCAGCCATTTTGCACCTTCATCCGGGGTTTAGTGGGCCCCTGCCCCCCCCCGGACCCTTTAGCGACTCTTGGACTTGGTACCCTTCCTTTGCACATCCTCAGGTCCAGGAATCTGTCTTCAGGGCTCTGCAGTCTGTTGTGGCCCTTGCGAAATCCTTTATCACGAATTTAGTGTGTTTTGGGGAAATAGTAGTACTTTACTCCTACTTTTCAGGGTTATGGGGTGAGGTCTTGTTAGAAATGGGGTCTTTGGTTGACAGTCAGGTTACCCCTTCTTCAAGCAAGGACCATCACTCTAGTCAGGGTAAAAGAGAATCACCTTCAGCTAACCCCTGCTGACACCCTCTGTAGCTTGGCAGGGCAGTAGACATAACTTCAGAGTGCTAGGTGTAAAGTATTTGTACCAACACACACAGTAACTTAATGAAAACACTACAAAATGACACAACACCAGTTTAGAACAATAGGGAATATTTCTCTAAACAAAACAAGACCAAAACGACAAAAATCCGACATACACAAGTCAAGTTATGAATTTTTAAAGATTAAACTCAAAAATAGCACATAGAAACACAAAATGCTTCGATGAGGTGTTAACACAGCATATTGCAATACCATATCCATGACGGAGTCGTTTCTAACAAGCCGACACCAGCGGCACCGGACATGGAGTCGCGAAGACCCCCAAATACAGTACCTTTGGTGAAGAGTGAAAACAAGTCGATGTGCGAAGTCGGGATCGCGGTGTCTGTGCGAAATGTTGAATCCGCACACTTCGAGTGGTGTTGATCCTGACGTGGTGCGGTGACTTCCACGGAGTCACGGACTTCAGCGGGTCTGCAGCGATGTTGGGCCTGAGAAGATCATGGAGTCGGGCGCAGGCGGTATCACCGGATTCAGCAGCACCGTCGGTTCAAAGTCGTCGAAGTCGATTTCCTTGGATTTCCACCAGCTTTCCCTTCAGGGGCCAGGGACTGGATAGGGCACCACTTGTCAGAGCAGGAGTCTTTCCAGAGACTCCAATTGCTGGTAGAGAGAAGTTTGTGCTGTCCTGAGACTTCAAACAACAGGAGGCAAGCTCTAAATTAAGCCCTTGGAGATTTCTTCACAAGATGGAAGGCACACAAAGTCCAGTCTTTGCCCTCTTACTCTGGCAGAAGCAGCAACTGCAGGATAGCTCCACAAAGCACAGTCACAGGCAGGGCAGCACTTCTCCTCAGCTCTTCAGCTCTTCTCCAGGCAGAGGTTCCTCTTGTTTCCAGAATTGTTCTAAAGTCTGTGGTTTTGGGTGCTCTTCTTATACCCAATTTCTCCTTTGATGTGGGCCTTCTTCAAAGTAAAGTCTCTTTTGAATGTGAAAATCCTGCCTTGCCCAGCCCAGGCCCCAGACACTCACCAGGGGGTCGGAAACTGCATTGTGTGAGGACAGGCACAGCCCTTTCAGGTGTAAGTGACCACTCCTCCCCACCCTCCTAGCACAGATGGCTCATCAGGAAATGCAGACTACATCCCAGCTCCTTTTGTGTCACTGTCTAGTGTGAGGTGCAACCAGCCCAACTGTCAAACTGACCCAGACAGGGAATCCAAAAACAGGCAGAGTCACAGAAATGGTATAAGCAAGAAAATGCTCGCTTTCTAAAAGTGGCATTTTCAAACACACAATCTTAAAATCAACTTTACTAAAAGATGTATTTTTAAATTGTTAGCTCAGAGACCCCAAACTCCACATGTCCATCCGCTCCCAAAGGGAATCTACACTTTAATCAGATTTAAAGGTAGCCCATGTTAATCTATGAGAGGGACTGGCCTTGCAACAGTGAAAAACGGATTTAGCAATATTGCACTGTCAGGACATATAAAACACATTACTATATGTCCTACCTTAACCATACACTGCACCCTGCTCTTGGGGCTACCCAGGGCCTACCTTAGTGGTGCCTTACATGTAAGAAAAGGGATGGTTTGGGCCTGGCAAGTGGGTACACTTGCCAAGTCTAATTTACAGTTAAAACTGCACACACAGACACTGCAGTGGCAGGTCTGAGACATGATCACATAGCTACTTATGTGGGTGGCACAACCAGTGCTGCAGGACCACTAATAGCATTTGATTTACAGGCCCTGGCACCTCTAGTGCACTTTACTAGGGACTTACTAGTAAATCAAATATGCCAATCATGGATAAACCAATTACATACAATTTACACAGAGAGCATATGCACTTTAGCACTGTTTAGCAGTGGTAAACTGCTCAGAGTTCAAAAGCCAACCACAACAGGTCAGAAAAAATAGGAGGCAGGAGGCAAAAAGATTGGGGATGACCCTGCATAAGCAAAAAAATCCAACAGGTCTCCTTTACACCCTTAGTGTTTTCTTACACTCCCAGCGACCCTCTACACACTACACTTGCCTAGGGGTGCATTTGTGGTTCCCCTATATGCTTACTTAGTACATGCTTTGTGTTGCCCCTAGGCCTATTGCATCCTATTATGTTTTACAGTGTTTTCACTACTTTCTGACTGTTTTACTTACCTGATTTGGTTATTTGTTTATATGTGTGTATGTTACTTACCTCCTAAGGGAGTGTATCCACTGAGATATTTTTGGCACATTGTCACTAAAATAAAGTACCTTTATTTTTAGTAACTATGAGTATTGTCTTTCTTATGATATAGTACCTATATGATATAAGTGGTATTGCATGAGCTTTGCATGTCTCCTAGTTCAGCCTTGGCTGCTCTGCTATAGCTACCTCTATCAGCTTAAGCTGCTAGAACACTACTACACTCTCCTAATAAGGGATAACTGGACCTGGTATAAGGTGTAAGTACCATTGGTACCCACTACAAGCCAGGCCAGCCTCCTACAGTGTTCTCTAGGGATTTTCTGGAACCACCATGAAAATGTTCAGCACGACGCACTCTTTTTGTCTAGGGCACTCTGGGTCACCAGCCTAGGTTGGGGGGAATCCAAAAATAATAGCCCCTCCAACCAATCATTGTCTTTTTAAGTTCTCTCATCGCTGGAACTTTTGTTTTACAGCTGGGAGTAGTTTGGAAGTAGTTTGTGTTTTAAGTGCCCTGTCTGCTATATTATTCTAGTAGGGCTGCTAGGCCTGAAAATGTGTAATGCACTATGCCCTCTAGTGGCTAAATACATAGTTACATTACATTATGTTATGCAATTCAGTTTTCATGTGGTTATGCTCCCTAGGGGCTGACTATGGTTACATGAACATGGTTCCTACAAATATTATTTTTATAGTATGCCCACTAGGGACAGTTCTGAGCATTACAGTCAAGATAGTACAATAGTTTTGGCACTTGGAAACTTGCCCCATAATGCTTTGCAGGGCATTTTTTTTTTCAAAACATTTTTGCCCTTAACTCACTGCACTGTGGGCGGTCATCTCTGGGTGCCCACACTAGGTTTGGGAGGGGGGCCCCAAAATACTAATATGAAAAAATATAATAAATGGCAATATGTTTCATTTTTTGCTGCAGATAGAGGAAGAAGGTAAATGGCAATATATGCAGGGCCCTGGAATTATGAAGCAGAAAGGACCAAATTATGCGGTAGGGCTGACAAATTTATAGCAAGAAAAGTCCAGTTATTTATTTGCAACACCAATAGCTCTAACTCAAGCAAAAGAAAGACCTATTGCATTGCAAATGCTTGTTTTATAAATGTTTCAACTTTTGTCATGAATGCCATTAGATCTTGTTTGTGTTGTTGTTAGTATGCGATATCAAGAGATTAGAACTATGATATATTCTTTATTCGTGTTATTTTGTAATTTTTGGGATGGTAACATTTACCATCTGCTCTGAAGTGGAAGCCTTTGGTGGTATTTCACCCTGCTACATGTAATATCAGTTAAGCTATTAATCACATGCAGTATTACCACCCGAGTAACCTTTGATCGCTTTGAAGAAAGGATGGGACCTATTGACTATTTTGGGGACGCGCACACTGTGTGGGAGCTAGCCAAGGGAAGGGACCGCAAAGTCCAGAAGCCCTTCAAGGAGGCAGGGGGAGAATCCAATCATCACATGCTATAAAGCTCATAAAGGACTACCGCAGCACGGGACGCGCACACCTTGTGGGGGCCAGCCAAGGGACCACAAAGCACAGAACCCCTTGTAGTCGGCAGGGGGAGAAGCTAATCATTGTGCCCTATAAAGTGCACAAAGAACACATCAGAGCCCAGAGGAGGATGGACTAGGCCACTCCTCTAATATCGGACAAACTCATGAAAAGGTAACGTGGGGTTTACAAGCTTATCCTAATATAAGGCTGCCCCAGTTCTCACCTTTATATATGTGTAAAACATCTCTTGGTAACCCTGACAGTACGTATATAAATATTGCGGATATACTACACTAGTGCATACTGAGGGTACAGTTTACGTACATTACATTGACAATCCAATACAAACCCCATAGGAAGAATCCTGGGAGCTAGTGGACTTTCTAGGCCCCCTAGCTACAGTGCAAGCTCTCCCGAAGGATGGGCGAGAGAAAACACACAAACTCAACGTCCCCCCCCAAAGGCCATACTTCTACATCACAATATATTTCAGACACCAAGGGGGCCATTGATAAAGAAATGTCACCTATGGAAGAAAGGTTTCTGTCATGTGGGGGTTCTTCACTGGCCCCTTTAACATAGAATGAACATATTAACCTTGACACAGACCCCACAGAGGTGGAAACTGAGAGATTGAGTAATCATAATGATAACAACAGGTGTATTCAATTTATTACAGATGCAATCACAGCCTCAGATGACTCACCCCCTCAACCTAAACATATAAAGAAACCCTGGACACACCAGGTGAGTATTGATTTAAATAAGGGGAAAGTTCAGCTAGAAACGAAGGAAGAATTAGATAAACCATTAGTCATATGGCCCCTAAATAAAACAAGCCCAAATAAGATCTAAGAAAACAAGCGGAAAGCACCTTAAAACATCTAATAAATATACATGAACTGATTAAAACCCTGGAAATTATAGTTAAGACGTCATTGGAATCTTTATCAGCTCACCTAAGTCAGGTTGAGAGTAGCATTACGACCGGCTCAGACTTTCTAAAAACCCTGATGCCAGAGGGAGCCAGTACAGTCTGGCACATTCCAAACAAAGACAACTACCACAGGTGACACACAACTCCCATAAATATCTGGTCCTGCCAGATTCTCACAGGTAGAGGTGCATATTAAAGAGGATTGTCCAGGAAGGGTGCAACGGCCTACCCCTACAAATACGAGATTGAGCAATCCACGGAGGGAGATTACTTCTCAATCAATAATGGCTACATCTACTCTCTCAAGTGACTTCCTACAACTCCCCCCTACCCTATTTAGTAATTTTGGCCAAAGCCCCTGCTCTGGTCAATCAGAAACAGGAATCATAGACTGCCTTGAGGAATAAGTCCCTGAATTGGATTGGAACGAGAATGGAACCTGGCATGGTTGTGCCCCTTTTTAAAGACATAAAGATGGTGAGGAGAGTTAAATGGATAGGCAGCAGCCACAAATCACTTTTAGGAGACTGTGTGGTTCTCTCCTTTAAATCCCCAGGTTTAGCAGAAATAATCATCTGAAAAGTTGGCCCAGGGCAAGTATCCCCACATGAAATGTTGTTACTCCCCTTAGGATACTTCTACCAAACAAAAACACACCATATAGGGGAAATAACTAAGGCCAGCAGCATTATACCCACCCATAGTAGATTTCAAGTTCTGTCATCTTTATAGTAATGTTTCTTCGATTGATGCCGCCAGTACTACACCCCGATTGGGAGACGATTTAGACAAAGCTTGCCCAAACACGAGAGAGAGACTTATATTGTGGGGCGGTGATGTTAACACTTATTATGTAAGGAATCCTCAGGAATCCTCAGAAAAGGTTTGTGGCCTAAATGAAGAATATATTGGGACTTCAACATAATCATCATGATATTGCCATGAACAAATTAATATATAGACTTGATTTGTCTTTCATAAACGAGATATGCACCAACAACTCACAATTTAAACCTACCTTTAATGGCAGAGGTGATGGCACAGTGATAGACTTCGTAATAATGACCAGTAACTTCGCCCATAGTTTGTGCAGTCACCAAACATATGATATAGCAATTAGAGACCATTACCCCCAGAATATACAGCTCTCTTTATTAATAGGCAAACGAACTTGAGGTGGTCAGTGGAAGTGCAAAAAAAACACTGTCCTGAAGAACCAGCTTATCTTGACTGAGGATGGTATGCAGCTGTACCTAACATTTGTAACAAAAACAAGGCATTGTTTCGTTCTTACCCTTTTAAGATTTGATACATTCCATCTCCTGGTTAGCTTTCCCATCATGGACGACTGGAGTGTGACACTAAGGAACTGCCCCTATGACTCTGCCTCATCCCAAACCACAATGCATGTAGTTCTGTTTTGTAAATTCTATGTTAGACAGAGAAGGCAACATATAAGGCCATTACTCAAATATTTTCACATACATCAATGTTGCCCTGCGTATTTTTATCGCCAAATGCTCCCAACCATTGAAATATGTTGTGGTCTTGCAAATTACCTATGTTCCGTAATTAATGCTAGAAAGAGTTTGAATTAACGCAAGATGGCCATGCAAGAGACGGCGGTCAAGTAACAAGTCTGTAACTTGACGAATGATTACTCACTGTAAATGTTTATGTCTACTGCACCATCAGAATTTATCTTACTTATTGCTTTAACTAACTTGTCCCTACACGTTTTTATATGATTGAGCCTTTTATGAATTGTACTTAAATGAACTAAAGACAACCTAGGTGCGGGTTAAAGAAGTCTTTCGTGTGAAGGTATAAGGAAAAGGGCTAAAGTTTATGGACTAAAAGTCTTTATGCCTACCATGTCCTGGATGGATTATTGCGTAAAATAGAGTTGTATTTAAAGCTTGACATTCCTGTTTTTCCTCTCATAGTCGCTCCTACCTTCACTGTAGCCTTTTTTAGTCTATAGTTGGGTGGCACATATTTTCGGAGATGCCTGTTCGCATTCACGAAATGATGGTTGCACTGGTCACTTTATCTGCCGTCTTATTTATCCGTTCTAAGTGTACGAGCTTATATCATAGGTTTACACTTTCCCTGCTTCTGCAGGTTAGTTGAATTTATGTAAGGTTTTTGTTTTATTATAATCTCGGTTTTACCCAGTTATAATGTATTTTAACTTGGTGTTTAGCAGGGAGTTCCTAATTTACCATATGCTACGATATGTATTGTTTTTAGCTGGTTTTATCTAATCATTGGTATTTATGTACTTTTATGATTTACTGTGTTAAATCAAATAAAGTGAAATGATTATGACTATTTTGGGCGCTCTTCTGCTTGCAGTAACATTACATGATATTATCCCATGAAACCCTGCAGTAATGCTATTATACATGACCTCTAAAGTTGGCCTAAATGTTATCATGGAAAAGTAATCATAGACAGTTATTTTGACACAGCCCCCAATCACCCACGAGTGTTTATTCGGGCGACAATTAAAACGTGAAGACTTTAGGAGAACAAGTTTAAGCGTGATGTTATCTAGTAATATTCCATGTCTTTCACTGGAACAATCTTCTCCCAATTAACCTTTATTTGGTGCTAATTGGACTCGGGTTCGTGGTATCCGCTGTGTATAATGCGAAACAAATACGTGTCGTAGCAGTAAACCAGTCTACTATTTACATGTTTTCCTCAGTCTGCAAGAAGCAGTACAAAGAACAAAGTAAATACAATTATTACTTTTCGCTATTCACCGGTGTAATGTTACCTTCTTGCCAACTCACGTTCAACTACATTGGCCGTATGTTTTTTTATTTTTTATTTCCTTCATCACTTGCCTAACATGTGTCAGTAATTACAAGCAGCAAAGAGCCGAGTTTTCATGTGCTATCGATTAATTGATTGAAATGAGAATTTATGTAGCACAAGAAATATTTCATGAAATATTGCTGCTACATTTGCATTTGAATGGTATGCTTCGGGAAATAAAATGAGCCTTGTTAGAGCAAGGGAACCTGACACCTCGGAGAATCGATACAATGCAATTTGTGCCACTATGGGGAAAGAGCACCTTTGTGTCATGCTATACCATTGATTGAGCAGGACGCGTGATATACCATCTTGTATTTTCTTCCCAGCTGTGATTTCCCGTCATTTTCATCACCACAGTAAATATTTTCATCCAGCTCTGTTAGTTCCTTGTAGGTGAAACGTTATACTTCCGCTTGCAACGTTCATGCAAAGTAAATCTATTTAATAGCACAATAACTGACTCTTCCCGTGCTTACCGATACTTTTACAATTGGTGTACAATTATCAGAATCATTCTTGTACAATTATCTCAACACGTCTCATCGTGATGGGTTTGATGGCTTACTGCAGATTATCCCTGTGCCCTTCGACTAACAATCCTTATCATATACGTTCACCCCAGTGTCTCCTTCTTTTTCCAGTTCAATGTTTTCAACCGGACACAGCAGCACAATAGAGCCTGACAGAATAACGTAAATGGATGTTAAATACAGCATACAAGCTCCATATTAATCCTATGGGACTTGAATCACTAAGAGCGCCATGTTTTAATAAGTTGAGGCGCTGAAATATTGGGTACCAACAACTTCTAGGTAATCATTGAACTTGGAAGATCATCTGGTATGAAATTATATTATGCAGTTAGGCCTGTGTTCTTGTCACTCCTACATGTCTGCGGTAGTAAAACAATCAAGGATTTCTTATTAGTTAAACACCATAACACAGCGAGTACACATTCAGCGACAGTTGAAATCGCGATTCCATTTGTATTTCCAAAGAAGTACAAAGGAACTCGATACCCAAAGCCTGTATGGCATCAATCATTTTTATGTTTTATGTGACTGGAAGTATACCTAGGGTACATTCCTTCAGAATCCAACTCCTCACTTTATTGTAATTAATTATTTCGGTACCTTCTTTTTGCATAACTATGTACTGTTGACAAATCTAGGACTGAGCTGGGGAACCAAGGCAGGCCATGACAAAAAAGGTCAACATTGGTTTCTTCATTCTATATTTTTTCTCCTATCCTTTCACTTTCTCACTCTCTCCTGTTTTTCCTACTTGATCACTTCATCTCTACTTTCCCCCTGCCACCCTCTCTTTCACTGTCTCAGGAAGCGTCCCTGTTCCTGCAGCAATTAACCTCGGGGAGCTGGGGAAAGTTAGAGCCACTGGCCTCCAAGGGCTCCAGCCCACTGGGGAAATGCCAGGTGGAATAAAAGGCCTGTCCGGCCCTGCATCAAGCATAATTCTAAATCTTACCAGCTCCGAACATGGCTTCGGTAGCTAGGCAACGGCAGGTTTGCTTAAAGGTTGTCGACATGAGCTTCTACTATGTTCTTGAAATACATTTTTGCATAGCCATTATACTGGCTATGAATAGAAGAAACAGAACCACCTGCAACTCCAATTGGACCACTGTTTTATAAAGGAATGTTTTTTTCGTCGATTGTAGAGTTTATTTGGTTGTGTTTATGAGTGAGTAGGAGAATATGAGAATATGTTAATGGTTCGATTAACGATTACTTGATTGAGTGAATGAATGGATGAGGTACTGAGTACATATATGAATGGAAGGACAAATAGGCACAAGAGTGCTTTCGGTTCGATGATGGCAGCTTGCTTCAGCACGAGGTTTGGGTGAGTCCTGGAGGTCCTTGTCTTTCACATTGATGGTGACAGCAAACCTGAAGTCAGGCCGAGTCGCGGTTTGACCTCGCAAGCTTGACTTTCATCACTGAGGTCAGTGAACCTATGGAGCTTTTTGAGAATAGTTGTCAAACTTCTGGATATTATTCCAGACAGAAGGTCTGCCTTGGGCCTTTGAAGGTCCACAACACCAGCCAAAGGCCAAGAAGCTCTGAGATGCCTGTTTTGGGAGTACAATTTCCACAATGCACCTGGTCAAATCTTTTGAAGCACAGGTGAACTTGTCAGCTGGGCTTGTCATGCTGAAGCTCTTTTAGCTCTTTTCCACCTGATGCATTCAAGGACTCCACTTCTTAGTCTTGGAAGCAAGGCAAAGTCCTCTTTTAGAAGACCAGAGTGTGGAGCAGGTGTGGTCCTTGTGAGTGCAGTCTTCTCTTGGTGCAGACCAGGAGTTCAGTTGCACAGTCCTTCTTACGATTTATTCAAGCAGGGACCTGAGGTGCTACGCAGTTCTCCCATATTTATTCCATATTCTTGGTTGGCAAGGAGAGGGCACCCTCAACCAATAGGGTTCAAGTTGCAACCCTTGGTGATGACCACTTCCTGGGAAGTGTGGCATATTTCTATCTCAGAATGCACATCTCAGCAAAAACAAAAATTTAGAAATTCTCACGTGGGATTTCGGGTCTGGCTAACCCAAACCACAGGAATGGCTAACTTTTCCCTACAGTCCCCTTCCAGCCCCTCTCCTAATTAAATTACAGGGGCTCCCATCTGGCTGGGGGCAGGAAATTGAAGTTGGCCTGATGTCTGTACTATTTTCCCTTCTCAATTTGAAGACTAGAGTGGATACCCAGCCCCCTTCCCGTCCTGGCATCTGCAGCAACCAATCTTCTCCCACCATATGGTCTCTTTGATTCAGCCCAGGCCACTGCACACCTCATCAGAGCAGCTTCGTTTAGCCTGTCCAAGGCCCACCAATCAGAAGAGGCTGATACAGGGCTACTTTAGGTAACATTAGGAAAGCAAGTTCTAAAACCACTTCCCTGCAATATTTATAATAAATTCGACCTTGGCAAATTGTTGGATTTATTGTATCTATTATTTTGAGACTTTGAATGATTTAGCAAGCTCATTCCTGTCAAAGGTTAGACTTCATTAAAATTTAATAAAGCCTTCCAATGTTAACCTATGGAGCTAGCTGCACTAACATGGGGAAAAACTAAATTGGCAGTCTTACCCTCCCCAGACACATACAAAGCATCTTTTGTAATGTCAATGTTTTAAATTAAAAAGCATCCTACACTTGGGGCGCCTAGAGCAGACTTTAGGGGAGACAAATACAAATAAAAGGTCATTTTGGACTTTGGAAGTACTTTAAATTCCAAAGTAAATTGTGGACACAGTTTTATTTTAAAGGCAGCCTCCAAAGCAGGGCTGGATTTAAAATGACTGCAAAAACTAGAGCAGTGCACACTTAAGTACATTAAGTCCACTGGGGTCTTTAAACCTACATGCCCTACCATATCATAAGGTCTTACAGGTAGGTCATCAGAACCAATTGTAATTACACCTAATTATCATATACCTTTCAAGCAGAGCACTGGCCCTGGGCCTGGTTAACAAACACAACACACAGTCAGAGTCAGTAACCAGTAACCAGTATCAGTCATAAAATCGAGGTGATCAGTGCAAGAAAGATGACTTTCTCATCGTAAGTGACTCTCACCGGGTATAGTTAACAAATGGTTTGTGGTGACAACACTGCTTCTTCAGAAGCGTGAGAATAATGGTTAGAAAATTATACCATACACTGCAAAACAGGATTGTGCAGAACCACAATTATTTTTCAGCATAGTTGAGTTTTACTCCAAATTATTTACTCGATACTTGAGATTCAACTGTTTATTGAAAAACATGACTTTATGGGTATATATTAATGTTTTACGAATTTACATGATTCCTTTTATATGAATTATTGGAATAAATTGAAGGCTTATAACATATTTGTGAAAGAAACCATTCCAAGTGCAACAAGGTGCCCGCAACACCAACTTGTTGTAGATAGAGCAAATTGGGAGTTGGAAGGGTTGCTGGCTTAGTGGGTGAGTGGTTAGAGAGTGGTACAGTGTCATTAGTTTCATTTAATCCTAATATTTAAAATAGGAGAATATACAAGGGCCAGCATAAGTCAAACTGGAAACCATTTTGGCATAGATACCCTCACTAAGACAAGAATGATCCCAATTATCCCAGCATCAGTATTACTTATAGAGGGTGTCGTAATTCCATGGATGCTCACTTTATGGCAAGAATTATTATCACCAGCAGGCTGTTTCCACTCTCCCTACTGTCTCAATCCCTCCCAGGAATAGATGAGCAGCATAGAAACACTTATATGTGCCATATATTTCCACAAGCAAACACTGAGGAGCAACCTCGACCTTCATAGACATTCACTCTAATAACATGTTGTTAGGAGATTCTGGGGGTCATTCCGACCCCGGCGGGCAGCGGGCGCCACCCTCTGGGCGGAGACCGCCAAAAGACCGTACCGCGGTCAAATGACCGCGGCGGTCATTTTGACTTTCCCGCTGGGCAGGCGGGCGACCGCCAAAAGGCCGCCCGCCCATCGGGAAAGCCCCAGCAACGATGAAGCCGGCTCCGAATGGAGCCGGCGGAGTTGCTGGTGTGCGACGGGTGCAGTGGCACCCGTCGCGATTTTCAGTGTCTGCTTTGCAGACACTGAAGATCTTAATGGGGCCCTGTTAGGGGGCCCCTGCAGTGCCCATGCCAGTGGCATGGGCACTGCAGGGGCCCCCAGGGGCCCCACGACATCCGTTCCCGCCAGCCTCTTCCTGGCGGTGTAAACTGCCAGGAACAGGCTGGCGGAAAAGGGGGTCGGAATCCCCATGGCGGCGCTGCTTGCAGCGCCGCCGTGGAGGATTCCCTGGGGCAGGGGAAAACCGGCGGGAAACCGCCGGTTTCCCTTTTCTGACTGCGGCTTTACCGCAGCGGTCAAAATTGCCCCTGAAGCACCGCCAGCCTGTTGGCGGTGCTTCCTCCGTCCCCGGCAGGGTCGGAATGACCCCCTCTGTCTTTGGTGTGTGTTATGCATTCTACCTGAAAGAGACTTTTAGGAGATAGGCCATGGGCTGCAGTGCATGGAAGTATCTCTTCACACATTTAAGTCATTATTTACAGTGCTAAGGACTGAGGTCACCTTTCTCTACACTGACTCAAATCATGTACATGTCCCTTCCTTGCACAACCCTCTCTCTCTGCATTTACTCTCTCATAGTGCTGAAATCTCCCACCATCTTCCAGATGGTGTGACAAGGGCTCTCTCATAGCACCAAGACTGCTGGGTTTGGGATGGCAGCACCTCTGCTTGCAGGTGTCTGAGTTACTCCCACACCAGTTGCCAGCAGTCATCCAAACCCTCCTGGCTCTCTAGCACCACCTCACCAAAACCCAGCCAGTAAAGGTGATTTGTGGCAGCCTTGCATATGGAACTCGAAGACCACTCAGGGAAATCGTGGTAAACAAGACTTACCCTTTTCTCTCCATATACAGGTCTTTCACACATACATAGACTAGAAAAGAGACGCAGGACAGTTTTCAATACATTTATTTAAAAGACTGCAATCTACAATAAAAATCATGATCTGCAATGATTAGCATAATGAGGAATAAGATCAGGATTGCGAAAATCGCCAATGTAAATATGAACAACCTCAACATATTGCAATGATATGAATATACAATTCCTACCTAAAAGCTAATCTCTGACAGCTGAGAGAGAACATAGCAATGTAAGCAAAATCTGTGGTGCAGTATGTATGAGAAGCACACCCCATCCCCGTTACCTTGGTACAAGGTGAGGCCTTCATTCTCCACATCAGGCTATGCGTAGACACAAAGGCTGAGGTTGGCCAAAAACCGGCATGCAGCATGGATGGAAATTCTGGCTGGAACCCCTTCTAAGGCCCTTTGTCCTACAAGATGTTTTGATAGGGGACATGTTTATGTTCTTGCACAGAAGCCTGACTTGGATTTGTGCATAAACAGTGGACTGTTTGCACAGTCTTGGGGCTGGCAATACAAAATATTATTCTGTGTGCCTTACATTCCGTTCTTGTGAATCCAAGAAAAAGAACATGATGCAAACAATGTCATTAATGGCACTGATAGCGAGGCTCTCGCAGAATAGCAACTGGTTATGAAAATGAAACATTGCCACTAAAAGAAGCTAAACTAAAATGAATAAAAATTGATAAATGTATAAAGAGCATGTTATCTGGGTAAAAGGGCATAGGCCACAAGCTTAAGCTAAGCCATCACTGTGTCCAGGAATGGAACTAAAGAGGGACCCACAACAAAGGTACTAAGTTCCTTCAGAGCTGCATTACAAGAGAACATCTGCAGACTGCAGCTTGGAATGTTGCTGCTGGGATCTGAGTATTTTTGTTGACATTTGTGTTACTCCAGCAAAATTTAGTTTTGTGCTACTTCTATTCTGCAATCTTCCTGAAACTATGCTGTTATACCATGGTGTGCAATTACACACCATTCCCAATAAATATTTACAGCCGGAACAATGTGATCAACTAAATCCAAGTGGCAATTGTTCATGTTACTTTATTTTGCATTGTCTTGCACATTGTCGGACAATGGTAGTCCAACTGAACTGGATTTCCTGCTGTGGATAAGAACATAGCATGAGTCTCACTAAATTCAATTTCAGTGGCAATGGACCCTCAGTGGATTGGGTTGGAGGTTGGTCTTAGTCTCGGTTGTGAGGGCAAAATGTTGGCAAAAATGTTCTGCGTTCCAGGTTTCAGGAAATTTCAGGAGGAATACACTTTGACACCAGACAAGTGCCCAGGACCTTGGAAACATCACTTGGAGGTCAAGATTCACTCCAGCAAAGGCCTTCAGCAGAGTCCACGGCAGGTCAGTTGGAACTGGTCAGCTGTAAATGCAGAATAAGGGTGCCTTGGAGCTTATTATGCCCCTGTAGCCCTACCAAGAGGTCAGCCTTATGAACCTTGGATTCCACTTCTTTGTCTTGAGTCAGTCCAGTTGTCAGGGATCTTTTCAGGTCAGAAATGCCAGATCCAGTCTCCTTCTGTACTTTCACAGGTCCAGAAGTGATCTAAAAAGGGAATTCTTATGCCTGCCACCAGCCTATGGGTGGGGGCAACTCCTGGTCCCTTCTTAACACATGGGGTAAAAGTTCCCAGAGATAAACCTAGAGACTTTGCAGAACTTCTTGTGTGTTCTACTATAAACAATATCACAGTTTCCCTCCTCTCCCAAAAGCAACATGGCAGAACATTTCTTCCACTGTACAGAGCTTCCCTGACCACCCTAGAGATGTGGACAGGGAAATGACCAACCTTCTCAGTTGTCATCAAACAAAAGCAGTTCTGGGGCAGTTTCTCTCCCATGGGCAAAGTGCCTGCTTGGCTAGTGAACAAAGGAAGAGGAAAGGCTCATGTTTTAGCTACACCTGCCTGTGACAGGCCTCTTGAGAGTTGATTTATTTCTTGGGCAGAACAACCCAGATGTCTGGCCTACCAGAGAAACAAAATACCTCCCTACACCCAAGGCCTTTGTCTCAGCTCTGGGAGCAAGTTCACATCCCATCAAAGGGGCTATTCAGCCTTGGCTGACAGTTGAAAACTCATAGCTCATGCAAATAGGCTGTTAGGTTCTTTAGGCCGGTATCAGCAAATATTTTAAAAGTATCTGTTCTAAAATATTTATTGCAAATCTGGCTTGTAATAGATATTTTAAAAAGTCCAAGAATAAATTCTATGGAGGTTTCCTATGCAGAGATAGTAATATTAAATTTAGTACTGTATCCTGGTAGAACAACCAACTATGCTACAGTGAAAATTGTCATTTTGACATGTTTAACATTAATTCTTTACATACCCTACTTTCAAGTACCCTGTACCTTGCCTTATGGGCAAAAAGGCCTATTTAGGGTTGACGTAATATTATTTAACAAGACAGTTTAGGCCTGTCAATAGAGTTTTCTTGACATGACAAATTTGAAGTTAGGACATGCACAGCTATGCTACACATGCCAGGCCTGCAGTCATGTTTGTCCTTCCACTGCAGTGGGTGACACAATGAGTCCTGCAGCTCTCTGATGACATTAAACTTACAGGCCCTAGGTAAACTTTGGGTACCATGTACTAGACTCATATAGGTAATTTAAATATGCCAGTTAGGATCACGTAAATTGTATCATGTTTAAAAGTTGACACTTTACCACTGGTTAGCAGGGGTAAAATGTGCAGTGTTCTACAGCCAGCAGAAATAGTCAATGCAAAAATCTGAGGGTAAGCCATATAAAAGATGTTAATTTCCAACAGGCCTTCTCTGCCCCACATTCTCCCTGAAAATGTGATGGTGATCACACTATCTAGCCTGACATTACTGACTTCTTAATATGGCTGTTGCCTTGGAGATGGCCACCTGGCTGAGGGTGTTCTGTGTTAGGATGTTCTGCTTGTTGAGAGAGCTTTTTCAATTTTATTTTATATTCCTTGATTTTATAAATATTTGCAGGATAATACATACATATTTTCAAAATATTACTTTTAATGTGGCTGCAGCATGATATATTGGAATTTTTTAACCCCTTCGCTGCCAGGCCTTTTCCCCCTCCTGTGCCGAGCTTTTTTTTGGCTATTTGGGGCAGTTTGCGCTTAGGCGCTCATAACTTTTTGTTCACATAAGCTACCCACGCCACATTTGCGTCCTTTTTTCCAACATCCTAGGGATTCTAGAGGTACCCAGACTTTGTGGGTTCTCCAGAAGGAGGCCAAGAAATTAGCCAAAATACAGTGAAAATGTAGTTTAAAAAAAAAAAATGGGAAAAAGGGGCTGCAGAAGAAGGCTTGTGTTTTTTTCCCTGAAAATGGCATCAACAAAGGGTTTGCGGTGCTAAAATCACCAGCTTCCCAGCTTTCAGGAACAGGCAGACTTGAATTAGAAAACCCAATTTTTCAACACAAATCTGGCCTTTTACTGGGACATATCCCATTTTTACAATTTTTTTGTGCTTTCAGCCTCCTTC
Organism: Pleurodeles waltl; assembly: GCF_031143425.1. Lineage (NCBI taxonomy): Eukaryota > Metazoa > Chordata > Amphibia > Caudata > Salamandridae > Pleurodeles > Pleurodeles waltl. Next base: position 1,090,779,152 of record NC_090446.1, on the reverse strand, counting down.
TAGTCAGTGACAGAAATGGGCATGAAACCAATGCTGGATCCCAGAAACCGAAACATTTCTGAAAAGTAGACAAAATTCTGAATTCAGCAAGGGGTAATTTGTGTAGATCCTACAAGGGTTTCCTACAGAAAATAACAACTGAAACAAAAAATATTGAAATTGAGGTGAAAAGAACTGCAATTTTTCTCCACGTTTTACTCTGTAACTTTTTCCTGCAATGTCAGATGTTTGAAAGCAATATACCTCTACGTCTGCTGGACTCTTCTGGTTGCTGGGATATATAGGACTTGTAGGTTCATCAAGAACTCTAGGTACCCAGAGCCAATAAATGAGCTGCACCCTGCAGTGGGTTTTCATTCCAAACCGTGTATACAGCAATTCATTTGCTGAAATATAAAGAGTAAAAAATAGCTATCAAGAAAACCTTTGTATTTCCAAAATGGGCACAAGATAAGGTGTTGAGGAGCAGTGGTTATTTGCACATCTCTGAATTCCGGGGTGCCCATACTAGCATGTGAATTACAGGGCATTTCTCAAATAGACGTCTTTTTTACACACTCTCATATTTGGAAGGAAAAAATGTAGAGAAAGACAAGGGGCAATAATACTTGTTTTGCTATTCTATGTTCTCCCAAGTCTCCCGATAAAAATGGTACCTCACTTCTGTGGGTAGGCCTAGCGCCCGCGACAGGAAATGCCCCAAAACGCAGCGTGATCACATCCCATTTTTTCACAGAAAACAGAGGTGTTTTTTGCAAAGTGCCTACCTGTAGATTTTGGCCTCTAGCTCAGCCGGCACCTATGGAAACCTACCAAACCTGTGCATTTTTGAAAAATAGAGACCTAGGGGAATCTAAGATGGGGTGACTTGTGGGGCTCTAGCCAGGTTCTGTTACTCAGAATCCTTTGCAAACCTCAAAATTTGGCAAAAAAACACATTTTCCTCACATTTTGGTGACAGAAAGTTCTGGAATCTGAGAGGAGCCAGAAATTTCCTTCAGCCAACGTTCCCCCAAGTCTCCCGTTGTGTGGCTAGGCCTACCGCCCGCGACAGGAAATGCCCCAAAACACAACGTCGACACCTCCATTTTTTTACAGGAAACAGAGGTGTTTTTTACAAAGTGCCTACCTGTACCTCTAGCTCAGCCGGCACCTAGTAAAACCTACCATACCTGTGCATTTTTCACTTGTGTGGGTAGGCCTAGCGCCCGCGACAGGAACGGACCCAAAACACAACGTGGACACATCCCATTTTTCTACAGAAAACAGAGGTGTTTTTTGCAAAGTGCCTACCTGTAGATTTTGGCCTCTAGCTCAGCCGGTACCTGTGGAAACCTAGCAAACCAGCACATTTTTGAGAACTAGACACCTAGGGGAATCCAAGATGGGGTGACTTGTGGGGCTCTGACCTGGTTCTGTTACCCAGAATCCATTGCAAACCTCAAAATTTGGCCAAAAACACTTTTTCCTCTTATTTCAGTGACAGAAAGTTCTGGAATCTGAGAGGAGCCACAAATGTCCTTCCACCCAGCATTTCCCCAAGTCTCCCGATAAAAATGGTACCTCACTTGTGTGGGTGGGCCTAGCACCCACGAAAGGAAATGGCCCAATACACAACGTGGACACATCAAATTTTTTCACAGAAAACAGAGGTGTTTTTTGCAAAGTGCCTACCTGTGGATTTTAGCCTCTAGCTCAGCCGGCACCGGGGGGGCAGAAATGGACTAAAATAAATGTGCCCCCCCAATCCCCCCCAGGGAGCAACCCTTGCCTACGGGGTCGCTCCCCTTGCGTGACGGCGCAAAAAAAAAGATCCCCGGTGCCTAGTGGTTTCTGCCCCACTTGGGGGCAGATTGACCTAAAATCATCCGATTTGCTCCCAAGGGGGGCAGAAATGGTCTAAATACAATTTGCCCCTCCAGGTGAGCGACCCTTGCCTAAGGGGTCGCTCCCCATCTCTAAAAAAACAAACAAACAAAAACAATTTTTTTTTTAGCCCTGGCGACTAGAGGTTTCTGCCCCCCCCGGGGGCAGATCGCCTATTAACAATAGGCCGATCTGCCCCCAGGGGGCAGAAATGGCCTATAATAAATTTGCCCCCCCACCTCCCCAGGGGAGCGACCCTTGCCTACGGGGTCGCATCCCTTGTGTGACGGCGCAAAAAACAGATCCCTGGTGTCTATTGGTTTCTGCCCCCCTTGGGGGCAGATTGACCTAAAATCGGCCAATCTGCCCCCAGAGCGGGCAGAAATGGCCTAAATACAATTTGCCCCTCCAGGGGAGCGACCCTTGCCTAAGGGGTCGCTCCCCATATCTAAAAAAACTAAAAAGAAATATTTGCCCTGGCGCCCAGAGGTTTCTGCCCCCCCAGGGGCAGATCGCCTAATAACAATAGGCCGATCTCACCCCAGGGGGGGCAGAAATGGCCTATAATAAATTTGTCCCCCCACCCCCCCCCCAGGGAGCGACCCTTGCCTACGGGGTCGCTCCCCTTGCGGGACGGCGCAAAAAATAGATCCCTGGTGCCTAGTGGTTTCTGCCCCCCTTGGGGGCAGATTGATCTAAAATCGGCCGATCTGCCCCCAAAGCGGGCAGAAAGGGCCTAAATACAATTTGCCCCTCCAGGGGAGCGACCCTTGCCTAAGGGGTCGCTCCCCATCTCTAAAAAAAACAAACAAACAAAAAAAAAACACACACAAAAAATTTGCCCTGGCGCCTAGAGGTTTCTGCCTCCCCTGGGGGCAGATCGGCCTAATAACAATAGGCCAATCTGCCCCCAGTGGGGGGAAGAAATGGCCTAAAATAAATTTGCCCCCCCAACCCCCCAGGGAGCGACCCTTGCCTATGGGGTCGCTCCCCTTGCGAGACGGCGCAAAAAAAAAAGATCCCTGGTGCCTAGTGGTTTTTGCCCCCCTTGGGGGCAGATTGACCTAAAATCGGACGATCTGCCCCCAAAGCGGGCAGAAATAGCCTAAATACAATTTGCCCCTCCAGGGGAGCGACCCTTGCCTAAGGGGTTGCTCCCCATCTCTAAAAAAAAAAAAAGGCCCTGGTGCCTAGAGGTTTCTGCCTCCCCGGGGGCAGAAAAGGCCTTGCCCAAGGGGTCGCTCCCTCATGCCAGTTTCATTTTTGATAAAACATCCCTGGTGTCTAGTGGGCGTTTTGACAGCCGGATTGCTTTCAATCCGGCTGCCAAAATGCAGAGAGAAACTTCAAAGGGAAGGAAATAACTTTCCTTCCCTTTGAAGCCTCTCTCGGCCTCCCCCACGTGATCGGAAGAGAAATGCAAAGCATTTCTCTTCCGATCTCCAGCGCGATGAGAGGAGGCTCTGTGACAATCAGCGCGTGCTAGCACGCTGACGTCACAGTGGGTTGGGGGTTGTCGGGGGTGGAAGGGGAAGGGCTTCCCCTTCCATCCCTGACTTGGGGGGGTGGAGGAAAACCCCACAGAGGGAGCGTTAGCTCTCCATCTGGGCTGTGTGCTCAGGACATAATGGTTACGTCCTGGGCACAGCAGCACTGTGCCTCAGGACGAATCCATTACGTCCTGGGCACAGAAGGGGTTAAAAGTTCCATAAATTATGTTGCTTCTTATGAAAAGAATGCATTGTGCAATATTGGACTAGCTTGGAATTTCACATTGTTTGTGGCAAGAATCAGTGATTCAGGAATTGTTTTCCTATCCTCATATCTATATGATAATCTTCAAGCACATTTTATGAAATGTATGAGTTACTGAAAAGAGACAAAATTATTCCTTAAATCAGGAAATGACAATCTGCCTTTTTTCTATTGAAAGATATAATTTTTGAAGCTTCAAGCACAATTAATGTTCACGCCACAACAAACTGCGAATCATAGCCTGTTTTAAATACAAGGAAAAGTTAAAAAAAAGAAAATTGAACTGAGTTAGTATAACAAGTGAGGGGCATATTTATGACAGGCTTGTGCCATCGATGAATCCCATTTAGTGATGCAACATCGGTACAAACCTTTCAACCATATCTATGAGGCAATGCAAAGACATTTTGCGTGGCTTTGAATGGCCTCATAGATATGGTATGAGTTAAGGCAGCACAGATCACTGTGTTACCTTTCTCTGCATTAGGGAAGTGTCCCATGGGCGTTGCAGCAGGAGTTCTCATACAGCACCCATGGATTATGACACGACCCCAGATTTACAAGCCATGTAAACCTGGGGATGCACCAAAATCTTACTGCTCCCCAGGGGAGGCACAACACAGAGAAATACTTTTATTTCTCCTTGATCTCGTTCAACTGCAGCACACATAGAAAGAGGAAAGAGCCTCCCAGGATTGTGTTCCTTCCTGCACAAAAACAATCCTGGCCGGAACACAGAAACCCTTGCACCATGGTGCAAGGTTGCCTGCATTGGCACAAGGCAGCCAAAATAGCAGTAGTGCAGTGGGAAGGGACAGCAATGCACTGCATTGTATAGATACTGCACATTCCTGGCCTTTCCCTTTGATGCATGGTAGCGGATTAAGTTTACGTGCTGCATTGCCCTGTGCCAAAAAGTCATAAATCTGTTCCTAAGAGTTTACCATTTACTGACATTGGGAGATGTATTCATCTATCTAACATTAAAATGTTTTCTGTATCAAGTAGTGTACTTTAAATGTTAGAGTTCTTCATCATTCTTTGAAACATTTATTAACAAATGTCTCATATATTTCTTATTTTACTTTGAGCATTGAAAAAAAGAGAATGGGATTCCAAATTAGTATTAAACAGCAAAACCTCAGTTTTGCTAGTGTTATTCCTATGTCTCAAGTAGAGTGAAGGAGGCAATAATATTGAACACCTTTTCAATAACGTTGATGCCAGAATGCAAAACAGTGTCCTGTTGTCTAGCTATAGTTTGATCTTAGGTGTGCCAGGTAAGGCTCTCCTTATTTGTTCATTGTCTCTGAGTGCACTGGTTAAGGGCTCAAAATAAATTGTGAATAAACACCTCTGTCTCATGTCTCTTGTAGAAATGGTTTCAGTGACCTTATGATTCATTACCAGTGACTCATTCTTCTCTTTATAAATATTAGCCTTTTACCTAGCAAGCTGTGGAGAGAACCCCATCACTTGAAGAGAGTTAAATGAAAACTCCAAGCTTAGCAGGTCAAACGCCTTTTCAGCATTTAAAAATGAAATAATTGCACAAGTAATGGAAACTAATCAACTCCTTCCACTACATAGTGAGTAATAACATGTAGGTAAAAGGCGAGGATGTAGCTGTTCTGGTCTTTATGATTGAATTTAGGGATTCATGCTACCACTTGTAATGCTAGAATTTTCATAAAATGTTACAGTCGACACTTAACAAAGTTACTGGGTGGTATGAGTTGACTTCTTTCAGACTTTTTATCTCTCTTAAGTTAAAAAATAGGGTTTCTTTTTTAAGGAGGCCAGGGAATGACCACCGAGTTAATATTTCATTACATAATTGAGCTAATGGGTTTTTCAAACTGTTCCATGAAATACTGATACTATTTGGTAAAATCACCGTCTCCTCCTGCAGCTTGGCACTTTGCTACATTTCTTTCTACATACACTACCGCTGCTTGTTCATTCTGGAGACATAAATCTAGACCTTCAGTTGAAGCCAGTAAAGGGATTTGTATTTGGGCTAGAAACTCTGGAATATCTTTCTGTGGGTCTTGTTGCTTCTTCATACATTTAAAAAAATGTTGTTAACATCAGTGGTGTGGTGTCAGGAGCTCATATCTATGTTATTGTATTCTGTGTTTTTCGGGCTCTAGTTTTGATATGCCAATAATTTCTCAATATATTCACTCTCCTTGTACACAATATGTGAATGTGTATAAATTGACTAATTCTTTTTCTGGCAAAAAGCTCTGCATTTTTTCTTTGGCATTCTCTCTTTTTTTAACGTTCCGATTATTGTTACACTGATTCGGTTTTAATCCTGCCTGCTGTGTTTTTTCTACCTTTTTTAAGTTTGCTTGGAAAGTACTTTTTTCTCCGTGCATGGTAACTTCATAGGCTTCATACACTGTAAATAAACAAAGGCAGAGTCCAAGTTTAATTAAAAAAAAGAGACAAATTCTACTTCTCATATTTTCCAAAAAGCTTTCTCGTGCAAGCAAAGACATACCTAATTTCTATTTATTAAGGTTTTTCTCTGCATTGCAGTATAGTCTTGTTAGACTTAGGGTAGTCACCCCTAACTTTTTGCCTGCCTCCCTCCACTTTTAGGACACTGTTTTTGCTGGCTTTTAGACTCTGCGCACCTTACCACTGCTAACCAGTGCTAAAGTGCATATGCTCTCTCTCTTAAAACATGGTAACCTTGAATCATACCTGATTGGACTATTAATTTACTTATAAGTCCCTAGTAATGTGCACTCTATGTGCATAGGGCCAGTAGATTAAATGCTACTAGTGGGCCTGCAGCACTAGTTGTGCCACCCACTTAAGTAGCTCCTTTTTCCTTGTCTCAGGCCTGCCATTGCAAGGCCTGTGTGTGTGCAGTTTCACTGTCACCTCGACTTGGCATTTAAAAGTACTTGCCAAGCCTAAAACTCCCCTTTCTCCACATATAAGTCACCTCTAATATGTGCCCTAGGTAACCCCTAGAGCAGGGTGCTGTGTGGGTGAAAGGCAGAACATGTACCTGTGTAGTTTACATGTCCTGATAGTGTAAAACTCCTAAATTCGTTTTTGCACTACTGTGAGGCCTGCTCCCTTCATAGGTTAACATTGGGGCTGCCCTCATACAGTATTGAAGTGGTAGCTGCTGATCTGAAAGGAGTAGGAAGGTCATATTTAGTATGGCCAGAATGGTAATGTAAAATCCTGCTGACTGGTGAAGTTGGATTTAATATTGCTATTCTAGAAATGCCACTTTTAGAAAGTGAGCATTTCTTTGCACTTAAATCTTTCTGTGCCTTACAATCCACGTCTGGCTGGGCTTGGTTGACAGCTCCTGGTGCATTCACTCAGACACACCTCAAACACAGGGTACTCAGCCTCACTTGCATACATCTGCATTTTGAATGGGTCTTCCTGGGCTGGGAAGGTGGAGGGCCTGCTCTCACACAAAGGACTGCCACACCCCCTACTGGGACCCTGGCAGACAGGATTGAACTGAAAGGGGACCTGGTGCACTTCTTAGCCACTCTTTGAAGTCTCCCCAACTTCAAAGGCACAGTTGGGTATAAAACAGGGCCTCTGCCCTACCTCATCAGACACTTGCTGGAGAAGAAACCTGAACCAGAAACTACATCCTGCCAGAAGAACTGCCTGGCTGCTCAAAGGACTCACCTGTCTGCTTTCTACAAAGGACTGCTGCCTTGCTGTTGGCCTGCTGCCTTGCTGAACTCTTGTCTGGCTGTGAAAGTGCTCTCCAAGGGCTTGGATAGAGCTTGCCTCTATCCAAAAAGACTTCTCTTTTTCACTTGGACGCTCCGTGCTCCGAAAATTTCGACGCACAGCTTGTTCCGCAGCGAGAAAAACGCCGCACACCGACGCTGATCGACGCTACACCTTCGGACGACCGGAAATCCGACGCACGGCTTCGCAAGTACAACGCCGCCCGATCTCTAGAGGAGAAATCGACGCGACGCCTGCCGTGAGATCGTAATTTCAACGCGCAGCCCCGCAGAACGACGCGCAGCCGGAAAACAAGCAGGAAAATCCACGCACAGACCCTGGACATCTGGTAATCCCCGCGATCCACAGAAAGAGACTGTCCGTGCGCCGGAAAACGACACACGACTCCCCCGCGTGGAAAATAATGACGCAAGTCCGTGTGTGCTAGGGAGAAATCGACGCACACACCCTTTTTCCACGCACCTCTTCTTTTGTGGCTCTCTGAGGAGATTTTTCCACTCCAAACCAGGTACTTGTGCTTGAAAGAGACTTTGTTTATATTCTAAAGACTTAAGACACTTTATATCCCTTTTCAGTGATATCTCTACAATTTCACATTGCGACTGTATTCTTTTTGACCTACAATTATCCTGATAAATATTATATATTTTTCTAAACACTGTGTGGTGTATTTTTGTGGTGTTATATGGTGGTATTGTATGATTTATTGCACAAATACTTTACACATTGCCTTCTAAGTTAAGCCTGACTGCTCATGCCAAGCTACCAGAGGGTGGCCACAGGATAATCTTGGATCGTGTGTGACTTACCCTGACTAGAGTGAGGGTTTTTGCTTGGACAGGGGGTAACCTGACTGCCAACCAAAAACCCCATTTCTAACATTGGTGATCAGCGGTGAGGATACGACTTGTATTTGTGCAGTGACATACAGTAGCTAAGTATTTCACTACCTACCCACAGTTGAAGGTCAACTTGATTTTTATCTCTTTTTGCAAATTCATTTTTTCCTGACAATTTTCAAAAACTAAATCCTCACTCAACATGTCTCTGACTGGGTCTCAGACAGGAGACTTTGACCTAGTCCGGTTGGATGCATATACGGTCAAACAACTAAGAGGATTCTGCAGGGCAATGAGGGTACCCAGCCAAGGGGCCTCCAAAAAGGAGGACTTTCAAGTGGCACTGAGAGCCTGGGCAGAAACCCATTTAGAAGAGGATGATGAGGAAGAGGAGCCAGAAAGTGGCCCCTCAGAGGAGTTTTCACTATCTGTGGATGGTGTTACCACTGCAATTGTGCCCCCTTCCAGACCAGGGAGCAGTGTCTCTGTGCAAAGCCTGACCGCAGAGGAAAGGAGAGAGGAAAGGGAGTTCCAATTGCAAATGGCAAAACTGAAAATTGAGGCTCAACAGGAGGAAAGAAGGGCAGAAAGAGAAGCCAAGCAAGCTGAGGCTGAAAGAGCAGCCAAACAGGTTGAAGCTGAAAGAGCTGAAGCTGCAGCTGAGAGAGCCTTAGCTGAAAATAAACTGTTATTGGCTCATGAACTGAGTCTCAAGGAGCTGGATCTCAAGGCAAAGCAGTCTGAATCCAGCAATAACGGTGGCAGCATACTGACAGGACCTGCTGGAGAAAAGAAGGTTCGTATACCCAAAAATGTGGTGCCCAGTTTTGTGGTGAGAGATGACATAGATAAATGGTTAGCTGCTTATGAAGTTGCACTAAGGGCTCATGAGGTTCCTGAAGGGCAATGTGGGTAGCTATGTGGGGTTATGTACCGCCATTGGGGAGGGACACACTCCTCACATTGGATCAACCTGATCAAAACACATACCCACTTCAGAAAGCCACTTTACTTGCCAAGTTTGGGCTGACCCCTGAGGGATACCGTCAGAGGTTCAGGGACAGCACCAAACAAACCACACAAACATGGGTAGATTTCTTTGACTTCTCCAGTAAGGCACTGAATGGATGGGTGCGGGGCAACAAAGTAGATGATTATAAAGGTTTATATGACTTGATTCTGAGAGAGCATATGCTTAATACTACTTATACAGAGTTGCACCAGCACTTAGTGGATAGCAAGCTGACTGATCCCAGGAAGCTTGCTGAGGAGGCGGACCTCTGGGTTAGCACCAGAGTGTCCAAGAAGGTACCTGGGGGGGACTCCCACAAAGGTGGTCAGGGTTCCCAACAGAAGAAAGAGGGGGGAGATAAACTTACAGATAAGGAACTCTCCAAAGGCCCCCAAAAGAAATCCCAGGGAGGGGGTGGCAACCCTTCCTTTTCCAGATTTGGGAAGAAGCCAGGGACATATGACAGGTCAGGAAAATCCAACCCCAAATGCATGGAGTGTTACCACTATGGTCACTATAAAGGCGACCCCCAGTGCTCCAAGAGAGCACCGTCCACTACCGGACAGACACCTGGGTTGACTAGTGTAGCGCTCGGGGGAGGGTGAGATGGACCCAGATAGCTTTGGGGAACAGGTAGAGATTTCCCTAGTGTCCCTGGGAGAAGGAGAAATGGTGCCCAAAGCCCACATGCCCCAAAATACTTCCAAGTACAGGCAGTGGGTCACCATTGATGGGCAGAGGATGGAGGCTCTGCGTGACACAGGAGCCAGTATGACTACTATCAAGAGTCAGCTGGTGTCAACAGAGCAGATAGTCCCTAATACATTCCACCAGGTCATAGTCGCTGACAATCGTGAGAGTCACCTACCGGTGGCTCTGGTTCCCTTTGAATGGGGGGGGTCTCTGGTACACTGAAAGTAGCTGTGAGTCCTGCCATGCCTGTAGATTGTCTGTTAGGCAATGATCTTGAGCATACTGCCTGGAAGGAGGTGGAGCTCAGGTCTCACCTGGAGATGTTAGGGTTACCTGAGTGGGTCTGCATGACCACACAGTCCATGGCTGACCGAGAGGGAAGTCAAGGGCGTCTGGAGCCTGGAACGATGGCCCAGAGAGCTGCCAAGAGGAGGGACAAGGGGCGCGGGAAACCAGCCCCAGAAGTTCCCGCAGTGGCTGACGGGGCTCCTGAGGAGGAGGCTCCCGAGCCAACTGGGGAAGACATTGCCACCCTAGGTGACTTACCTGAGCTTGCTGGCTGGCAAGTTCAGGGTGGATCCACCAGGGAGGAATTCTGCAAGGCGCAGAAAGAATGTCCCACTCTAGAAGGTCTGAGGAAACAAGCCTCAAACCAGGCGGCAGGTGAAGCCTCTGGCGATCACCACCTATATTGGGAGAATGATCTCCTCTACAGTAAGCCTAATGTTCCGTCCTTTGGGGCAGCACGTACGCTGGTGGTCCCCCAGTGTTACCGAACCTTCCTACTGGGTCTGGCTCACGACATTCCCCTGGCAGGACATTTGGGGCAAGGCAAGACATTTAACAGGCTTGTCACCCACTTTTATAGGCCCAGAATGAGGACAAACTCAGATAAGTTCTGCAGATCTTGTCCTACCTGCCAGGCCAGTGGTAAAGCAGGAAAAAGGGTTAAAAAAAACCTGATTCCACTTCCTGTCGTTGGCACCCCCTTTGAAAGGGTGGGCATCGACATTGTTGGTCCATTGGACCCCAAAACTGCCTTAGGCAACAGATTCATCCTGGTTTTGGTGGACCATGCCACCCGTTACCCAGAGGCAATCTCTCTGAGGACCATAAATGCACCGGTGGTGACCAGACCTCTGATGGGGATATTTACCCGTGTGGGATTCCCCAAGGAGATAGTGTCTGACAGAGGCACTAACTTCATGTCTGCATACATGAAGTCTCTGTGGGACGCGTGTGGTGTAACCTACAAGTTCACCACACCCTATCACCCCCAGTCTAATGGTCTTGTGGAGAGATTCAACATGACCTTGAAAGGCATGATTGGTGGCCTCCCTGAGGCCATGAGGCGTAAGTGGGACGTCCTCTTACCACGCCTTCTCTTTGCTTACAGAGAGGTCCTGGGCTGGGAGGGTGGAGGGCCTGCTCTCACACAAAGGACTGCCACACCCCCTACTGGGACCCTGGCAGACAGGATTGAACTGAAAGGGGACCTGGTGCACTTCTTAGCCACTCTTTGAAGTCTCCCCCACTTCAAAGGCACATTTGGGTATAAAACAGGGCCTCTGCCCTACCTCATCAGACACTTGCTGGAGAAGAAACCTGAACCAGAAACTACATCCTGCCAAGAAGAACTGCCTGGCTGCTCAAAGGACTCACCTGTCTGCTTTCTACAAAGGACAGCTGCCTTGCTGTTGGCCTGCTGCCTTGCTGAACTCTTGTCTGGCTGTGAAAGTGCTCTCCAAGGGCTTGGATAGAGCTTGCCTCCTGTTCCCTGAAGTCTCAGGACCAAAAAGACTTCTCTTTTTCACTTGGACGCTCCGTGCGCTGAAAATTTCGACGCACAGCTTGTTCCGCGGCGAGAAAAACGCCACACACCGACGCTGATCGACGCGACGCCTTCGGGATGACTGGAAATCCGACGCACGGCTTCGCAAGGACAACGCCGCCCGATCTCTAGAGGAGAAATCGACGCGACGCCTGCCGTGAGATCGTAATTTCGACGCGCAGCCCCGCAGAACGACGCGCAGCCGGAAAACAAGCAGGAAAATCCACGCACAGACCCGGGACATCTGGTAATCCCCGCGATCCACAGAAAGAGACTGTCCACGTGCCGGAAAACGACACACGACTCCCCCGCGTGGAAAATAACGACGCAAGTCCGTGTGTGCTAGGGAGAAATCGACGCACACACCCTTTTTCCATGCACCTCTTCTTTTGTGGCTCTCTGAGGAGATTTTTCCACTCCAAACCAGGTACTTGTGCTTGAAAGAGACTTTGTTTATATTCTAAAGACTTAAGACACTTTGGGGGTGATTCTAATTCTGGCGGGCGGCGGAGGCCGCCCGCCAGAATTCCGCCCCCATAATACCGCTCCGCGGTCAAAAGACCGCGGAGGGTATTATGAGTTTTTCCCTGGGCTGGCGAGCGGTCTCCAAAAGACCGCCCGCCAGCCCAGGGAAAAACTCCCTTCCCACGAGGATGCCGGCTCGTAATCGAGCCGGCGGAGTGGGAAGGTGCGACGGGTGCAGTAGCACCTGTCGCGTATTTCAGTGTCTGCAAGGCAGACACTGAAATACCTTGCGGGGCCCTCTTACGGGGGCCCCTGCCGTGCCCATGCCATTGGCATGGGCACGGCAGGGGCCCCCAGGGGCCCCGCGACCCCCCCTACCGCCATCCTGTTCATGGCAGCTTTCCCGCCATGAACAGGATGGCAGTAGGGGGGGTCAGAATCCCCCATGGCGGCGCAGCAAGCTGCGCCGCCATGGGGGATTCTGAGGGCAGCGGTAAACCGGCGGGAGACCGCCGGTTTACCCTTTCTGACCGCGGCCAAAGCGCCGCGGTCAGAATGCCCTGCGGGGCACCGCCGGCCTGTCGGCGGTGCTCCCGCCGACCCTCGCCCCGGCGGTCTTCGACCGCCGGGGTTAGAATCAGCCCCTTTATATCCCTTTTCAGTGATATCTCTACAATTTCACATTGCGACTGTATTCTTTTTGACCTACAATTATCCTGATAAATATTATATATTTTTCTAAACACTGTGTGGTGTATTTTTGTGGTGTTATATGGTGGTATTGTATGATTTATTGCACAAATACTTTACACATTGTCTTCTAAGTTAAGCCTGACTGCTCGTGCCAAGCTACCAGAGGGTGGGCACAGGATAATCTTGGATCGTGTGTGACTTACCCTGACTAGAGTGAGGGTTTTTGCTTGGACAGGGGGTAACCTGACTGCCAACCAAAAACCCCATTTCTAACAAGTCTGAAAAACAACTGAGAACGAATGTGCCTGAAACATTTTGAGTAATGATTGCAACAGAAAGTAGAGTGTGGCGGAAGTAGATTAGAAGTGATTTGAAATAAACGTATTCTACATTTTATGTATGTTCTCTATTCTCTATTGGTTTATCAGCTAAATCCTTTATTAGGGTCGAGCGCAAAGGGCTCTGTCCCTGGTTTAATCTCTCTATGGGCTTTTAACTGCGCCCGTCAGTTTGGTTGGTTCGTGTGCTTGCCTTTTACAATTCGCTTAATTTCATTAGTGAAAGGCATGCATATGTCATGCCTTTTCTGGTGTTTAGCCATCCTCGAGCACACCAGCCAACTACTGAAAAGATATGAGGCTCCATGTTTTCTGTATGGTTTCTGGGCTACTTTTTCTCCTTATTTTGCAGGCAGTGCGATCTCCCTGGGCAGTAGTCATGTGCTTTGCATGACATCGACCCTGTTACATGGCTAATTGTACTTTTGCTGGTTACATGGCTTATTGCACTTTTTCTGGTTACATGTATAATTGCACTTTTGCAGATACATATCACTGCAAGGGAACTTCTGTTTCCTTTTGAGTGTCTCCATCACGCTTCATTGGGGCAGTGGGCTCACTTATGTGAAACTGTTTTACTTTTCAATTTATGTGGCAAGAAAATTCCAGTTAGGAGGTTACAACGTGAATAGCTCTAACTTGAGCAAACGCGAGACCCGTTGCATTGCAAATGATTGTTAGCTCATGTGTTGCTTTGGCCACTATAGGTTTCAGCTGACTATTGTTTAGGTTGATCAATCCAAACGTTATAGATTGAAGTAAATTTAAATCCCTTCCCATTATTGATATCCTTTGAAAGCCTGCCAAGCAGATTATTACATTTTACAGAGATTTCGTATCATGAAAAAAAGAAAGATAAAGGGGCATATTTATACTCCGTTTGCGCCGGAATTGCGTCGTTTTTTTTGACGCAATTTCGACGCAAAACTAACTCCATATTTATACTTTGGCGTTAGACGCGTCTAGCGCCAAAGTCCATGGAGTTTGCGTAATTTTTTAGCGTGGACACCTACTTTGCGTTAATGAGATGCAAGGTAGGCGTTCCCGTCTAAAAAATTGACTCCGAGGCATGTGCGTCGGATTTATACTCCCAGGCAAAATTCACGCCCGGGAGTGGGCGGGTCAAAAAAAATGACGTATGGCCGCTTTTGCGCCGTTTTTTAGTGCCTGCAAAAGGCAGGCGTTAAGGGACCTGTGGGCTCTGAAGGAGCCCAGAGGTGCCCTCCCATGCCCCCAGGAACCCCCCCTGTCACCCATGCCCACCCCAGGAGGACACCCAAGGATGGAGGGACCCATCCCAGGGACATTAAGGTAAGTTCAGGTAAGTGTTTTTTTTTTTTTTTTTTTGGGGCATAGGTGGGCCTGATTTGTGCCACCCTACATGCCACTATGCCCAATGACCATGCCCAGGGGACAGAAGTCCCCTGGGCATGGCCATTGGGCAAGGGGGCATGACTCCTGTCTTTGCTAAGACAGGAGTCATTTCTATGGGGGTTGGGAGTGGAAAAAAATGGCGCAAATCGGGTTGAGGCGAAAAAATTGCCTCAACCTGACTTGCCCCGCCTCAACCTAACTTGCCCCATTACTTGACGCCCAAGCCCCATATCCCCCTACGCCGGCGCTGCCCGGTCTACGTCGTTTTTTTCCACGCACACCAGGCAGCGCCGGCGGCTAACGCCGGCTAACGTCATTGATTAAATACGGCGCCCGCATGGCGCTTCAGAACGGCGTTAGCCGGCGCTAATTTTTTTGACGCAAAACTGCGTTAGCGCAGTTTTGCGTCAAAAAGTATAAATATGGCCCAAAATGAGTTAGTAGTAATTCAGTGATGATTTAGCTCTATCTGTATTGCGATCCACCTCCCAGCTTCATCATGTGTAAATTTAACAATAATTGCTGAAATCTTGTGAGCTGAGGCAATTCCCATCATGCTGTATGGCAACCAACTCTGGTTTTTCTCTTTTTGTTTCTTAATATGAATCCCATGAAACAATTTTAGAGTAGGTTTAAGCTCTCCTTTCAATGCTAGGAATACTCTTATTTTTTTTTTATTATTAATTCCACAGTCAAAATTACCATAATCTCCTGTATTAAAATACTAATAATTTACTTTGACGATTGAACTTATTTCAGTATTACAAAATTAATTCAGGAAATTGGTAATTTTCTTAATGATCCCCTTTATTTCCTTCCCCACCCACACCAGCCATCAGCCCCCACTTTTGTCTTTCCCAGTAGGTTGCTATCTACCGAGCACCCCACACGAAAAATATAAGGCTATGTATTTCACCAATACTGTACTGGAGGGCCAGATTATTCCATGCCCTGTTCCACATATTCTTTCTGCATTGTTACACCCTTTATGACATCATTGAAATGGAGTCTTATACAAGCATTTTTTGGAACATAGAATATCACAAATCCATTTTTTGTACCTTCAATTTACCTCTTCACTGCTTTATTTTGACCATAGACTACTGCCTTTTTATTATTTCTGATAGAATTTTCTGATCAAACACAATATTATGAATAACCTACAGCACTTTTAGTGTAGCAGGTGGTCTGTGTGAGCCACTCATCTGAGTTCCAGGCATTCCAATGGGGCGATGACACCACTCCTGGTGAGGACTATTGTGGCCGCAATGAAGAGCACAGTTTTGGGAAGAGAAAAACAGAAAATACCGGCTTCTGCTTTGTGGACTGCAGAATCGGACTGCTGGACTCTGGACTGCGTGTCGTGTTGGGCGTCAAGACGTCTGATTTCTCAAATACTGGTTCCTTAGTTTTTAGTATTCTGGGCTGCAAAATAATTACTTCATTAATACATTGAAGTTGCATAAGCTATTGCAAAACTGTCAGTTATTGTTTTTGATTTTGATTTGATTTTCAGTGCTGTACAATCATCACAAACTTACCACGCAGCATGCCAGATGCCAGTGCTTCTTTCTGCAGTGAGAGTGGATTTCTATAAGGCTGAACAAGTCTTCTCCTCTTTTTACAATACTCTCAGAGTCTCTGAAGTAATGTCCAAACTCATAAACAATCAACTTGGCAAAAGGTTTTTTTTGTGTTCTGACGTGATCTCTTACCAATCATAGTTTTGATAAATTTTCTCTATTTCCGACCCCCTAATTCTCAGAGGAGATCTTGTTACAGGAAATAAGTCTTTCGTTAATGTCTGTTAGGTGGTATCTTGGATTGCTACCCAAATGATAAATCACGCTAGTTCTTATTGTCATAAATTATTCAAAAGATAGAGCTTTGTTTTGTTTCATTTAAGTGATTAATCTTTCTTTACCTTGAAATGAGGTCACTTTCTTGAAAATTTCAGAAGAACTAAAACTTTTTACCTATCTTATTTTCTCTCTTTTAAAGAAAATACATGATTGTAGGCAGAAGACAGAAGAGGGTAGCTGGGGCTCTTCAGGAAGCTGACAGAAGGTGAGAATCACCAGAACGAGACTGGAGGATGTCCGGAGGACGAGAAATGCTGGAACTTGACTGGAAGATGGTCGGAGAACGAGAGACACTGGAATTTGACTGGAGGCAGGATGGAGTATAAGGAACCTAATTTGCACTGGAACTCCACTGGAAGCAGGCATGCTGGAGGACAAGGTACTTAACTTGACTGGAACCAGGTGAGCAGAGCAATAGGGACAAAGCCAAGCAAGGCCTCAGACTCACAAGCATCGTTAAAGAAGCAAATGTGCACGTGTGCTTTTTGGCAGTTGATTGCTTGTTAAGGAAATGAGCAATTATCCTCCTGATTGTGGCACATGTTCAATACAGATCAGATTGTGAAGAGCACATGTTTTGGTAGTTACAGTTGGAGCAGGTGAGAAGGCATTTGGTTGCTTGTTAAGGAAATGAGCAATTAGTCTCCTGATTGTGACACATGTTCAATACAGATCACATTGTGAAGAGCACATGTTTTGGCAGTTAGAGTTGGTACATGTTTAGCAGGTGGAATGCAATGTGTATAATCAACAAGCATTGGTTATAATAAATTAGACATTTAACAAGCATTGGTTATTGCAAACTTGAAATTCAAGAATGTAATGAATATACCCAAATACTTCTGAACGTTGCAAGCAACAGCACCTTACTGTCATTGTGCTCCTGGGTGTGCTAGTGTACCCACAACAGCAGGTAGATTAAGCATTGCCTGAGCTCTTTCTGATGTATACAAATATATCTTGTTTCCCACTGCCACTTAAAGATTTCATATGTCATGTAAGAGAATACTTGAAAATAAATGTATTTTCAAGTTTAAATTCCTTCTTTCTTACTATATGCTTACTATATTACTGCGCCATTCTGCAGAATTCCGTGAGTGTCCAAATTCAGCATGTTTGTGCTGCTCACACCAATTTTTAACATTAGGAGTTTTTTCAGTGCTGTACAATCATCACAAACTTACCACGCAGCATGCCAGATGCCAGTGCTTCTTTCTGCAGTGAGAGTGGATTTCTACTTGAGCAGCCGCTTTCTCAATGCGAATGCTTGCGACCTGCTGTGACCGCCCGCATTGAGAAATCTTGCTGGGAAGCAATTGAATACTCTTTTTTCCCACTGCAATTGCCAAATCATTGTTGGTGTGCCGCAGGCGTAAAATCCTCTTTCACACGGCGATTGGTTGCTTTTTTCTGGAATCCATGTCTGCCAGTGGAAAGCAGAGTGAGCAAAACTCTGTTAACTCTGCCGGTGGAGTGGAGTCTATCGCCCACCCCTAATTTTGAATCTCCTGAAGGGAGGACTGTGTTTGCTTTTGAGGTGATGTACCTCGAACACAGTCATTAATATTATTTTCTTTTTTTGTAGAACTGAGGCCTCCGACATTGAATCTAGGGCAAGACTCACACTGTACTTAACAAGACTGGGTCTCTCCCCTGTGGTTGTACATGTCTTTCTAGGACTTTTATCTGACTAATTACTCCTTTATTTGAGAGTACTGGACTCCTCTTACTTGGAATACCTATAGCTGTGCCTATTTATCAGCTTCCTGTCTGTTGGGATGCCTTGGAGTGTTGTTCTCTTTCATTTTTCAAATGACTGATAAGTCTGCATTTTTAGAAAAAATAGTCATATTTTCTCTTGAGTCACTTGTTTCGGGGCTTTGAACTTCCCTTGTCACATTTTGGATTGATACTTGAGTGACATGGTGGATTTCTTTGTAAGCTTCCTCCATGTTTCTGCTTTCAGATTCCACCTATTTTTAAATTGCTTCTGATCTTTTTTTCTGCCTATTTTCAGAGCTATATGGCATCATTTGTGTACCTTCTATCTCATTTATAATGTTTCTGTTAAAGCCACTTCCTGCTTTATTGGTATCCGAATAATGCTGTTTGGCTGCAGCACTCATCTTTCATGTTTTGTTTGGCCAGGCTGTTTTCTTCTTGCTCACTAATAATTTTTTCACAGGGTAGACCAGGCCCTTTGTTCTAAGTTTTGCTTTAGGGTTTGAAAGTGCATAAAACTGACAGTTATTGGAATTAATTCCCAGGCTATGGATTTTTAGAGATAGTTCCCGGAGGTAGCAAAACTCCTTCTCTTCTGCAGTCTCAACCCCGTCCCATCTGCAAAAAATTAAAAACTGCTTCCTAGCTCCCTGACCTACACACTTTGCTGTTGGATGTTGGTTATAGGGGCTGGAGGAGTAGCTACAAGCTTTGGCTGTGTTACTTTGCTGGTATTTGATACATTCATGTTGAAGTCTTATTGTTCCTTTCCAGGCCCATTGGATTCCAGACCTTTCTGGTCAACATTGATACCAATGTTGGTTTACTCTACTGGTATCGGTGTATTTGGGTTACCTTGGAAAACATATGGTGTAAAGGGGCACTGGCAGTGGTCTACTACCACAGCTAATTGAATTATCGGGTGCTCTCTGGGATGCAGCCTCTCAGAATCTGTTTCTCTGTCATGAGTTGGCAACCATGCAGGTTAGGGGTATGGCTTAATCAGGCTGGTGTGCATTTTCCTCAATTACCGAGGCCCTTGTTGAGACATCATTTGTGACAAAGTAATCTCTGAACACATTTAGATGGGCAGTGCTAGTAAGAGGGGCACTATAAGAGATTAGGCAACAAGCATAGAAGAAAAAGGGTAAAACATTGTTCCATATCATAAATAGAATTGCTCTAGGTCAGTCATGGTCACCCTGTTAATTGGCCAAAGATTTCTCTCTTTGCCCTGTTATCCCACCCGGTGTAGCTGTCTATATTTGCCTCACTTCTCTCCCTCATAACCACACCATTTCATGGTTGAATGTAGAAATACATTCAACACCATATCCTGAAAAACAAAGCAGCCAAATGAAAGGACAAACAATAGTTCCTTCTGCTTAACTGTACTCAAACAGCACTGATGAGAGCTAACTCAGTGAGAGACTGTGAGGCAGGTGGCAATAAACTCATATTTCTTGGCCAAACAAATGCAACACTAGGCTGCATAGTAATGGGTTTCAATTGCAAAGATTTTACTGTCTATGCTTTTAAAATGGAAGGACTCTATAGGTGAACTCATACTTGCCATTAAAATGATCAGTTGCTGTAGAAAGAAATGGCCTATACCTAATTGAATGAGGTTGTCAACAAGGAATAAAGAAGGAAGGCTGACCTAAAGCAACCAGGATAAAAATAAAAAGCTTTTCCCTAGAACTGGAAAATTATCTAATGAAGCTAATAACACCACAACATCCCTGAAAAGCTTCTCTGAAAATCAGTTGTTTCTGAAGTTTAACAAATAATCTAGATCTGTCATAATTCCTACTATTCTATCAGGGGTTGTATATGAGTATCTTGATTACTAAAATACAAAGATTATTTTGAGCAATACTTCTTCCAAACCATTGGAATGCTACCACATCCCTATATTGACAGTTTAGCGACCACAAAAGAATAACCTGATTAAGATCCCCAGCATCTACTCTGCTGTATCAAAACTTTGTTCCAAAATCCTCTTGCACAATAATATACATGTGGCCAAACATTATTGAAACAGGATACATCATAGCAAGATATGGATTAAATAGTCTCAATAGCAAAGGTAAGGCAGAAGTGAAGTGGCATTGTTAAACAAAAACTCCATTTGGTGTACACCAATAAAATCAGCTTTTGGGGGTCATTATGACCCTGGCGGAAGGCGGAGAACCAGCGGTAGGACCGCCAACAGGCTGGCGGTCTTACTTTGTGGAATTATGACCATGGCAGTTACCGCCATGGTCATCCGACGGTTCTCCGTTCCGCCCGCCGGGCTGGAGACCTGGGTCTCCAGCCCGGCGGCTGTCACTATACCGCCGGCGGTATTTTGACCCGGCTTACCGCCGTGGATTTCCAGCGGTTTGAACCGCCATGAAATCCATGGCGGTAAGCACTATCAGTGCCAGGGAATTCCTTCCCTGGCACTGATAGGGGTCTCCCCACCCCCACCACGACTCCCTCCCCTACTCCCCCACCACCCGACCCAACCACCAAAAGGTGGCAGGGCCCCCCTCCCCACCCGACCCCCAACATCACTTCACCCATACCCACACGACATGCACGCAGGCACCATCTACACACTTACACGCACACACACTGACATACATGCCTACATCCACACACACAGTCAGACACGCACACCCACATTCAAACATACACGCACACATCCATACAGACATACCCACAGACATACCCGCACTCATTCCCATACACACAACACCCCCGCAAGCATACACACACTCACACACCCCCTCTACATACACACACGCACACCATGTCAGCTCCGCCAACACCACACCGCCAACAGAACACCTCCAGGGCGAATCACAGGACGTGATTCGCTGGGCGGTGTTCTGTTGGCGTGGCGGTGGAGGTGGAGCAACCTCCATTTCCCCGCCTCCCGCCAGTATGGCTGTTGGCGGCTCTCCGTCCGAAAAAGGACGGAGAGCAGCCAATGGTCCTAATAGGCCGAGCAACAAACCGCCACCACTAGCGGTCTTCCGCACGGCGGTCCATCGGCGGTCTTTAAAAAAGACCGCCGAGGTCAAAATTACCCCCTTTGTCTCTACCTTTCATTGCCTTGATGGAAGAAGTTACCTGTATTTCTCTTTACCTCACCCCATTATCATTCTTCATCAGACTGCAGAAGAAAACACATGGGGGGTTATTCTAACTTTGGAGGAGGTGTTAATCCGTCCCAAAAGTGACGGAAAAGTGACGGATTTACCACCAGCCGTATTACGAGTCCATTATATCCTATGGAACTCGTAATACGGCTGGTGGTATATCCGTCACTTTACCGTCACTTTTGGGACGGATTAACACTCCTCCAAAGTTAGAATAACCCCCATGGCTTCCTAATGGACTTGGGTCAACTAAAAGGATCTTCCTGTCATTCTTAAATCCACCTTTCTAATGAACAACTGAGTAAACTCAATCTGAAACCTATGCATAAAAAGGTGCCGTACCTGGTCTTATCATTGCTAAGAAAACTACACTTATTAGGGATGATCCCATGCCGGTTTACTGGCCTGACCACTTTAAAATTCCTTTTTCATTTAACTAAAACAATGATATAAAGCAATGGAAACTTGCATAAATGTGACTAGAAACATAAACCATTTAGGCCCTCATTACAAACCAACGTACAGCCACGGTGGCGGATTTCCATTCACCATATGATGACACACACACACCAATCCGACAGCCACATACACAAATCCGCCAGACCAAAGGTCAGTGATAAAGTGGCAGTCCCAAAACCCATACCGTTACGACAACAAAACAATGCCCATCACATTATGATCCACTAATCACCACAACAGACATTCAATGCCAGTAAACCATTGGCGGTACATACCGCCGTACTCAGAATGGACACCCACATACAAAACAACACCACATTCGCCAATACCAAAAACACACACCTGACACCCATACACACACCACACTCATTCACCCCCAGCACTATAAAATACACACCCATATCAGCCACAACCCTTTAAAAACAACAATTACTGTCAGGAGACTGAGAAAAAGATAACAGAGACAACTAGACACAAACGCCACATACACCCATACACCCCTCACGCACTCCACATCACACACCCCACCACATACCCTCAACAACACACATCACACAACACCCATGGCACTTGTTTTGCTTTTCTAATGACCTAGCTGAAAACAATCTCTGGAATGCACAAAATATATGCTCCCTTATCATGCTAGGGCTCGGTGAGATCAAAATACGAAAAACACAGCTTGGTCTACCATGTGGAAAAACACAGCTCATCTGCAATGTCTCAACTGCAATTTCAAATACCACGATAAAACCCATAGGCACCTACACTGAATAAAGAATGTAATATTTAATGCCACGTTAAAGCCAATAGGCAGCTAACCTAAATACAAAATGTAATGTCTAATGCCACGTTAAAGCCAGTAGGCAGCTAAACTGAATACAACATGTTATGTGCTACTGGTGAACATTGAACAACTAATATGAGCAGTGGTGAAACACAAAGTCAGTGGTCAAACACAATTAATGGCATAGCATATCCACCCTCTGACCAATGACTTTTGTTTACTTTTACCTCATTTAAAAAAAAAAAAAAAAAAAAAAAATAATTCAAACATTATAAGCAAATCAGATTTGAATGATAAAAGCAATGACTGTAAAGCAATGGAAGTGGATTAACGTATTGATCTCATAACCTTTAAAATCAGATACACCTCCAATGAAAAGACTAAAACTTATATACTCTGATTGGGATAAAAACTGATTGAATAGTGTCTCCAAAATAGCAAGCTGATGTAGCATGAGTTCTACTCATGTAAAGGTACACCTGAAAGGTTTGCTATAATTTAAGTGAAAGTCAGGTTTCCACACGAAATACAGACAGTTAACTGGCAATGTTGCTTAGTTCCAGTGGAAGAATGTAATCAAACAAGTTGCAATGGTACTCTGTATTGATCCCATGTAGAACTTGAACTGAAGGTGCCAGTTGCGCAAAATGGATCCATGGGGTTTGTACTTTAATCAATCAGGTTCAGGTTGGGGGTTCGGTCCCTCCCCCGACTCCACATGCAAACACCCAAAGGGAGACCACACAGCACACTTGTGGTCAGTGGCGAGTCGTAGTAGGATCTGCAAAAGAAAAAAGTATGACTTTTCTAGCAAATAACATTTGTCATCTGAAATGTGCCCTCCTTTCTTTTTTCCTTGTTTTATAATCAGCAGGACATTATTGGGGCCCTTTGTTCTAGAGGGTCATTTGAGGATTCAACCCACACCTTAGCACTGAGGTTTTTATCTACTGCACTACAGCTTCCCTTTCCTTGCACTGTCAGAAGGGCTGGGACAGACTCCTTTCTTACCAAACCTCCATTCACTGCACTTATGACAAGTTGGGCAATTCTGTCTCCAATCTGTATGAATAAATCTGATTCTCTTCTAGTTATCAGAATAACTTGCATTTCTCCTTGATAATCTGCAGCAATCACTCCCCCTAAAACCTGATCAATGTGCTATATCTGTCTTGGTAACTTTCCTCTCCCCAACTGATCTTTGACTGTTTGTGGGACAGATCTATGTTGTGTGTGCTAACAAATAGGACATTGCAAAATCACAGTTTTTATCAAATCTAATGGAATGTGCATCTCTCTAATCTCTGCCCACTTGTAAGTGGCTTTTTCTCCCAGATGTCCACATTTCTGGTGCGCCCACTTAGTCATCCCCACCAAGACAGAATTCTGGGTTGACACTTCTGTCTTTGCACTTTTCTCTTTAACATTTGCAAGGGAATTGAACCAGCGTTCTAATGAGTCAATGGGACAGTGAGCATCCATGATTATGCTCTGTTTTAACATTTCAAATGGTGCACTCAATTTCACTAGCGACTCTTTTTCCTGTGGTACCTTCTGCACTCTCTCCTCATCCTGCAAAGGGGCTTGTTACACCTGTTCATGTAGGGCTGTAGCACCTGTAGGTCCTACTTGAGCCCTGTTTTGTATGTACCGGATCCATAATATGATACTAGACTCTTGTGCCTGTCCTATACTGTGAGATTTAGGCGAACTCATCACCCACTGCATGATTTATATTTCAGGTTTCAGAATTACATTATCATTTAATGTCATTTGCTCAGTATTCACTAGAGCCCAATAACAAGTCAAAAACTGTTTTTCAAAAGAAGTACAGCACTCCACAAAGTCAGATAGTTTTCTAATCCAAAGCTCCAAGGGCACCCTTGTCCTCCCCTGTTTCTGCCACATACCCATGGTGGCAAATTGTTCCTGATTTACATGTAAATCAGTGTTTCCCTCTTGCACTGTGCACAAATCTAAAGTCTGTTGAATTATTTCATTTGCCAAATCAAAAGCACGCATCTGCTTCTCACTCCATTCAAACTCATGTTTTTTCCTAGTTACTTTGTACCAAAGTGTTAAGACTTTACTCAGATGAGGGCTATACTGTTTTCAAAAATCAAACAAGCTTGTGAAACTCGGTGTCTCTTGCTTAGTGCAAATAGTAAGAAACTCTAAAATCTTTTGTTTTACCTGTGACAACATCCGTCTATTTTCTGGATTCCACTGAATTCCCAGAAACTGCACATTTTGCGACAGTACCTCTGCCTTGTCTGAATTAATTTTACACATCATACATTGCAAAAGCGGCATGAATATAACATGGTCAACTTCGTGCTCAGTGTAATCTTTTAAGGAATGCACTCCAACTCCTGCCACAAACTGTGGGCTGCTCTGTGCACGGAGATCTATGCTCTGCTCATGAGACTCACACTGGCCCCCACCTTTTTTAACCTCCTCATTACTGGAATGGGAAAAGCCAGATTCCCCTGCAACAACTTTGTAGATTTCAGTTTTATCTTGCAACAATTTCTTCTGGCTAATTTGCTCAGGTAAATTCTTATTTTCATGTTCTAACTGCTTACATCTCTTGTGCATTTTTCTGTAAGCAGACAAAAGTATCCAAACCCTTCTATCAAGAACAAAAGGAACATCATTTCTTTCAAAAAGCACATTTTCTATGTATGAAAACACTTTTGCTTTATCCAAGCACTCATCCCAAGACTTAGAAAGTCCTGATCAACAAGAAAACATGTTTCTCACAGCACCATAAGGCAGTTTAACTTCACATGCATTTCCAAACATGGTCTGCTGTGCTTCCTTTAAATATCTAAACAACAAAAAAAAACAATTACACTTATAAATCGTGCACCTCCAATCTCCACTCCCAGACTGCCGACTCAACGAAATGTTTTGCTTTCCTAAGGACCGAGCTGAAAACAATCTCTGGAATGCACTTCTTAGTTTAAAGAAGACATTTACTATTACTTCACCACGATGTTCCTGAGAGAAGAGATTTGTAGGTTGGAGGCACACGTTTAAAAGTAGTCACAGCAATGAAAAGAAAATATATCAAAGTACTTCTCAATTGCAATGTACACAGCAAATATATGTGATTATATTATAGCATACCTTCAAAGCAAAGAATAAAAGTCAAAATTCATCACCGTAGGGCCTATCACTGCTCTTTATCTTTCTTATTCCTGCAAGTTGATGACTCCTGTTCAACTGCAAGAAAGAGATTTTCCACCCATACGGGAGGTCTGGCAGCTGACATCCGCTCCTGATGGAAGTCTTGGAAAATTCCCCTTGCTGCTGCCCAGGGACACCCCTTATAATGAAAAAGCCTGCTAACAGGCCCTTTCCTCTAATAGTGAAAACATGCTGGCTACTGTAGATCAGAGTGGGAAAAGAACAAGCGCTTGAGAGTGGCCAAGTCTCCAAAGCTCGCTCCTTCCATAGGTTGGGTGGAGGGGAAAAAAACACAAAATATACTCTCCCTTATCACGCTAGGGCTCGGTGAGAACAAAATACGAAAAACACAGCTTGGTCTACCATGTGGAAAAACACAGCTCATCTGCAAAGTCTCAACTGCAATGTTTAACACCACGATAAAGCCCACAAGTAGCTAAACTGAATACAGAATGTTATATCTAATGCCACATTAAAGCCAATAGGCAGCTAAACTGAATACAACATGTAATGTGCTACTGGTGAACATTGAACAACTAATATGCACAGTGGTGAAACACAAAGTCAGTGGTCAAACACAATTAATGGCATAAAGGCACCCCTGTTTCACTGAGGAGTTAAGGGTCATGGTGGAGGAAATTGTCAGGGTAGAACCACAGCTCCCTGGAGCACAGGTATAGCAGATATCTATAGCAATGGAGATGGAACTTTGGCAGAGAATCGTGGACAGGGTCAACGCCATGGAACAGCACCCAAGAACAAGGTACAACATCAGGAAGAGGTGGAACAACCTACAGGGTAAGGTACATTCCATTGCAGCAAGGCACCAGCTCGGCATACAGAGGACTGGCAGTGGACCCCTACCTCCTCTCCCACAGCTCATAGAATGAGAGGAGGAAGTCCTGGCATTACTGCGTCCTGAGGGACTCGCTGGAGTAGCCAGAGGACTGGACACTGGTAAGTAAATATTTACTACTTATCACCCCCCCATACCTGCATGCCATCACACCCCCACCCTCACTCCGATCACTCCACTCCATCTCTCACACTGCACCAACACATATGACTAACCACAATGTCCAGCCCTGCATGCCCTACCGATGCATGGACAGTCCTCCCAGCCCTGCATGGAAACCCATCACTAAAGCATATACAGCATAGGAAAACTAACCATCCCACAATTCATCACCATACACAAGCAAAAGCTGGCATGGCAACACCAACCATTGAGGGGAAGCTACAGAAGTACAAATTTTATACACTTGAAACATAATACATCATTTACATCCCCACAGGTACCCCAGTCAATGTCAGTGGAGAGGAGAGGAGTTGCCACCACTATCCAGTCCCCCAACAGAAGAGGCCCCCAATGATGACAGTAACTCTGGACTTCTGGATCTGGATGACCTACCTGGCCCTTCAGGGACCACTGGTCAGCCGGTCACCCAAACCCACTCACAGACCACCACAGAGACTCCCCCATCAGGAACCAACACCACAGCACCCACCCAGTGTACCCACCCCTCTGTCCCCATGACACATCAATCAGCAGTGTGCCCACCTGTCCAGAGACCTTAGGCCACACCTCACCCCCAAGACAATCAGGGACCTGGGTCAGTGGCAGTGGGGACCCATTCCAAGGGACAGAGGCACAGGCCAACAGGGACACTGGGAGGACGGCTGTGCACCAAGGGGAGGACAGGGGCAGGGAACCAACTCTCCAGGAGGTACTCTCTGAGATCCTGGGAGCCTACCAACATTCCCAGGACACAATGGGCCAGATCCTTGACAATGTGCAGGAGAATAGGCGGCTGCAGGAGGGACAGTATCAGGGGATCAGGGAGGACTTGCAGGCCATCAACATCACCCTGATCTCCAGAGCAGGGGTGCTGGCAGACATGGCCAACATCATGATGGATGCAACAGCACACCAGTGGGCCCCTACCACTAGCCAGCCAACTGAACAGCCCTCCACTTCAGCTGCCGCTAGTGGCCAGGAGGCCCCACCACAGGACCCATAGGCCACCATCACCCCTGCCCTGCAAAGGTGAACCACCCTGCAAACGTTCCCTGCGAACCAGACAGAAGCCAGAGACACTTGCCAAGACCACCGCCAGGAAATGAGACTCTGCTGATTGTCCCCCTTGTGTCCCATTCAGTCACCTTGTCCACCTTGAACTGCCATTGCTCCCCTCCCCATGTCCCCTTTGACACTGCACCTGTGCTACAAACAGACTGGAACAATACCCTGAACTTTCCTCCATCATCATCCCGTTCCATTGCACTTTCCCCTCAATTTCTTAGCACTACAATAAACACCCTTTGATAAAACTCGACTACTAGTATTTCATGTATTGCAAATTTGTATTGATTGAAACAGCCACATCCATTGCAAATGAACTGTACATAGTGAGAGCACAAAATGAATGACTTGCTGCTGGCTGTTGTGATCACATCATGACATTGTTGTCATATCACCAACATCTGTAAAATTATAATCCATAGGTGACAGTAAGTAGAGGTAACAAGTGAGTAGTGCCAGCATGCCAGTGCCACACAGAATACATCGATAATCATAGAAATGTGAAGTTGCACTGTCTCACCTGTGTGTCATTGGAAGTACTGGCGGATCACTAATGTTCTGTTGTACACATCCTCATCCTCTGCCTCCTCATCCTCACTGCCTTCAGGGTCCACTGCCGCCATAGGGGCATCTCCAGTCTCCTCCTCCTGCAGAAAAGGTACATGCCATCGGAGGGCCAGGTTGTGCAACATGCAGCATGCCACTACTATCTGGCAGACCTTCTCGGGGTGAGTAGCACAAGGATCCACCTTTCAGATGGAGGCACCTTCACCTGGCCTTCAGGAGGCCGAAGGTCCTCTCAAGTATCCTTCTGGTTCGCCCATCTGCCTCATTATAATCTTCTTCAGCCCTTATCCTGGCATACCTCACAGGGGGCAGCAGCCATGATGGGTTTGGGTAGCCAGAGTCACCTGCAAGTATTGAGGGACAACATTTAGCCACACTGTCCTATTTGGCTAACAGTACAGGCATACACCAACATACACTGTGAGGGGACCAAGACTCACCTACAAGCCACACCCTGTGCCTCTGTAGTTGGGCTATCACATTTGTGATGCTGCCATTCCGCAGGACAAAGGCATCATGCAAAGACTCTGGATATATAGCATTGACGTGGGAGATGTACTAGTCTGCCAGGCACACCACCTGCACATTCATGGAGTGGAAACCTGTTGATTCTGGTGGGGGGGGCAAACACAATATGTGTACCATCAATCCACCCAATAATATTGGGGATATGTCCCATTGCATAGAATCCAGCCTTCACACTGTGCCAAATCTTCCACCTGGGGGAAAGCTATGTAGCTGCACATGTGCTTTACCAGGGCGGACAAGACTCTTGCCAGCACGATTGAGAACATTGGCTGTGACATTCCTGCTGCCACGCCCACTGTCACTTGGAAATAACCTGTTGCCAGCAAATGGAGTACTGATAGAACCTGCACAAGAGGGGGGATCCCAGTCAGATGACTGATAGCTGAGATCAGGTAAGGCTCCAACTGGGCACACAGCTCTGTGATTGTGGTCCTGTCCAATCTATAGGTGAGTATTATGTGCCTGTCCTCCATTGTGGCTAATACCACCAGGGGTCTGTGCACGGGGTATGTCTCCATCTCCTATTCATCCACAGCAGTATAAATCTAAGGGACCCAGAGTGAGTAGGCTGTCACATTTTGAACAACTATACCACAACAGCAGTCCACATCTTGCAAACTTGTTTTGGGACAGAGTCATGTAAAAGTATGTGCCTTTTTATCCTGTGACGCAGAAATTTTTGATAAGCTGGTTCACCCCCACCTTAAATGGTGACCTCCTGTTCTGTGTGGAAGGACCAGTGGAAGTGAGGTAATTCCACCGAAGTTGTGCACCGTGGTGGTAGGCGGTTGTGAACTGCCATGCAATTCCACATCGGATTATATTGGGCCCTAAGGGGTACAGTGGCCAATGGGGATCTACGCCGGCAGTGACGGTGTACACCGCCGTGGACGTGACTGCCATTTTCTATGTCAATCCTCACTTGTTTCCTCACCTTCCACAGGAGAAGACCTATACTGCATGTGCTGCTGTGACCTGTGACTGGAACCTACCATGACCCGTGTGACTGGGGAATGGGCCCCAGCCTTCACTTCTGAGAAGTTAGAGTGACTGGTGGATGGGATCCTACTCCAGTATGGACTGCTGTATGGGCCTCCAGACCAACAGGCGAGTACACTGTAGGAACGATGCATGTGGCATGAATGCATGGAGTTGTGTGTGAAGACATCGTGTAAGGGTGGGTGACGGGTGGGGGATTGTCTGTTGGCTGTGTACATGTTGTGAGCTGGCCTATATGTGTTGCAATGGTAATGGGATCGGGTAAGGTGAGCCATGTGTTTTGACAGGCTGGACTGTTTGTTTAATTGAGTTGTCTTGTCTGTATCACCTCTGCAGGTCAGCGCCCATCAAAAAAAGCGATTATGGTGTGCCATTGCCAAGGACGTGTGGACCCTGTGGATCTATGGCAGGCGTAGCACCCACTGTTGGAAATGGTGGGAGGACCTGAGCCTCCGGGCACAGAAGACCGCAGAGACCCAGCTGGGGATGACCTCCCAACGAGAAAGGGGTGCCCGTTGGACCCTGACCCACCTCATGGCCCGCATACTGGCGGTGGCCTACCCTGAGCTGGATGGGCGCTTGAGGGAATCACAGCAGCCACAAGGGGGTGAGTACAGTGGGTATCATTACAACTTATGGGTGGTGGGGTGGTATCCAGGTGGTGGTTGTGTGTTAGTGGGTGCCCCTAAGGCCAGGCCAGACATAGCAGTGTAGGTCCTCAGAAGGGTAATGGTTGCATGGCAAATACAGGTAACCTAGCTTGTTAGTATTCACTTCTAAGCAGGGCTGTGTGGGTCCCAGGTTAGCTTCAGTTGGCGGTGTGTACCCCTCCTCATGCCTTGGTGACTAACCATTTCACTGGTAGTGCAATGTATAGTGCATAGGCCTGCTCTTTGTGTGAGGGTGTTGTGTATGCCAACTGTGGTGTTGGTGCAGTCATTGACCCAGTGTATCCTTTGTCTCTCTCCCACCTTTCTTGTTTTGTCATCCTGTCCTTGTGTGCATTAGCATCATCTGGCGGAGGAGCAGAGGCACAGGCAACAGAGGGAGCTGCATCCCACAGGACCCTGGAGGCAGATCCACTGAGAGAACAAGTGGGACGGAGGGTGAGGGAAGCACATTGGCGGAAACTGGAGGGGAGAACACAGACTCTGATACCTCCTCCAATGGGAGCTCCCTGGTGGTAGCGGACACCTCTGTGACCACCCCAGCTGCTAGTACAGCCACCAACCCCTGTACCAGCACTGCCCTCCCAGGAGCCCCTCAACAGGTTGCCCATGCTCACCCGCCCACCCAGGAGGGTGGGCATCCCCTTCACCCCACGCACCTCAAGCCCTGCCCCAGTGAGCCCTGCTGCCCTGAGTGAAGAGGCTATTGACCTCCAGAGATCCATCTCTGTATGGCAGTCAACCATTGTGAACGCCATCCAGGGGATGGCATCCCAGATGCAGCAATGCTGTGCATTCCTGGAGGGCATTCATGGCAGTTTGGCAGCCCAAGAGAGATCGATTCAGCCTCTGGTCTCCTCTCTGATGGTAGCCATTGACCCTGTTTCTACCGCCCCCCCAAATTCCACTTCCCAGTACCAATCTCCTCAACTCCAACCCATTCCAAGCACACAGACAGACGAGCATGCACACAAGGCATCACACAAGAGTGGCACAGGCAAACACAAGCACCACACTCCATCACACAGGCACTCCCACAAACACTATACCATTGCAACAACATCCACACCCTCCTCCTCCTCCTCACCTCCCACCCAGTTACGTCCACACTCACACCTGCATGCACTACATCAATATCCACTACCAGCATCACCACACCCAGCAGAACACACACCTCACCGGCAGACACCTCTACAACAGCCATTCACGTGTCCCCTTTGTCCTTTCCCACCATGTCTGTGCTCCCCAAAGGACACAAACGCAAGCAATCAGACACCCAACAACCATCCACCTCACATCAGCATACAGCCCCTGCACCCATATCCAGCAGACTTACCCCTCCAACAACCACTTACTCATCCCCCCTCCCATTACTCCTCCCTCCTCCCACCCCAATGTCCCTAAGAAGTTTTTTCTTGCCCAACTCGACCTCTTCCCCCCCGTCCTGCATGCATGGGCATGGTTCCAAGGACACAGCCCAGCACCGCAGCCAAACAGTCCATGGGGACAGTGGTGGCACCACCTACCCGTGCTGGTAAGGATGCCAGACCTATGACACTGAATGTGAAGGAGCCAGCACCACCAGGGATGAAAGGAAAGACTCCTGCACCAGCTGTGGGGAAGAGGATGGGGCTGCACCAGCTGTGGAGAAGGGGAAGGGGCCTGCCCCATCTGTGGCGAAGGGGAAGGAGCTTGCACCGCCAGGCAGAGAGGGAAAGAGACCATCCACCCCTGCTAGGAAGGGTAGGGGTTCCCCGACCCATGGACAGGAGATGAGGCACACTATGCCAGCGGAAGCTGTCAGGCACTCACTGTCACCACCACCAGCTGTCACGGGGCCCCCACCGCAAGCTGTGGATGTGCAGCCATCAGTGAGTGCAGGGGCTGCCCAGGAGTCACCTCCAACAAACATCACCATGTAGCCATCAGTGAGTGCAGGGGCTTCCCAGGAGCCTCCTCAAACCATCACATCATGCCTGGTGGATGCCATGCAGTCCACCCTCCAGGGGCTTCTGTACGGGCTGCCCCCTCCAGAACCAGTGGGAAAGACACCCACTCCAGAAACTGTTGCCTTGCACTCCCCAAAACAAAGCAATGGGCATGTCCCCCCCCCCCAGAACGAGTGGGAAAGACACCCACTCCAGAGACTGTGGTCTTGTACCCCCCAGGACAAAGCAATTGGCTTTCTGCCCTCTCCAGAACCAGTGGGAAAGACACCCACTCCAGAGACTGTAGCCTTGCACTTCCCAGGACAAAGTAATGGGCATGGTGCTCCCTCCAGTACCAGTGAGCTTGTTCTCAAATCCGGCTGAGGTGTCCCCCTGTGGTGTACTATCCGGATAAGGTCAGGACTCGGGTTGAACCTTAGTCTGTGCCCTGTGGCCACGTGGGCCCTTTGAACTTTGGATTGGGCAGTGTCCCTTTGTGTACATGTGTATATATTTGTTTCTTTGACAAATCAAATTATTAATTTTAATGTTGATCTGATTATGTTCACTTTTGTCAATTCCCATTGTCCTTGCATTATTCTGCCTTTTTTCGGGGACAAATTGATTTCAGTGTGCAGCTGGTTGTGTGTATGGCCTGTGTGTGTAGGGTGCGTGTCACTCTTGTTTTCCTCCCACCCTCCCTTGTGTGATAGGCGGCTGTTCTCACCTTTGTCATCTTCATCAGGGTTGGTGTTCCAGGTGGAGCAAAATGTAGAATATCACTGGGAAAACTTGCAGTTCGGGTCCATGGCTTCGTGGTCCTTCCCTATGTCTCCAATGGTGAGTCCTTTCACTTCTGTGCTGTTTCCGCCAGGCTTTTGTTGGAGTTGGTACCGCCCCGGAAAGGTGGTGGTTTACTCCATCTTAATATGGTAGGCGGTAGTTTGTCTTCCACCTGGCTGTTGGCGGCTACCACCGTAGTGGCTGTTGTTTCTGCCGTTGCAGTTGGTGTGGTACATTGACTGTCTATGGGAGTTATCACCGCCATGGTCATAATTTGGCGGAACTTACCGCCAGCCTGTTGGCGGTATTACCGCCACTTTATCACCCACCACCAACTTCGTAATGAGGGCTTTAGTCTCTCATTACACGTTGGGCGAATAAGCTTGGCATCAGAAATGAGTTTTAGGGCCAGATGTATCATTCAGTACAATAACGATTACCAAATTACGATTTTTTGCAAATCGCAATTAAGTAACCGCTATTGGAATGTATAAAACTCTAGAAGCTTCATATAGCGATTCTCAAAGGCTCGCAAATGGACCTACGTCATTAATATTCATGAGGTAGGTCGCAATTTGTTAGCCATTGTGAATGGCTACAATCACAGGGATGATGGCCTGCTGGGCTCAGCAATTTTTTTTTTTTAATGCAGCCTGTTTTCCTGAAAAGTGAGAAGTGTTCTTTTCATTTTTTGAGAGTAGGCAGTGTTCCTATGTTTTCAAATGCATTCACAAAGGGGAAGGGGGACTATTGGAGACCCCTTCCTCTTTGCGAATGGGTTACAAACAATTTGAAATTGGAGGTAACTGCAATTGTTTTGCAACCACATTCACGGTCACCAAACAAACATACATACCTCTGCGATTGGGTTTTGGGAAGGGATGCCCTTGACACACCCCTTCCTAATACCGCATCGGAATGCAGTCGTAAATCCAATTTGGGATTCAGTAACAAGTTACCAAATCACAAATTGGACTTGTTAGACACAAAAATGCATTTTTGCGATTGCAAACGGCCCTTTGGGCCGTTTGAGATCGCAAAAATGTTTGGTACATCTGGCCCTTAGCCACTTAAAGAAAGGATAAAAGTGAAAAATAAAATGTTGTCATGCTTCTTTTACCTGCAGTTGATCCTGTTAAGGAGAAACATTAGAGTGATCAACCAAAACATGTGGCTAAATATTTCTGAAAGAAATTTAGAAATACTGTGTTCCATGAGAACAATGTTCAAAACTATCTTTCACCCCAAGGTATCCTGTATCAAAACGTAAGTTGCTTTGGCCAAAAACTTATTTGGAATTGTTAAGCCTGATACTAAGGCCCTCCTTAAGAGTGTGGCGGTCTTAAGACTGCCACACTTGTGGTGGAGGTCTTACCGTAGCGGTCCCGGCAGTAAAGACCGCTGCATTACATGTGTGAAGTTTGGCCAAAGCTAAACCGCCACAACACCGCCCGACCCTCCGGTGTGGGTGGACCGACGCGGCAGCAGTGAGCTGCTCTGGGCTGGTGGTATACCTAATGCCACCAGCCTTATTTCGAGGGTGACAAATGCCAGGTTTTTTGCGGCGGTTGCCCAGCCATGAAACCATGGCGGTATGCACCCAGCAACAGGAATCCCATTCCTGTTCCCGGCACACACACCCAGATGTCCACACACTTGCATATCCCACCACACGCCTGCACACTCCCGGACATACACCCCCACCCAACCACACGCATATGAACAAACACGCCCGCACAATCCCCTCCCTGCACCCCACCGAACCGCACGCATACGAACAAACATCCCCACATGCTTGCACACAATCACACATTCACCCCCACTTCCCATCCATACACCCCCCAACCACAATCCACATCCAAACACCCCCCACTCCGCATCAATACACACCCCCACCCCCTCCACGAATCCATACACCCCCATCTCCACTTCACATCAATACACCCCCCACCCCATCCAAATGGTTCAAGCCCATTATTGGCCACTTTCACATGAAAGGTTTAAGGAGCAGCTTTACTAACTATTCTCATCACAGAGCACAGAATCCAAAGTAGCTGCAGTGCTTTGTGCAAGGAGGAAAACACAGCATAGAGTCATATTGTAAGGAACTGGATTAATGGTTTTAGTGGAGCAAAACAATACTCAAGCAGAAACCACAATCCTTGTCAGTTTAAAGTCACAAGCCAACTCTAAATTAACCTGTGCTCAACCTTTGGGTAGCTTGTACAAAGCAGTCAGTTGTAATTCAAAACAAAGGCAATGTGTAAAATGTTTGTGCAACACTTCAAACAGTAACAAAGTGGAAACACACCACAAAAATGATCCCACACCAGAGTAGAAAAATAGATAATATTAAGGAAATGAAACAAGATCAAAACAACAAAAATCTAATCATTACTATGAGAGTTATGCAGTTTTGAAGATTTAAGTGAAAATAGCACCAAAAAGCACAAGATGCCAACTGTGGTTATCTGGTCAAGCCAGACAGGGACAAAGTCACAAGGTTAGATTGACCTCAATGGAGTGTGGGCCACCTACAGGGACCCAGGCAGGCCTGCTAAACAAAGCTGGCTTAAGCAGAGCTTTGCAAAGTCCCTCTTCGAGACTGCATCTCACAGCTGAGACAATGCATCAGTTCCGAGTAGCGAGGTCCTACATCATCGCCGAGGAGGCCATTGATGAGAAAAACTCACAATGCTAAGTCTTGTGGTGGGGATGCATCACACACCGGCTGCAGTTGTTCAGAAGAGACTGCTGGGCTGGTGATGTAAAGTCCTGCGTCGTCATCAAGAATGCTTGCTTAAGTTTTGCGCCTGCATCAGGAATGCATCACGCAGTGCTGGCTCCAATGTGGCTGTGGTCTGTGAGGTCGATTTTGAGTCTCTCGGGTGAAAGAACCCCTGCAGCAGAGGAGAAGCGTTGGTTCTTTTCAGGCTTGCACCATGTAGCACTGGTGATATGTTGGTTCTGCTGGCTCCACAGATGGGCTGGCAGAGCACCTTCTGGCTATTTCCAGGGGTCCAGGACTGGGGTAGCTCTGCTTGGCAGGGCAGGACTCACAGCTGCTGCAGGGTCCAGGTGTTGGTTACAAAAGACTAGACCTTAAAGTCACTCTTGTGGTCTTGGGTTCAGGTTACATGCCTAGACCTTCCTACCCAGGCAATAGAGAAGCAGGCAGGAGGTCAGCACAGCTGGCAGCAGTCCTTCAGGGTAATAGTCCAGCAGAGTGGCAGTCCTTTAAGCAGCAGAGTAGTCCTTCCTCCTGGTAGGGTCTTCTACAGGTCCAGGAGCATACTAAAGAGTTGGTGTCTGAGATCCAATATTTATATCTGGTGCATACTTAGAAGTGGGAAAAACTTGTGAGGTTTCCCTTTGAAGTGCACAGGCTTCCTAATCCCCAGCCCTGGTTCCAGACTAACTACAGGGGGTATTCAATCATTTGTTTGAAGGCAAGATATAGCTCATTCAGGTGTAGGAGGGGCTGTACCTAACTTCAACCTCTCATCTTGCCAGTGATAGCCTATTCAATCACATGTAAGCTCTCTATTGTGTGTGGCTGTCTAGGAGGAATACAAAAAGACCAACTGCCAACTACACATAGTTATGTAACCCAGAGACAGGCTTCAGGAACTAAGGGTATCATTAGGAGTTTGGCAGTCCAAGGACCACCAGACTTGCGGTGATGGTCAGATTACCGCACTCCAGGCGGTCCAACTGCCACATTATGCATGGTGTGGCATGAGCAGTGCAAGGGCCCCACCTGCCCAGCACACTCAGAAATGTTTACTGTCTGCTTTGCAGGGTGCCGGTGTGCTACAGTATAGGCATTTTTCCGGTGGGTCTGACTGGCTGGAATGTTGTAATACAACCAGGGGGGAGGCAGCCAGCATGATGGCTGCCTCTTCCCTGCGGCTTTGGTGGTTGGAGTTTCTGGATGCCATAGTCATAACAATCCCTTAAATGGCTGATGTAGGAACATGCTAACTTTCTAAAAGTGTCATTTTCAATATTGTAACCAAAATCTGACTTCATCATAAAAGAGAATTGTTTTTTACAATTCTAAAGACAAAAAATATGAATGGTTTACATGTTCCCATTCGGATGTTTCAGCGTGTTATATTTCGTTTTTTCAGTGTTATCCTGTGGGAGAAGTTGGTTGTGCAATAGTGAACAACTAATTGAAAGAGTTTTTCACTGTCTGGATAGATAGATGTTAAGATGTGCCAAATAATAGTGGATGTTTTAACCCACTGATAAACACTGTGATAAATGCCTTTAATCTTGATGCGAAAACTCTCAATCGTAGCTCTTTAATAGTTTTTTATTTATAACGGCCATGACTGAGAACTCTGAACCTGAGGCTGAAGGTAGTGTGAGTTTCTCACAGTGGCTGTCAGTGGGTCAAAAAAGTAAATAATAATAAAATATTTACTTACCCACACATCCTTGCTGTTCTTCTCTGCGAAAGTCCCAGCACCAGCCTTAGCCAGCTCCCCTCTACCACTCCAGATGGTGATCTTTTGCTGCTGATAATGTTAAGCGGCATGAGAGAAGTGCCAAAATTGGTTGGAGCAGGCTAGCTAAAAGCTCCATGAGGCACAGTGAACCTGTGCCTTCTCTCCACCCACCTATCTGAGACAGCTCGGGTGGAAAGGCTTAAAGTGCGCGTGTCAGGCTGGCCCTCACAAGACAGCCAGCCACAGTGACATGCTCACTTTAAACAGGAGTGAGCACAACTTTACACCTACTACCCATCATCAGCAATGTCCCAACCCCTTCCTGACTCTTGGCTCATTCGGAGAGCAGCTGTGAAAAATAAAATTGTAATAAATTCATTAGCAGCTTATTTTTCACCTCTGTTGCTTTGGCAGCAGGGGGTGACGCTCCTCCGCTCAAATGGAGGAATCACAGCTGCTATCAGGACATGCAAAGCTTTAAAGTACATGACCCTCTTTTTAAATACATTACATCCTGTCATTGGGTCATTTGGGGCCTAACCTAGGGGTGACATATTTATTGAAACAAAAGGTTTGTGTCTGGAAGAATTATTTGCCAGGTCAAAATGACAGTTTAAAACTGCATACACAGGCTACAATGTCAGGACTGCAATAGGTTAAAAGGGACTGCGTAAGTGGGTGGCACAATAAGTGCTGCAGGCCCACTAGTAGCATTTAATTTACAGGCCCTTGGTACATGTGCTACCACTTTACTAGGATCTTGCAAGTAAATTAAATATGCCAATTGGGGAAAAACTAATGTTACCATGCTTTAAAAAGTGAGCACACACTTAAATCACTGGTTGGAAGTTTTAAAGTGCACAGACTCTTAAGGCCACCAAAAATGAGTTCAGAAAAATATGGAGGAGTAAGGTCAAAAGTTTGGGTGAACATCTTAAGGCTGACAGGACAAAAACATGTTTTACTAACCTTGCTGTTATCCCCTGGACTATCTCTTTTATTTGGATCCCTTGTGCAATGCACAGCCTCACACCGTGGTGTAGAATACAACTGAGGGCACACAGTCTGTCATAGGTTGTTTTATTTCTTATGCCTAGACACACTCAGAAGAACTGTGTGCTGTGCCTTTCAACACACATAAAATGTATGGGTGTGTTAAATCCTGTTTCAAGGAGGCATTCATTATTGAGAAAAAGCCTGGTCCGTCTATCCTAGTAGGTTGGGCTTTGTGTTAAAACCTATGGGTGTTTGTGTTGATCCACCCAACTAACACCCAGTAACATTACCTTAATACAAAGCAACACAAATCAACACAAAGTGATGCAAAGTTACACACACATAAGCAAAGCCCTCCAAAGTGCTTTTGTGAGAGGGAAAAGGGCATCACTGAAGCACAAAATAACAGTTGCATTATAAATATCAATGTGTGACTTTCCTTTGCATTGCTTTATCATTTTGCAACGGCTCAAAGGCTTAATAAATCTGGCATGATCAGGTGATAGACTATAGCAGAATAATTTCTGTAAATGTAGAAACACCTCTGTATTTACCATGAAGCTTCCTTAATGCTTTTTTTATTAATGTTTAATTGTAAACAGTGCATCACATAATTTAATTGCTTCCTATGGCAGATGTATATCTCTACAGTGTACTGATAGTGATTCTGTCTTGCAAGCTGTTCACTGATAATATGGAACATGCAGTCATAGATGTGAGTTGTAATAATGATATGCATAACACAGATCCAGTGGTGTAACACAAAGTGACAGAACCCCCTCTACAGAATATGAAGAGATGCTCTGAGTCTACAATATTGCACATATATTTGTTGGACTTGGACTCAGTATGAGCCCCCTGAAGGGCTGGGAGAACTCTGAAAGGTCTGGATGTCCCCCCACCCTGCATGGGCTGCAGGGGATTTGTTTAAGCCCTTGCAAAGATCCGTCCTTAGAACAGACAGTGTGGTCACACAATTTGACTCAGAAAAGGAGTGTTTACAAGCTTGAGAAATAAGAAATTGTAAGGTCATTTCAATGAGAAGTTTGCCCTAGAGGCATCAATGTAGACATTGAGTACAACGTAAAATATCGCTAGTATTGAGTCTGTTGTATGACACAATAAACATCATATTTGCTTATGCCTTTTGGGGCAAAAGTGAATTCTCACACACAAAATTAAGTGACACAGAAAGTTTACTTTAACACTACAGAATTGACAGAGACTCTCTGGTTACAACTCAAAATATTAGCCCAAATCAATAGCATTATTTTAATTGTTTCTTGATTTATTGGTGCCATTGAAAACATCTGCGCAAATTATACTAGGATGTTTTTTAGGGGATATTGCATTAAGTGATCATGGAGCTGTATGTCTCATCCTAATTACTGTAGTTAAATATGAATCTAGAAGCGATTGATAATAAACATGCTTAAAGTTGTCTGTCAAAATGCTACAAAGTTTCATGGCTATAATGAAAGTTGGTGGTCAAACTCATTTAAGAACTTATATTTGAATGTGAGTTGACTATTTCATTGATTGCCAAAAGGTAAAGAATTCAGCTCCAGAAGGCATTACTGGCCTCTGGGCTTTCCACGCAAAAAAATCAGTTCTGAGGCTAAGGGGCATATTTAAGAGTCCCTAGCGTCATTCTAAAGGCACATTAGTATACTTTTTTATGCTAATCTTGTGTTAGAAGGCCAAAAACACCACGCCATATTTACAAAGTGGCGGTTCCACACTAAGGTGGTCATTATGAACATGGCGGTAAACACCGTCGACCGCCATGGCGACGGTAAGCAGA
Organism: Pleurodeles waltl; assembly: GCF_031143425.1. NCBI lineage: Eukaryota > Metazoa > Chordata > Amphibia > Caudata > Salamandridae > Pleurodeles > Pleurodeles waltl. The sequence continues at coordinate 1,090,738,558 of NC_090446.1, read as the reverse complement.
AGACCACCATTGGCGGTGAACAGAAACCCGCCATATAATGATGCCAAAAATAGAAACCTCCAAAAATTCTGCTATCTCCAGCCACTACCAAGGCCCATGATGGCGGAAAGGCTGCACCACCCACCCCGCCACCGGCAAGCACACAAATCCCTCCCCTCCAAATAATGATTCACAAATCACTGCGTCAGATAGTGGATGTCTAACGACTATTGGCGGTAAGGACCACCACGGCCAGCAATTGGACCCAACAGAAAGAAATGCACACACTGGCAAGTTTGAAACCCACACACCTGACACAAATCCACAACACTAGAAAACACTCACATGCACACCCCACAATCCTTTGCATCACCAATAGGACAACTGAAATTGACAACACAACATGCCTACACAAATGCAAAATCACACAAGTCACACACCCAACCACACAACAGCATCCTCACCAATATTCATACAACACACACCATGGCACCCCCTAATAACCCTTGCTTCACAGATAGGGAGCTAAGAACAATGGTGGACGAAATACTGAAGGTCGTGCCGCAAATCTTTGGGGCACAGGTCCAGCACACACCCAGCGCCAGGAAGCTAGAGTTATGGCAGACAAAAGTAAACAAGGTCAACGCAGTAGGAAACCATCCACACATTCACCTCCTGAGGACCATCTCTGTAGGGCAGACAACAATTGTGAATGCCATCCAGGGGCTAGCATCCCAGATGCAGCAATGCAATGCATACCTGGAAGGCATTAACGGTGCCATGTCTGGCCTACAGAGATCTTTTCAGGCTCTGGCCTCCTCTTTGACGGAAGCCAGTGTCCCTTGTCTTTCCGTCACCCCTCCAACCACCTCTACCCCTTCCAGCACCCCACTCCCTTCACCCATTCCAAGCACACATTCAGACAGCCATGCACACACCTCAACACACTAGAAGCACACAGAGAAACAGAATCATCATACTTCCCACCAAAGGCATACACACAGCCAACGTACAAAGGCACACACGGCAACACCTACTTACCCCAGTGTGTCCACCTCTCCTGCCTCCCTGTCTGTCACCTCAACATGCACACCCACAAGCACTGCACCCTCAGTCACTGTTGCGGGCCCCATTCTTGCAGTCACCACAACATCAGACATCCAGTCATCCACCCCAGACACCACACCTGCACTCACCACAATGACATTGACTGACACATGCAGCACACTCACCAGACCTGCAGACACCCAGACAACATCCATGTACACTGGCAGCCTGTCTTGTACCACTGTGTCCACACCCCAGACACCCACTCAACACACATCCACCACACCTCAGCATACTGTACAGGCACCTGCATCCACGTCCAGCACACCTACACCAGTTACAAGCACAAGTATATGTCCTGCCTTTCAATTACATAGCACCCTGCCCTATGGGTTACCTAGGGCCTACCTTAGGGGTGACATATGAAGAAAAAGAGGAGTTTAAGGCTTGGCAACTAGTTGTAAATGCCAAGTCAAGCTGGCAATGGCAGGTCAGAGACATGGTTGAGGAGCTACTTATGTGGGTAGCACAATCAGTGCTGCAGGCCCACTATTAGTACTTAATATACAAGCCCTGGAAACGTAGTGCACTTTACTAGGGACTTAAAAGTAAATTAATTATGCCAATTGGGTATGAGTCAATGTTACCATGTTTGTAGGAAGAGAGCACATGTACTTTAGCACTAGGTAGCTTAGGTAAAGTGCCCAGAGTCCTAAAGCCAACAATAATGAAGGAAATATGTTTGTGGTGACCCTTCAGAGAGGTCCGTTTTCCAACAGTGGTACAATGCATGCATTGGGCAAATTTATAATCCCTTGCACCACATTATACCTGCACCAGGTATAATTTATGCAAGGAGTGTGCTCCTACACAGGGAGGAGCAAAACAATAGTGCAGTGACATTCACAAGATTCACTGCACCTTTTTTAACGCCTGCTCAGGGCAGGCATTTAAGTGAAACTCTCATAATGACCTATGGCACTCCATGTGCTTTGCAGAACCAGCAGCATAATTTATGGTGCTAAGCCAGCAAAGCACCACAATAGCGTCATAAATGATGATGCTATTGTGCTAACATGTGACATGGTGGGGTGTATAGTAAAGACAGCACTACAATGATGACGTTAGGGGGCGCAGGCAGACGCACGAAAAGTTTTGCATCCGAGCTGATGCACCACTTTCTTGTAAATTTTCCCCTGTATATCATCAAGAGGCACAATTTCCACTAGCGGACCAGCGAGGGGATGGGCTAGGTGTACAGCGAGCGCCTCCTTTGATGTATGTGTGACTATAAGGGGACACTCCCCCTCCTGGAGCCCTTAGACTTGGGGCCTACGCTAGGTAGTTCCTCGCTTCAGGTAAGCCGTATTCATTCTCATTATATTTCACCCACTCTCTTACTGAGTGTTGGATGTTTCTCTCTGCAATGCATGACTTTAAGGGATTCTAGGCCCTGAAAAATGCCCCCAGACCTTCCTTGGCTCATTGTAGTGGGCAGAAACATGTTGGCCATTTATTTTAGATAGGTGGCCCAGTGAGTCCTAGTTCTCACAGTGGTGTCCCATCCTTGTTTTTAACACACCAGCAGACACCATTATTAAAAGTGTACATCTCACACTTTTTCCCATAGAGACAGAATGGGTAAAAACCTTTGCTACATCTGGCCCCTACTGGCCCCTACTGGTTAGGTTAAGGAGCTCCAGGAAAATTTCTCCCGGGTATAGCTCCTCATTATAAGTGAACCCCATACTTTTTTGTGTTTTTTGGCTTTATATGCAGGGAGATAGTATGGGTCAATTCCTTTAAAATCAGATTTGTTTAATTTCAGTCTCTATATGTGTTTTGACATTTTCCACTACTTCACACAACACGGCTAAGCAAGAGCTGTTGCTGCGTTGCTCTATATGAAAGGTACAAAGCAGAAGCATATTTTCAAAGATATGGAATAGTTTTGAGCTGGTTCATTGTGTGCTGCCTAGAGTCAATACAGTTACCCTTGAACTGTAGTGCAAGGGTGCCTGTATTACAGGAAGAGTTTTTTTGGGGGTGGAGGGATACCCTGCACAAAAGCAATCCATAGAGAAATTTTGCTTTTTAAGTAACAAGGCCAAATAAAGACATTTCTCTTTGTTATGCCTCTGTCGGAGAGATGCTCCATTTTGGAGAAGACCCAGGTTTAAAAGTCTTTGTTAATCTGGGTTTGTTTCAAAGTACATGGGTAAGTATATGGGATCATTGCCTACCTGATGCAAAGCAAATCAAAGCATCACTACAGGGGTAATTACGACCCTGCGGTCACAGTGGTGGTCTCTCCGCCACCAAAGTGGTGGTCCGACCACTTTGTCGGTGATCTGACTGCCACATTATGACAATGGTGGTGACGCCACGGTCAGACCACCAACATCACCAGTTTTCCTCCATAGGAGGTACTGGTGGTGCCGGCGGTCCTAATCCTCCAGGGCAGTGCTGCATGCAGCACCACCTTTGGAATTACGACCCCCCTCTCCACCAGCTTTTACATGGTGGTAGCACTGCCATGTAAAGGCTCGTGGAGATGGGGGCAGGTGGCACTGGGGGGCCCTACACTGCCCATGCTCTTGGCATTGGCAGTGTAGGGGCTCCCATGGCCAGCACTGTTGCCCTCTTCACTGTCTGCATTGCAGACAGTGAACAGCATGATGGGTGCTGCTGCATCCTCCTCACTGAAGCATTGCCACTAGCTAAATTATGAGCTGGTGTCAATGTTGTAGGCTGTTGCCCGCTGAGCCAGTGGGCAGAACCACCTTTTCCACCCGCTGACCCATCAGGGAACTCATAACGGGCCCCGGGAGAAGGTGTCCCCACTGGGGGCAACTTGACCGCTGGAGTTTGGTGGACGGCCGTTTCCGTCCGCCAAGCTTATAATGACCCCCTATGTGTTGTTTAGTGTTACTTAGAATTGCTAAGCCACACAAAGTTGTTTTGTGTGGATTAGTAAATACAGAAAAGGATTTTGCATCAGGGCTCCCCGCAAGAGAGATGCAACCTTGATGCAAAATCACAGTGCTATCTCTTGAGAAAGTTAAGTGGCCCGACCAATGCTTAACCCATGTCTTACAGATTACAAACTTCAAATATATTTATCTTGCTGTTACATGTTATTTGCAGTAGTAACCAACTAAAATCTGCAAAGATATCAGTTTCTAATTGCCAAAGAATCCTCTATCTGAGATCATTTTCAGAGTTTCATTTTAGCCAAATCAGAAAAAGTAGGCATCAGCTCATGTCATCCTTCGTGTGGCCAAAAGATATCTCATTTTCATTTAGATGAAATTGGCTGCTGCTTTAACAATTGTTTGGCCATCAGGCAAATGCAGTTTGATAAATCATGGAAGTGCTGCCTGGTCCTGCCTGACCGCTTACCTAGTGTCCTCTGACCAGTCCTGGCCCACTCAAACCCCTTACCCCATGCTGCACCCCTCTCTCTGCTCCTACCCACTTGTCCCCTTTTCTTTTTTTCCTGATTGCCTTTTTTGCACCATGTGGCTCTTTGTGTCTTTAATTTCCCTTTGCCTCAATTTATCTGCACATTGTTGCTTCCTGGTGCTCTTGTTTTGCCTTGCCTCTTTTTTGCACCTTTTTGTCTCTTTGCCCGCCTCTTTTTCCATTCGAATCGGTCTCACACAACTGACTATCATTCTCTTTATGCCCTGATTGGATCTCTTGCACTCTGACTTGATTTACTTAATTCTTCTCCTTTTTGCCTCCCTCTGACTCTTTCCTCCTCTGTCACTTTTTGCCCTTTTGCCACCTTTTTGCTTTTTTACCCACTTCGCACTTTTTTGCCTCGTTCCCTTCTTTGCCACCTTTTTTTCCTTCTTGACACCTTTGCCACCTTTTTCTGCTTCTTCATGCTACTTCCACCACCAGCCACTGCCCCAAGGATCTCCTCCTCCTTGTCCTCCCAGAACATTGTTATAGTTGCAGCAGCACTGATGCACTCAGAAAACCCCTCACTGGCATGCTTAAGGCATTTCAAGCATACCCATCTGCTCTGGTTCTGTGCCCCGCCCATGCCCAGTACCAAGACCCTTAATCCTCCTTACACTCACCGCAGCCCCAGGCACTACTTTCCTACCAATCTCCCTGCCTTGAACACAAGTTAACCTTCTAGGCATTGCACCTGAGTCTCCTCAATTTGTACTGACAATGCTTTCTCCTGTGTCCCCTGCTTCTTCTTCTGCAAATCTCCTGGACTACAAACCCAGCCTCTGTCCTCACACTACACACATAACTAAACCCCATACAACACCCCACCTTGGCATGCAATGGAAGTCTGGACCTCTTTCATTACCTTTTCCCAGACCATCTCTTCCTGACGGAAACTTGGTTTGGCTCCCAACCCCAGAGTGTCTATTCTTTCCACTTTAAGATTGCAAGACAGGAAAGAGCCTAAAAAACTGGAGGAGGGTTAGCCATCATCTACAAAGGAAACATCCACTGCTCCATTGCTTCCTCAAACTCCAGTGACATCCTGAAATACCTTACCTCAACATCTACAGCAACACCACCTTGGGAGAGGCCCTAATTTCAAGACCCCCCTGACCGAGGTTCACGCTTAAAAACATGATCACAACTTTATTGTCTCATTGGTGTTCAATTCCAGCTCCTTCATCCTTCATGACCTCAGCATCTACCTGGAAGACCTCACACACCAAACACAAACAACCTCCTGAAGGACGTGAATACACTTGGGCGGTCATTACAACATTGGCAGTAAAAGCAGCATACCGCCGTGCAGAAGACCGTCAACACACCGCCGCGGCAGCGGAAAACCGCCACAGCTATTATGACCCACAGCACGTTATCCGCCAAAATTCATACACCCACACAAGTCCGCCACACCAAAGGTCAGTGATAAACTGGCGAAAACAAAACCTCCACCGTCACGCCAACAGAAATATGCCCACACTATCACGACTCACGAATCCACGCGGTGGTCTTTCACCCGCAGTATTCCATCAGCGGTACACACCGCCGTGCTCAAAATACACACACATATACACAACACTACCACATTGGACAATTCGAAATACACACACCTGATACACATACACACACCACTCCCACACACCCAATACAATATAAAACACACACCCACATCACCCACAAACCCCTACAACCAAAAATCACAAACAAAGGCCAGAGAGAGACCCACCATCAACAATACTAGCATCCACAGGTACACAACACCATCACCAATAGAATTTCCACACACCTCACACTACACACCACTACATATCAGCACACTTATCACCCCACACACCACCCCACACAACACCTACACCATCCCATGGCACGGCAAAGACACCCCTTGTTCTTGGAGGAGGAGCTCAGGGTCATGGTGGAGGAAATCATCCGGGTAGAGCCACAGCTATTCGGATCACAGGTGCAGCACACCTCAATTGCAAGGAAGATGGAGCTATGGCGAAGAATAGTAGACAGAGTCAACACAGTGGGACAGGACCCAAGAAATAAGGAGAACATCAGGAAGAGGTGGAACGACCTACGGGGGAAGGTGCGTTCCGTGGTCTCAAGACACCACCTTGCGGTTCAGCGGACTGGCGGCAGACCCCCACCTCCTCCCCCACAACTAACAACATGGGAAGAGCAGGTCTTGGCGATTCTGCATCCTGAGGGCCTCGCAGGAGTAGGTGGAGGAATGGACTCTGGTAAGTCAAATCTTAACTATTACATCCCCCACCCTACCTGCATGCCAGCACATACCCCCACCCTCACCCTCACCCCATCACTCTAACTCCTCACAAATGTCCCAACATCACAAACCACACATCCTAACACCAAGCCCTGCATGCAACAACAAAGCATTGACACCCATCACTAAAGAATGGCCACTGCACATACCCGTACACCCCCCTAAACCATCATCACACAAGGTCCCACACAGGAATGCAAGAACTGGGGTACACGGTCACCCACCCATTGCACACCATGCCACACACAGATGTAATAAACATCCTTTAATACCCCTACAGGACCCTTACCCAACATCACCAGACAGGAGGGTCCACACATGTACACACCACCAACAGAAGAGGCCCACAGTGATGACAGCACCTCTGTCCAACTGGTTCTAGATGACCAGCCCGGCCCATCGGGGACCTCGGGACAGTCGGTTCCCCTCACCCAGTCACAGGCCACCACAGAGCTTCCCCTCTCTGGAAACACGAGCACAGCACCCACCCAGCGGGCCCATACCTCCATCCCCAGGAGATGTCAATCAGCAGTGTGTCCACCACGACAGGGAGCCCAGGCTAACCCACCACCCCAACAATAACAGGGACCTGGGGGCAGTGGTAGTGGGCACACGGTCTAGGCGACGGAGGCCCAGGAACACAGGGGAACTGGGAGGGCTGCTTTGTGACAGGGGGCGGACAGGCCCAGGGAACCCACTCTCCACGAGTCCCTCTCCAACATCATGGGAGCATACCACCACTCCCAGGAGACGATGGCAATGGTACTGGCCAAGTTTCAGGAGACCCAGCGCCTGCAGGAGGAACAGTATTTGGGCTTCAGGGAGGAACTCAGAACCATCAATTCCACCTTTGGCACCATCATAGGGGTGCTGAAGGAAGTACTCAACACCAGGAGGGACACTGTGGCACTACAAGGGGCCCCTGACACTAGCCTGGATGATGAACTGCCCACCACCCCGCTGGCGCTAGTGGACAGGAGGCACTGCCACAGGACCACCACATCAGCACCCCACCCCCTGCAGAGGGAGAACCACCTTGCAAACGGTCCCTGAGATCCAGGACAAAGACAGAGAACGATGCCAAGACCCCCGCCAAGAAATGAGACCACTCTGATTGTCATCCTACTGTCCCACTTTGTCACCCTGTCCATCCTTAAACCGCCCCAGCTCCACTTCCTATGCCCATTTGGGCAATGCAGCTGTGAGACTGATAGACTGGACTCTGCCATTGACATTCCTCCACCATCACCCCTCACCATTTTGCTACCCCCTCCAATTTTGAGCACTAAAATAAACACCCTTAAAGCACTAAACAATCTGGAGTCAGTCTATGATTTCGGAATACTGTATTAGCAATTACTGTGGCAAAAAGCTCTTTCATATGTAATGTCAACATACCTATGTCACACAGCTCTAGTCCATGAGGAAACAAAGCAGATGTCACACTGTAGGACCCACATCTGTGAAATCGTAAGGGAAAGTGACAACTTAGTGACCATACACTGGGTGAAAACGACAGACAGTAGAGAGTAGTGTTAAAGTACATGTAGTAGGCAGGTTTGTATTCTTACCTGTGTTTCACTGGAAATATTGCTGGATCACTGAGTCCCTGTTGTCCATGTCTTCTTCTTCTGCTTCCTCGTCTTCACTGTCCACAGGCTCCACAGCTGCAACAACACTGCCATCTGGACCATCCTCCTGCAGAAAAGGCACCTGTCGTCGCAAAGCCAAGTTGTGAAGCATACAGCAGGCCACGATGATCTGGCACACCTTCTTTGGTGAGTACAATAGGGATCCACCTGTCATATGGAGGCACGGGAACCTGGCCTTCAGGAGGCCGAAGGTCCGCTCGATCACCGTCCTAGTTCACCCATAGGCCTCATTGTAGCGTTCTTCTGCCCTTGTCCTGGGATTCCTCACTGGGGTCAGTAGCCATGACAGGTTGGGGTAACCAGAGTCACCTGAAAATGGCGAGGGACAACTGTTAGACACACACTAAGACTGTTAGACACACACTAAGACACTTAGACACTGTAGAGACTTGTGAGACTGTGGCTTTGCACTCCCCAGGATTGAACAGTGGGCAAGCCACCCACTGTAGAGACTTGAGAAACTGTGGCTTTACACTCCCCAGGAGTGAACAGTGGGCAAACCACCCACTGTAGAGACTTGAGAGACTGTGGCTTTGCACTACCCAGGATTGAACAGTGGGCATGTGGCCCTCTCATGGATTTGGCGTTGTGCACTCAACCGGCTGAGGTGCCCCCCCTTTCCCTCCCCCTGAGGTGCCTGTTTTTTTGCTCTCTGATGCCCCTGCAGTGTGCTTTCCGTCATGGTAGGTGATCTTGTGTGGGCCTCGCCCATACCGTGTGGGCCACTGACTTAATTGGAGCACTACCTGGACTACCATGCTTGGTGTATATTTTGTTAATGGTGTATATAGATATTTTTGCCTACTTGATTTTAATATATTACAATGGTTACACTCATTTTCTTTTGTCTTTGCATTCTTCTGGGGGGTCGGGGGGTGTAACTGTGATGTATCAAAATGTATTAGTGTGTGTGTTGTAGTGGGTGAGGGTGGGGGTGTTGCGTGTTGCCTGTCCCTGTTTTTTCCCTTATCCTCCCCTGTGTCGTAGGTGCAGTACTCACCGTGGTCTTCGCTGCCGGCGTTCGTGCTCCTAGTAGAGGAGCAGGAAGACTATCGCAGGGAGAATTTGGAGTTTTGGCTCCATGGTGTCCTAGTTCCTCGTGGGGTGTCTAGAGGTGAGCGTTTTCCCTTCGGAATCCTGTTTCCGCTGTGTTTTTATCCGCGGTGAATCCACCCCGGAAAAGGTGGCGGATTGGTAGGTTGTGATACTGCAGGCGGTACTTTGTCCTCAGCCTGTCTGTTGGCGGTGACCGCCGCGCTGTTTGTTTGTACCGCCGTTGCAGTTGGAGTGTTAAAGCGGCTGTCTTTGTTGGCGATATCCGCCACGGTCGTAATTGCAAAATGTTTCCTGCCGGCCTGTTGGCGGTCTTACCGCCACTTTAACACTGACCGCCAGGGTTGTAATGACCACCTTGGTCTCATACAATGAGTGACCCCATCAACACTGCTGGACATCTCCTTGATTGGATCTCTACCACATTTTGTGACATCATGTTAGACATGCCTATCCCCATCACCTACTCCACCAACATGGAACTCCACCAAACACAGTCCGATGCAACTGGAACAAGATCCTAGAGGAGTCTGTACCACAGAGCTCCAAACTCTCTGCCCACTACACCTAGACCACCTCTTCCATCCATCCCAAACATCAATGCTCGATCATCTCCTGCGCAGATATCGTGGCCAAACTAAAGACCATTGGCACCCCTGGGATCAGATCTCAAACCAGCTGGTACCGAGAAGGATTAAAACTATCCAAATACAATTGCAAAGAACTAGAGCACTGATGGAGACACATGAATGATGTATACTTCAGAGGAACCTACAGAAAACCCTCCAACTCCACCACCACTCAGACACACCAAACAACCAGCCCGGATCGAATAAATTGAGAACAGTTCCAATAACACCAAAGACGTTTTTACCATAGTGATGGGCTTCACCTCTCCTGCTGTCCAGCCGCACAGCTTTCACCCATCACAGGATACTTGCATCCGGAAATCCAACTACATAAGCTACAAAATTAGCACCGTATATAACAACTTTGCTCTCCTACTGGACATGCCCTCCAATTTGATGAGAAGAACACCCCAGACACTGCTATGACCTGCTGGCCTACGGACCCATGGAAACCACCTGTACCATGCACTTCATCCACTGGGGATCCTCATTGGACTTTTGCACACACTTCAGCTTCTCCAAAGTACTCAACCCCATCGGTACTACACTCATGATGATGCTCAAAAACTCCCTCACCACTGACACATTCCTGGATGCCTTGAAACATGCTACAACACTACAGCTTTTTAAGAAATCCTTAGCAGACCTGAAGTCTCTGGCTAACTACGGACCTCTAAATTGGGATTCACACCCAATCGAAATACCAAGACCGCTTTCATCACTGCCACTGTTGACATCCAGATGATCATGGATAAATAAGACACATCAAAATTCATCCTGTTCGATCTCTCTGCTACATTTCAACAATGTCTCCCTCCTGATCCTCATCCAATGTATCCATGAAACGGTCATACATAGATCAGTTGTCAAATACATCAGCTCCTTCCTCACTAGGCATTCTCACTAGGGATACTCGTTGGTCAGCCTTAGCTGTGTACCTCGACCACAGCTGAACTAATCTGTGGAGTCCCCAAGAGATCATTGCTCAGTCCCACGCTGTTCAGTTTCTAAATGGCACTGCACATCCTATCCTTCTCCAACAACACCCCAAGCATTTGGACAAAGTTCACTGCCTGCATGTCCAAAGTTTCCAACTGGATGATGGGCAATTGTTTGAAATTTTGACTAAGCCCGAGACCCAACCCGCCCAACCAAGCTTGGAACATAGGGACAGTGGTTAATAATCATCTCTCAATGACTGGCCATATTAACATGATCGCCTCCTCCTGCTTCCACACCCTCCAGATCCTTAGAAAATGTTTCAGGTGGCTACGGCTCAACACCCAAAGAACCATCACACAGACCGGATCACTAGCAAGTTGGACTATGGGAACTTACTATATGTCAGCATCACCACCAATCTCATCAAGATACTCCAGGTCATCTGAAAGGCAACAGCCAGACTCGCACTCAAACTCATACCCCACACCCCCATATTAACTCATCTCACAAACCTTCATCAACTTCCAGTTCACAATCTTGCACTATGCAAGCTCCTCACACACATTCAAATCTTTGCAAAATCTATTGCCTTACTTACCTGAACTATTGCATCAGCTTCCACACCCCAACTAGAAACATTAACTAGGCTGTTGTACATTCCCTGCTTCTGAAGTGCCAGAGGCAGCTGGTGTGCTTTCTTTTATCTGGCTACTAAAGCCTGGAACAACCTTCCCCCATCAGTGCTCTCAGTCCAATCCTTTAACTTTGCAAGAAAGAGAAAACCTGGCTCTTTCTTGCAAAGCTAAGGTTGCCCCTCCTTTCAGAGTTTCAGGATACCTTCCTGGATGATATGTGCAACATACAAATATGCATAATGTAACACAATATAATAGCCATATTTTATGATGGCAGCCATTGAGGTCTCATCTGTTTCTTGTTGTATTTCACAATAATGTTTTCTCTGTCAACATTGTTCCCTTTTGTACTTATTTTAGTTCTCCAACACGATTTAGTAACTCATTGAATGAATCACCAATTATACATGATCTGGCCTTCTATTTATCATGTAAATTTTGGCATTTGGAAAGGTGTAGATCCCTTTACCATCAATGAATACAATTGGTACATTAATGATTTTTGAATTGATCATAATGGTTGAAAAGTGGCTTTCTTCAAGAGTAGACAAAATACTATCAGATTCTGACTGAGTATTAGCAGCAGTTTATAGAAATACCGTTGGTGGGAATATTGCAGGCTAAAAACAGATCACTTAGAAGAGAGGTGGGATGACATTGCTGTAGGGTAGGCAGTGTTGCCTAAATAGCTAGTGACACAGCTTACTTTCAAGATCATGGAGGAATTATTCACAAAGGTATTTTAGAGTATTGAAAGTAGTATACTCATGTAGCACTCTTTTATGTATTCTTATGTGACTTTGTGAATTAGAACCAAAACATCTAAAATGGGAATAAAATGAAGATACCCAAGGAATTGTCAGATTAGTATAACTAGAACTTACTTTTCCTTCTTAGCACTTTTGCTAATAAGAGTTAGAAGAATCAAGGCAGATTCACAAAGACAGGTAAAAGAATAGAGTATTCCCGTACTTCTATGTCCCATCCTCATAAAATGCTTTTATGAATGGATAGTTAGAATTTTGTCAAGGTTTTTATACATCTATGAATTTTGAAGATTACAGAACATTTATCAATTGAAGAATTCCCTAGGGTTTTGAGAAGGTGAAAAATGTTGTTTGCTGCCTTTATAAATAAGGTTAACAAGAGGAACAGTTGTTATCAGGGGAACCATTTTGGAGTTTTGGGGTTTTTCTATAGTCACCTATTTCATTCTGGGAATTATATTCCTGGTCAGTTCTATCAGTTAATTTAGATTTCCATTTTCTTTTAAATATATTAGTTATCTGTTATATTTAACTTAAATGGCATAGGTATGTCTCAATCCACCATATCACAATTTTAACCGTCAAACATTTCTAAATAAAAATATGTGAGATTTAAAGAAATTATAGTTTTACATTTTGCAAGCTTAATGATAAGGAAGAGGTTGTCAGTTGAGCCATGTGTTACCTACAGTTATAACACTATGGGTCTTGTATGCAAAAAAGTCATTTTAGTACTTACAATTGTAATACTTTACTTACTAAAATGCAATGCTGAGATTTTTGCCACAGCTGCACACGGTAATTGAAGACCAAACAACATATAGGAACAAATATGAATTACATTCAAAAATACATTTTGCTTTACCTGTTTCTCTAGGTCCTTCTATGTTACTACCTGTATCTCGACTTGCCTCAGGCCCTCGCTGGCCCCTTCACCCCCTCCCATCACATCATACAGGGCCCTACTATTATACCACAGGCATGCTTTACCCTAATTCTATCAAGATTTTCTGCCCTCGCCCTGTTGGATCACTTCACATTCCTCCACTCCTTGGCAGACTTGGAGAGGACCACGGCTATACCCTCGCGGATTGGATACTTGGACAAGACTCTCACCCTATCTCTCACTGCACTGGGGGCCATTTTTATTGCACCCCAGTTCAGACTCCCCGTACATCCTCCTTGTCTAGGTTGGCCCCCTTCCATCTCCTCAGAGCAGGATCCCCAAGCAGATTCACAACAGGTTGCATTTTAAATTAAATTAATTTAAGTAAAAAATCTAAATTATTTAAAAATAATAACAATACAAAAACATGTATGCAAGCTTGTTATGCATTGACTTCCACTGATATTGTTAGGGGGGGTGATAGAAATTAACAGTATATTTTACTAAAAGATAGTTTCTATACAAACCTTTATTTCAAATATATTTAAATAGGAGGTGTCCTGCATTCAAAGAAGTTAGGGAAGGATCCTATTCAGCTTAATAAGAAACCCTCAATTTTGCCTTAAGGTTTTTCAAGCTTGAACCTTTAAAAGGATTATCCACATAGTATTTTTCTCTCTGAATTCCCTTCATTCAAATAGTGAATTAAATTAACTTTCCAGTTAATTGTAGACATGATGCTACAGCACATTTACTGGCACAAGGGCTCCATTTTACAGGTGGAGATATTACCTTAGTGGTTGACTTCTACAGGACACATCGGACATGAGAACACACACAGGTTCTCAGAACACAACTGACATGCGTGCATCCAAACACTTACATACTTGTATCAGCACAACTAACTTGGTGATCTGCATATTTGCAGAGTTGACATGTTATACATTTGTCACCTTTAACTAGGGTGGCGATTGCTTATAAACCACATTTATACTCCAATGTTGACATGCATTATGCATCGACATAGAAAATGCTGACTGCAGTTCAGATAACTGTTATAAAAGAAAGAACATTGGCTCAGGGGAAAAGCATAATTTTTGTAACCCAATTCCAGCCTAAGAGGTTGTCACCAAGGCCAGACTTCCCAGCTCAAAAGCCTTACATCCAAGATGGATTCAATGGACCACCTCCTTAATAGCTACTTATGTTGACTATGGTGGTCATTACAACCCTGGCGACGGTGTTAAAGCGGCGGTGAGACCGCCAACAGGCCGGCGTTAAAAAAATTGGAATTACGACCGTGGCGGAAACCGCCAACAAAGACAGACACTTTAACACTCCGACCGCCATGGCGGTACAAACAAACAGTGCGGCGGTGAACGCCAACAGACAGGCGGAAGGCAAAGTACCGCCCACAGTATCACAAAGTACCAATCCGCCACCTTTTCAGGGGCGGATTCACCACGGACAAAAACACGGTGGAAACAGGACTTCGAATGGAAAACGTTCACCTCTACACACCCCACGAGGAATCCGGACGCCATGGAACCAGAGCTGCACATCATGCCAGCCATTATCTTCCTGCTCCTCTACCAGGAGCACGAACGCCGGCGGCGAAGACAACAGTGAGTACTGCACCTACGACACAGGGGAGGGGGAGGGAAAAAACAGGGACACACACACGCAACACCGCCACCCTCACCCACTACAACACACACACCAATACAGCATGATGCAGTACAGTTACAACCCCCAGAAGAATACAAAGACAAAAGCAAATGAGTGTAACCATTGTAATATATTAAAATCAAGTATGCACAAATATATATATATATATATATATATATATATACACTATAAACAAAATATACACCAAGCTTAGTAGTCCAGGTAGTGCTCCAATGAAATCCGTGGAACACAGGGCCATCACGGTATGGGCAATGCCCACACAAGATCCCCGACCATGATGGAGAGAACACTGCAGGGGCATCAGAGAGCAAGAAAACAGGCACTTCAGGGGGAGGGAAAGGGGAGGCACCTCAGCCGGTTGAGTGCACAACGCCAAATCCATGAGTGGGCCAAATGCCCACTGTTCAATCCTGGGGAGTGCAAAGGCACAGTCTCTCAAGTCCCTACAGTGGGTGGATTGCCCACTGCTATATCCTGGGGAGTGCAAAGCCACAGTCTCTCAAGTGGATAACAGTCTCCACTGGTTCTGGAGGGGGCTTTGTGCCCAGAGTGCTTCATCCTGCTTAGGACAGAGGTAGTGGATGACAGTCTCCACTGGTTCTGGAGGGGCTTTGTGCCCAGAGTGCTTCATCCTGCTAAGGACAGAGGTAGTGGATGACAGTCTCCACTGGTTCTGGAGGGGGCTTTGTGCCCAGAGTGCTTCATCCTGCTCGTGACGGACTCAGGTGCGGCAGTGCCCTTGGCGCTCATGGGCCAGCGGTGCTTGATGCGCCGGTGCCCTGTTCAGCGGCGCTTGATGCGGCGTTGCCCTGTTCAGCGGTGCTTGAGGCGGCGGTGCCCTGTTCAGCAGTGCTTGAGGTGGCGGGTTCCTCTGCAATGACTCATATGCTGGTGGTACTCTCTAGCCCAGCGGGGCTTGTGCTGCCGGTCCTCTCTAGCCCAGCGGGGCTTGTGCTGGTGGTCCTCTCTAGCCCATCGGGGCTTGTGCTGGCTGGCAGTCCTCTCTAGCAAATCCGGGCTTGTGCTGGCTGTGGCCTCCTGGGCAGCAGGGCAGGTGCTGGCGGTGGCCTCCTGGGCAGCGGGGATGATGGTGGTGGCCTCCAGGGCAGCAGGACAGGTGCTGGTGGTGGCCTCCTGGGCAGCGGGGATGATGGGGGTGGCCTCCTGGGCAGCGGGGATTATGGCAGTGGCCTCCTGGGCAGTGGGGATGATGGCGGTCTTCTCCACCATGCTGCTCTTCCCAGACTTGCTGGGTTTCTTGTGGCCCTTCCCCACCTTGGAAGGTTTCGCAGCTGACTCCACACTCCCACCGGGACCCCTGGGAGCGTCTTTGGTGGCTGAAGTCTTCCCCCACTCCCGCGGGCACTGGCCAACTTCAGATGCTTGACAGGTAGGGGACTGTCTGTACCCGTACTGTGGCTCCATGCCACACTGGCTGCCCTGGTGGCCGGTGCACTCCAAATTCCGGTGACTACAGGTACCACTGATCCCGGAGATGTTGTGGCTGAGTTGCTAGTTCGAGACCTAGGAGACGGACGGGGTGGGGGAAGTGTGGGAAAGAGGTCAAGGTTGGACAGGAAAAGTTTTTGGAAGAAACTGGGACGGGTAGCTGGAGGGGGTTTGGGAGTGGAGGAAGAGGTTGTTGTTGTAGGAGGTGTTCGTTTGGTGACTTTGGGTGAAGGTGCATGCACTGGAGGCTGTCGTGAGGTGGATGGCTGTTGGGTGGGTGTGTGCCTGCGTTTGTGTATCATGGGAGGTGGCGTCACAGACACACTGGGAGAGGACACAGGGGATGTGTGAATGGTAGTGGGGGTGGTGACTGCACGTGAGCGTGGTGTGTGTGCTGGTGATGGCAGTAGTGGCTGTAGATTTAGTGCATGCAGGTGTGAGTGTAGACGAGACTGGGAGGGTGGAGGGAGACGAGGAGGAGGAGGACACATTGGAGGCAGTGGATGTTGGTGTGTCTGCATGTGTGTGATGCTTGCCTGAGTGCCTGTGGGATGCGTTGTGCTTATGGTTGCCTGAGCTTCCCTTGTGTGTTGACGTGTGTGTCTGCTGGTCTGAAGGTGTGCTTGGGATATGCTGGGGTAAATGGGATTCGGTCTGGGTGGAGGAAGTTGGAGGGCGGAGGCTAGAGACGGGGACAATGGCTGCCATCAGTGCTGAGGCCAGAGTCAGAAAAGCTTGCTGAAGGGCCGCCTGACCAGAATGAATGCCCTCCAGGAATGCATTTGTTTGTTGCAACTGCTTTTCTACACCCTGGACGGCATTCAAAATGGTAGACTGCCCAAAAGTGAGGGACCTGTGGAGGTCAATGGTCTCCTCACTGAGGGCAGCAGGGGTGACTGGGGCAGGGCCTGAGGTGCCTGGGGCGAAGGTGATGCCCACCCTCCTGTGTGAGCGGGCACCGGGCAAAGGCTGAGGGGCTGCTGGGAGGGCGGTGCTGGTAGGGGGGGGGTGGCGGGTGTACCTGTAGAAGCGGGGGGCACAGATGGTGCCGCCACCACAAGGGAGCTCCCATCAGAGGACGAGTCCGTGTCACTGGTGTCAGCTCCTGTCCCTGCCGTGGAGCTCCCCTTGCACTCCGTCCCACTGGTTAACTCTGAGTCTGTTGTCTCGCCCTCCAGGGCCATGTGGGATGCAGCTCCCTCCTGCTCCGCTGCCACTGCTCCTCCACCTGATGATGCTAATGCACATAAGAACAAGAAGACCACAAAAAGGGGGGGGCAACAGAAGAAAGACATGTTGAGTGCATGCATTACCGCTACCGTTGGCGGACACGACAGACACAGAAGCTCCATGCACTACGTTGCGCTCTTGGGCTCCACTGTTCAATCCCTGGGACATGGCCTACAAGGCTATGGACGACATCTGCACACATGGATGACACAGGGACATTACTAGATGTACTTGGCACTCTACAGAGGTGGGGTGGGGTGCCACATGGCCTGCCTTTCGGAGGGACCTTGCCTACTAAACTCGCCCTGGCCTAGGGAAACCCACAGCCCACCTCCCCCACCCAGACACCTTCACTGCACGCACAATCAGCAGGATGTGAGTGTACTCACCCCCTTGTGGCTGCTGTGATGCCCTCAAGCGCCCATCGAACTCCGGGTATGCCACGGCCAGGATCCTGACCATCAGGGGGGTCATGGTGCGACGGGCACCCCTCCCACGTTGGGAGGCCATCGACAGCAGAGTCTCCGCCGTCTTCTTGATCCAGCGGCGATTGTCCTCCCATCTTTTCCGGCAGTGGGTGCTCCGTCTGTGGTAGACCCCTAGGGTCCAGACGTCATTGGCGATGGCATGCCAAATATCTTTTTTTCTGGTGGGCGCTGACCTACATGATTTGTACAGGGGGAAGAGAAATTTTATCACCAACTGCACCGTCACAGTCACTGGCCCCCATCCCTACCCTTGCCATGTGGCACATGCATTCATCGTCGTTTCATGCACGCCTCATTCACCCCCCCCCCATCTTTCATCCACCCCATTCCACACAGGCGTAGCCCATACAGCATGCTCCCAGTGTACTTACCTGTTTGTCTGGAGGACCGTAGAGTAGCATGTACTGGGGGGGGGGCATCCACGAGTGTCTCCAACTCCTCCGATGTGAAGGCAGGGGCCCTTTCCCCAGACACTCGAGCCATTGTCTCTTCCAGACCGAGGTCACAGCAGCACTTGCAGTGTAAGTCCTCTCCTGTCGAAGATCAGGTATCGAGTGATTGAACAGATAGAAAATGGCGGTCACGTCCACGGCAGTGCGTACCGTCACCGCCGGCGTACATCGTCATTGGCTCCTGGGACCCTTAGGGTCCAATGTTAACCAATGCAGCATTGTGCTGCGGTCTTCGACCGCCTACCGCGACGGTGTACAACGCCAGCGCAGTTACCTCACATCCCATTGTCTCACTTTAGAGGTCAGGTAGCCGCCATTTCAGGGGCCCACATGGCTTAACTTTTAACTGCGTCGCACATACCTAGGCCTAGCCTCAACACACATACATGCCACTTTTCGGATTATGATTTGTGTTCTGTGTAAGCTATGTGTACATACCTCTAAGTTGGTTGACTCTGTGCTCGCAGTTGTCCTTCATAGGCACCGTCCGCTGGGACACGTGAGGAGATGGCGGCATCCTCCGGTGTACCGACCGCTGGTGGACCTGTCGACAATGGAGGAAAGACATGTGATCATTAGCTACAAGCTTGACCGTGCCACAATCCATGAACTGTGTATCCAGCTGGAGCCAGACCTGATGTCAGCCATCCGCCATCCCACAGGAATCCCCCCTCAAGTTCAGGTTTTGTCAGTACTCCATTTCCTTGCAAGTGGGTCATTTCAAACAACAGTGGCCATAGCATCAGGGATGTCCCAGCCTATGTTTTCCAACGTGTTGTCCAGAGTGTTGTCTGCCCTGCTGAAACACATGCAGAGCTACATCGTTTTCCCTCAGGTGGAGGATTTGCCTACAGTGAAAGGTGATTTCTATGCCCTGGGACATATCCCCAACATCATAGGTGCCATTGATGGGACACATGTGGCTTTGGTCCTCCCCTTGCAGGAGTGAACAGGTGTAGAGAAACCAGAAGAGTTCTCATTCCATGAATGTGCAGATGGTGTGTTTGGCAGACCAGTACATCTCCCATGTGAATGCCAAGTTCCCTGGCTCAGTGCATGACGCCTACATCCTACGGAATAGCAGCATCCCTTATGTGATGGGTCAACTCCAGAGGCATGTGTGGCTATTAGGTGAGCACCTGGAAGCAAGACAGTGGGAATGGTTGTCTGGGGATATCCCTACAGGTTAGTGTGTGTCCAACAGTTGTCCCTCGACATTTGTAGGTGACTATGGTTACCCCAACCTGTCATGGCTACTGACCCCAGTGAGGAATCCCAGGACAAGGGCAGAGGAACGCTACAATGAGGCCCATGGGCGAACTCGGTGGATTATAGAACGGACCTTCGGCCTCCTGAAGGCCAGGTTCCGATGCCTCCATATGACAGGTGTATCCCTATTCTACTCACCAAAGAAAGTGTGCCAGATCATCGTGGCCTGCTGTATGTTCACAACTTAGCTTTGCGACGACAGGTGCCTTTTCTGCAAGAGGATGGTCCAGATGGTGGTGTTGTTGCAGCTGTGGAGCCTGTGGACAGTGAAGACGAGGAAGCAGAAGAAGAAGAAGACATGGACAACAGGAACTCAGTGATCCTGCAATATTTCCAGTGAGACACAGGTAGGATTACAGACCTGCCTACTACATATACTTTAACACTACTACCTCTTTACTGTCTGTCGTTTTCACCCAGTGTATGATCACTGAGTTGTCACTTTCCCTTACAATTTCACAGATGTGTCTTCCACTTTGCGACACCTGCTTTGTTTTCTCATGGACTAGAGCTGTGTGACATAGGTATGTTGACATTACATTTGAAAAAAGCATTTTGTCACTGTAATTGCTAATACACAATTTTGAAATCACAGACTGACTCCAGAATGTTTTGTGCTTCAAGGGTGTTTATTTAAGTGCTCAATATTGGAGGGGGTTATAAAATGGTGAGGGGGGATGGTGGAGGAATGTCCATGGCAGAGTCCAGTCTATTAGTGTCACAGGTGCATTGCCCACATAAGCATAGGAAGTGGAGCTGGGGCAGTTTGAGGACGGACAGGGTGACAAAGTGGGACAGAAAGAAGACACTCAGGGTGGTCTCATTTCTTGGCGGGGTTTTGGCATCGTTCTCTGTCTTTGTCAAGAATCTCAGGGACCATTTGCGGGTGGTTCTCCCTCTGCAGGGGGTGGGGTGCTGGTGTGGTGGTCCTGTGGCGGGGCGTCCTGTCCACTTGCACCGTTGGAGGTGGTGGGAAGTTCATCGTCCATGCTAGTGTCAGGGGCCCCTTGTTGTGCCACAGTGTCCCTCCTGGTGTTGAGTACTCCCTTCAGCACCCCTACGA
The DNA here is from genome assembly GCF_031143425.1 of Pleurodeles waltl. NCBI lineage: Eukaryota > Metazoa > Chordata > Amphibia > Caudata > Salamandridae > Pleurodeles > Pleurodeles waltl. The sequence goes on along the minus strand of NC_090446.1, from coordinate 1,090,717,573 downwards.
TGGTGCCCAGGGTGGAATTGATGGTTCTGAGTTCCTCCCTGAAGCCCAAATACTGTGCCTCCTGCAGCCGCTGGGTCTCCTGAAACATGGCCAGTACTGTTGCCATCATCTCCTGGGAGTGGTGGTAGGGTCCCATGATGGAGGAGAGAACCTCGTGGAGAGTGGGTTTCCTTGACCTGTCCTCCCCCTGTCGCACAGCAGCCCTCCCAGTTCCCCTGTGTTCCTCTGCCTCCGCCCCCTGGACCGTGTGCTTACTACCACTGCCTCCAGGTCCCTTTTGTTTTTGGGGTGGTGGGTTAGCCTGGGTTCCCTGTAGTGGTGGACACACTGCTGATTGACGTGTCCTGGGGACAGAGGTATGGGCCCGCTGGGTGGGTGCTGTGCTGGTGTTTCCAGAGGGAGGAAGGTCTGTAGTGGCCTGTGACTGTGTGAGGGGAACCGACTGTCCAGAGGTCCACAATGGGCCGGGCTGGTCATCTAGATCCAGTTGGACAGAGGTGCTGTCATCACTGTGGGCCTCTTCTGTTGGTGGTGTGGACATGTGTGGCCCCTCCTGTCTGGTGACGTTGGGTAGGGGTCCTGCAGGGGTATAAAAGGATGTTTATTACATCTGTGTGTGCCATGGTGTGCAATGGGTCGGTGACCGTGTACCCCAGTGCTTGCATTCTTGAGTGGGACCTTGTGTGATAATGGTTTAGGGGGGTATGGGTATGTGCAGTGGCCATGCTTTGGTGATGGGTGCCCATGCTTTGGTGTTGCATGCGGGGCTTGGTGTTGGGATGGGTGGTTTGTGATATTGGGACATTTGTGAGGAGTTGGAGTGATGGGGGTGAAGGGGGGTATGTGATGGCATGCAGGTAGGGTGGGGGATGTAATAGTTAAGATTTGACTTACCAGAGTCCATTCCTCCATCTACTCCAGCGAGGCTGTCAGGATGCAGAATCACCAAGACCTGCTCCTCCCATGTTGTTAGTTGTGGGGGAGGAGGTCGGGGTCCGCCGCCAGTCCGCTGAACCGCAAGGTGGTGTCTTGAGACCACGGAATGCCCTTCCCCCGTAGGTCATTCCACCTCTTCCTGATGTCATCCCGACTTCTTGGGTGCTGTCCAACTGCGTTGACCCTGTCCACTATTCTTCGCCATAGCTCCATCTTCCTAGCTATGGAGGTGTGCTGCACCTGTGCTCCGAATAGCTGTGGCTCTACCCGGACGATTTCCTCCACCATGACCCTGAGCTCCTCCTCAGAGAACCTGGGGTGTCTTTGCCGTGCCATGGGGTGGTGTGGGTGATGTGTGGGGTGGTGTGTGTGGTGATAGGTGAGCTGATATGTAGTGGTGTGCTGTGTGAGTTGCGTGGACATTCTGTTGGTGATGGTATTTTGTGCCTGTGGATGCTTGGTAGTTGTTTGTGGTGTCTCTCTCTGGCCTTCTTTTGGAATTTTTGGTAGCAGGGGTTTGTGGGTGATGTGGGTGTGTGTTTTATATTGTATTGGGTGTGTGGGAGTGGTGTGTGTATGTGTATCAGGTGTGTGTATTTGGACTTGTCCAATGTGGTAGTGTTTTGTAAACGTGTGTGTAATTTGAGCGCGGCGGTGTGTACCGCCAATTGAATACCGCGGTTGAAAGACCGCCGCGTGGATTCGTGGGTTGTGATAGTGTGTGCGGATTTCTGTTGGCGTGACGGTGGAGGCTTTGTTTTTGCCAGTTTATCACTGACCTTTGGTGTGGCGGACTTGTGTGGGTGTCTGAATTTTGGCGGATTCCGAGCTGTGGGTCGTGATGGCTGTGGCAGATTTCAGCGGCCGAGGTGGTGTGTTGGCGTTCTTCTGCACAGTGGTAAGCAGCTTTTACCGCCAATGTTGTAATGACCCCCTATGTGTTTAACCCCACTTTACAAACAAAAGTATTCCTCCAGTACAAACAAGAATTCTGAGTGCCTAGTGACATTGTGCCTCTTGATCAGTATGATTATATAATATATGCCGAGGATGCAGCTCAGCATGTGGTTGGCATTCAGTAACAATATTCTGCTGCGTGGCCTGCAGTATGGGGTGTCATAAAAGATAGTGTATTTTATGCACAAGAAACATTTACACAGTCTTTAGGGGGTTGTACCACTCAGCTGGCTGAATTGAAAGCTTAATTCTGGCACTGGAGATTACAGATCTGGAATCCCCCACACTCTTAGTGTGTGATTCATATTACTGTGTCCAGTCTTATAATGGCAATTTACATTGTTGGTGCCTGAATGGATTCAGAGACTCTAATGGAAATGCCATCAAGCATGAATTGCTTTGGGGAAAAGTGGTGCATCTCAAGGATGTCTTGCCATGAGTCATGTACTTAATACATTGACTCATCAATGTGTTGGAGTACACATTTCAGGGAACCCACTGGCTGATGAACCACTAAAGCAACAGTTTAGACTGATGTAGTGATTGCAATAACCTGTTCACACACAAGGGTGGAAGATGACATCATGGCTGTTGTCACTGCTTCGCACATAAAATCTGTGTGCAGCAAAAAGCAACAGTTCCTGTTGTACATCCCACACAATACTCATGATGCCAATTGTATATTATGCAATTTCCAATCCATATACTTTTTTAGCAGTACGTATTAATACTGGTTAGAGACAGAAAACATTATATAAGGCTTCTTCTCCCAAGCTACTATGCACATGCTCCATAAATCAAATGACATGATGGTCCTACTCACTCAATCCATGTCTACACTGTATATCTATATCTATCGACTTAACAATGCCTTCATTAAGTTAAGTTTAACTTAAACATATATTAAAGCTTTGTGTACATATGTAGACATGTGCAAGTATATGAGCATGGTTGTAAATGTATGGCACTCAAAACATTTCTCATCATCTATCTAAATAGGAACTGAATGACATAACTGGATTTCCCATCACCCATCTACACAGGAAGTGGCATCACTCCTCTCCCCTCCCAGGACCCACTTAATGGCTGCCATAGCGTAGATGTGCAGCAGGCTTGTAGAGTGAGAGCACTGGTGATGCGCCTTTGACAAGCCCATATGTGCCCATCCGCTCGGAACTGCATCCAGAACTAGCAGCCCAGGCCATTCGCCCTCATGCTGCTACCATACTGTGACCCTCGGCTCCCTCAACCCCAGCTGCTGCTGCGCATGCTGCTGCTTCACTGCACCACACAACACCAGAGGAGCATTCTCCTGCACTCACTGCAAGTTTTCAATACTCACTCACTGAACCAACAGCTCTCAACTCCACAATCTCTCACACTCACACAGTCCTGGTACCACCGACACAACACTCTACACTCAAATACATGCTCCTTAACACCTGTTCGCTCACCAAACATGCCACTGAGATCTAGGCCCTGCTGCATGAAAATGCCCCTGATCTACATTTCCTCACAGCAACCTGGCTGATGTGTGCATCTGCACCTGATATCACCAAAGCCATCTCCCCAGCTACAAGATTGCCAGGCAAGACAGACTTCACCATCCTTGGAGAAAGAACTGCATCAGCACAAGAGAACCATTAGATGTACTACATCCATGGACACATTACCCTCCAAAGTGGAAAACCTGTTGTTCTAGCTGCAGGTCACAGCCAACTTCAACCTAAATGGTACTCTAATCTACAGACCATCAGAATCACGCACCAACTTCAGTGACATCATCAGGGTTTTTGTCACACCACTAGCCCTCAAAGCTAGCAGTTACTTCCTACCTGCAGACCTGAATTTCCACCTGAAAGACCACGCCAACCCTAACTCAAGAGCACTCACTGCTGAACTTTGAAGGCTAGGACACATCCAACGAGTAAATAAACCTACCTATCTCATCAGACACCTCCGGACCTGTTTTTCACCAACTTCAGCTACATCTGAGTTGATGAGCCCACACCAATCCCCTGGACAGACCAAGCCCTGCCAGGACAGTCGACTGAAATTGGAACAGCATCACTGGCAAGGACTAGAACTCCACTTTCAACAACCACTGACCTGAATACAGCAACAGCTTCCCAAGAACTATCAATAATTTCAACAACTTGAGCTCTTCTTGCGCCAACTTCACGCCCCCCCCTTAAATATAGCAGTACAACAAGATCCAGGCCTCAGGCCCGTTGGTACATGGAAGAGCTCAAACTGGTGAAACATCAGTGCAAACATTTGAGGCATAGATGGAGAATGAGCCAGGACAATACAGACAGAAGAATGTTCAAATCTGCCCTCAAACGCAACAATGAAATGATCCAAACCACCAAATGCACTGCTCTGGTGGAATGCATAGATGCTAGTTCTAACAAAAGCAAAAAAATCTTCACTATTGTGAATGATTTTACCCCACCATTTGCCACATTCAACTTGATCACCTCCTCACATAACCTCTGTATGATCCCTCTCTACTGTATTGTTTAGCAACAAATTCATCACCATTTACAGCAACTTCAGCACACAACTGGGCCCAACAGTCCTCGCCAAATGCCTGCCAATCTTATCCAAAGAACCAGTGCCACCCAGAAGAAACCATCACCACCATAAGTCCATCTACTCAGGGGCTCCATCTGGCCCCTGCCAACCCCATGCCTACTCCAGAGGACTGCAACTCATCAAGCACCATGCTGACACCCATTTTGAATGCCTTTGTCTCCTTTGTAACCTTCCAAGATGCTTGGAAACAGGTAACCGTCCTCCCATTTCAAGAGAAACCCTCTGCAGACCCTTTAACACTTTCCAACTACAGACTGATTTCCCTTCTACTATTCAGAACCAAGGCCTTTGAGAAAATCATCAACAGTTTTCTCACTGAATACCTCAATTACCACTGACTACTCAACACTACTCAATCTGGTTTCATACCAAATTACAGCATGGAAGCTCCCCTCATTACTGCCACATATGACATCCGCATTATTCTGGAAAGAAGAGATACAGCAGCCCTCATCCTACCTTGACTTCTCTAAAGCATTTGAAATAGTCTCCCACCCCATCCTTATCCAATATGTATATAACATCAGAATTCAAGGGAGTGCACTCCGATCTGCCCCTTACTCCCTAGAATGACCCAGTCAGTCAGCCTGGCACCATAAACATCACATGTCTACAACCTCATCTGCAGGATTCTACAAGGATCCTCCCTGAGCCCGATCCTCTTCAATGCATACATGATCTCTCTAGCCAGCATCATCCACTCTCATGACATCAACATCCTCTCCTACACTGATGACATGAAACTCTTCCTCTCACTCATTTTGTATGGCATGTGTCCAGCTAATGGGTGTACGTGTTCACAAAACCCATGTGCTTCTAATGCATCATAGATGTGGAGGGGTATTGAACACATTATAAATCCTCAAATAAGAGAGTAGATGTGTGTGCAGATGACAGTGTGCAGATGTTCCACACAAGTTTTTCGGTCCTGCAGAAAATATTTCTAAAAGGGCATAGATTCTACATAGTAGATACCCAGGGGCATATTTAACAGCCCCTAGAGTCACCTAAGTGCGACCATAATGTCTTTTGTTTTACACTAAGGCGGCACTAAAGTGGCCTTTTTCATGTGCCATAATTACAAAGTGGTGAAATGCATGCATTGCACCATTTTGTAAACCCTGGGGGATGTTCCAGTGTGAGGAGGCCCGCAAAAATGGTGATTTTTTACTTCTTCTTTAATGCCTGCAATGTCGCCCCCTTAGGAACCTATAGGCCTCATTGCACCCTGCTACATTAGATTTAAAATCTTTGACGCTAGCATTTCAAAGCACTACAATAGTGTAAAATATGTTGATGTTATTTTGCTAAGGACCGCTATGGTAAGCTGTATTACAAATACGGCACAACAATGGTGTCATTAGATGCGGGTAAGGGGGGCACAGAAAAAGGTGCACATCAGCTCTGATGCACTACTTGATCTTAAATATGGGCCTAAGTATCATAAGCAGCCTTGAGGTATTAATCAGAAATGTCACAGCATGACAATTTCAACATAACATAGAAGGCTGTGTACACAGCAGGTACTAATGTATGTACAAGTGCTTCTTTTTCCTCAGAAGATGGGCTAGCTTTAAAGTTTTCACCACAGTTTGAAGGCTATCGGTAATATGATCTTAAGCACCTTCAGACCTTGGTTATTTAAGCAAATAGTGCATTTTTTACAAGTGTTTCATTGAGGTTACACTGTTCTTACTAGATACCTTTAATACTGTGATGTTTTTCTCATGAGAGTCTCACTGTCTACAAACAGTGTGACACAGAGTAAACTCTCTCCATGGAGTAAAATCTATTTACATTACCCCTTTTTTTACTCATCTCAACTTCATTTCTGAATTGAAATTTGGTGACTATGAGGGGTTTGATGCAGATAAAAACTGTCTGTAGTATAGCATTAATTTTGGAACAGGCATTGAGGGGGTCATTACAACATTGGCGTTAAAAGCTGCTTACCGCCGTGCAGAAGACCGCCAATACACCGCGGCGGCGGCGGCGGGAGACCGCCACAGCTATTATGACACACATCACGGAATCTGCCGAAATTCAGACACCCACACAAGTCCGCCACACCAAAGGTCAGCAATAAATATGCGGAAACAAATCCTCCACCTCCACGCCAACAGAAACACGGCATGCTATTACGACACACAAATCCACGCGGTATTCCATTGGCGGTACACACCGCCGCGCTAAAAATACACACACATCTACAAAACAACGCCACATTGGACAATTGCAAATACACACACCTGATACACATACACACACCACTCCCACACACCCAACACCATATAAAACACACACCCACATCACCCACAAACCCCTACGACCACAAATTAGAGACGAAGGCCAGAGAGAGACAGCACAGAATAGATAACACCATCACACAGAGGCACACTACACCATCACCCACACAACATCCACGCACAAAACACCACATACCGATACACTCACCACACTCATCAACACATACACCACCCCACACATCACACACAACACCACATGGTGTGCAATGGGTGGGTAAGCGTGTACCCCAGTGCTAGCATTCCTGTGTGGGGGCTTGTGTGATGATGGTTGGGGGGGTGTTATGGGTATGTGCAGTGGGCATGCTTTAGTGAGGGGTGCCCATGCTTTGTTGTGTCATGCAGGGCTTGGTATTGGGATGTGTGGTTTGTGTTATTAGTACATTAGTGAGGAGTTGGAGTGATAGGGGAGAGGGTGAGGGTGTGGGTCTGTGATAGCATGCAGGTAGGGTGGGGGATATGATAGTTAAGATTTGACTTACCAGAGTCCATTCCTCCACCAACTCCTGCGAGGCCCTCGGGATGCATAATGGTCAAGACCTGCTCCTCCCATGTTGTTAGTTGTGGGGGAGGAGGTGGGGGTCCGCCACCAGTCCGCTGTACCGCGATGTTGTGTCTTGAGACCACGGAACGCACCTTCCCCCTTAGGTCGTTCCACCTCTTCCTGATGTCCTCCCGATTTCTTGGGTGCTGTCCCACTGCGTTCACCCTGTCGACTATTCTTCGCCATAGCTCCATCTTCCTAGCTATGGAGGTGTGCTGCACCTGTGATCCAAATAGCTGTGGCTCTACCAGTACGATTTCCTCCACCATGACCCTGAGCTCCTCTTTGGAGAACCTGGGGTGTCTTTGCCGTGCCATGGGGTGGTGTAGGTGATGTGTGGGGTGGTGTATGTGGTGATGAGTGTGCTGATGTGTAGTGGTGTGTAGTGTTTTGTGCGTGGATGTTTTGTGGGTGATGGTGTTGTGTGCCTCTGTGTGGTGGGGTTGTCTATGCTGTGCAGTCTCTCTGGCCTTCGTCAATAATTTTTGGTCGTAGGGGTTTGTGGGTGATGTGGGTGTATGTTTTATATTGTGTTGGGTGTGTGGGAGTTGTGTTTGTATGTGTATCAGGTGTGTGTATTTTGAATTGTCCAATGTGGCGGTGTTTTGGAGATGTGTGTGTATTTTGAGCTCGGCGGTGTGTACCGCCAATGGAATACCGCGGTTGAAAGACCACCGCGTGGATTCATGGGTCGTGATAGCATGGGCGTGTTTCTGTTGGCGTGACGGTGGAGGTTTCTTTTTCGCCAGTTTATCACTGACCTTTGGTGTGGCGGACTTGTGTGGTTGTCTGAATTTCGGTGGATTCCGAGATGTGGGTCATAATAGCTGTGGCGGATTTCCGCGGCCGCGGCTGTGTATTGGCGGTCTTCTGCACGGCGGTAAGCGGCTTTTACTGCCAATGTTGTAATGACCCCCTCAGTGTCACAGGTTATACAATCAGTTATTTCACAAACCCCGCCCTCAAATGTGGTGTATGCATATTTGCAAGATTTACAATGACCACATTTCCAGAAGCCCAAACTTTTCTTGGATAACCAGGATATATATATATCAAAACACTGTCCCCAAAGGAGAATCAGGGCTGAAAAGTTTTCAGGGACATTGTAGTTAGGATCACATTTTAAATGTACCAACCCTAGAAATGCACCTGTTATATTTATAGTTATCTAAAATAATTATAACTCATGCCCTAAGGTGACAATAAGTCGCACCCCTGCCATGCACAGTTTTTTTGGAATAATTTTACAACAAATGTTACAGTGATATCAATGATGTTATAAAAGATGTCATGATTGCTTTAATATCTGGTGTAATTAGCAATGCATAGTGAGGGTGCGAGTTATAGTTACCTTATAGCAGGAGTTTTAGTTGCTTTAGTTAATTCTAACTATAACAGGTGAATTTCCATGGTTTGGTATGTTTAAAATGTGATCCTAACTACAACATCCCTAGAACCTTTGTTTTTTTAAGTGAATTTCTATGTGTTTTTTAATTCTATTTCCTAACTATAACATCCCTGTAACCTTTGTTTTTTTCAGTGAATTTCTATAGATTTTTTAACTTAAAGTAATTTTCATTGCTATACATTAATTCAACCACTGCATGCCTAGCCTTTGGCCATGAGTGGTGGTGTTTGGCTGCACGGCATGGCCTGTGGCCAGACCATGTGGCCAACCCCCCTAACCACCCAACCTCATGCTGCACACCCCCTCAGGCCATGCATGGTGGGATTTGGCCTCGGCCTTTCTCTCTGGGCTTGAGAATAGGTGTGAGAGGGTGTATCTGGGGTTGATAGTGGGTGTGAGAGTGTCTGTCTGGGTTTGAGAGTGGGTACATCAATGTCTTAGTGGGTGCGTCAGATTCTGTGTGGGTCTTTGAGTGAGTGCGTGAGGGTTTCAGTGGGTCTGTGAGTGGGTGCACGACGCTCTGAGTGGGTCTGTGAGTGGGTGTGTGAGTGAGTGGGTCTGTGAATGGGTGAATGAGGGTCTGAGTGGGTCTGTGAGTAGGTGCGTAGGGGTCTGATTGGGCGTGTGAGTGGGTGAAACAGAATAAAAATAGAAATTGAGATAGAGAGAAAAAGAGTGCGGCGGAGAAATAGAGAGTTTTTGAGGTTTTGTTTGATGATATACTTAAAATGAGATATTTCTGGACAATTTGAAAAGAAAATTGTATTTATCAATTAACAAGAGTGAGATCACCTTTCAGTATGAACCTTAAAATGTTAAGGTTTAAAAGAAATTAAAGTAGGCAAATGACCACAGACACACTTAGAGTAGAAGCCTCAACTTTCAGTGTGATAGTCTGTGACCTTAACCATTATGCCACAGGTGACTACTTACTTTAGTCATTGCAGGGAGGGACTATTGCAATGATTATCTTTCTCTCTCTTCCATCCCATGATGGGATGAAAGAGAGAAGGAAGGAGAGTGACAGGATCGTGGGGGAAGTCTCGAGGCCCCCACAGTCCTAGCCGGCTCTCCACATCCTGTGGGAGCCAGCATTGCTCCCAAAATAGGGAGCTGCTTTAAGTAGCTGCTCCCTACATGTGGAAGTAATGTTTTCATCCGTCTTCACTGAACCTCAGGGGTGTGATATAGGGATGTTTTAGGGTCAAATTATAGGTTTAAAATGATTTTTCTTCACCATGCGCAATATTCACGAATTTCCTTGAATATTCAAGGATATTCTTGAATATTCAAGAGTACGCAAAATGTTTTTAAAAAAACATTCACAGACTCACTCAGACACTAATTCATTTTATCATACATGCAGTCAGACACTCATAGACTCACACACCCACTTTGAGACCCACTTAGACACTCACACACCCACTCACAGATCTACTGACGAAGATAGGCACTGTTGACAACGTCCTCTTCTCACGGCCAAAGGCTGTGCATGGCGTGGTGTTGGCATGCCAGGTCACGCGACCAACCCCAGGCGTGCACTGTCAAAGATTATGCACAACGGGGGTTGGAACAACATATAGTAATTAAAATAAAAACCATAGAAATTCAGTGACAAAAACAAAGGTTACAGGGACGTTATAGTTAGGTTCTGAACTTACTCGTACAAAACCATAGAAATTCAGCAGTTAGAGTTATTTCAAGTAACTTGCTCACTCAGGTAACTATAACTCATGCCTTCACCAATCACAGCTAATTACTCCACATAGTATATCATTGATGACATCTTGTATGGCATCTATGATATTTTTATGTTGCAAGAAAATTATTGGCGAGATAACTGTCATGGCGAGGGTGTGAGTTATAGTTACCTTAGTTACCTGCTGAATGTATATGGTGTTGTGTGAGTAAATTTAGACCCTTACTTAAATTAGACCAGAAAAAACGTAATAATAAAATAAATATACAAATTATGGGCCTGATTACAAGTTTGGAGGAGGTGTTAATCCGTCCCAAAAGTGACGGTAAAGTGACGGATATACCACCAGCCTTATTACGAGTTTCATAGGATATAATGGACTTGTAATATGGCGGTTGTATATTCGTTGCTTTACCGTCAATTTTGGGACAGATTAACACCTCCTCCAAAGTTGTAATCAGGCCCTATGTGTTGTTCATAAGGGTCAAATCCTACACAACAAATAAAGTGAAGGAAATGTATACTTATGGAAACAGGTAATAATTGGTCAAATACAATATTGTTGATTTTGATTGATTTCAGATATTTGAATTAGATAGTATAAGTAAATCATAAGAAGGATGATAATTGGATATATTCAATCATGTACAACTTAGTTTAGTATGCTTTAAGATAGTGCTGCCATTTTGTTTCCTGTTTCTTTCCTCTTTCGTAGGAGTCCTCTTTCAATTGTTTACTTTTGCATTATAAATGTATCCAATATGGTTGCCCTTGTTTGTAGTGAACATAACTTTTGGAAGTCAAAACTTGTCTTCATAATAAAGTTTTGATGCACACTGCATGCCGGAGTGCACTTCTTTGAGTTAAGTTTTGTGGCTGTTGGAATATATACATATATATAAATATATATATATATATATATATATATATACATATATATATATATAGATATATATGAATGAACTGTGAGGAAAGTCAAAAGAGTAACATTTGTTAAAAAACACATGTATTATATGTATCAACCTTTTTGTATTTTAAAACACAGTTTCTTGACATAACAGACAGAAACTGAAATTTGGAACTTTCATTTGCAAGAGAACATCATTACTGAGGTGATTATAACAGTTCTAGTACTCATATTGATACTTATTAGTTTATTTTATGAGAACTCAATTTTTTTATATTTAAATAAATTCAATAATTATATAGTCTTTATCCTTGGTAGGATACATAACGACAATGAACATAAACTTTTACGCTTTTTTTTCTGTATGTGTATATACAATTTTGCAAACATTATTTTTCTTTAGAACTTCAGTTCCAAAAATATAAGATAGGAGTTTGGAAGTTTCCAGGATAACCTTTGCTTTAGTGCAAGACGTGTCACCACAAAGCCACATTAATTTTTAAGATATACAGTATAGTGGGCAGAGTTGATTGTTCATGGTGAAAAATAATGGCAACAACTGTGAATTGTTTCCTATACATTTGATATATGACCAGCTTAAAAGTTGGAGAAATCAGTATTGATTTTACTTCCATTTGATCCACATAATTGTTGCATGAGAATATGGTATTTTGAACTGTATCTCACATCTAGTGTAGATAGTAGTTCTGATATGAAGTATGGACAACAGTTATTCTGAACAGCTTTTTCAAAAAGATTTTCAAAAGTTACTGACTTGCTATCTTGTACTGTAAGGTACACAAATTTCTAATTTGTCTGAAAAGAAACAATTAACACACTGATGGTTCCATGAAAAACGTGTTTAAAAAGTCATTTATTGCAATTTCCTCATTTTCTAACACATTTAGCATTACTAATAAAACTTCCTGTGCATTCTCTTGCACGTTCAAAGTGAACTGTGTTCCACCTTTACAGTAGTCAACAACAGCACATATAAATTAAGCCTAGGCACAGAACTCTGTTCCGCTAGTGGATTTTTTGGAATTCTTGCATTTCCTGCTACACAGTGCAGCACAGAGTTCCTGAATTCCACCTTCTGCCACGGAGTTCATTCAGGCATGTGAGATTTGGATTTGGTGGTCAGGAGTGTGTGCCACAATATTCTTGGGCCACTAGCGAGCACACGCAAGACTTTGGCCCTCATTATGACATTGGCGGCAAATGCCACTTACTGCTGTGCTGACGGCCGCCAACTTACTGCCGCGCTGGTGAGTATCCATTCACCATATTATGATACACACACCAATCCGATAGAATACAGCAACATACACAAATCCGCCAGACCAAAGGTCAGTGATAAACTGGCGGTCCCAAGACCCACACCATTACTCCAACAGAACAACGACCATCACATTATGACCTACGAATCACCACGCCAGACATTCAATGGCGGTAAACCATTGGCGTTACAGAGCGCCGTGCTCAGAATGGACACCCACATACAAAACAACACCACATTGGCCAATGCGAAAAACACACACCTGACTCTCATACACACACCACACACCAGTATAAAACACACACCCACATTACCCACAACCCTTTACCAACAACTATTGCCACCACAAGACTGAGAAGAAGAGCACAGAGACGACTAGATACACACACCACTCACACCCATACACCCCTCACACACTCCATATCACACACCCCAACACACCCTCACCAACGCTCATCACACAACAACCATGGCACCACAAAGGCACCCCCGTTTCACTGAGGAGGAGTTAAGGGTCATGGTGGAGGAAATTGTTAGGTTAGAGCCACAGCTCTTTGGAGCACAATCAAGCAATAAGGAATTTGTAAAGCGCACTACTCACCCGTAAGGGTCTCAAGGCTCTGAGGATGGGGGTAGGGAAGGGGGGGAGGTGCTGCTACTGCTCGAACAGCCAGGTCTTTAAAAGTTTCCTGAAGGTAAGGAGGTCTTTGGTCTGGCGCAGGTGGGTGGAAAGAGTGTTCCACGTTTTGGGGGTGAGGTGCAAAAATGATCTACTGCCGGTTACAGTTCTGCAGACACGTGGGATGGTTGCGATGGCGAGGTCGGCGGAGCGGAGATGTTGGGTCAGGGTGTAGATGGAGAGCCGTCTGTTAAGGTATTCTGGTCCGGTGTTGTGCAGTGCTTTTTGAGTGTGGGTGAGCAGTTTGAATGTGATTCTCTTGTTGACAGGGAGCCAGTACAGATTTCTCAGGTGGGCTGTGATGTGGCAGTGGTAGGGGATGTCCAGGATGAGGCATGTTGAGGAGTTTTGGATGCGTTGCAGTCCCTTCTGGAGTTTGCCCATGGTTCTTGCGTAGAGGGTATTGCCGTAGTCCAGTTTCCTGCTTACGAGGGCTTAGGTGACTGTACTTCTGGTTTCGGTGGGTATCCATTTGTAAATCTTTCGGAGCATGCAGAGGGTGTTGAGGAAGGAGGAGGAGATGGCGTTGACTTGCTGGGTCATGGATAGTGAGGAGTCCAAGATGAATCCTAGGTTGCGTGCATGGTCTGTGAGAGTCGGAGCGGCTCCGAGAGTGGCAGGCCACCAGGAGTCATCCCATGCGGAGGGGGTGGAGCCGAAGATGAGGACTTCCATCTTGTCAGAATTGAGTTTGAGGCAGCTGCTCTTCATCCAGTCGGCGATGGCCTTCATTCCTTCGTGAAGGTTGGTCTTGGTGGAGTCCTTGGTGAGAGAGAGGATCAGCTGGGTGCTGTCGGTGTATGAGATGATTTTGAGGTTGTGGGATTGGCCGATGTTAGTGAGCAGGCCATGTAGATGTTACAGAAGGTCGGGCTGAGGGACGAACGCTGGGATACGCCGCAGATAATTTCGGTGGCCTCCGAGTGGAATGGGGGGAGTAGGAATCTCTGGGTTCTGCCGGTGAGATAGTAGGTGACCCAGTCCAGGGCTCTGTTGTGGATTCCTGCATTGCTGAGGTGCGGGCATAGAGTGTGGTGGCAGACGGTGTCGAACACGGCCAAGAGGTCCAGGATGATGAGGGACGTGGTTTTACCACTGTCCACTATGGCTCTGATGTCGTCAGTGTCGGCGATGAGGGCAGTTTCGATACTGTGGTTGCTGCGGAATCCGGATTTGGAAGGGTCCAGGGTTCAGTTCTCCTTGAGGAAGTGGGTTAGCTGTCTGTTGACAGCCTTCTCAATGACTTTTGCCGGGAAGGGGAGCAGGGAGATATGCCGGATGTTCTTTAGGTCCTTTGGGTCTGCCTTTTTATATTGATATCTTCAGCACAGGTGCAGCAGATAATAATAGCAAGGAAGTTGGAGCTATGGCGGAGAATCATGGACAGAGTCAACGCTGTGGGATAGCACCCAAGAACAAGGGACAGCATCAGGAAGAGATGGAATGGGGAAGGTATGTTCCATAGCAGCAAGAAACCAGCTCGCTATACAGAGGACTGGCGGTGGACCCCCACATCCCCCCCCAGAACTCAGAGCATTGGAGTACAGTTACTGGCAATACTGCATCCTGAGGGACTCTCCGGAGTTGGCGGAGGACTGGACACTGGTTAGCCAAATGTTAACAGTTATCATCCCCATCCCTGCACACCAATCACGCACCCTCACCCTAACTCCCATCACTCAACCACATCCCACACACTCCACTAACACAGCCCACTAATCCCAATGTCAGGTGTTGCATGCTGTACCAATGTATGGATACCCCTCCCAGCTCTGCACGGACACCCATCACTAAAGCATGCACAGCATAGGGAAACTAACAATCCCACAATACACCAACATACACAAGCAAAAGCTTGCAGGGGAACAACAACCATAGAGGGGAAGCTGCAGAAATACAAATGTCAGACACTTGAAGCAAAATACCTCATTCACATTCCCACAGGTACCCGAGCCAATGTCAGTGGAAAGGAAGTGCCACCACTATCCAGTCCCCCAACAGAAGAGGCCCACAGTGATGACAGTAACTCTGGACTTCTGGATCTGGATGATCTACCTGGCCCATCGAGGACCACTGGACAGCCAGTCACCCAAGCCCACTCCCAGACCACCACAGAGCCTCTCCCATCAGGAACCAACACCACAGCACCCACCCAGTGTACCCACCCCTCTGTCCCCATGGCACGTCAATCAGCAGTGTGCTCATCTGTACAAGGACCCCATGCCACACCTCGCCCCCAAGACAATCAAGGACCAGGGGTCAGGGCTGTGGGCACACCATTCAGGGGACAGATGCACAGGCCAACAGGGACACTTGGAGGACTGCTGTGCACCAGGGGGAGGACAGGAGCAGGGAACCGACTCTCCAAGAGGCACTCTCCAAGATCCTGGGAGCCTACCAACATTAGCAGGAAACGATGGACCAAATCCTAAACAAAGTGCAGGAGAACAGGCGGCTGCAGGAGGGACAGTATCAGGGGATCAGGGAGGACTTGCAGGCCATTAACAACACCCTTATCTCCATAGCAGGGGTGCTGGAAGACATGGCCAACACCATGAGGGAAGCAACAGCACACCAGCGGGCCCCTGCCACTAGCCAGTCATCTGAACAGCCCTCCACTTCCGCTGCCGCTAGTGGCCAGGAGGCCCCGCCACCGTACCAACAGGCCACCAGCACCCCTCCCCCTGCAGAAAGTGAACCACCCTGCAAAGGTCCCCTGCGAGCCAGAGAGAAACCCAAGACCCTTGCCAAGACCACCGCCAGGAAATGAGACTCTCCTGATTGTCCCCTTTGTGTCCCACACTGTCACCTTGTGCACTTTGAACTGCCATAGCTCCCCTTTATATGTCCCTATGGACAATGCACCTGTGCTGCAATCAGACTGGAACAATACCCTGGACTTTCCTCCATCATCTCCCCATTCCATTGCACTTTCCACTCTATATTTTAGCACAACAATAAATATCCTTGGATAAAACTCGACTACTAGTATTTCTTGTATTGCAAATTTGTGTAGATTGAAACAGCTACAACCACTGCAAATGAACTGTAAATAGCATGAGCATAGAATTAATGACCTGTAGTTGGCTGTTGTGATCAAATCATGTGAAGGTTTCCATATCACCAACATCTGTAAAATGAATATCCATAGGTGACAGTAAGTAGGGGAAAGAAGTGGGTAATGCCAGCATGCCAATGCCACACAGAATACACCAATACTCATAGAAATGTAAAGTTGCACTGTCTCACATGTGTGTCATTGGAAGTACTGACGTATCACCTATGTTCTGTTGTCCACATCCTGATCCGCTGCCTCCTCATCCTCACTGTCCTCAGGGTCTACTGCTGCCATAGGGGCATCTTCAGTCTCCTCCTCCTGCAGAAAAGGTACACAGCATCTGAGGGCCAGGTTGTGCAATATGCTGCATGCCATGACTTCCTGGCAGACCTTTTTGGATGAGTAGCACAGGGATCCACCTGCCAGATGCAGATGCAGGCACCAGAAACTGGCCTTCAGGAGGCCAAAGGTCCTTTCAATGATCAGGTTTGCCCATGTGCCTCATTACAATGTTCTTCAGCCCTTGTCCTGGCATTCCTCACAGGGGTCAGCAACCATGATAGGTCTGGGTAACCAGAGTCACCTGCAAATATTGAGGGAAAACATTTAGCCACACACTATCCTTTATGGCCCATGCCATAGGCATACACCAACATATACGGTGTGGAACCAGGGCTCACCTTTTAGCCACACCCTGTGCCTCTGTAGTTGGGACATCACATTTTGGGATGCTGCTATTCCTTAGTACAAGGCATCATGCACTGATCCAGGATAATTAGCATTGATGTGGGAGATGTACTGGACCACCAGGTCCACATCTGCACATTCATGGAGTGGAAACTCTTACGATTCCTGTATACTGGTTCATTCTGCCGGGGGGTACAAATGCAATATGTGTTCCGTCAATTGCTCCAATTATATTGGAGACATGTCCCATTGCATAAAACCCAGCCTTCACAGTGGCCAAATCCTCCACCTGGGGGAAATCAATGTAGCTGCATATGTGTTTTATCAGGGCAGACAAAACTCTTGCTAGAATGATTGAGAACATTGGCTGTGCATTCCTGCTGCTGCCAAGCCCACTGTCACTTGGAAAGAACCAGTTGCCAGGAAAAGGAGCACTGATAGAGCCTGCACAAGAGGGGGGATCCAAGTCGGATGACGGATAGCTGAGATCAGGTCAGGTTCCAACTGAGCACACAGCTCTGTGATTGTGGCCCTGTCTAGCCTATAGGTGAGTATAATGTGCCTGTCCTCCAGTGTAGCCAAGTCCACCAGGGGTCTGTACACAGGGGTATGTCTCCATCTCCTATTCATCTGCAGCAGTAGGTATCATAGGGACACAAGAGTGAGTAGTCTGCCACAGCTTGATCAACTGCACCACAACAGCAGTCCACATCGTGCAAAATGCTTTGGGACAGTGTGATTTATAATGTATATGCCTATTTATCCTGTGACACAGCAATTATCGATAGGCCTGTTTACCCCCTCTGAAATGTCGACCGCCTGTCCTGTGTGGAGGGACAGGTGGAAGTAAGGTAATTCTGCTGACGTTCTGTGCCGCGATGGTAGGCAGTCGTGAACCGCCGTGCAATTCCTCATTGGTTTATATTGGGCCCTATGGGGTACAGTGGCCAATGGGGATCTACGCTGACGGTGATGGTATGCATCGCTGTGGATGTGTCTGCCATTTTCTATCTCAACCCTCACATGTTTCCTGACCTTCCATAGGAAAGGACCTACTCTGCATGTGCTGCTGTGACCTGTGTCTGGAACCTACCATGGCCCATGTGACTGCGGAAAGGGCCCCAACCTCACCTTCTGAGGAGTTGGAGCGACTAGTGGATGGGGTCATACCCCAGTACGGACTGCTGTATGGGCCTCCAGATGAACAGATGAGTACTCTGTGGGCATGATGCATGTGGCATGAATGCATGGAGCTGTGTGTGAAGGCATTATGTAAGGGGGATTGATGGATGTCCTCTTGGCAATGTACATGGTGTGCGCTGGGCTATGTGTGTGCCAATGTTGATGGGATCGGGCATAGGGGGCCATTTGTGTGACAGGCTGGACTGTTTTCTAAAGGTCTTCTCCTGTCTGTATTACCTCTGCAGGTCAGCTCCCATCACAAGAAGGGAATATGGCGTGCCATCACCAAGGAGGTGCAGACCCTGGGGGTCTATGGCAGGCGGAGCACCCACTGTCGTAAACGGGTGAAGGACCTGAGACGCTGGTCATGGAAGACCGCAGAGGCCCAGCTTGGAATGGCCTCCCAACAAGGAAGTGGTGCCTTTTGGACCCTGACCAACCTGATGGCCCGCATACTGGTGGTGGTCTATCCTGAGCTGGATGGGCGCTTGAGGGCATCACAGCAGCCACAAAAGTGTGAGTACAGAGACTATCATTACAACTTATGGCTGGTGGGGCAGTATCCGGGTGGTGGCTGTGTGTCCCTGGGTGCCCCTAGGCCAGGCCAGACATAGCAGCGTAGGTTCTCTGGTTGCTAAGGGTTTGAATGTAAAATACTGCTCACCTAGCTTGTTGGTATTAACTTCTGGGCAGGGCTGCGTGGGTCCCAGGTGTGCTGCAGTTGGCGGTGTGTGCCACTCCTCATTCCTTAGTGACTAACCATTTCACGGGTAGTGCACTTCATAGTGCGTAGGCCTGTTCCCTGTGTGTGCGGGTGCTGTGTACACCAATGGTGGTGTTGTTGCAGTCATTGACCCAGTGTATCCTTTGTCTTACTCCCCCCTTTCTATTTTTGTCATCCTGTCCTTATGTGCATTAGCATCATCTGGCAGAGGAGCAGAGGCACCGGCGACAGAGGGAGCTGCATCCCACAGGACCCTGGAGGCAGAGTCCACCGATGCTGAGGGAACCAGTGGGACGAAGGGCGAGAGGAGCACCACGGCAGAGACTGGAGTGGACAACACAGATTCTGATACCTTCTCCCAGTGGGAGCTCCCTGGTGGTGGCGGACACCTCTGAGACCACCCCAGCTACAAGTACAGCTGCCACCCCTGTACCAGCACCACCCTCCCAGTAGCCCCTCAGCGAGTTGCCTGTGCCTGCTCACCCAGAAGGGTGGGCATCTCCTTCGCCCCAGGTACCTCAGGCCCTGCCCCAGTGAGCCATGCTGCCCTGAGTGAGGGGCTATTGACCTCTGAGATCCATCTCTGTAGGGCAGTCAACCATCCAGGGGCTGGCAGCCCAGATGCAGCACTGCAATGCATTCCTGGAAGGCATTCATGGTGGATTGGCAGCCCAACAGTGATCGATTCAGGCTTTGGCCGGCCTCTCTGATGGCCTCCATTGTTCCTGTTTCTACCGTCCCCCCTCCAACTTCCACTTCCCAGTCCCATTCTCCTCAACCCCAAACCATCCCAAGCACACATACAGATGAGCATGCTCACAAGACAACACCCAAGAGTGGCACAGGCAAACACAAGCACCACACTTCATCCCACAGGCACTTACACAAACACCATTCAGTTGGAGACACAACAACATCCACTATCTCCACTGTCTCCCCTCCTCCTCCTCCTCCACCTCCCACTCAGTTACGTCCACACTCACACTTGATTGCACTACATCAATATCCACTACCAGCATCATGACCACACCAAGCAGAACACACACCTCACTGGCGGACACCTCCCCAATATCTATGTATGCGTCCACTGTGTCCTCTCACACCGTGTCTGTCCCCCTCTCCTACAGGACACAAACGCAAGCACTCAGACACCTAACAGTCCTCCACCTCACAACAGCATACAGCCCATCCACCTGCACCCAAATCCAGCAGACATACACCTCCGATGACCACTCCCTCATCCTACACTCCCATTGCTCCTCCCTCCTCCCGCCCCAACGTCCCTATAAAGCTTTTCCTTGCCCAACTTGACCCCTTCCCTACCCCTCGCCCCCGTCCTGCATGTATGGGCAGGGTAGCAAGGACACAGCCCACCACCTCAGCTAAATAGTCAACGGGTACAGTGGTATCACCACCTACTCGTGGTGTACTTTAGGAGGGGGGACAGACACAGTGGGAAAGGACAAAGGGGACGTGTGCATGGATGTTATGGAGGTGTCTGCCAGTGATGCTGGTAGTGGATATTGATGTAGTGCATGCAGGTGTGAGTGTGGACATAACTGGGTGGGAGGTGGAGGAGGAGGAGGAGGAAGAGGAGAGGGAGACAGTGGAGATAGCGGATGTTGTCATGTCTGCAACTGAATGGTGTTTGTGTGAGAGCCTGTGAAATAAAGTGTGGTGCTTGTGTTTGCCTGAGACACTCTTGGGTGTTGCCTTATGTGCATGCTCGTCTGGCTGTGTGCTTGGGATGGGTTGGGGTTGAGGAGAATGGGACTGGGAAGTGGAGGTTGGGGGGAGGACGGTTAAAACAGGGACAATGGCTGCCATCAGAGAGGAGGCCAGAGCCTGAATCAATCTCTATTGGGCCACCAATCCACCGTGAATGCCCTCCGGGAATCATTTGTTTGCTGCATCTGGGCTGCCAGCCCCTGGATGGCATTCACAAAGGTTGTTTGCCATACAGAGATGGATCTCAGGAGGTCAATAGCCTCCTCAGTCAGGGCAGCAGGGCTCACTGGGGCATGGTCTGAGGTGCCGGGGCGATGGAGATGCTCACCCTCCTGTGTGAACGGGCACGAGCAACTCACTGAGGGGCTACTGGGTGGGCAGTGCTGGTACGGGGGATGGCGGCTATACTTGCAGCTGGGGTGGTCACAGAGGTATCCACCACCACCAGGTAGCTCCCATCTGAGGAGGTATCAGAGTCTGTATTGTCCCCCCCAGTCTCTGCCGTGGTGCTCCTCTCGCCCTCCGTCCCACTGGTTCCCTCAGCATCAGTGGACTCTACCTCCAGGGTCCTATGGGATGCAGCTCCATCTGTCACCAGTGCCTCTGCTCCTCCGCCAGATGATGCTAATGCACGTAAGGACAGGATGACAAAGCAAGAAAGGGGGGAGAGAGACAAAGGATACACTGGGTCAATGATTGCACCAACACCACCGTTGGCGTACACAGCACCCTCACACACAGGGAACAGGCCTACGCACTATGCATGGCATTACCAGTGAAATGGCTAGTCACCAAGGAATGAGGAAGGTCACACACCACCAACTGCAGCACACCTGGGACCCACGCAACCCTGACCAGTAGTGAATACTAACAAGCTAGGTCAGCAGTATTTCACATTCAAACCCTTAACCACCAGGGGACCTATGCTGCTATGTCTGGCCTGGCGTAGGGGCACCCACTGACACAACCACCTCCTGGATATCACCCCCTCCAGCTGTAAGTAGTAATGATAGCCACTGTACTAACCTCCTTGTGGCTGCTGTGATGCCCTCAAGTGCCCATCCAGCTCTGGGTATGTCACTGCCAGTATGTGGGCCGTCAGGGGGTAGGGTCCGACGGGCACCCCTTCCTCACTGTGAAGCCATCCCCAGCTGGGCCTCTGCTGTCTTTCATGCCCAGTGTCTCAGGTCCTCCCACCATTTGCGACAGTGGGTGCTCCGCCTGCCATAGACCCCCAGGGTCCGTACGTCCTTGGCGATGGCACGCCATATTCCCTTCTTTGATGGGCGCTGTCCTGCAGCGGCAATACAGACAGGAGAACACATTAGATAAACAGTCCAGCCTGTCACACAAATGGCCCACCATTCCCTTTTCCATCACCATTGGCACACACATAGCCCAGCCCACAAATGTACACCGCCAAGAGGCTATCCACCCACCCCCTTTACACTAGGCCTTCATACACAACTCCGGGCATTTATGCCACATGTATCGTGCACAAGGTGTACTCACCTGTTGGTCTGGAGGCCCGTACAGTAGTCCGTACTGGGGTAGGACCTCAACCACCAGTCGCTCCAACTCATCATGAGTGAAGGCTTTCGTCCTTTCTCCGGTTACAGGGCCATGGCAGATTCCAGACACAGGTCACAGCAGCACTTGCAGTGTAGGTCATCTCCTATGGAAGGTCAGGAAACAACTTAGGAATCTGATAGAAAATGGCAGTCACGTCCGCAGCGGTGCACACCGCCACCACCAGCGTAGATCACCATTGGCCACTGTACCTCATAGGACCCAATAATAACCAATGAGGATTTTTCACAGCAGTTCACGTCCACCTACCGCCATGGTGCACAACATCAGCGACATTACCTCACTTCCTCCTGTCCCTCCACACAGGACAGGCAGACGCCATTTCAGGGGGGGTGAACAGGCCTATTGATTAATGCTGCGTCACAGGATAAATAGGCACATACTTCACAAATTACACTGTCCCATAACATGTTTGCACATTGCGGACTGCTGTTGTGGCTCCATTGTTCAGTTTGTGACAGCCTACTCACTCTTGTGTCCCTTAGATACCTACCGCTGTGGATGAATAGGAGATGTAGACATACCCCCGTGTACAGATCCTTGGTGGACTTTGCTACACTGGAGGACGGCAACTAATAGTCACCTATAGACTGGACAGGGCTACAATCACAGAGCTGTGTGCCCAATTGGAGCCTGACCTGATATCTGCTATCTCTCACCCCACTGTGATCCCCCCTCTTGTGCAAGTGCTATCCGTTCTCCATTTCCTGGCAAATGGTTCTTTCCAAGTGACAGTGGGCTTGGCAGCAGGAACGTCACAGCCAATGTTCTCAAATGTGCTAACAAGAGTGTTGTCTGCCCTGATAAAACACATGTGCAGCTACATTGCATTCCCCCAGGTTGAGGATTTGGCCACTGTGAAGGCTGGATTCTATGCAATGGGACATATCCCCAATATAATTGGTGCAAATGACGGAACACATATTGCATTTGTACCCCCCTGCCAGAATGAACGGGTGTTCAGGAATCGTAAGAGTTTCCACTCAATGAATGTGCAGATGGTGTGCCTGGCAGACCAGTACATCTCCCACGTCAATGCTAAGTATCCAGGGTCGGTGCATGATGCCCTTGTCCTGGGGAACAGCAGCATCCCAAATGTGATTTCCCACTACAGAGGTACAGGGTGTGGCTAATAGGTGAGCCCTGGTTCCCACCCCACATATGTTTGTGTATGCTTATGGTGCAGGCCATATAGGATAGTATGTGGCTAAATGTTGTTCCTCAATATTTGCAGGTGACTCTGGTTACCCAAACCTATCATGGCTGCTGACCCCTGTGAAGAATGCCAGGACAAGGGCAGAAGAACGTTACAATGAGGCACATGGGTGAACCAGAAAGATCATTGAAAGGACCTTTGGCCTCCTGAAGGCCAGGTACGGGTGCCTCCATCTAACAGGTGGTTCCCTGTGCTACTCACCCAAGAAGGTCTGCCAGATAGTAGTGGCATGCTGCATGTTGCACAACCTGGGCCTCAAATGCCATGTACCTTTTCTGCAGGAGGAGGAGACTGCAGATGCCCAGGTGGTAGCAGTGGACCCTGAGGACAGATAGTATGAGGAGATAGAGGATGAGGATGTGGACAACAGAACATCTGTGATACATCAGTACTTCCAATGACACACAGGTGAGACAGTGCAACTTTACATTTCTATGACCTTGGTTGTATTCCGTGTGGCATTGGCATGTTGGCATTTCCCAATTCTTTGCCCACTTATTATCTGTTACCTCTGGATATTCATTTTGCAGATGTTGGTGATATGAGACATTCTCCTGGTGTGATCACAACAGCCAGCTACAGGTCATTAATTCTATGACTGAATGAATAATTTTATTGTACAGATAATAAAGTCCAATACAATTAAACAAGAAGGAGAAGAGACAATCAAAAAATGCAAGTACAATCAAATGCTGAATTCATGCTAAAAACACTGATTTGGCCACACCTGACCTATTGAAAAAAAAAGACATTCGTGCCTAATAGTATAAAACAATCCTGGAAAATAAAAATAGAATGAACCACCAAGCCCAGAACCCCACATAATACCTGTAGAAACAAAATACACAAGGCGCAAGCCAAAAAGTGCGTAGTGCATTAAATAATGGTTACAACAAATACCAACAGATACCGTTGGAACTCCACAACCTAACCAATAATGGGAAGTATGGCAAGAGTAGGGAAAAATTCCAATTATGCCTATCCATTGCTCACAATGCCACTGAATTTAGATTCAGCAATTTTAATAAATGTAATCAATAACACATTTGCATTAAATTAGCTGGGTCCAGAGACTTTATAATAGCATGTCGACAGGAGCGAATTCCCAGTTCGTTCCATTTTCTCAGAAGCAGAAATCTTTGCTCTTTTAGTAAAGCTTGGCACAGGCAAACCACATGATCAATAGTTTTGTCCACATTGCTACAGCCTCTGCATATCATGCCTTCCCCAGGAGACAAGTGCCATTGGGGTAGATGTTTGAAAAAAGAACAATCGCCCAACCTTAAGGCCATAAAGGCATTTTTCAACTGAAACCCATAAGAACAGAAAAGAAAGCTAGAAGGCGTACCTGGCTTACAGGATTTAGGGCCAGATGTATCAAACCTTTTTGCATTCGCGAACGGTGCGAATCACAGAAATCGTCCGTTTGCGGATGCAAAAACTTGATTTACGATGTATGAAAGGCATTCGCAGGCCAAAAACAAGGAATCACAGAAATTGCGATTTTTAGCGAAGCGACATGGTTTTGCGTGTCGCAATCTGCATTTCGCAATTTGCAACATTAAAAACGGAATCGCTATTTGCATATCGCAAATTGCGAGCTCAAATAGCGACTCACAAATACAGATTCTGCATTTCTTGTCGCAAATTGCGATACGCAGATTGCGACACGCAAAACCATGTCGCTGTGCGATGCATCAAAAAATCACAAATTGCGAATGTTCTCAGAATGGCCTTTTGCACATGCAATTTACCACGGATTGAAACCAGGTGGTAACCGGGTGCAACCTATATAAAGAGGCCCAGAATGCCTCAGCCTCTTTTCCACAATGGCTGCACTCTACGTCATGGCGAGGAGAATGAGGACCTTGGCAGGTTTGAGGAGAGGGAGGAGGAGACATGAGCGCATTTTCAGAGTGCACATTACCCTTTTTGACCAGACTGAGGAGGAGATTTATGAGAAGTACAAGTTGAGCTCAGCCATGATAATTGACCTGATAGTTGAGCTACAACCCATACTGCAGCGCACAACACACAGGACCAATAGCATACCCACCAATGTGCAGGGATATGCTCCCTGCACCTACTTGCCTCAGGGAGCTATCAAGGGGTCATAGCAGCAGCTGGAGAGGTATCACAGAGTGCCCTCTCTAGATTTTTCAGTGCATTTCTAAATGCCATGCTGAGCAAGATACACCAATATATCAGATTCCCCCACACCCCACAGGAAATTCAGCAGACAAAAATCGATTTCTACCAGACAGCACAGTTCCCCCATGTCCTAGGTGCCATAGAGGGGACACATGCAATCTGTCCACCATCGACCACAGAGTATGTGTACTGCAACCCTAAAAACCAACATTCAATGAACATACAGGTGATATGCAATGCCTCCTACATCATAACTGATCTCGTGGTGAGGAACACAGGGAGCACACATGATTCGTACATCTTTCACCACAGCGGGATTCACACAAGACTGCTAGCTGGGGAATTTGGTGAAGGATATCTACTAGGTAATTTCCAACTTTACAATGTTGCATTGGTCGCAGTGTGACGTCAGATGGCACAGCTACTCATTATACCCTCTGTTCCTTCCAGAAGACAGTGCCTGCGCAATGCGCATCTACATGATGACACCCTACCTAAATCCTGCTACACCAGCAAAGTGGAGATACAATTCAGCACACAGGGCAACCCACAATGTGGTGGTGCACACCTTTGGCCTGCTGAAGAGTCACTTCCGGTGCATCCACAAAGGTGGAGGGGCACTACAGTACAGCCCGGACACGACTTGGAAAATAGTGGCCACATGTACGATCTTGCACAGTATAGCTACCACCAGGGGCATACCTGTGGAAATACCAGAGCCAGACTCAGATGAGGATGATGATCCCATACCACCCCTACAGCCAGCAGACAGGACCAGTGCAGCAGAGGGCAGGCAAAGGCATTCTGACATCACGCACAACGATTGCAGATGTAAGTAATGACAACACCACCTCATTGACATGTATTCCGTTAGTTAGTACCTTTATTACCTTGACTTCAGGTAACATATGTGTCACTAGGACAAAGCAATGCACAATAGGCAGACATGAGCCATTAACAGTGTCACACTATTATCATCATAGTTTTACTGTATTGCTACATGTGAAGGTAGTCCCCTGCAGCTCTCAATGTCACTTCTTATGACCACGCATTCCACTTGAGTGTACAGTGGCCTCGCCAGCACCTCTTGTATCAGGCTCACAGGCAGTACTGTGCCTGGCACTGCGATGCCTAGAATCCATCACGGGGACTGCAAGACTGCTGATGCTAGATGACTAATATGTGACAGAACAACTAGGTCCTAAACAAATATAGCCTAAACCTCTACTGCTAAACAACTAAAAAGTCTCTACAACTAAGTACTGAACAACTACTGTCTAAACAACAATTGTGCCTGAATAACAATTGCCTGAACAACTAATTTTGATATATATTCTAAACAACTAATAAACCATAGAAAACAAAAAGAAAACCTTACCCTAAAATTAGTTGTTCAGGCAATTGTTATTCAGGCACAATTGTTGTTTAGACAGTAGTTGTTCAGTACTTAGTTGTAGAGACTTTTTAGTTGTTTAGCAGTAGTGGTTTAGGCTATAGTTGTTTAGGACCTAGTTGTTCTGTCACATATTTGTCCGCCTCCTGTGCTCCTTGCCTCCTTTAGCCTGCTGGCCACCCTCTCCATGGCATGGGAATGCAGGTCGTACCACCTCTTGTGTATCTCTTTCACCGAGTACTGCGCAACCCCCACTGTGCAGATTTTGTTCTGGCTGTCAGCCCAAAGTTTCCGCTTCTCACTTTCTGGTACCTGGAGTGAGCTCTTCCCAAAGAACAGGTCATGGCTCCTGACCACCTCCTCAGTGAGCACCTCCAAATCTTGCTCACTGAATTTCAGCGTACTCTTTCTCTCTCCCTTCCCCTTCCCATTGCCAGCATTGGCCATGTTGGTGTTAGGTCCTGGCTTGCTCCCACTCTTGCTCCCTGGGGCTGGTCCGTGACTCTTTGACTGCTCCTATGGGTGTGGTACCTGGAAACAGCAAGGGCGGACTCAATCCTGCTTGTGATGTCATCAGGCTGTGCCGGGTAACCGTTTTCGCAATTTGTGATTTTCAAATACCGAATCGCTATTTTTTTTGCGATTCGGTATTTGGACCTTGCAAATTACATTAGCGAATTTTAAGAAATCGCTATTTCCGACTCGCAATTTTGATACATCACATTTTGCGTGCCAGAAATAGTGATTTCTTAAAATTTGCTATTTGAGACTCGCAAAGCAAAATCTTGATACATCTGGCCCAAAATTATTGACGAGGCATGCTTCCGTTGATCAAGGAGGGAGCGATCTGAGTGATACAAATACAGTTGAATGAGCCTTTTTACATCTTGTGTAAACAGGGAATGGGGGGATTACTTGTCCAAAGATCGTCGGCCCCAGTCACCATTTGCATTCAACTAAAAAATGGGAGTAAGATCCCTTTGATTTTGACTCACTGATTTCTTGCCACAAGACTGCCTCCAAATGACCATCCGTGGCCCAACGCAGCCTATGACAGAGCTTCCAAAAAGCACTGGAACCAACTGCCACCAGTTCCGGAAGCCCAAATTCCAACTGTACCTGCAGGGGTGAAGCAAGGAGCGGGACATGGAAGACTCCAAAATTGTAGATTTTATTGACCAGCCTATTTAATGGGCAAGAGCCTTTGCCCAACAAAATTTCTTGACCGTAGGCCAGTGAAGGGATGATCTTTGCTCTCATAACTTCCATTAGGGGAAGAAGGGTCGCACCTTCAAAACTTTGGATAAAGTAGAAAAGGCCACCTGCAATGCCACAGCCTTGAGTTCAATCTCCTTCTTATGTTTAACAAAACTGCCTCTGGAATCAAAGTGCACCCCTAAATATTTATAAGACTGGTCGGAAAAGAGTTTACAGCTTTTATAATACCAACTAGAGCCCGGATGTTTTTTCTTCCAAAGGAGACCACTTTTGTTTTAAGCAAATTAACTTCCAGTTGATTCATGAAAGTATAAGATGCAAGTTGGTTAAGCAGCCTTTGAAGGCCAATCTTAGTGTAACTGAATAACGAAAGATCATCGGTGTAAAGCAGATGGCTGAGCCTAAGCCCACCAATCTTAGGGGGATGAGAATTTGATGTTGACATGTCTGTGATGAACAGATTAAAAAGAAGGGGAGCAAGCACACAACCCTGTTTCACACCACGGCTGGTAGGATTTTTTCTAGAAAAAGAGCACCAGTCCCCGAGCTTAATACGGACCCAGGAATTTGTATGGAGTTCCATAACAGCACCCAGGAGCACTGGAGGGATGTCCCAGTTTTGTAGTTTAGCCCACAGGGCACTCCAGGGGATCCGCTCGAATGGCGCCTTGAAATCAACAAAACAACAATTCAACATCAAGCCTGGCAGAATCGCCCTGTCGATCAGAATAGAAAGTGCTAATAAATTTGTCAAAGCGCCTGAGCCAGCAGAAAACCCTGTTTGGACAATAGGAATTAAAGCCTTTTATTCATCCCAGGCACAAAGATCTTGCAACAAAAGACTAGCATAGAACTTGGCCTCGTTGTCAAGCAGGGCTATCATCCTATAATTGGCGGGGTCTGACCTTGAACCACTTTTATATAGAAGAGGAAGGATGGCATCACACCAGGACTCAGGAAATATTGAAGTCAGGAGGCAGTGCTCAAACAGATGGGCAAGAGGATTGGCCCAAATAGGGGATCCTGTTTGAACAGTGTCTGTGGAAGACCATTGAGACCGTGGGCTCTTAATTGCTTATCCCTCGAGATGATATGAGGCAGACATAGTTGAAAGGACTTCTTCACTCCCTGTGAGGGAATTGAAGACCCAATAGCAGGAGTAGGGCTATAAGCCCCCTCATCTAACAGTTTCCCATCCTGCTCGCTTGCGGAAAAGTGGGAAGTCAAGTAAGACGTCCAAACTCCTTCTGAAATATTGACAGCACCAGTGCCCCTTTGATTGCTATTTAGATTGTTGATAAGGGACCAAAATTGTGTAGAATTTGGATCTATACTTGCACTTAAAAGTTTAGCCCAAAACTGATTAGGATAGGTCTGATGGCCATTGTAAACAGCCTTGCTGTAATCTTTCCTCAGTTGTTTGTATTTAATAAATAGACAGTGCAGTCTAGATAGGAGTGGGATCGACCATATGATCTTGTCCAGTGGGGGAGGCATTGTCATGCAAACGGCCTTTCAGAACTTTAAAGCCCATGATGTTGAGGTGCTTTACTGTGTACTTTCCCAACGGGCAACGCGGACAACCCTGAGGCCTCAATTGTTTGGGAATTAACTGATGATTACAGAGATCGGGACCGTCAAGAGCCTCCATTATGTCCTGAAATAGGTTCGTAATAAAGTCACCAGTTATGAGATAATTGGCACATGGATATTCCTTGACTAAATTGCCCACAATCTGCATCAATAGAGACTACCTGCCCCTTTTTTCCTTTGTTCCAGGAGCAATGTAAATGTTAATTACTATGAGAGTTTGCTGAGCAGTCCCGTTCCTGATCACAATCCCCTGAATCCAGTTATCTTCCCAGACCACTGGCAGAATACTCCCATTTAGTTTGACAGTTACATAGGTGGCCAATCCCCCCTTGGCAAGGCCATCCTTGCTCGTTTTATGGCCAGGTTTCCATATTTCTAAATACCCTGGCAACGAACAGCTGTTCTCAGCCCAAGTTTCCTGAAGGGTGATTATATCGTAACTGTTAAAAAATGATAAGAGATCAGCCGAAGTGAACTTGTGCACAACCCCATTGAGGTTCCATGACCATAGGGACAGACAACCAGGTGTTGACACAGAACCACCCACCCATAGGGGTCAATAGGGACGCCCATGCAAAATGGTAGAGGGCAGCCAATCCCAATTGGGTGCCCCCTGGGAACCAGAACCAATACGAGGGGTGCCATTGAAAGTAGAAGTGCCACCTAGAGCACTTTTCAAAATTGGAAACGGCTTCAATACTGTGGGAGAAATTGAACATTGGTATTCTGATAGTAACACAGAATAACCAGAATCCCGATAGGGAATAATTGTAATACACCACAAGTGAAATAGATCTCTCTTAGAAAAAATAGACTAAGCTATAGAGGCAGAAAATTGCGAAACAAGAGTGAATTTCTTTGAGTAGGACTCCCTTGAGTCCAGAAATATAATTGATGCAATGTCCTTAGAACCAATGTTATTAAGATCTGAGATGGTGTTAAAAAGTATTAAAATGTTCCCCTTATTAAGTATGTCATGATGCACTCCGGTGAGGCCGTTGAGGGACGCAGGGGGAATGAAGGCTGTAACTGTTCCGCTGCATTGAATGAGCCTACAAGGCCCCCGAAGACAGGACTATTGGCAGGAACGGACCAAAAGCTTGATGTCAAAATTACAGGAAGGCTGCTTTTGTTGTCAGAAGGCAGCTTGAGGGAATTGGGGGAACCAGAACATCACCATTGGTAGTTCCATAAACAGTTGGAGTTACCGAGACCGACACACTGCCTGCGTTACCTTCCTCAGCCGAGATCAGAGAGCCCTTAGAGTGGAGTTCAGTTTCCTGCACAATAATAACCATCCGAAGGGTCCTTAGCAAGCTCAGTCGTGGGGGAAGGCCAGCAAGTTAGGTCAACAAGGGATTGGGCAGTGAAGTCACCCTGGGTACCACCTGCAACTGCAACAGCTGCTGCGCCTCAGGACGAACTGATGGTTGAGCATTAGTTGCAGATCCTTGAGGGGGTAGTCTCTGCCTTTAGTTCCGTTGTTTGCAGAGTCTTTTTTTTTTCCTCTTGCTCAGTGGATGTTGAGCCGCTGAATCAGCTCCTAAAGGCCTTGGATGTATTAAAACATGTTGTGCAGGGATGCAGGGGGAATGGGAGGAGTCAGGCACCTTGGACTCAAATTCAAGTAGAGGGGAGGTCTTGGGAACACAATTGGCCAAAATGTCATGCTCCGAGACTCCAGTGGCAACTAGCTGAGAGGGGTTGATGGAGGTTGCACTCTTGACTGGAAAGAAGTAATCATCCAATGTTTTTGGTTTAATAAGTTCCTGAGCCAAATCAGAGTGGAAGCCTGAATTCAGCAAGGGCACTGGGGGTGCAGGAGCTGAAGATAGCCTCTTGATTTACCTTAGAACTGAACTTAAAAAAGTGGGCAAGGATGAGAGGCTTTAAATAATTGGAGACCAGCAGCATGTTGGTTGCACAAAGTTAGAACTTGTCTCGGCTCTAGTGATTAGCCGGTTAAGGTTTTCTATTTTTTGATCAGTACTAGCTACATAATAGGCCAGTGTATTCAGCAAATCGACTTGGACGTCCAGCTTATCAGAGTAATAGTTCAGAGCCAGCGCAGAGGATTGGAGAGTTTGTAAAAGCTGTGGCCAGACAGAGCCTGTTACCGTGATCATAGAGGAGGGCACAGGGTTGGATTTCCTGTCAGCACCTCCCATGGAATCAGATTGAAGACAGGAAAGGTCAAGGAGCGATTGGTCGTTGAGCTCGCCATTGATAAGCTTGGTTTGAGAGCTGGAATCACCAGCCCCTCTGGAAGACCTTGTTGGTAACATTGGATGAATACTGCCGGTTGGAATATGGGTTGATTGTGCTGCCGGGGGACTGGATAGCAGGGAAATGCAGTGATCCTGTGGGGAAACCTGGCAGCTCACAGCCAGCTCGTCCTGCCGGTGGAGAACAGCTGGAGAGGCATCTAGAGAAGTCATGCACTCTCCAACATTGAAGGAATGGTCACTGGAAATAATAATTGGTGAAAGTTCGTGTTTTGACAAGGGTGCGGCAGGCTGGCCCTCGTAGGATGGAGAATGGCTCACTTCATCCTGAGATGCTAGCTGGGAAAGGGTGGATAAAGCTGGATGATGAACTAGTGCCGCTGTTGTTGAATAACCACAAGCAATGGGTACAGCATCAGTGACTGCAGACTCCGTGGGGAAACCCCAGCCTGGCGCCAGCTTTATCTCTCCACCGTTTGCCAAAAGTTCCAGCTTAAGGGGCATATTTATACTCTGTTTGTGCCGAATTTGCGTCGTTTTTTCGACGCAAATTCGACGCAAAACTAACTCCATATTTATACTTTGGCGTTAGACGCGTCTAGCGCCAAAGTTCATGGAGTTAGCGTCATTTTTTTCGTGAACACCTTCCTTGTGTTAATGATATGCAAGGTAGGCGTTCCCGTCTTCAAAAATGACTGCGATGCATATGCGTCGTATTTATACTCCCGGGCAAAAATGATGCACGGGAGTGGGCGGGTCTAAAAAACCCACATTTGCGCCGGATTTTAGCGCCTGGGTCAGGGCAGGCGTTAAGGGACCTGTGGGCTCAGAATGATCCCAGAGGTGCCCTCCCCTGCCCCCAGGGACACCCCCTGCCACCCTTGCCCACCCCAGGAGGACACCCAAGGATGGAGGGACCCGCCCCAGGGACATTGAGGTAAGTCCAGGTAAGTATTTATTTTTATTTTGTTTGTGACATAGGGGGGCCTGATTTGTGCCCCCCTACATGCCACTATGCCCACTGACCATGCCCAGGGGACAGAAGTCCCCTGGGCATGGCCATTGGGCAAGGGGGCATGACTCCTGTCTTTGCTAAGACAGGAGTCATTTCAATGGGGGATGGGCGTCGTAAAAAAATGGCGCAAATCGGGTTGTGGCGATTTTTTTGCCTCAGCCTGACTTGCACCATTTCTGGACGCCCATACGCCATTTTCCCCCTACGCCGGCGCTGTCTGGTGTACTTCGTTTTTTTTAACGCACACCAGACAGCGCCGGCGGCTAACGCCGGCTAACGTCATTCAATAAATACGGCGCCCGCATGGCGCTTCAGAATGGCGTTAGCCGGCGCTAATTTTTTTGACGCAAAACTGCGTTGGCGCAGTTTTGCATAAAAAAGTATAAATATGGGCCTAAGTTTTTTCTTCAAGTAAGCCAGAAGAGAAGACTCACGGAGTTTCGAGGAGCATGGATACAGCGTATGAACAATGGAGAGTTGAGACTTCAAAGTTGCTGAATTGGGTGGATCAGCAGCCAGTGGGGGAGGGGCCGCTGTAATTACAGTAGGCGAAAGAGGATGGATCCACTTTTCAGGGGCCGATGATGAATGCGGGGTGACATTGCACATGTTGTCACCGCAGTGGCATTTCTTACGCTTTTAAGGATTGGGTGCTCCTTCCTTACTTTACCAGACCTCATAGTGAACAAGTTCCAAAAGTCCTTCCTTCAAACATGGGGCAGCTCAGGGCAGGGAGTAATGTAACTCAGCGTAAGTAAGTTTTTAAGAGGACACTTTACGGCTCTTATTATGGGATAACTGTTGTCCACTTGAAAGTTTACAGGCTTGAAATGAAGAAAAGGAGTAGTGGAGACCTGTAGAGTTGATTTGAGAGGGAAGGGCAGGAGAAGGCAGGATGAAGCAAGGCAACATGGTCAAGACAAGCCGCACTGGCCTAACACCAGCCGCCTCCATCGGAAACCGATTGCCTGCAGCCTAAGCTTCAGTTTGTTCGCTCCCCAACACCTTCGCTTAGCCCTGCCTGCAGGATGCTGGGCACTTGCCTTAGGCCGCTGTCTCCTGTGTAGCTCCAGTCCTGGGCAGTCCTGAGAGGATCGGTATAGGCAAAGGTCCAGAAATTCTCTCATGTGGCCCCACCAGGGGCCGCCTGTCATGGAGTGGCAGACCCAACAGAAAAGGTCCTCACACGGCCCCACCAGGGGCTACTGAGGGCCGCCTATGGTCACCTGGAGCGGGGCCAACTAATGCTGTGACCGTCCAGAGGGTCTTGAGAGCCAGGCTCCGGGGACCAGGAAGAACCGGAGGCAAAGCCGGGAACCGGATAGCCGAGGGGCCGGAGGTCGAAGGGACAGGCGGGGGAGCAGGCACGAGGTTCGGCCATCCCAGGTCCCAGATTATCTTGAGGGTGAGGTGTGGACTAAGGTCCCTGTACAGGTGGGCACACTGCTGATTGACGTGTCCTGGGGACAGAGGCGTGGGTACGCTGGGTGGGTGCTGTGAAGTTGGATCCTGATGGGGGAGGCTCTGTGGTGGTCTGTGACTGGGCTTGGGTGACCGACTGTCCAGTTGTCCTTGATGGGCCAGTTAGATCGTCCAGATCCTGACGTCCAGAATTACTGTCATCACTGTGGGCCTCTTCTGTTAGGGGACTGGATAGTGATGGCACCTCCTCTCCAGTGACATTGGCTGAGGTACCTGTGGGGATGTAAATTATGTATTATGCTTCAGGTGTCTGACATTTGTAGTTCCCTAGCTTCCCATCTATGGCTGTTGTTGCCCTGACAGCTTTTGCTTGTGTATGTTGGTGTATTGGGGGATTGTTAGTTTCCCTATGCTGTGCATCCTTTAGCGAAGAGTGTCATTGGTACAGCATGCAGGGCTTGGCATTAGGATTAGTGTGATGTGATGGTGGAGTGAGTGGGATGGAGTGGAGTTATGGGAGTGAGGGTGTGTGATGGCATGCAGGGATGGGAGAAGATAATTGTTACAAGTTGAATTACCAGTGTCCAGTCCTCCTCCAACTCCAGCCAGGCCCTCGAGATGCAGTAATGCCAGTACCTGCTCCTCCCTTGACGTGATCTGCAGGGGAGGAGGTGGGAGCCCATCTCCAGTCCTCTGTATAGCGAGCTGGTGTCTTGCTGCTATAGAACGTACCTTCCTCCGTAGTCATTCCACCTCTTCCTGATATTGTCCCTTGTTCTGGGGTGCTGTCCCACGGCGCTGACCCTGCCCACGATTCTCCGCCATAGTTCCATCTTCCTTGCTATTGATATCTGCTGCATCTGTGCTCCAAATAGCTGTGGCTCTACCCTGACGATTTCCTCCACCATGACCTTGAACTCCTCGTCAGCTAAATGGGGGTGCCCTTGTGATGCCATGGGTGTTATGTGATGTGTGTTGGTGATGGTGTGTTGGGTATTGTGTTGGGGTGTGTGATGTGGAGTGCATGAAGGGTGTATGGGTATGAGTGGTGTGTATAGTTGTCGCAGTGGTCTTGTTGTCTGTCTGGTGGCAATGATTTGTATTTGTAAAGGGTTGTCGGTAGCATGGGTGTGTGTTTTATAGTGGTGTGGGTGTGATATGTGTATGGGTGTCAGGTGAGTGTTGTTTGAATTGTCCAAAGTGATGTTGTTTTGTCTGTGGGTGTAAATTGTGAGTGCGACGGTATGTACCACCAATGGTTTACCACCATTGAATGTCCGCCGTGGTGATTCATGGGTCTTACTGTGATGGGCGTTGTTCTGTTGGCGTAACGGTGTGGGTTTTGAGACCGCCACTTTAGCACTGATCTTCGGTCTGGCGGATTTGTGTATGTGGCTGTATTCTGTCGGAT
This sequence comes from Pleurodeles waltl, assembly GCF_031143425.1. Lineage (NCBI taxonomy): Eukaryota > Metazoa > Chordata > Amphibia > Caudata > Salamandridae > Pleurodeles > Pleurodeles waltl. The sequence goes on along the minus strand of NC_090446.1, from coordinate 1,090,681,650 downwards.
TGGTGTGTGCGTGTCATAATGTGGTGAACGGATATTCGCCAGTGCAGCGCTAAGTTGATGGCCGTCAGCATGGCAGTAAGCGGCATTTACTGCCGATGTCATAATGAAGGCCTTTGTTTTTGTGAACTCATAAAGGTCAGTTTGAAATGTACTGTGTAAGAGTGTTGTTTGTTTGCTTGGGGCTGCACCAATATTTCTTTTACTTTAATTAGATTTTTAAATTTTATAGCGGTGGGTGGTCTCGAGTTTAATTATGGTGCTAGTTATTATTCATTATGCACTTCATTGATTTTTTAATCTTTTGTAAATGAAAATTGTTGCACACCTCCAAACCTTCTTCACATGTTTGTAACATTTGCAATATTATTTTGCTATGTGGCCTAGATTTCTAAAGGGCCACCTAGCCAGTAGGCCCGGTACTAGTAGTACATGTTTTTAAAACTTAATTTAGGGTAGGATGGCATTGGATTAAATTAACAATGTTGTCTATTGCTTGCATTTCATTATTTTTGCAAAACGTATATATGTTGTGGGGTAACCTTTAATGGCATAGGAAAGATGAATATTGTAATGAAGTTTTTATAGATCAGTTATTTTTTTTGTTTTGCATTGCTGAATTAATGTTAGTGTTTTCTTCAGTGTTACCACCATGCCTCCTTATGGTCAGTGTGTGTGTGTGTATGTGTTTGTCATCATCCACCATTTGTCTTTGTTCTCTTTGTGGCGTGGCTAAGGGCCATTTTGTGTAGTCCATGTCGATAGGCTTGCATGTGTTCTTTGTTCTCCATGTCTCCTTTTTTGCAGCTGATGTTAAACCATGTGGCTGGTGGCCATTTTGTGCATCCAGCCAGTCTATTTTCATCATAGGTTTGCATGTGTTCTATGTTCTCCTTGCTCCTTATTGTTGTTGTCTGACAATGTGGCTGGCACCCATTTTTGAGCATGCAGCCAGTGTTCCTTTGCCATAGGCTTACATGTGTTCCTTGTTCCCGATGCATCCTTGCTCCTTGTTGTAGTTGTTTGAACATGTAATTGGCGGTCATTTTGTGCATCCAGCCATTGCCTTTTTGCCATAGGCTTGCATGTGTTCTTTGTTCCCTTTGCCTCCTTGCTCCTTGTTGTTACTGTTTGACTATGTGGCTGGTGGCCATTTTGTGCATCTTGCCTGTGTGCCTTTGCCATTGGCATGCATGGATTGTTGTCATACCAGTGTACATTGATGTTCTGGGGGATCATTGTAGTATATGTATACTAAAAGATTCTGATTTAGATTAACATTGCTTATATTATTTCCTTCCTTTTTTTGCATTCTATATTTTGTGCCTCATTTGTCCTTTCCTTGTAATAGGTGTTTACTTCTTGTCCTTCCATACAAACATTGACAATTATTGATCATTTATTTAATTTCAGTTCATAATATTTTTATTGTATTTTTGTTTTTGTTTATGTTTATTTTTATTTTTCATTTTCTTTCTTTATTATTTGATTTTTTTACATTTATTTTTATCTGTTTTATTTTACTATTTTATTTAGTTTTTAATCTAGTTTCTCATTTTTTATTGTCATTTTTATTTAAATGTTTTCTTTTTTTAATTTTTTGTAATTTTTCTTTTTTTCTTTTTTTCAAATTCAGCATTTTGCCTTGATCCACCCATTCAATCATCCATCCATCCATCCACCATAGGCGCACAGCCGCACTACAGTATTCGGTTTCTTTAGGTGTATAATAATTCCATTTCCTCCTCAACACCCTGGCTGCAGTGTACTGCTGAAACATCAGCAGCATAATTCTTTTTTTAATGATTCTTTAATTTCCCCTAGATCATCTTGCTGCAATAGGTTTTTGAAGGTTTATTCCATTTACAGACGCACCTCTGTCGGACTACCACAAGTATTTCATTTAAAAAAGATGGAGATAAAGGAAAGATCTAAATCTGCATGTTGGATTGCCTGATTTCTAATTAAAATGTATGGTGTGGTGTTGTAGTTTGACTTTACAATGCTTAATTCAATTGATACTTATTACATAAGCAGCCAACCATACTAATATTGCATTTGTCTCTACTGTTTCAACCTGCAACAGTGCCATGTTTCACTAGTTACATGTTTTTCTTGCTGGTTACGTTTAGGTGCATAAGAGAGGGGACGTCACATCACCCACAGTACTGGCAAAGAGAAGGCCTGTACAGTGCTTTCAGTCCTCCAATCTCTTCCGCTTGTGCAGCTTAGTGCCAATGACAAATGAGAACTTTAAGACGGCTCAAAAAAAGTTGCTCCCATGAAAGTGGTCAGTGAGAAGAAGCAAATTTCACGAAGTAGTACCCAACTTTTTCAGGAAGCAGAGCAAAGTAGAAAGCAGCAATAGTAGATCTTCCTGAAGTTGGAGCAGAACAGGGGTTCAAGCTTCCTACTGGCAAGAACTTCCTCTTTTCGAATCAATGGCTCCCAGATCTCAGCAAGAAAAAGGAAGGGTACTACTCCACCATCTTCAAGCACCACTAGGGACATGGAGTGGACCCTGGCAGAGTCTGGGAGATGCCAGGAGAGGCAAGGGAAAATCAAAGTTCCATAGAGCCCTAGAATCATGGAAGGGGATGATGGTGAGGAAGATGACAATGACAAGCCAGTCATTGTGGACGCCGGCACATTGGAGTCAAACATTACTATCCAACCTGCTCCAAGGGATGTGACAGAGACAGCACCACTAGCTCCCATATTTGTAAGGCCCCAGCTGAAACATGCCCCAATCCTACCTCAGTAGAAGTATGCACTTCAGAGAAGCAATCGACAAACCCTTTTACCTCCAGTTCTTCAGGCATTGGCAGTGGCCTAGTAAGAAATCACTTCGCCCCAGTTTGGGACATTTTTACATTTAGCAAACAGGAGGAGAACATTACAATATGCTCTGTTTGCCATTGAGGTAAGCCAGGTTCACACTATGGCCCTGGAGGCCGAACGACCCATATGAAATATGAAAAAGCATCATGCAATCCAGTAGGAGGAGCACCTTAAAAAATGTGCTTAATGTTGTCGTGGTGGTGAAGGTGAGCAGAGCTGGTGAAACATCAGCTACTGGTCAAATCATGGTGGAAGGTGAGGAAGAAGAGGGTGATATTCTCACACAAATCCACCCCGTCTCCAGCAGTGCATCAGAATCACCCACCTCATCGACGCCATAATGGAACAGGAAGACTCAGAGTCAGCTGGAGGCACCACAGCATACCTCGACTGCACCACAATACACATTGACTCTACCACCAGCTACTTCTTTAAGGTTAACTGCGTCAGTGGCCCCAGAAAAGAAGAAAATCCAAGCTACTATAATGGACATGTTTAGACAGGAGGGGCCCTATAACCACAGCCACCCAATGACACGTTTGCACAGTAGGAAGCTGGCAAATATGTTAGCGCTGGACCTCCCTCCTTTTTCTTTTGTGGAAGGGGTAGGATTCTTAGAAATTATTGCAACCATCTGCCCCAAATGGAAGGTTCCAAGTGGCTGTTCCAGAGCTGCATCACGATGTACTGCAATAAGTTGGACAAGTGTTTTCTATACTATCCTCCTGCCGACAGCGTGTGGACCAGTTGTCAGGCTACTGATTACATGTGCATAACTCCACAAAGGATTTCATTTGTTATGGTAAAGCAAAAGCTATCAAAAAGGTCTTGGCCCTGAAGAAATTTTTAAGAGGATTTTGTGACATACAACAGTAGCCATGTTCACCATGGAGAACTCACTTACAGCTGCAAACATCTTGGATGACTTTAATAGCAAGGTGTTTGAATGGCTGTGACCCAGAGCTTTCCAAACTGGGTTTGTTGCCATGGACAATGGCAGTAAACTAATCAAGGCCATGGCAGATGGGGACTATTTCAGGGTCCTGTTTTTGGAACACTACATCAACCTGGTTGCGCAAATAAAGGTCCCCACATTCCCTTCAGGACATTAAAGACCATGCCTGCCTCCTTAACATGCCATTGCCTATCCTTTTTTTTTACATCTCCTAGCACAGCTGCCCCAGAAGATCATTAGTTAACAGACAGCCAGGGCCAATGCCAAATTCCAATGTGTTCCTACCATCAAAGAGGAGATAATACCACCGGGCTTGGACTGGAAGAATTAATTACTAACTATTGCACCAATGAAGGGTGATATATTGAGTGATTGCGTGTGATGATTTATGAGGTGTATGGTGGCTGACAGTAGTGACGGGGGATTTCAACAAATTTGTAAACATGATTTCAATGATTTGCAATGTTTGGGGGCTGATGGCTGATAATTTTTTCCTGAAAGTGATTGGCATTTCAAAATTAGTGAAATTTACCTGCAGAGTCCACTCCTTTTTTCTGGTTTCTCAGGTTGCTCGGCGCTGCAATGAATATTGTCATGGTTTCGTTTGTGTAGTGTTTGTCTTTCTCACACTTTTCCCCAAATCCCTTTTCCCATCCATTTGTCAAGCCCCTAGCCCTCTTCCCCCAGGGTCTGTGATTTATTGAGATGTGACTTAATTTTACACCATAAATGGATCACATACTTACTGACTTGCTGGGGCAGATGTGGTGAAAGTGATACCAACTCACTGCATGATCTTCTATTACCTGAGCAATATTCCACACCAGCCCCATCAGCATCGTCATTAAGGCCTTGTGTTGTATAAACGCTTTACCTTGTCCAAGCATTCCTGACTGAGCCTACTTCTCCTCACTCAAGGATTTCATTTCATTCTTTATTAAATACTAGTTCCCTATTGCTCAAAAGAAGTTGAAATTGCTAGTTTTGATTATCATATCAGATCTTCTTTGTTGTGTGTGGAATACAGTCATGTTGTAGTCTGATCTCAGTCTTCCAAAAGTTATGACATAATGGCCCTCATTATGGACCTGGCGAAAATAATGTATTGGCCGTAGTGAATTGTAACATTTCCCTTGCTGACAGATGCTGCAGTGGTGTAATTTGCCAGTGATGTGCCAACTTTGTGATTGAAGAAACAGATGGCTGGAATAGCTGTGGAATTAGCAGTGTGACGTACTTAATGCACTACAGTCTGTTAGTGCCCCTTCTGTTGAACATTTGGAATTATGATTTAAACTGGATCATACATACACATTAACATTTGCTTGCATATAATAAATAAGGATGTAAATTTGGTGTGTGCTAGTGTTTTTATTTGAAAATACAACATATAAAAGTGATGGGATAGTGGAAAGGAGTAGGAACATGGTGAACATCATACTCAGTTACTATTCCACCGCAGTTGGTAGCACAGGGGCAGAGTCCATGGGGCCAGTGGTGGATTGGGATATGGCAGTTGAATGTCAACAAGGTAGCTCAGTGGCACACAAGGGAGACAGTTCAGGGCAGGGGAGATTCAAGCCAGATGACCACTACTATATGCTGATTGCTAAATGCTTCGATGCAGCTGCTTATGCAGGCCTTTGCTCAGGTATGGGGGATGATGTCTTCCCAGGGGAACCTGAAGGGCAGAGTTAGAGCTTAACATGCTGTGCTCTATTATAGCCTTGGCAGGAATTAGTCTATTGACTCTAGTGACAATATGGTAGCATTATTTCTATGCTTCACTCTCCTTGTCACAATTCTAATTCTGCCATGTTGTATCGTCCTGGTTATTGCAGTACATGCTTTGTTATCTAAGATGCAGTTGCTTCATTAAAACCTTATTGAAACATATACTGCCTCTGTTTGTCATTGTGTATGTAACACTAATGCAACTGAGAGAAACGGATGAGACCTAAGCAACCACGATTTCCTTGAGAAGTCAATTGTGTCATGCTCAGCTGTCCAATCATCCCTGCTCTTGGGTAGAGATGAGGTACTGCTAGTTAGCCGGCGCAAAACCTGGATAAGGACGACAGGTGTCATCTGTAGTGGGTTAAGACTCAGGCCCTCATTACAACATTGGCGGAAAATCCCGCTTACCGACGTGCAGAAGACCGCCAACACACCGCTGCGGCGGCGGAATTCCGCTACAGCTATTACGACCCACAGCTCGGAATCCGCCATAATCCAGACACCCACACAAGTCCGCCACACCAAAGGTCAGTGATAAACTGGCGATAACAAAACCTCCCCTGTCACGACAACAGGAATACGCCCACACTATCACGACCCACGAATCCACGCAGCAGTCTTTCAACCGCGGTATTCCATTGGCGGTGCACACCGCCGCGCTCAAAATACACACACATTTCCAAAACACAACCACATTGGACAATTCCAAATACACACACCTGATACACATACACACACCACTCCCACACACCCAATCCAATATAAAGCATAAACCCACATCACTCACAAACCCTTACTACAAACATTTCGAAAGAAGGCCAGAGAGAGACAGCACCAGAAAAAACACTAGCATCCACAGACACACAACATCATCACTCACACAACATCCACACACCTCTTACAAAACACAACAACACGACCCCTCACACATCACAACCGACACGACCTCACACATCACCCACACCACATCATGGCACCTCAACGACAACCCAGGTTCTCTGAGGAGGAGCTCAGGGTCATGGTGGAGGAAATCGTCAGGGTAGAGCCACAGTTATTCAGATTACAGGTGCAGCACACCTCCATTGCTAAGAAGATGGAGCTATGGCGCAGAATCATCGACAGGGTCAACACAGTGGGACAGCATCCAAGAACTAGGGATCACATCAGGAAGAGGTGGAACGACCTACGGGGGAAGGTGCATTCCATGGTATTCAGACACCAGATTGCAGTACAGAGGACTGGCGGTGGACACCCACCACCTCCCCCACAACTAACAACATGGGAGGAGCAAGTCTTGGCAATACTGCATCCTGAGGGCCTCGCAGGAGTAGCAGGAGGAATGGACTCTGGTAAGTCAAATCTTAACTATTATATCCCCCAAACTACCTGTATGCCATCACATACCCCCACCCTCACCCTCACCCTCACTCCCATCAATCCAACACCACACATATGTCCCACTATCACAACACACCCATCCCAACACCAAGCCCTGCATGCAACACCAAAGCATGGACACCCATCACCAAAGCATGGACACCCATCACCAAAGCATGTCCACTACAGACACCCACACCGACCCCAAACCAAATATCACACAAAGACCTAGACAAGAATGCAAGCACTGGAGTACACGGTCACTCACCCATTGCACACAATGGCACACACAGATGCAATAATCATGCCTTTTCACCCCTGCAGGACCCCTACCCAATGTCACCGGACAGGAGGTTCCACACATATCCACTCCCCCCACAGAAGAGGCCCACAGTGATGACAGCAGCTCTGCACAACTGGATCAAGATGACCAGCCCGGCCCATCTGGGTCCTCGGGACAGTCGGTTTCCCTGACACTGGCACAAGCAACCACAGAGCCTCCCCCCTAAGGAAACACCACCACAGCACCCAACCAGAGGGCCACTACCTCTGTCCCCAGGGCACGTCAATCAGCAGTGTGCCCACCACTACAGGGAACCTAGGCAAACCCACCCCCCCCCCCAAGAAAATCAGGGACCTGGTGGCAGTGGCAGTGGGCACACGGTTCAGGGGACAGAGGAACAGAAAAACAGGGGAACTGGGAGGACTGGTGTGTGACAGGGGTGGACAGGCCCAGGGAACCCACTCTCCACGAGGCCCTCTCCAACATCATGGGAGCCTACCATCATTCCCAAGAGACGATGGCAACGGTACTGGCCAACTTTCAGGAGACCCAGCGGCTGCAGGAGGAACACTATCTGGGGATTAGGAAGGAACTCAAGTCCATTAACACCACCATGGTCACCATTGCAGGGGTGCTGCAGGACCTTGTCAACACCAGGAGAGACACTGTGGCACAACAAGGTGCCCCTGACACTATCCTGGATGATGAACAGCCCTCCACCTCTGCCTGCGCTAGTGGACAGGAGGCACCGCCACAGGACCACGACACCAGCACCCCACCCCCTGCAGATGGAGAGCATCCCCACAAATGGTCCCTGAGATCCAGGAACAAGACAAAGAATATTGCCAAGACCCCCACCAGGAAATGAGACTCCCCTGAATGTCACCCTTCTGTCCCACTTTGTCACCCTGTCCATCCATCAACTGCTCTTGCTCCACTTCCTATGCCCCTTTGGACAATGCACCTGTGAAACAAATAGACTGGATTCTGCCATGGACATTCCTCCACCATCACCCCTGCGCATTTTACAACCCCCTCCAATTATTTGCACCGAAATAAACACACTTCAATCACAAAACAATCTGGAGTCAGTATGTGCTTTCACAAATGTGTAATTGCAATAACTATGTAATATAGCAATGTCAATTTAATTGTTCACATACCGATGAAACATAGCTGTAGGGCTGGATGAAATATAGCAGAGGACACAAAGTGGGACCCATATCTGTTAAATGAAAGGCAAAGTGACAAGTCACGGTCCATACACTGAGTGAAAATGACAGACTTATGATAGCTCAAACAATAGTATGAGATGTGGGAGGCAGTGACATCTTCTTACCTGTGTCTCACTGGAAGTATTGCTGGATAATGTTGTTTATGTTGTCAACATTGTCTTCTTCTGCCTCCTCTTCTTCACTGTTTACAATCTCCACAGTGCCACAAGACCTCCAGCTGGACCTTCCTCCTGCAGAAAAGGCACCTGTTGTCGCAAAGCCAGGTTGTGCAGCATACAGCAGGCCACGATGATCTGGCACACCTTCTTTAGAGAGTAGTTGAGAGAACCACCTGTCATATGTAGGCACCGGAACCTGGCCTTCAGGAGGCCGAAGGTCATTTCTATCACCCTCCTAGTTCGCCCATGGGCCTCATTGTAGCATTCCTCTGCCCTTGTCCTGGGATTCCTTACTGGGGTCAGTAGCCATGACAGGTTGGGGTAACCAGAGTCACCTGCAAATGTCAAGGGACAACTGTTAGATACACACTAACCCGTAGAGACAACCCCATACTCAGACAACTATTCACACTGTATAGGGTCCTTGTCCTCCCCTACTAGCCACACACGGTGCCTCTGGAGTTGACCCATCACGTAAGGGATGCTGCTATTCCTCAAAATGTAGGTGACATGCAGTAAGCCAGGAAATTTGGCATTCACATGGGAGATGTACTGGTCCACCAAACACACCATCTGCACATTCATCGAATGGTAGCTCTTCCAGTTTCTGTACACCTGTTCACTCCTGAGGGGGAGTAACAATGCCACATGTGTCCCATTAACGGCACCTATGATGTTGGGGATATGTCACAGGGCATAGAAGTCACCTTTCACTGTGGGCAAATCCTCCACCTGAGGGAAAACGATGTAGCTGTGCATGTTTTTCAGCAGGGCAGACAAAACTCTGGACAACACGTTAGAGAACATTGGCTGGGACATCCCTGATTCAATGGCCACTGTTGTTTGAAAGGATCCACTTGCCAGGAAATGGAGTACTGACAGGACCTACACTAGAGTGGGGATCCCTGTGGGATGGTGGATAGCTGACATCAGGTCTAGTCCAACAGGGCACACAGTTTTTGGATTGCTGCACAATCAAGTCTGTAGGTGACTATTACGTGTCTCTCTTCCATTGTTGACAGGTCCACCGGTGGTCTGTACACCGGAGGATGCCGCCAGCTCATCACCTGCCCCAGGGGACGTGCCCTATGGAGGAGAACAGCGAGCAGAGAGTCAGCCAACACTGAGGTATCACAATGTGTATTTTGCAGAAACTTTATTAATCTGTAATGTGCCTCTTACTGTGTGTATGCAAGGCCTACATCGGTGTGACGCATTTAAAATTAATGCCATGTGGCCCGCTGAAATGGCGGCTATCTGACCTGTAAGGTGGGACAAGGGGATTTGAGGTAACTGTGCTGGCGTTCTACACCATCCCGGTAGGTGGTCGAAGACCGCGGCACAGTCCTGCATTGGTTAACATTGGACCCTATGGGTCCCAGGAGCCAATGACGATGTACGCCGGCGGTGACGGTACGCACCGCCGCGGACGTGACCGCCATTTTCTGCCTGTTCACTCACTTCATACCTGACCTTCAACAGGAGAGGACCTACACTGCAAGTGCTGATGTGACCCCGTCTGAAAGCGACGATGGCTCATGTGTCTGGGGAAAGGGCCCCTGCCTTCACTTCGGAGGAGCTACAGAAACTAGTGGATGGGGTCCTCCCCCAGTACACACAACTGTGCGGTGCGCCAGACAAACAGGTGAGTACACTGTGAGCATGCTGCATGGGCAATGCCTGTTTTGAGTGGTGTGGATGGAATATAAATGGGGGGGACTGAGGCCTGCATGAGCGGACGGTGAGTGTCTGTGCATCAGGCCAAGGGTGGGAACATGGGCCAATGAGTATGACGGTCCGGACGGGTAAAGATTTTCCTTTCCCCCTGTACCATTCCTCTAGGTCAGTGCCCACCAGAAGGATATTTGGCGTGCCAACGCCAAGGACGTCTGGACCCTGCGGGTCCACCACAGACAGAGCACCCACTGCCGGAAAAGATGGGAGGACCTTTGCCGCTGGAGCAAGAAGACGGCAGAGGCCAAGCTGGGAATGGCCTCCCAACGTGGGAGCGGTGCCCGTCGCACCATGACCCCCCTGATGTTCCGGATCCTGGCGGTGGCGTATCCGTAGTTGGATGGGCGCTTGAGGGCATCACAGCATTCACGAGGGGATGAGTACAGTCACATTCAGCTGACTCTGTGCGCATTACGAGGTGTCAGGGTGGGGGAGGTGGGCAGTGGGTTCCCCTAGGCCAGGGCAAGCTTGGTAGGCAAGGTCCCTTGTGAGGCAGGTTCAGTGGAACCCTAACCCCACTAGTGGTTAGTGCCATCTACACCTAGTCAGGCTCTTGTGACTTCTATGTGTACAGCAATCGGTCTTAGGCCTTGTACCCCATGGGCATGTGATAAATCTAGGAACTATAAGTTCATGGCGTAGTACAGAGGGCTGCTGTGTCTGTAGTGTCCGCCAACGGTAGTGGTGTTGCATGCACTGAACATGTCTTTCTTCTGCCTTTCCCCCCCTTTTTGTGGTCTCCCTGTTCTTGTGTGCAATAGCATCATCAGGCAGAGGAGCAGTGGCACCGGAGCAGGAGGGAGCTGCATCCCACTTGGCCCTGCAGGGGGACACAATGGAGTCTGAAGCCACCAGTGGGATGGAGGGTGAGGGGAGCTCCACGGCGGGGACAGGAGGTGACACGAAGTGACAGCGACTTCTCCTCTGATGGGAGCTCCCTTGTGTTGGTGGGCCCCTCTGTGCCCCCTGCATCAACAGGTACAGCCGCCACCCCCCCTACCAGCCCCGCCCTTCCAGCAGCCCCTCAGCGTGTGTCCCGTGCCCCCTCACCCAGGAGGGTGGGCATCTCCTTCGCCCCAGGCACCTCAGGCCCTGCCCCAGTCAGCCCTGCTGCCCTCAGTGAGGAGGCTATTGACCTCCTGAGATCCATCACTGTTGGGCAGTCTACCATTGTGAATGCCATCCAGGGTGTCGAGAGGCATTTGCAACAAACAAATGCATACCTGGAGGGCATTCATTCTGGCGTGGGAGCCCAACAGAGAGCATTTCAGGCTCAGGCCTCAGCACTGATGGCAGCCATTGCCCTTGTGTCCAGCCTCCCCACTCCAACTTCCTCCACCCAGACCCAATCCCCTGTACCTCAGCCTATCCCAAGCACACCATCAGACCAGCATGCACACACATCAACACACAAGGGTGGCTCAGGCAAACATAAGCACCACACATCCCACGAGCACTTACACAAGCACCATACCCATGCATACATACCAACATCCACTGCCTCCACTGTGGCCACCTCCTCCACGTCTCCCTCCTCCATCCCAGTCTCGTCTGTACTCACACCTGCATGCACTACATCTTCAGCCACTACCTCTATCACCAGCACGCCCATAACCACACACCCCTCATGTGCACTCACCACCCCCACTACCATGCACACATCCCCAGTGTCCTCTCCCAGTGTGTCAGTGAGCCCTCCTCCCAAACTACACAAACGCAGGCACACACCAACCCATCAGCCATCCACCTCACAACAGCCTCCGGCCCATGCACCTTCACTCAAATCCAGCAGATGTACACATCCTACAACCAGTACCTCTTCCTCCACTCCAAACCCCCTCTATCTACCCGTCCCAGTGTGTCTAAAAAACTTTTCCTGGCTAATATTGACCTCTTTCCTACACCTCCCCCCCGTCCATCCCCTAGAGCCAGGCTTTCCAGGTCCAAACCCAGCACCTCAGCCACCACATTCCCAGGAACAGTGGTGCCAGCAACTGCGGGCTATTGGAGTGCGCCAACCATCAGGACTGCCAGTGTGCCACGGAGCAAGGGCAAGGACATCCCGCCACCTGCCAAGCTAAAAAAGTTGCCCACATCCAGAAGGAAGAAGCCGAAAACACCTGCCACCAAGGGGTCATGGAAAACGAAAGGGGATAGTGGCAAGACAGCTGCGCCACCTTCAAAGGTGGGGAAGGGCCAGAAACTGAAGGGCAGGTCAGGAGAGGGCATGGTGGCACCAACTGAGGGACCAGTGTCACACTTTCTGTCCACGTCGACGCCAACTTGTATGGCGGAGAAGACCGCCACCTGCACTGCCACAGAGCCTGCCGCCAGCACCGCTGCCACATAGCCCGCAGCCAGCACCGCTGCCACAGAGCTCACAGCCAGCACAGCTGCCACAGAGCCCGCAGCCAGCACCACGGCCACAGAGCCCGCAGCCAGCACCGCCACCACAGACCCCGCAGCCAGTACCGCCGCCACAGAGCCTGCGGCCAGCACTGCTGCCACAGAGCCCACAGCCAGCACCGCCGCGACTGACACTGCAGCCAGCACCACCGCGACTGACACTGCCGCAAGCATCACCGCGACTGACACCGGCGCAAGCACCGCCAGCGGCCCCACGACATCCTGAGCCAGTGGCACCACCGCAGACATGGCTTCCATCCACAGTGGTCATTCGTCCGATGAAGCACTCTGGGCATGAAGTCCCCTCCAGAACCAGTAGAGTATCACATCCACTACCTCAGTCCTTGGCAGGATGAAGCACTCTGGGCACAAAGCCCCCTCCAGAGCCAGTGGAGAAAGGCATGCACTACCTCTGTCCTTGGCAGGATGAAGCACTCTGGGCACAAAGCCCCTTCCAGAACCAGTGGAGTATCACATCCACTACCTCTGTCCTTGGCAGGATGAAGCACTCTGGGCACAAAGCCCCTTCCAGAACCAGTGGAGTACCACATCCACTACCTCTGTCCTTGGGAGGATGAAGCACACTGGGCACAAAGCCCCCTCCAGAACCAGTGGAGTATCACGTCCAATACCTCAGTCCCTAGCAGGATGAAGCACTCTGGGCACAAAGCCCTCTCCATAACCAGTGGAGAAAGGCATCCACTACCTCTGTCCTTGGCAGGATAAAGCACTCTGGGCACGAAGCCCCCTCCAGAACCAGTGGAAAACTGGCACCCACTTGAGAGACTGTGGCTTTGCACTCCCCAGGACCAATCAGTGGGCAACCCACCCACTTGAGAGACTTGGGAGACTGTGGCTTTGCACTCCCCAGGATAAAGCAGTGGGCAGCCCACCCACTTGAGAGACTTGAGAGACTGTGGCTTTGCACTCCCCAGGATAAATCAGTGGGCAACCACCCACTTGGGAGACTGTGGCTTTGCACTCCCCAGGATAAAGCAGTGGGCAACCCACCCACTTGAAATACTTGAAAAACTGTGGCTTTGCACTCCCCAGTAAAAAGGAGTGGGCAACCAACCCACTTGAGAGACTTGAGAGACTGTGGCTTTGCACTCCCCAGGACCAATCAGTGGCCAATCAGTGGCCAACCCACCCACTTGAGAGACTTGAGAGAGTGTGGCTTTGCACTCCCCAAGATACATCAATGGGCATGGAGCCCCCTCGTGGAGAAGTGGAATTGTGCGTTCATCAGGCTGAGGTTCCTCCTCTCCCCCTCCCCCTGAGGTGCCTGTTTATTTTCCATCTGAGGCCCCTCCAGTGTTCTCCCCGTTTGGAGTCAGGTATCTAGTGTGGGCCTCGCCCATGCATTTTGGGCCCAGTGGTCCACGGACAATGATTGGTGCACTATCCGGACTTGTGTACCCAAATGTATATACTGTATTTAGAGTTTTGACTACTGGATTTTTATTGATTACAATCGTTCAAATCAATTCCTGTTATCCTTGCGTTATTCAAGGGGGGCTGGGGGTGTATATGTAATGTTGCAGCATGTATTTGTGTGTATGGTGTTGCGGGTGAGGGTGGGGGTGTTGAGTGTTGCATGTGTGTGTCACTCTCTTTCCCTCCCCCCCTCCCCTTTGTTTTAGGTGCAGTACTCACTGTGGTCGTCGCCACCATCTCTGGAGCTCCTGATAGAGGAGCAGGGAGACCATCGCCGGCAGGATCTGCAGTTCTGGCACCATGGCGTCTTGGTTCCTCGTGGGGTGTGGAGAGGTGAGTGATTTCCACTTCTGTGTACTGTTTCCGCCGTGTTTTTACTCGCGTTGGTTCTGCCCCGGAAAAGGTGGCAGATTGCCATGTTGTGATAGAGTAGGCGGTACATTGTCTTCCGCCTCTCTGTTCTCCCACACTGCAGGCGATTCCGCTGCTCAAATCCAGTAGCCTCATTAGAATAATGAGAGCCTATGCGACATGGTGGGGTAGGGAGCCATCAAGCCAATTATTATGTTCTTGATAAGATAGGGGTATTTCTAAATATCCATATGCTCTGTATTGTCCAGGTGTGTTTGCAAGTGTATAGTGATGAAATGTATTTGTGTTCCCATCATCTGCTGGACATGCGACCCAAGAAAAGAAGAGTTCTGTTCTATGAGCTGCACAGGCATCAACAACAAATGTGACTGGACCCCCCTGGGCCGTTAGGCCATGTGCCCGTAAATATGCAGTAAGGGGTGGTCTCATATTGACTGCAATTGCTACCTGTTGCGGATTCACCACAATAAATGGTAAATTTGTTCAGAGATAAGCACACCAAATGGGGATTATCCTTTTAGAGTTCAAACTTGAACAACCTCCAGTGTCAGATAGGTGTTTCCTACTTAGCTGGGAAGGAAATTCTCAATACCAAGGACGTCTCCGTATATAGTACTGAGGTGTCTTTGTGTATAGTGAGACAGAGAAACTCAGGACGACCTGAAAATTAGAGCCTGACCAAATGTTGGCAGTGGGCTTGGTCTTGGCTGTTGTTTCACTGGGATGTCTAGGTCTGAAGCCACGTTTGCGAGGGGGAAGCTGGGCTGCAGGGGGAGGGGTGCTGGTGTCCTGTGAGTCCTCAGGCAGTGCCACCAGTCCACTAGGTGTTTGCAGATGTAGATGGCAGGGCAGTGTCCTGGATAGTGGAAGGGCCGTGGAGGTTGGTGGAGGACTCAGACAGAATGTTAGACTGCGCTGCAGCACCCCTGCAATCGAGGCCATGGCAGCATTGAGCTGTTTTCATTGCTCCATGACCTCCTGATGGTGTGCTACCTGCAGCCTTTGATTCTCCTCCAAGGTGGACAGTATCTGGCCCATCCTGTCCCGGAAATGGCGGTATGCTCCCAGGACCTCAGCAATTGCCTCCTGGGCAATAGCATCCCTCCTTATGCCACCCCCTGGGCCACTGATACCCACTCACTAGCCCTAGCCCCCTGTGCCTGTGTCCCCTGCAAAGGTCTGGCTGTCCCACTTGCACTGGGCCATTCATCATCCTGCCTGGTGGTGGGAGGAGAGTCGGGCTCCTGTACAGGTGGGCAGACAGTCTGTGGCCTGGAGATACTGGTGTGGGGGCGTTGGGCCAGAGCTGATGGTGGTGGCTGGGTGGTAGGGATGACAGTGGTGTCCTGGGTGGAACTTCTGGAGGGTGACTGTCCAGGGGTGTGGGTTGGCTCAGGGATTTCCTCTGTGTCCAGCTATCCCCCTGCACTCTCCTGAGTGGGTCCTTCCTCTTCAGGTTGAGGACTGGCACTTCTTGGTGTACCCATCCGGGTGGCATGGGTGGTGGTGCCTGTGTGTGAGGGAGTAGAGATGTGGGTGTCCTACACTTTCATGTGCATAATGGTGTGTGTGTGTTAGTGTAGTGGAAGTGCTGTATGGGATATGGCATTGGCAGTACTATCCCTAGATCTAATGTGGGTAGTATGGATATTTGTCTGGGGGTTGATTGCATCTGTTTTGTTTGTATCCTGTCTACTGCTCCGTATGCAGTCATTGCCATTTCCCTTGCAGCACTGGTCACCAGTAGTTGGTGGATACATTTGCCATGTACTAGCATTCTGGGTCCCATTGTGTGTATTTTTATGCATTTGGTGATGGAGTGTTGGTGCATTATTGGTGTTGTAGTGCTACTAATATTACATGCAGGGGTTGTTGTCTGTGCCCGGGGCAGGATGGTGATTATTATGGGGGTTTGTGGGCATGCAGGGAAGTTGAGTACGGGTGTATGGATGTTGTGGGCTGGATGGGGGATGGGGTTATAGCGGTAGTGAGAGGGGTAGGGTGAGACATGCATTACAGGTGTGGTGACTGATAGGGTATTGCTGTAGACTTACCCTAGTCCAGTCCTCCAGGGAGTCCATTGAGACCCTCCGGGTACAGGATAGCCAAGTCCCTCTCCTCCCAGTCGGTGTATTCGGGGGGAGGAGGTGGAGGACCACCGCCAGTCTTCTGTACTGCAATGTTGTGCCTGAATGCCATCAAACACACCTTCCCCTGCAGGACGTTCCATCTCTTTCTGAAGTCCTCTCTTGTGTGTGGATGGCTTCCCACAGTGTTGACCTTGTTGACTATCCTCTGCCATAGCTCCATCTTCCTGGCCAAGGTTGTCTGCTGCACCTGTGCCCCGAATAATTGTGGCTCAACCCTAAGTAATTCATCCACCATGGTCCTTAACTCCCTCTCAGTGAAGAGGTGTGTTTAGGGGCTGCCATTGTGTGTGTTGTGGGTGGTGTGTTGTAGTTGAGTTGGTGATTGTCTTGTTGTGTGTTTGGGTGTGTGGTTTGTGATAGTGGGTGTGCAGTGTTGGAGTTTTGTTAGTGGTTTGGTGGGTGTGACTTGTGTGATGGTTGGTTGGTGTATGGCTGTTCGGGTATCACTCTCTCGGTCGTGAAATAGGCGTAGCAAAGGATTGTGGGGTGTGTATGTGTGTGTTTTATAGTGGTGTGCGTGGGTATGTGTAGTGTGTGGATGTGTGCCAGGTGTGGGCCTTTCAAAATAGCCAATGTGTGCTGTAATCATTGTCAGGTCCCTTTACTGACCGCTGCAGGCCTTACCTCCAATGGTCATTCCCCATCCACTGTCCGCCGCGCTGATTTGTGCATCATTATCTGGTGGGTGGGGGGTTGTATGTGTGGCAGTGGTGGGGTGATGTGTCAGGCATTTCCACCGTTGTTGGCCTTGGCGGTGGGTGGAGGATGTAAAATTTTTGGCAGACTGTCTTTTTGGCATCATTATAGGGCAGGATGCATTACGCCACCACTGGTGGTGTTCTGCCGCCAGGTTCATAATGACCACCAATATATGGCCCACTAACTCTCTGTTTTCTTTCAATCTACTTGACAGTGTTAGATAACCCTTTCCTTAATCCTGCAGTTGGATTTTGTATAGGTCAGAGTGGCACATTGAATCTTCCCTGTTAGCATGCTAGCCTACTCCTATTACTACTACCACCCCATTAAGATAAGATGCTACCTTGGGAAAACCCAGAAGGCAGAAGACAGAGGTATCAGCTCTCACTTCTTCTATTTAGGTAAAAGAAGAACTATGGATTGAAGTGGACTTGTTTATTTAGTGATTAACTTGTACCAAAGAAGATGTTGTTTTTGTGTATCTAGGTTTTTGTAGGCAAAATACGCAATGACAATCATCCCCTAGTGGTCAATATAGTTACAGAGGGCAGTAGAGTGGGGTATAAGTAAATGACATACACTCTCTTAACAGATTTAAAAAACAGGCTACACTAAGAGACAGCAGTACAGATTAAAACAACAAATTAAAAATTTGAGACATAAATGAAGTTGAATAAATTATCCCCTTTTATTTTTTTAAAATAGAAATCCACCCTTTCTACCCACTCTCCCCAAATGACCCTGTCCCCAAAAGTCCAACAAAGGTCCAAAGTGAACAAAACTCCCTACCCGGTCTCTTCACCCACAACAATTCCCTCCCACCAAAACAAAACATTAAAAAAGGGCTCAGAAAGGGCATTGTCTACTTGGGCCCGGAGCTGGTCCAGCCTCTACTCTATTATGACCATCTGCTGCAGGATGTGCTTTAGCATTGCCCTGTCAGAGTGAGAGGGGGTGGAGCACTTCTAGTTAGGGCCCTTACAGCTGGTGGCGGTGCAGGCGATGTAATGGATGGGAAGCTGGGGCTAGTGTGCTGAACTGGGGCCTGGGTCAGAGGCAGCTATTTCGGCTTCTTCATCTTCGAGGACCACAAGTCACCAGTATTCTGTCAGCCTCTGCCGCTGCAGATGGGCTGCTATGATCTGCCTGCTGGGTAGAACTGGTGGGCCAGCAGAAGTAGCTATATCGAGAAAAAAAAAAAAAAAAAGACAAATTGTAAACAATGCTCTGCTCAAACACTTGTTTCAAATTAAACAGCTGGTGCACAGTAACAGAACATTGCTGGTCCACTGAGGACCTTGGAGGTTTATGTAATAATGATTGGGAGAGTCACAGGGACAATTTTATTGGTTTACCCACACATGTCTCACATAAAAAGCACTGACTGTCCGGCATGAAAAAAAATTAAGGCTGAATAACACCAGGTTAAAGAATAGTGTTTGATCTTTTTTCTTTTAAAGGCTTTTCTAGTAACTAATCAAACACTTTGGTGGTCATTACAACCCTGGCGGACGGTGTTAAAGCGGCGGTAAGACCGCCAACAGGCCGGCGGTAAAAAAACTGGAATTACGACCGTGGCGGAAACCGCCAACAAAGACAGCCACTTTAACACTCCGACCGCCACGGCGGTACAAACAAACAGCGCGGCGGTCACCGCCAACAGACAAGCGGCAGACAAAGTACCGCCCACAGTATCACAACCTACCAATCCGCCACCTTTTCCGGGGCAGATTCACTGCAGACAAAAACACGGCGGAAACAGGACTTCAAAGGGAAAACGCTCACCTCTACACACCCCACGAGGAATCTGGACGCCATGTAACCAGAGCAGCACATCCTGCCAGCCATTATCTTCCTTCTCCTCTCCCAGGAGCACGAACGACGGCGGCGAAGACAACAGTGAGTACTGCACCTACGACCTCCCCCACTACAACACACACACCAATACAGCATGATACATTACAGTTACACCCCCCAAACCCCCTGGAAGAATGCAAAGACAAAAGCAAATGAGTGTAACCATTGCAATATATTAAAATCAAGTACGCAAAAATATATATATACACTATAAACAAAATATACACCAAGCTTAGTAGTCCAGGTAGTGCTCCTATGAAGTCCGTGGAACACAGGCGCATCCCGGTATGGTCGAGGCCCACACAAGATCCCCGACCATGACGGAGAGAACACTGCAGGGGCATCAGAGAGCAAGTACACAGGCACCTCAGGGGGAGGGAAAGGGGCGGCACCTCAGCCGATTGGGTGCACGCCACCAAATCCTCGAGGGGGCCACTGTTCAATCCTGGGGGGTGCAAAGCCACAGTCTCACAAGTCTCTACAGTGGGTGGGTTGCCCACTGCTATATCCTGGGGAGTGCAAAGCCACAGTCTCTCAAGTCTCTACAGTGGGTGGTTTGCCCACTGTTCAATCCTGGGGAGTGTAAAGCCATAGTCTCTCAAGTCTCTACAGTGGGTGGTTTGCCCACTGTTCAATCCTGGGGAGTGCAAAGCCACAGTCCCTCAAGTCTCTACAGTCTCAACAGTGGGTGGGTTGCCCACTGCTATATCCTGGGGAGTGCAAAGCCACAGTCTCTCAAGTGGATAACAGTCTCCACTGGTTCTGGAGGGCTCTCTGTGCCCAGACTGCTTCATCCTGCTAAGGACAGAGGCAGAGGATGACAGTCTCCACTGATTCTGGAGGGGGCTTTGTGCCCAGTGTGCTTCATCCTGCTCGTGACGGACTCAGGTGCGGAGGTGCCCTTGGCGCTCATGGGCCAGCGGTGCTTGATGCGGCGGTGCCCTGTTCAGTGGTGCTGGAGGCGGCGGTGCCCTGTTCAGCGGTGCTTGAGACGGCGGTGCCCTGTTCAGCGGTGCGTGAGGCGGCGGTGCCCTGTTCAGCGGTACTTGAGGCGGCGGTGCCCTGTTCAGCGGTACTTGAGGCGGCGGGTTCCTCTGCAATGACTCATCTGCTGGCAGTCCTCTCTGCCCACCGGGGCTTGTGCTGGCGGTCCTCTCTAGCCCAGCGGGGCTTGTGCTGGCTGTCCTCTCTAGCCCAGAGGGGCTTGTGTTGGCTGTGGCCTCCTGGATAGCAGGGCAGGTGCTGGCGGTGGCCTCCTGGGCAGCGGGATGATGGCGGTGGCCTCCAGGGCAGCAGGGCAGGTGCTGGCAGTGGCCTCCTGGGCAGTGGGGATGATGGCGGTGGCCTCCTGGGCAGTGGGGATAATGTCAGTCTTCTCCACCGTGCTGCTCTTCCCATACTTGCCGGGTTTCTTGTGGCCCTTCCCACTTTGGAAGGTGTCACAGGTGACTCCACACTCCCACCGGGACCCCTGGGAGCGGCTTTTGTGACTGGAGACTTCCCCCTCTCCGGCTGGGCACTGGCCAACTTCTGATGCTTGACAGGTGGGGGACTGTCTGTACTGTGGCTCCGTGCCACACTGGCTGCCCTGGTGGCCGGTGCACTCCACATTCCGGTGACTACAGGCACCACTGGTCCTGGAGATGTTGTCGCTGAGGTGCTAGTTCGGGACCTAGGAGACGGATGGGGTGGGAGAAGTGTGGGAAAGAGGTCAAGGTTGGACAGGAAATGTTTTTGGGAGACACTAGGATGGGTAGCTGGAGGGGGTTTGGGAGTGGAGGAAGAGGTTGTGGTTGTTGGAGGTGTTTGGTGACTTTGGGTGAAGGTGCATGCGCTGGAGGCTGTCGTGAGGTGGATGGCTGTTGGGTGAGTGTGTGCCTGCGTTTGTGTATCTTGGGAGGTGGCGTCACAGACACACTAGGAGAGGACACAGGGGACATGTGAATGGTAGTGGGGGTGGTGACTGCACGTGAGGGTGTGGTGGTGTGTGTGCTGGTGATGGCAGTAGTGGCTGTAGATTTAGTGCATGCAGGTGTGAGTGTAGACGAGACTGGGAGGGAGGAGAGAGACGAGGAGGAGGGGGACACAGTGGAGGCAGTGGATGTTGGTGTGTCTGCATGTGTGTGATGCTTGCGTGAGTGTCTGTGCGATGTGTGGTGCTTGTGGTTGCCTGAGCTTCCCTTGTGTGTTGATGTGTGTGCATGCTGGTCTGAAGGTGTGCTTGGGATATGCTGGGGTAAATGGGATTCGGTCTGGGTGGAGGAGGTTGGAGGGCGAAGGCTAGAGACGGGGACAATGGCTGCTATCAGTGCTGAGGCCAGAGTCAGAAAAGCTTGCTGAAGGGCCGCCTGACCAGAATGAATGCCCTCCAGGAATGCATTTGTTTGTTGCAACTGCTTTTCTACACCCTGGACGGCATTCAAAATGGTAGACTGCCCAAAAGTGAGGGACCTGTGGAGGTCAATGGTCTCCTCACTGAGGGCAGCAGGGGTGACTGGGGCAGGGCCTGAGGTGCCTGGGGCGAAGGTGATGCCCACCCTCCTGGGTGAGCGGGCACGGGGCAAAGGCTGAGGGGCTGCTGGGAGGGCGGTGCTGGTAGGGGGGGTGGCGGGTGTACCTATAGAAGCGGGGGGCACAGATGGTGCCGCCACCACAAGGGAGCTCCCATCAGAGGATGAGTCCGTGTCACTGGTGTCAGCTCCTGTCCCCGCCGTGGAGCTCCCCTCACCCTCCGTCCCACTGGTGAACTCCGAGTCTGTTGTCTCGCCCTCTAGGGCCATGTGGGATGCAGCTCTCTCCTGCTCCGGTGCCACTGCTCATCCGCCTGATGATGCTAATGCACACAAGAACAGGGAGACCACAAAAAGGGGGGAGGCAACAGAAGAAAGACATGTTGAGTGCATGCATTACCACTACTGTTGGCGGACACAACAGACACAGAAGCCCACTGCACTTCGCGGCGCTCCTGGGCTCCACTGTTCAATCCCTGGGACTTGGCCCACGAGGCTATGGACGACATCTGCACACATGGATGACACAGGGACATTACTAGGTGTACTTGGCACTCTACGGAGGTGGGGTGGGATGCCACATGGCCTGCCATTTGGAGGGACCCTGCCTACTAAACTCGCCATGGCCTAGGGAAACCCACAGCCCACCTCCTCCACCCAGACACCTCCACTGCGTGCAAAATCAGCAGGATGAGAGTGTACTCACCCCCTTGTGGCTGCTGTGATGCTCTCAAGCGCCCATCCAACTCTGGGTACGCCACCGCCAGGATCCTGAACATCAGGGGGTCATGGTGCGACGGGCACCCCTCCCACGTTGGGAGGCCATCCCCAGCTGAGCCTCCACCGCCTTCTTGCTCCAGCGGCGAATGTCCTCCCATCTTTTCCGGCAGTGGGTGTTCCGTCTGTTGTAGACCCCCCCGGGTCCAGACGTCCTTGGCGATGGCACGTCAAATATCTTTTTTCTGGTGGGCGCTGACCTACATGATTTGTACAGGGGGAAGAGAAATTTTATTACCAACTGCACCGTCACAGTCATTGGCCCTCATCCCTACCATTGCCATGTGGCACATGTATTCATCGTTGTTTCATGCACGCCTCATTCTTCCCCCCCATCTTTCATCCACCCCACTCCTCACAGGCATAGCCCATACAGCATGCTCCCAGTGTACTTACCTGTTTGTCTGGAGGACCGTAGAGTAGCGTGTACTGGGGGAGGACCCCATCCATGAGTCTCTCCAACTCCTCCGATGTGAAGGCAGGGACCCTTTCCCCAGACACTCAAGCCATTGTCTCTTTCAGACCGAGGTCACAGCAGCACTTGCAGTGTAGGTCCTCTCCTGTCAAAGATCAGGTATAGAGTGATTAAACATATAGAAAATGGCGGTCACGTCCGCGGCGGTGCGTACCGTCACCGCCGGCGTACATCGTCATTGGCTCCTGGGACCCATAGGGTCCAATGTTAACAAATGCAGCATTGCGCTGCGGTCTTTGACCGCCTACCGCAACGGTGTACAATGCCAGCGCAGTTACCTCACATCCCATTGTCCCACTTTAGAGGTCAGGCAGCCGCCATTTCAGGGGCCCACACGGCTTAATTTTTAACTGCGTCACACATACCTAGGCCTTGCCTCAACACACATACAGGCCACTTTTCGGATTATGATTTGTGTTCTGTGTAAACTGTGTGTACGTACCTCTAAGTTGTTTGACTCTGTGCTCGCTGTTGTCCTTCATAGGCACCGTCCGCTGGGACATGTGAGGAGATGGCGGCATCCTCCGGTGTACAGACCGCTGGTGGACCTGTCGATAATGGAGAAAAGACATGTGATCATCACCTACAGGCTTGATCGTGCCACAATCCATGAACTGTGTACCCAGCTAGAGCCAGATCTGATGTCAGCTATCCGCCATCGCACAGGAATCCCCCCTCAAGTGCAGGTGCTGTCAGTACTCCATTTCCTTGCAAGTGGGTCATTTCAAACAACAGTGGCCATAGCATCAGGGATGTCCCAGCCTATATTTTCCAACGTGTTGTCCAGAGTGTTGTCTGCCCTGCTGAAACACATGCAGAGCTACATCGTTTTCCCTCAGGTGGAGGATTTGCCTACAGTGAAAGATGATTTCCATGTCCTTGGACATATCCCCAACATCATAGGTGATATTGATGGGACACATGTGGCGTTGCCCCCCCCGCAGGAGTGAACAGGTGTACATATCATTCCATGAATGTGCAGATGGTGTGTTTGGCAGACCAGTACATCTCCCATGTGAATGCCAAGTTCCCTGGCCCAGTGCATGACGCCTACATCCTGCGGAATAGCAGCATCCCTTTTGTGATGGGTCAACTCCAGAGGCACTGTGTGTGGCTATTAGGTGAGCACCTGGAAGCAAGACAGTGGGAATGGTTGTCTGGGTCTGGGGATATCCCTACAGGTTAGTGTGTGTCTAACAGTTGTCCCACGCCATTTACAGGTGACTCTGGTTACCCAAACCTGCCATGGCTACTGACCTCAGTGAGGAATCCCAGGACAAGGGCAGGGGAACGCTACAATGAGGCCCATGGGCGAACTCGGCGATTATAGAACGGACCTTCGGCCTCCTGAAGGCCAGGTTCCGGTGCCTCCATATGACAGGTGTATCCCTATTCTACTCACAAAAGAAGGTGTGCAAGATCATCGTGGCCTGCTGTATGCTTCACAACTTAGCTTTGCGATGACAGGAACCTTTTCTAGAGGAGGATTGTCTAGATGGCGGTGTTGTTGCAGCTGTGGAGCCTGTGGACAGTGAAGACGAGAACACCAGGAACTCAGTGATCCTGCAATATTTCCAGTGAGACACAGGTAAAAGTACAGACCTGCGTACTACATGTACTTTAACACTACTACCTCTTTACTGTCTGTCGTTTTCACCCAGTGTATGGTCACTGAGTTGTCACTTCCCTTACGATTTCACAGATGTGGGTCCCACTGTATGACATCTGCTTTGTTTCCTCATGGACTAGAGCTGTGTGACATAGGTATGTTGACATTACATTTAAAAAAGCATTTTGTCATTGTAATTGCTAATACACAATTTTGAAATCACAGACTGACTCCAGATTGTTTTGTGCTTCAAGGGTGTTTATTTAAGTGCTCAAAATTGCAGGGGGTTGTAAAATGGTGAGGGGGGATGGTGGAGGAATGTCCATGGCAGAGTCCAGTCTATAAGTGTCACAGGTGTATTACCCAAATGGGCATAGGAAGTGGAGCTGGGGCAGTTTGAGGACGGACAGGGTGACAAAGTGGGACAGAAAGATGACATTCAGGGTGGTCTCATTTCTTGGCAGGGGTCTTGGCATCGTTCTCTGTATTTGTCCTGGATCTCAGGAACCGTTTGCGGGGGTGGTTTTCCCTCTGCAGGGGGTGGGGTGCTGGTGTGGTGGTGCTGTGGCGGGGCGTCCTGTCCACTAGCGCCGGCGGAGGTGGTGGGCAGGTCATCATCCATGCTAGTGTCAGGGGACCCTTGTTGTGCCACACTGTCCCTCCTGGTGTTGAGTACTTCCTTCAGCACCCCTACAATGATGCCCAGGGTGGAATTGATGGTTCTGAGTTCCTCCCTGAAGCCCAAATACTGTGCCTCCTGCAGGGGCTGGGTCTCCTGAAACTTGGCCAGTACCATTGCCATCGTCTCCTGGGTGGTAGGCTCCCATGATGGAGGAGAGGGCCTCGTGCAGAGTGGGTTCCCTTGGCCTCTCCTCCCCCTGTCATACAGCAGCCCTCCTAGTTCCCCTGTGTTCCTGTGCCTCTGTCACCTAGACCGTGTGCCCACTACCACTGCCCTCAGGTCCCTGTTGTTGTTGGGGTGGTGGGTTAGCCTGGGTTCCCTGTAGTGGTGGACACACTACTGATTGACATGTCCTGGGGACAGATGTATGGGCCCACTGGGTGGGTGCTTTGCTGGTGTTTCCAGAGGGAGGAATGTCTGTAGTGGCCTGTGACTGTGTGAGGGGAACCGATTGTCCAGAGGTCCCCGATGGGCCGGGCTGGTCATCTAGATCCAGTTGGACAGAGCTGCTGTCAAAACTGTGGGCTTCCTGTCCGGTGGTTGGGTAGGGGTCCTGCAGGGGTATAAAAGGATGTTTATTATATCTGTGTGTGCCATGGTGTGCAATGGGTGGGTGACCATGAACCCCAGTGCTGGTATTCTTGAGTGGGACCTTGTGTGATAATGGTTTAGGGGGGTATGGGTATGTGCAGTGGCCATGCTTTGGTGATGGGTGTCCATGCTTTGGTGTTGCATGCATGGCTTGGTGTTGGGATGGGTGGTTTGTGATATTGGGACATTTGTGAGGAGTTGGAATGATGTGGGTGAGCGTGAGGGTGGGGGTATGTGCTGCCATGCAGGTAGGGTGGGGTATGTAATACTTAAGATTTGACTTACCAGAGTCCATTCCTCCATCTACTCCTGCGAGGCCCTCAGGATGCAGAATCGCCAAGACCTGCTCCTCCCATGTTGTTAGTTGTGGGGGAGGAGGTGAGGGTCCGTCCCCAGTCCGCTGAACCGCAAAGTGGTGTCTTGAGACCACGGAACGCACGTTCCCCCTTAGGTCGTTCCACCTCTTCCTAATGTCATCCTGATTTCTTGGGTGCTGTCCCACTGCGTTGACCCTGTCCACTATTCTTCGCCATAGCTGCATCTTCCTAGCTATGGAGGTGTGCTGCACCTGTGCTCTGAATAGCTGTGCCTCTACCCGAACGATTTCCTCCACCATGACCCTGAGCTCCTCAGACAACCTGGGGTGTCTTTGCCGTGCCATGGGGTGGTGTGCGTGATGTGTGGGGTGGTGTGTGTGGTGATAGGTGTGCTGATATGTAGTGGTGTGTTGTGTGAGGTACGTGGACGTTCTGTTGGTGATGGTATTTTGTGCCTGTGGGTGCTTGGTAGTTGTTTGTGGTGTCTCTCTCTGGCCTTCTTTCTGAATTTTTGGTAGTAGGGGTTTGTGGGTGATGTGGGTGTGTGTTTTATATTGTATTGGGTGTGTGGGAGTGGTGTGTGTATCAGATGTGTGTATTTGGACTCGTCCAATGTGGTAGTGTTTTGTAAACATGTGTGTATTTTTAGCGCGGCGGTGTGTACTGCTAATGGAATACCGCGCTTGAAAGACCGCTGCGTGGATTCGTGGGTTGTGATAGGGTGGGCGTATTTCTGTTGGCGTGATGGTGGCGGTTTTGTTTTCGCCAATTTATCACTGACCTTTGGTGTGGCGGACTTGTGTGGGTGTCTGGATTTTGGCGGATTCCGAGCTGTGGGTCGTAATTTATATATGGCTAGGAAAAACATTAGACTTTTTTTAGATGCCAGATATTCCTCCCCTTAATTTATTAATCAAAAAAAATACAGCAGCAAGACATCACTACATTTCGGTGAACACTGCAGTATCTTCTATCAAATATATCTGGGCATTTTTTTGGTTCGCAATGTTAGGAAAGCCAGGTATTCAAGTCAACCAAAAGCTTTTTCTAATGGATGGACGTATCCATAGCTGATAATGATCATGACACTGAATCATTGAACTGCAATGAACAGGTGGAATAATAATGGTCAATGAAAGGTATATGAGGCCTGATTACGAGTTCAGTGGATGGTTTTGCCTAACTTCTGACAGGGAGGTTGCGGCCATAGTGGCTACTTCCCCGCTGGGCCCATTATGAGTTTCCCGCTAGGTCGGCAGGCAGAAACCTTAGTTTTCCCCTGCCGGCCTAGGGGGAAGCACTCTACAGCATTGTCTCTGGCTTGTAATTGAGCCAGCAGCAATGCTGTAGGATGCAGGGTGCAGGGTGCACTAGCACCCTCGCAATGTCCACCTGCCTGTGGAACATAGCGCAGCAAAGATTTTTAACCACTTCCTGAAGTCGCACGTATCGCAACTCCGTGGACTCCACCCAGGCCTTATATAGATGCAGTTGAAGTAAACAGAGGCTTTTCAGTGTGTACTAAACTGAGCAGACTTGGGAAAGCTTGACTTAAAAATTTGTCTATGTTTTGTTTAATATTTTCAACTTCTGAGTTAGATGGAATAAAATATTAATACTACATTATTATTACATGAAACTCCTGAAGTGTTTGAAAATGGAAGACCTATTTCATTTTCCACTTAATTCGTTTTTAGCTTTTTATAGGTCTTTGTAGATTCTTGACTTAAATTTGAAATTTTTGGAAAATATATAACCTCACCAGTCTTTTGTTTCCTATTGTAGGAAAGAACCCTCTTTTTGTGATGGTTACCCTCACTTTTTGCCTGCCAACAATGTACTTAGGCTTTCTTCACTGGGATCCTGCTTACCAGGACCCCATTGGTTGTGCTCTCTGCCTTCAGATTTGGTTACCTAGTACCTTTGTGCACTCCACAATTGGCATACTGGTTTCCCCTTAAAAGCCTTTAGTATATCATACTCAGGTACCCATGGCATTAGGACACCAGGGCTTCCCCAATGGGCTGCAGCATGTATTATGCCATCCATGGGATCCCATGCAAAATGTATCTGCAGGCCTGCCATTACAGCCTGTGTGAAAAGGTGCATGCACACTTTCACCACAGGCCACTATACCAGGTCACTGTAAGTCACCCCTATGTTAGGGCCCTTCAAGCCCATAGGACAGGGTGCAGGTCCATGGGTGTGATGGCAACCCCTGCATGAGCAGATATCCCCAAATGAACTCCAGTTCCATTGCGCAGGACTTTATAAGTGCAGGGAAGCCATTTTACCCATGTTCTGGACACAGGTCACTCACTAACAGGTAGTGCTACACAATGGTAACCCCAGACCTGGGCATGTGTTGTATCAAGTATGTCAGAATCATACCCCAATACTGTTGCCAGTATTGATTCCATGCACCCTGGGGTCTCCTTAGAGTACCCCCAGTATTGTTCCTACCAGTCCTCTAGGGTTTGCCAGGCAGCCCATGCTGCTGGAGAACTTCAGACAGGTTTCTATCCTCCAGAGGCTTGACCATCTCAGGCAGGAGAAGGCAGAACAAAGGATTTCCTGTGGGAGAGGGGAGGCAACACCCTCTCCCTTTGAAATAGGTGTTACAAGGTTTGGGAGGGGTAGCCTCCCCAAGCCACTGGTTTACTTTGAAGGGCACATTTGGTGCCATCCTTGCATAAACTGGTTTGAACCAGCTCAGGGACCCCTGATCCTTGCTCTGGTGCAAAAATGGACAAAGGAAAGGGGAGTGACCACTTCACTGTTCATTACCACCACAGGGGTGGTGCCCAGAGCTCTTCCAGGGGGCCACTCGATTCAGTCATCTTGAAACCATGACACCATGGCAGCATTTGAGTGGCCAGGTCAGGAAGGTGACGTTAGAAACCCCTGCTGATAGGTGGTCACTGTGCAAGGTGACCAAACCCCCTTTTAGGTCTATTTAGGGACTCCCTTGTGGGTAGGTCCCCAGATTCGATGTGCAAGACTCCACCAGGACTCCTCTGCATCAATACGTCTGCTCCTGACCACTGGAACCAAAACTGGATACTTCAGGAACTGACAAGACTGCAACTCCCATGAAGACCTTGCCATGCAACATTGTTTCCCGAGCTTCTTCCAGCAACTGCAACATTTCCCCAGCTGTGCAATCTCTGGGGTCAGCATGACTTCAGCTGCACTGGGAAGCAAGAAGGAATCTCCCTTGGAGTGAAGAAGTCTCTCCCTTGCATCTGCAGGCACCTACAGCAACGACATCCAGCTGAGTGGAACTGTTCTCATCTGGAACTGCGTGGACCCTACATCAGAAGTGGTGATCTGGAGTGGTCCTCTTGGTCCTCTCTGCCTGCTGTCCAACTTGAGAGAGAATGAGCCTTTGCCTCTCCTTCCAGGGCAGTACCCCTGTGCACTGCGACTCTTGCAGCAACCAAGGCTTGTTGTCTACTGCACCAAGGGATCTTCAGTCTCTGAGTAGCCCCAGCACTTCATCCTTGCAATGACAGTCACTCTTCTGTTGCTCTAGCGACATGGGACTCCTCTCCATGTGTGTGTATTGGGTCTCACTGCAACTTACTGTGCCTACAGCCAGTGGGTTGCCTGCAACTGCTTCCGCTGACTATCCCTACTGCTGAAGTTTAGCCAGGACTCCCCTCCAAGGGTTGAGTACCCTGGAACTTGCTGGTCCTCTTCAGTAGTGCAACTTTTCTTTTGCCTCCTCTTGCATTTGCCAAGGCCTGTTGGTGGTTCTCCTGACCACTGACTTACTGCAAGCCGATGACTGACATGGGACACAATCTCTACTGTTCCAAGGCCTCCTCTGCAGCTCCTGGACTCCACAGCTGGTTTTCGTCTTCCCCTGTCAACCCAGATCTTCACTCAACAAAAGGATGCGTAGTGGCTCCTGCCCCGACTGGACACTCCATTGTGGACAGTACTGTGTCCCCTTCTTTTACAGGTCCTCTTCATCCAGAATCCACCTTTGATTTCCTTTAGCCTGGTCATGTTGTTGCACAATCAATTTTCTAATTCCTCTTGTTAGTCCTTGGGAATACCAAGTACTTACCTCTGCTCTCTTAGTTGCTGGGGTGACTAAACTACTCACGTCTTGATGTCTTGAGTTCTCCAAGCTCCCTTCTAACTACTGCATACCTTTGGGTGGGGGATTTCACTTTGCATGCTACTATCTTAGTATATGGTTTGTCCCTCCCCTAGGGACGTAGCTATTTTTTTACAATTCTTGCCAATGCTTGTTGTTTCTATGCTAATATGCCATCGACACACCATCACGGAAACCCAGGCAGAAACCAAGTGCATAAAAGGAGACATCCACTTTCAGGAAGCTATACGCGTCCGGAGCCACCATGGAACCAGAACTACACAACTTCTTGCTGTTCCTGCTTGCACAAAGACTTCTGAATCTGCGACAATGATGACAATAGCAACCATAAGTATACATACTTACCTGTTACTGTTGTATATTGTCATTTTTTGTACACACACAACATACATTCGGGAATGGGGTGCGAGGGTGACACCGACATGTAACTGTAACTAACACGCACACTCACAGACAGCCACACACACACTCGCACATACACAACAAACATGGCACGCCACCTCACACACACACACAAATGTTACAAACACACACAGGTACGCACAGAAACACATTACAGGCCCACACTCACAGAGTACCACACAACACATCACAAAAACAACACAACTTTGCCATCTCCAATCACTTGGCAGGGACCTACAGGGGATACTACCCAGGGATATGTCACACAGAGTTCACAATGTAACACCAGCAGGCAAAACACACATACAAATACACAATCATACTACTTACCGATCGATCTACAAAGAACTCTGTCTAACATTTCATGTACATAACACTCAAACTGTCATTGCACACAAAGCCACACAACACACCAACAAACACATCACAATGCCAACAACACACAATACCAACACAACTAAACCTCTTGAACACACAAATGTACATCGCTCAACACATACCCTACCACTTTTTGACAAGACCATTTGACACAACCTCACATACTGCCTAAACAACATATATAGCCCAAGCAGAACATATACACACACACATACAGACATACAACTAATGTCAGCCAGGAACAACTACATACTACAGACAGAAATACATGACGTAACGAGGAACCCAACAACTGTTGGGCATAAATTATTATCATTATGATTTATAGAATCAAATTTTAAAAACAAAGTCCATTTTGCTAAATAACACAATGCACACAGTGCACATATTTGTGCTCCAAACTTGACTCCTGAAAGCCATGTAACCTCCACAGGAAGGGGCATCAATAGGGCAGGCAGGTACCTCAGGGTTTATCTAGGAGGCGGAGAAGGGGGTTTGGTCTTTGAAGAGGGGCTTTTGGGATCTGGCATGGGAGGAGGATTTGGGCTTGGACTTAGGTTTAGGGGAGGGTTGGCTTTTAGGTGGAGGGGTAGACTGTGTAGCAGGGAAGGGCATGGGAACTTGCAGGAGGGCACAGGAGGTCTTGGAGGTGGAAGGGCCACACTAGGGAAGGGACACAGCACATTCAGGGTTATCACGGGTTAGGCGAGAAGTAGGGAAAAGGGCAAACTCTGAAAGGAAAGCTTTCTTATATACACAGGCATGGTCATAGGAAAAGGGTTTGGGTGTGGAGGGAGACGGTATGATTGTCTGAGGTGTTTGTGTGGATGTTTGGGTGCATGTTCGTGTGAGGTATGCTTGTGGGAGGTTGGTGTCTGTTGAGTGTGTGAGTGTGAGAATTTATATGTCTTAGGAGGGGGGTGGGGGATTCCAATGATGAAGAACTGGATCCAGTCTCCCTGTGGCACTCCCCTCACCCTCTGGGCCACTGGTCCCTCGGTGTCGGTGGTACCAGCACCCTGGGTCCCCGTGGACAGATGCTTCCCCACTCGGCTGTGCCCCCTCTCCTTTACCTGCTGATGCTGTTGCACAGAAAGAGAGAGGAGACAGGGTTATCACACTCCTAACATACACATACATTACACCATTCACAACAGTAAGAATACATCTATGTCAGTTAAAGCCCCAGATATGAACCATTTAAAGCCTACATCATGTCACAATTACATACTTCCAACATTCCCCTATGACCACAGTCTCACCCACAACATAAGCCAGCCATCTGACCACTACATCATCATCTCATCAACTCAGCAGTAACTCAAAAATACCATGAACAAGATGAATTGGCTACATCTAAAGTCTCTCCCCATACCGATCATCAATGTGTATCATCAACACATTCTAAGAAAATGCAGTTTACTAACAACACAATATCATGCCTCCCTATGTTCCATGAAAGTAAAGTAATCTAAATTCACATACAACACAGCATGTTGCTTTGCAATCGCATACCTAACTAGTGAATCTATCCATATCTTTCACAATGCCAAATACTTCAGATCAAGACACTACATATGGCATACCCAAGTAGTATGCCTCACATAATCACCTAATATGTCATTGAAACATCTATCTGAATATTATAAACCAATTTCTAAAGAGTCTCTGGACCCACTTATCTAACTCATTGACAGATAGTCAACATTTCTATGTCCTGCCTTAGGGCCTTGTACCCTATGCATGCTGATTAGAAACCTCTACATACAAAATCTAAACACCTACATCACTAACAACTGCACATAAATGTGAATCTTGTTACCTTAGTATAAAACTAACACTTACAAAACCAATTACTAATGTAACCATGAATGACACATGCACCTAGAGTTAAGCAAAATGAATGACAACATATACCATAACACCCACATGAGTATGTCAAATGAAAGCCCTATAACACTATTAAGTCAGGTAGAAATTAACGGATCCATTACTAGAACTGTCCAAACAGCCACAGATTAGCAAAGGTCAGTCTTGCAAAGATGAGGTTTCAACATGAGAATAGAGACAACGTATCAATTGACACATGATGTAGGCTCAAAATAGTTTATGTTACACCCATATAGGTATGGTACTGTCCTATGTAACATGGACAATATACATAGGCTAAGAGATTAGCAGCCTAGACACCTACCTGCTCAACATTAAGGGCCAGATGTAGGAAACTCCCAAATTGCGACTTGCAATTTGCGAGTCCCTTCGACTCGCAAATTGCAAGTCGCAATTTGGGATGCAGAAAGGTGTCTCAGACACCTTCTGCAAGTCGCTATGGGGTCGCAAAGACCCACCTCATTAATATTAATGAGGTGGGTCGCAATTTGCGACCCCATAGCGACTCAGGGCACTCACAGGGATGGAGGCCTGCTGGGAACAGCAGACCTCCATGTCCGTGACTGCTTTTAAATAAACGAGCTGCACTTTGAAAAATAAACCGAAACCTTTAGTTTTGGTATTTTTCAGGGCAGGTAGTGGTCCATTGGACCACTGCCTGCTCTGAAAAATTATTT
Organism: Pleurodeles waltl; assembly: GCF_031143425.1. Taxonomy (NCBI): domain Eukaryota; kingdom Metazoa; phylum Chordata; class Amphibia; order Caudata; family Salamandridae; genus Pleurodeles; species Pleurodeles waltl. Next base: position 1,090,647,975 of record NC_090446.1, on the reverse strand, counting down.
TTGGGTCCAGTCACAAAGGGGAAGGGGTCCCATGGGGACCCCTTCCCGTTTGCGAGTGGGTTACCATCCACTTCAAGTGGATGGTAACTGCGAGTCCATTTGCATACCACTGAGACTCGCAAATAAGAAGGGAACACCCCTTCCTATTTGCGACTCAGAAATGCATTTTGCGAGTCACTTTGAAAAATAAACCGAAACCTTTAGTTTTGGTATTTTTCAGGGCAGGTAGTGGTCCATTGGACCACTGCCTGCTCTGAAAAATTATTTTTGGGTCCAGTCACAAAGGGGAAGGGGTCCCATGGGGACCCCTTCCCGTTTGCGAGTGGGTTACCATCCACTTCAAGTGGATGGTAACTGCGAGTCCATTTGCATACCACTGAGACTCGCAAATAAGAAGGGAACACCCCTTCCTATTTGCGACTCAGAAATGCATTTTGCGAGTCGGTTCCGACTCACAAAATGGATTTCTACATACCAGATGGGGTTTAGCGACTCGCAAACAGCGTTTTTCGCCGTTTGCGAGTCGCTAAACCTTTCCTACATCTGGCCCTAAATGCATTACAATAAAAGGTATTTGAACATATATCAATGTTATGCCCTAAAATGTCATTTTTTGTAACCACAATTAATTTTTCCTCCCTATGTAGGATGTCCACTCTGATCAAACTTCATTTCCTAATGTAGGAATCTGACATGACAATGGGGACACCTCCTCAAACCTCATAGGGAATGTACTAATTTTGCCATACCAAAATCCTGATTGGGATGACAGCCTCACATGAAATCAATATTTATTTCAGGACACAAGATTTCTTGGCCCTGTTACTCATCTGTCAGACCCAATGTTGTACATAGAACAAGAGCCGGTGGAATAGGAGTGGTCAGAGACCGAAGAGCTATACAACTTAACATTTGGGTAAATGGACTTGGGTACACTGGGTGGGAAGTATGACGCTGCCAGATACACATATGTATGGCTAAGTAGAGTTGCACATATAACACAGTCACATGTGCATCTCGACATGCAGGCATACTATTTGGTTGTCATAGGTGATTAGCATGTCCCTATACACAATGCAATGGCCACATCTGTGTTTCATTGTTGGCAACTGTAATACTATGGGCCTGATTACAACTTTGGAGGACGGTGTTAAACCGTCCCAAAAGTGGCGGATATACCACCTACCGTATTACGAGTCCATTATATCCTATGGAACTCGTAATACGGTAGGTGGTATATCCGTCACTTTTGGGACGGTTTAACACCGTCCTCCAAAGTTGTAATCAGGCCCTATGTCTTCCTAGGCAACACTTTACCTGTATCACTTACCACATTGTCACATCTGCAAAACCTAAACATCATACACTTAACAGGGAGAGGCATGTACATGGATTCTGTCAGTACTTACCCTCTTGTGGCTGCTGTGCTGTCCTCAAATGCCCATCCACCAGAGGGTAGACCACCCCCAAAATGATGGCCATTAGGGGGCCAAAGTCCGATGGGCACCCCTCCCTTGTTGGGAGGTTGGGAGGACATCCCCAGCTGGGCCTCTGTAGTCTTCCTGGCCCAGGTTCTCAGGTCCTCCCACCGCTTCCTACAGTGGGTGCTCCACTGGCTGTGGACCCCCAGGGTCCACACTTGCTGGGCAAAGGCAAGCCGGATTTCATTTTTTTGATAGGCGCTGACCTGCATGGATGACACAGACAAAAGGAAACATTCATGTCCATATGCACTACATCAATAGTGGTGGACAGAACACATCAGTACAGCAAGTAGGCAGACATTCCCATCCTCTCAGTTCACAATCATGTATAAATTAGCATCTGCATATATCAACACCATCACAGGTTTACATTTCAGGTACACCATCATACCCCATACCTTTCACCCATTGGTATTGCATTGGACTCACCTACTCCTCTGGTGCAACATATAGCTTTTCATACAGGGGTAGACATCCTCCACAAGCTTCTCCATCTCTTCAGGGGTAAAGGCTGAGGCCCTATCAACACAGCAGCCCAGCTAGTGGAGGTCTTGCTGGCCGCAGTTTAAGGAGTCAAGTGAGCAGTACTACAGAAGATGGAGGTCACGTCTGCCACATACAGGACCATCACCACCGGCAGACATTGCTAAGAACCCAAGTCCACCAAAGACAACAATGTATTCCAATGGCAATTAGCACATCGGTTGTGACCACCTACAGCCATGACGACTTCCTCCGGTGGACTTAGGTCACTTCCAAATGTGCAGTACAGTAGGTCAGGTGCCTGCCATTTTGAGCACCTTTCATGTATGGAGGAGTTTTGTAAACTGTGTCATAAACTAAGCCCCATATTTTCCAGAATTTATGTAAGTACTGCCTTCATGTTCAGTTGTCTATTTTTACATGTGAGCTGTAAAAGCTATGTAACTGAAGGACATGTGTGGTAGCAATATACATCTATTCTGAGGATCCTATGTGCATTGTTTATGTAGATAATGTGCAACAATATGTGAACCAACAAACAAATACAATCATAGATGAATATGTATGTGTAGTACATTAGTTAATTGAGGGAATGTGCACCAGGGGAGTGTCATCGGATGCATAACTATGTGCTGTAGTGTAGAGGTCAGAGGCTGTAAACGACCTCGACAGCAGATATGTGTGACTTGTATGTGGACACTTACATGATATGTACATACTTCATGTCACATACTGTTTCATATGTTTCCACATAGTCACCCTGCCAATGAGGAGAGGAAAACAACCACCAGTGTACCGTCCACTTGTAGACCTGTACACCATGGACGAAAGACATACTATCCAGACATATCGGCTAAATTGGCATACTATCATGGATCTTTGTGATCATTTGGAGCCAGGTATGATACCTTCCATACGTAATGTCTATAGCATACCTCCCATTGTTCAAGTCATGTCAGTGCTACACTTCCTGGCCACTGGATCCTTTCAGAATACAGTGGACCTAACTGCAAGGATGTCTCAGCCCATGTTCAATCTGGTTTTGAAAGATGAACTGTGTGCATTGTTGAAACACCTGGACAGCTACATCCAGTTTCCCAACATGCAGATTTGGCAGGGTTTTATGCTATGGGAGACATTCCACTGAGGGATGGAGCCATAGATGGCACCCATGTAGCCTTGGTACCACCCAGTGCCAATGAACAAGTTTATATGAACAGGAAAAACAACCACTCCATCAACCTTCAAGTGGTGGGTCTGGCAGTCCAAGACATTTCACAAGTCAGTGCTAAGTATCTAGGATCAGTCCACAATTCCTTCATTATGTGTAACAGTAATGTCCCACTGCTAATGACTCGACTCAACACTGAGAGTTCCTGGCTGGTTGGTAAGTTACAATTGAAATGTGTGTTTGCAAGGTAGCACTCCTGCCATCACAATGTTGCATGTCTCACATATATGTTTGTGTTTTTCTACCAAATTTCTTACAGGTGATTCTGGCAATCCTAACCGTCCTTGATTGTTGACACCAGTGAGGTACCCAAACATGGCAGGGGAAGTCCACTACAACGAGTCCCACGGGGGAACAAGGTGTGTCATGGGCAATATTTATGTGCTTGAACAGTTCAGGAGGAGGCCTACTCTACTCTCAACAAGGCATGTCAAATAATTGGTGTCTGCTGCATGCTCCACAATCTTGCCCTGAGATGTCAGATACCATTTCTACCAGATGATGGGGGAGCCAGCAGTACCTGTGGGTGGAAATGCAGATTTGACAAGTGATGATGAGCCAGATGAGGATGAAGCAGGAGACTCCAGAGCAGATCTCATCAATCAGTACTTCAACTGACTCAAGGTATGTGATGTATTGTGATGCAGTGATTAGAAATCTTAATCTTATGATGCCACACATCAATCTTAGTGTTGATGTGTAGCATCTCACCTCCTCTTTACAATCGGCTATGGCATTTTAGGTAGCTGATATGCCTATGAGTGAGTTGTGCATGCAGACTGTAATGTGGGAATGTGGAAACAACAGACTGGTATACAGTATCATGTATTGTTAATACACTTGCAATGATACTCTTCTAAAAATGCCTTGTTTGCATTGTGGAATGTTTTCTGGTATGTCCTATCTGTTATTTATGTCCATCACAGATTTGACAACTTCCAGTTTGGCTCATCATCATTGGCAAGTCACAGACAGCATCAAAGGTAGATGTAAATTGCAGGCACACATGAGAGGTGGACTTGGTTGAAACCTGTTACTGAATGCAATGAATATGTGGAGTGTATGTTACATAGCCAGACAGTCAGGACACCGGCATGGAAATGTGCCTACCCCTTGAGTTTACCTGTAGGGTACTGGAGGTGGTCAAATGGTGCAATTGGTGTGTCCATATGCGTCTGGCACATGTGAAAATGTAGAACCATAGCGTCTACCATCACAATGTTTAATGCTGTATGTAACCTACTCTTGACCTAGCTGTCAGTGTGTTCCTACTTTGCAGACCAATGTGCTTGTCTTTGTGGACTGACATAGGTGATTTGCAACCCTACAGGCATGTGGCCAATGTAGGTGAAAGATCCCTGTACTGGGGACATCGGCAGTGATATCTATCTGTACCACTGGGTATGTACATTAGCAATCAAAGGTATGTTCATGTGATGAGGCTTTACCCAGTTATACAAAGAAACATTATGGTGGTCATTCTGACCTCGGCGGTAAAAGGCGGCTACCGCCGGTCAGAAATCCTCCATAATCCCGCCGCGGTCGCGGAAACCCGCCACGGTCATTCTGACCCGCAGAAGGCAAACCTCCGAAAATCCGACAGCCACAACAGACCGCCAGACCAGCGGTCGGCGGAAAAGTGGAGGTGACAAAACCTCCACCGTCACGCCAACAGAAATACGCCCATGCCATTACGACCCACGAATCCACGCGGCGGTCATTCAAACGTGGTATTCCATTGGCGGGACACACCGCCGCGGTCAGAATACACACAAACGAACAAAACTCAGCCACATTGGACGATTTGAATCCCACACACCTGATACACATACACACACCACTCCCACACACACAATACAATATAAAACAGACACCCACATCACCCACAAACCCCTACGCCAAAAAATTCTGAAAGAAGGCCAGAGCGAGACACCACCATCCACAAACTAGCAGCCACAGCCACTCCACACCATCACCCACACACTATCCACACACAAAACAACACACACCACCACACTCAACACACTTAACTACACATACTCCACCCCACACATCATACACACCACCCCATGGCACCCCAAAGACACCCCCGCTTCTCAGACGAAGAACTCAGGGTCATGGTGGAGGAAATCGTTCGGGTAGAGCCCCAGCTGTTCGGCACACAGATACAATACACCAGCATTGCCCGGAGGACGGAGCTATGGCAGAGGATTGTCGACAGGGTCAACGCTGTGGGACAGCACCCCAGAAATAGGGAAGACATCAGGAAGCGATGGAACGACCTACGGGGGAAGGTGCGTTCCATGGTATCCAGGCACAACATCGCCGTGCAGAAGACTGGCGGAGGACCCCCACCTCAACCTCCACAATTTACATCATGGGAGGAGGAAGTCTTGAACATCCTGCATCCTGACGGCCTCGCAGGAGTCGGCGGAGGAATGGATACTGGTAAGTTGAAGCTTCACTACTGCTTCCCCCCCACCTGCATGCCAAATCATAACCCAACCCTCACCCCCATCCTCGAACCCCACCCTCACCCCCACCCCCATCCTCACCCCCACCCTCACCCCCACCACCATCCTCACCCCCACCACCATCCTCACCCCCACCACCATCCTCACCCCAACCCCCAGCACACCTATTCCCTGCCAATGTCTCACCATCACAACCCACACATCCCAAAACCTAGGCCTGCATGCGTCCACTAAGCATGGACACCCATCACCAAAGCATGCCCAATGCATATACACATCCCCCCCACAAGCCACCCTCACCAAAGCCCCCACACACGAATGCCAGCACTTGGGGACACGGGAACCCACAGATACACCCATATGCCACACATTGAAACTATAACCATACCTCTATACCCCTGCAGGACCCGACCGTCAACACACCGCCGCGGAGGGCCCAGAATTCTCCACACCCCCCACCCAAGAGGCCGTCAGCGATGACAGCAGCTCTGTCTACCTGGACACCGATGACCAGCCCGGACCATCGGGGACCTCTGGACAGTCGGTTCCCCTCACACAGGCCCAGGCCACTACAGACCCAAACCCCTCTGGGAACACCAGCACAGCTCCCACCCAGCGGGCCCATGCCTCTGTCTCCAGGGCGCGTCAATCTGCAGTGTGTCTACCACTACAGGGCACCCAGGATAACCCACCACCCCAACAACAACAGGGACCTGGGGGCAGTGGTAGTGGGCACACCGGCCAGGGGGCAGAGGCCCAGGGAAACAGGGCAACTCGGAGGGCAGCTGTGCGACAGGGGGGGGACGGGCCCAGGGAACCCACTCTCCACGAGGCCCTCACCACCATCATGGGAGCATACAACCGCTCCCAGGAGACGATGGCGACGGTACTGGCCCGGTTCCAGGAGATCCAGGTACTGCAGGAGGAACACTATCGGGGGTACAGGGAGGACATCAGAGCCCTCACCTCCACCCTGGTTACCATGGTAGGGCTGCTGCAGGACCTCGTCAACACCAGGACGGACACTCAACAACACCCAAGGGCCCCTGCCACTAGCCTGGACCAATAACAGCCAACCACCTCCGCCGGCGCTAGTGGACAGGAGGCCCCCGCACAGCAGCAGCCCACCAGACCCCCACCTCCTGCAGGAGAAGAACCACCCCGCAAGAGGGCCCTGAGATCTCGCAAGAAGACAGAGTAGGATGTCAAGACCCCCGCCAGCAATGGATACCACCTGATGTCATCCCACTGTCCCACATTGTCACCCTGTCCATCCTTGAACTGCCCATGCTCCATCTCTCCACAGGCCTCTGGACAATGCACCTGTGTGACTGTTACTCTGGACTCTGCCATGGACATTCCTTCACCATAGCCCCCACCCACTTGAAACCACCCATCCCATTTTGAGCACTTAAATAAACACCTATTTTGCACAAAACTATCTGGAGTCTGGCTGTGATTTCAATAAATTGTAATTGACATGACAGTGCAAATATGTCCTTGTACATGGTGAAGTCAACAAACAGCTGCCACAAAGCTGTAGTCCATGGGGAAACGAAGCACAGGACTCGTAGTGGGGACCCCAGATCTGAAATAGGGAGGGAAAAGCCACAACTCAGTCATCATACACTGGGGCAAATAGACAGGAAGCAGAGATGCAGGAGAGTAGTTCACATTTACTAAATTATCTTTGAATTGTTACCTGTGTCCTATTGGAAGTACTGTTCAATGATTCTGTCCCTGTTGTCTGTTTCAGCCCCGTCGTCTTCCTCCTCGTCACTCTCCTCAGGTTCCGCTGCCACAACACCACCGTCTCCACCATCCTCCTGCAGGAAAGGCACCTGGCGGCGCAAAGCCAGGTTGTGAAGCATGCAGCAGGCCTCGATGATGTGACACACCTTCTTAGGTGAGTACATTAGGGATCCACCTGTCATATGCAGGCACCGAAACCTGGCCTTTAGGAGGCCAAAGGTGCGTTCGATCACCCTCCTAGTACGCCCATGGGCCTCATTGTACCGTTCCTCTGCCCTGGTCCGGGGATTCCTTACTGGGGTCAGTAGCCACGACAGGTTGGGGTACCCAGAGTCCCCCACTAGCCATACACGGTGTCTCTCTAGCTGTTCCATCACGTAAGGGATGCTGCTATTCCTCAGGATGTAGGCGTCATGCACTGACCCAGGGAATTTGGCATTTACATGCGAGATGTACTGGTCAGCCAAACACACCACCTGGATGTTCATTGATTGGTAACTTTTTCTGTTCCTGTACACCTGCTTCCTGTCTCTTGGGGGAACCAAAGCCACATGGGTCCCATCAATGGCACCAATGACGTTGGGAATATGTCCAAGGGCATAGAAATCACCCTTCACTGTAGCCAATTCGCCCACCTCAGGGAAAATGATGTAGCTCCTCACGTATTTCATCAGGGCAGACAACACTCTGGATAACACCTTCGAAAACATGGGCTGAGACATCCCAGAAGCAATTCCCACTGTTGTCTGAAATGAACCACTTGCCAAGAAATGGAGTACTGACATGACCTGCACCAGAGGGGGAATCCCTGTGGGTTGGCGGATGGGGGACATCAGGTCGGGCTCCAGCTGGGCACACAGTTCATGTATAGTGGCACGGTTAAGACGGTAGGTCAGGATAATGTGGCGTTCTTCCATTGTCGACAGGTCCACCAGCGGTCGGTACACGGGAGGATTCATCCGTCTCCTCGCCAAACCCAGCGGACGGTGCCTAGGAAGGACAACATGGAGCACATAGTCAAGCAACCCACAGGTAGTTACTCACAGCTAGCACAGTAAACAATTCTCTATGCAGTGAATGGCGTGTCTGAGTGGCTATGCAAGGCCTAGGCCTGTGTGACGCAGTTGAAATTGAGCCATGTGGGCCCTGGAAATGGCGGCTGCCTGACCTGTGAAGTGTGACAATGGGATGTGAGGTCAATGTGCTGGCGTGGCACACCGCGGCGGGCGGCGGGCGAAGACCGCGGCGCGAAGCCGCATTGGTTAACATTGAAGCCTATGGGTTTCAGGAGCCAATGGCGAAGGGCGCCGGCGGTGGCGGGACGCCCCGCCGCGGTACGCACCGCCGCGGACGTGACCGCAATTTTCTATCTACTTATCCACTTGCGACTTGAACTTTCACAGGAGAGGACCTATACTGCAAGTGTTGCTGTGACCTCGGTCTGGAAGGGACAATGGCTGCTGCGACTGGGGAAAGGGCCCCTGCCTTCACTGGAGAGGAGTTGGAGAAACTTGTGGATGGGGTCCTCCCCCAGTATGCGCTACTCTACGGTCCTCCAGACCAACAAGTGAGTTTAATTCAATCTGGGTTTGGGGCCACTGGCTAGCTTGGGGGCCTGGCGTGGGGCCTGGCAGGGATGGGGGGCATGTTGGGCCTGGCGGGGGGCATGGCGGGGGGCCTGGCGGGGATGGGGGGGCATGTTGGGGCTGGCGGGGGGCCTGGCGGGGATGGGGGGGCATGTTGGGCCTGGCGGGGGGCCTTGCGGGGATGGGGGGCATGTTGGGCCTGGCGGGGGGCATGGGGGGGGGCATGGCGGGGGGCCTGGCGGGGATGGAGGGCATGTTGGGCCTGGCGGGGGGCATGGCGGGGGGCATGGCGGGGGCCTGGCGGGGATGGGGGGCGTTGGGCCACTGGCAAGGAAAATGCAGACAAACTTGAACGTGGTATTTCTCCCTCCCTGTACGTGTCACATAGGTCCGCGCCCATGAGAAGATCGGGATTTGGCGTGCCATCGCCAAGGAAGTCCGGACCCTGGGGGTCCACCATCGACGTGGCACCCACTGCCGCAAGAGGTGGGAGGACATCCGCCGCGGGACCAAGAAGACCGCCGAGTCTCTGCTGGGGATGGCCTCCCAACGTAGGCGGGGTGCCTGCCGTCAACTGACCCCCCTGATGTTCCGGATCCTGGCGGTGGCCTACCCTGATTTGGATGGGCGCGTGAGGGCAGCACAGCAGACACAAGGGGGTGAGTACAAGCATTATCTACTCTGTTGTCGCGCAGTGGAGGTGTCTGGGTGGGGGAGGAGGGCTGTGGGTCCCCCTAGGCCAGGGCGATATCTGTAGGCTGGGCACCCCCGTAAGCCCCTGTGTCCCCAGCCACCACCCTCAGTAGTTTGTCAGTACAGCCATCCCTGGGCCGTGTCATCCATGGGTGCAGTTGTCAACTCTAGGCGTGTAGGGCATGTTCCACGGAATGCGTAGCGGACCCCAAGTGCGCAACTTAGTGCAGGGGGCATCTGTGTCTGTCATGTCCGCTAACTGTACCGGAGATCCATGTACTCAATATCCCTTTATTTCTCTCTCCCCCCCCCTTTTTGTTTGTCTTTCTGTGCTTGTGTGCATCAGCATCATCAGGCGGAGGAGAAGTGGCATCGGGGCAGGAGGGAGCTGCATCTCACATGGCCCAGGAGGGCCATGCCACAGAGTCAGACTGGACCAGTGAGACGGAGGGCGAGGGGAGCTCCACGACGGGGACGACTGGAGCCTGCAGCAACACGGACACGTCCTCGGAAGGGAGCTCCCTTGCGGGGGTGGCACCATCCGTGCCCCCCGCCATTACAGGTACAGCCGCCACCCAGCGCACCATCTCCGCCCTCCCAGCAGCCCCTCAGCGTTTGCCCCGTGCCCGCTCTGCCAGGAAGCCGGGCATCTCCTTCGCCCCAGGCACCTCAGGCCCTGCCCCTGTTACCCCCGCTGCCCTCAGTGAGGAGGTCATTGACCTCCTCCGAACGCTCATTGTTGGGCAGACTACCCTTTTGAATGCCATCCAGGGGGTGGAGAGGGAGGTTCATCGCAGCAATGCGTACCTGGAGGGCATTCATTCGGGTCAGGCTGCCCATCAGCGATCGTTCCAGGCTCTGGCCTCAGCACTGACGGCAGCCATTGTCCCTGTCTCCTGCCTCCCTCTACTAACTCCCTCCTCCCAGTCTCCTGTTCGTCTGCCTGTCCCACCCACACCATCAGACCAGCCTGCACACACCTCAACACCCAAGAGAAGCTCATCCAAACATAAGCACCACAGATCACGCAGACATTCACACACGCAACATTCCGATGCAGACATGCCAACAGTCACTACCACCTCTGTGACCCCCACCTCCTCGTCTCCCTCCTCCCTCCCTGTGACGTCTACACTCACACCTCCATTCACCTCACCATCAGCCAGTGTTTCCATCACCAGCACACCCTCCAGTCCAGTCCGCACACGTGCAGTCACCACCCCCACTGCCATTTACACGTCCCCTGTGTCCTCTCCCACTGTGTCTGTCACCCCCTCTTCCACACCACACAAACGCAGACACCCACCCACCCAACAGCCATCCACCTCACGACAGCCTATCCCTCCTGCACCTGCACCCAAAGACAGCAAAAGTGACTCACCTACAACCACATCCTCTCCCTCCACTCCCATTCCCACTGTACCTACCACTCTCCATTGTCCCAAGAAACTCTTCCTCGCCACTGCTAACTTCTTTCCTGACCCTGAGCCCCCCCCTCCTTCTCGTCGGGGTAAGAAGAGCACCTCAGCCACCACCAGCCCTGCAGCCCCCTTGACAAGGGTGCAGGGGTATTGGAGCCCACCAGCCCGCATGTCTGGATCTTCGCCCAGCAGCAAGGGGACAGCCAGCCCACCCCCTGGGAAGAGGAGCAGAAGGCGGAAGGGGCGCCGCAGGAGCCCGGCTTCTACATCCCCCCCGGACACCACCCAGAGACAGTCACCAGCCACAGCTCCAAAGGGAGGAAAGGGCCACAGACTCCCGACTAAGGAGGGCAAGGGCAGCAAGTCGGAGAGGTCAGGCAGCAGGCCTGCTGCCCAGGAGGAGCCCACCACCCCCATAGCCGCTGCCCAGGGAGGACCCAGCCCAGCTGGCCAGGAGGGCCCCACCACCCACAGCCCAGGTGGGCATTGAAGGAGCACCATCCCCGCTGCCCAGGAGGGCACCACCAGGCAATGAGCAGTTGGCCATAGACCGGCCGCCGTCTCAAGAACCGCTGAACTGGGCCCCGCCGTCTCAAGCACCGCTCCGCTGGGCCCCGCCGTCTCAAGAACCGCTGAACTGGGCCCCGCCGTCTCAAGCACCGCTCCGCTGGGCCCCGCCGTCTCAAGCACCGCTCCGCTGGGCCCCGCCGTCTCAAGAACCGCTGAACTGGGCCCCGCCGTCTCAAGAACCGCTGAACTGGGCCCCGCCGTCTCAAGCACCGCTCCGCTGGGCCCCGCCGTCTCAAGCACCGCTCCGCTGGGCCCCGCCGTCTCAAGAACCGCTGAACTGGGCCCCGCCGTCTCAAGAACCGCTGAACTGGGCCCCGCCGTCTCAAGCACCGCTCCGCTGGGCCCCGCCGTCTCAAGAACCGCTGAACTGGGCCCCGCCGTCTCAAGAACCGCTGAACTGGGCCCCGCCGTCTCAAGAACCGCTGAACTGGGCCCCGCCGTCTCAAGCACCGCTCCGCTGGGCCCCGCCGTCTCAAGAACCGCTGAACTGGGCCCCGCCGTCTCAAGCACCGCTCCGCTGGGCTCCGCCGTCTCAAGAACCGCTGAACTGGGCCCGCCGTCTCAAGCACCGCTCCGCTGGGCCCCGCCGTCTCAAGAACCGCTGAACTGGGCCCCGCCGTCTCAAGCACCGCTCCGCTGGGCCCCGCCGTCTCAAGTACCGCTCCGCTGGGCCCCGCCGTCTCAAGAACCGCTCCGCTGGGCCCCGCCGTCTCAAGCACCGCTCCGCTGGGCCCCGCCGTCTCAAGAACCGCTGAACTGGGCCCTTCAAGGCAAGACCCGCTGAACTGGGCCCTTCAAGGCAAGAGGCGCTGAACTGGGCCCTTCCAGGCAAGAACCGCTGGCCCTTTGGCAGACGTGGCAGGGCAGGATCTATCTCGGGCAGGGCTGCAGGATGTCCTCTGGCCAACATGCCTCCTCCAGTGGCAGTGGGGTCTGTTATGGACTGTTTGGACTGTGGCTTTGCACTCCCCAGGATGGCCCAGTGGGCAGGCCACCCACTGTATGGACTGTATGGACTGTGGCTTTGCACTCCCCAGGATGGCCCAGTGGGCAGGCCACCCACTGTATGGACTGTATGGACTGTGGCTTTGCACTCCCCAGGATGGCCCAGTGGGCAGGCCACCCACTGTATGGACTGTATGGACTGTGGCTTTGCACTCCCCAGGATGGCCCAGTGGTCATGGAGTCCCCTCGTGGATCTGGCGTCGTGTACTCAAGTGGCTGAGGTGCCCCCCCTTCCCTTCCCCCTGAGGTGCCTGTCCTATTTTCTTTCTGATGCCCCTGCAGTGTTCTCTCCGTGGAGTTCTTGTCGTGGGACTGGGCCTTGCCCCTTTGCACAGGACCCCTGTGGTCCACGGACAGTGGTTGGACTACATTTAGTAGCTGTATATATTTTGTACATAGTTTATTTATTTATTGGGATTACTGGTGTCCATATTTCAATATATCTGCCCGTTTATGATCTCTTCTTTTGGTCTTTGCATTATTTCGGGGGGGGGTTTGTGGGTTGTGACAGTGATCTGTGGGAATGCATTGATGTGTGTGTTGTAGTGGGTGTGGGTGGGTGGGTGTGTGCCGGTAATCTTTTCCCTCCCCTGTGTCGTAGGTGCAGTACTCACCGATGTCTTCCACGCCGCCGGGTGTGCTCCTGGTATATGAGCAGGTATAGGAGTGCGGGGATGACCTGCAGCTCGGGTTCCATACTGCCGGAATCTCGCGTGGAGTGCGTAGAGGTGAGCGTTTTCCCGTTCGTAGTCTGTTTCCGCCGTGTTTTTATCGGCGGTGCTCCCGCCCCGGAAAAGGTGGCGGATTGGTGGGTCGTGATAGGGTGGGCGGTACATTGTCTGCCGCCTGGCTGTTGGCGGGGACCGCCGCGCTGTTTGTTTGTTCCGCCGTGGCGGGCGGAGTGTTAATGCGGCGGGCTGTGTTGGCGGTTCCCGCCAGGGTCAGAATTGCATATTTTGGACCGCCGGCCTGTTGGCGGCTTGGCCGCCGCATTATCACCGACCGCCAGGGTCAGAATGAGGGCCTATGTGTGTCTTCTGGCTTGTAGAAAGACTGATCTGTCCCTAACCTCTGAAGCATGTGGATTAGCAGTGTCTGCAACCCTGGAAAACATGTTGGTGTTACTATCAATTATATTCAACGTGATGCTTGCTTGTCTACTAATAAATGTGTGTAGATGTAGCATACTAAAGTTTTTTAATTTATCCATGTTTGAATCCTAATGTAATTAGTGTTCTGCTGCTAATGTCCATGTGTTATGTCAATGACATAGGTTGTACAATACAGAGGGACATATTGATGGCAGACTAGCCATGTATCACAGTTGTACACGGTAGATAAATGACACATACACAGGACCTGTGTTAAACTGATTTATTGTGAACAGTTAAATAATATATGTGACAAGGAAGTTATAATGACATAATATAAATAGTTAAGGGTTCAGGCAAGGTGGCTAGAATGATGGGGTAGATGCTACACCATTTGCATACACAAGACCAGTGTCCTTGCATCATGGAAAAATTTAGTTTGCTTTAAGAACAGTCAACAGGGTGTATCTGTGGCACATAAAGGAACACATCAGGAGAGGTTCACTTCCAAGCAGCGGGTTTTGACTTAGCATCTGCTCCTTCTGGATGCCAGATGGACATCCACGTTTGCGGGGGGTTCCTGCTACAGAGGGTGGGGTGTCTGAGGCATATCCTTCCCCTGGCAGGGCTTCCATTCCACTAGCAGTTGAAGAAGGGTTTGTATACTCTTTGCTAGTGGAAGAGGCCTGATGTTTTACTGCAGTCCCACTCAGGGTAGTGTTGATGTCCCTCAGCAACCCCAGCAATGGAAGCCAGGCAAACATTTTTGCAAGGTTTCCTGTGAAAAAAGCGGAACATAGAGTTGTTGTTACATTTAGGGTATGGTTGATGTTGAATGAGATGCAGACAGTGCCTTCACATGATCACCAGAAATATCAATTGTTCACATCAAACAAACAGATCTGAGTCAGCTGTAAAAGTCAGTGGTATTTTCAGTTGTAGCACAAGTGTTATTTATTGAACCACAACTGGTGACAATGCTAATGGCATTATTTTACTGAACCTCGCTAACTCAGTATGTTGCCAGAGTGTACTCGTATGCAGTTTGTTGGATACTATCACACACAATAAGTTTCACCTTAGATGACACCTGAACAGTTTGTCTGGCACTCCCTCCCATACAGCGATTATCGGTTATTTTTCAGTTCATTCAAACAATGCTTTGTAGTGTATACTGTTGCGTGATGACATAGATAGCAACCTATTATACAAAGACATATTGGCCCTCATTATGACCCTGGCGGTCCGAAGGCTACAAGGGCCGCTGTGGCAGTCTCACCACCAATGGGCTGGCATTGAAGATCACCAAATTATAGGTTCTGCGGTTTGGCTCCACCGATACTCTGCCTGTCCCACCTCTTTTCCGTGGTCCGCCAGGCTGAAGGCTAGCTCCGCCAGCATGGCATATGCTGTAATACCACTAGTGGTACTACTACACAGGACACCACCAGCATTTTTCTGGCGGACGCACCACCAGAACAATCTTGCAGTCGCACCACCCAAAAAAGCTGATGATCTTGCATCCTGGTGACAGGAATAAGCATTCCTGTCATCAGAATACACTTGCACACACATCCATAAACCTGCACACATGCATTCACATACTCCCTCATGCAAACAAACACCCCCACTCACCCATGCACTTGCGTCATACACCCCCATTCACACTAACATACATACACAAACACCATACTCACACATGCATTCACTCCCCGCGCATACATACAGTCACACCCCCTCCGCCCCAGCACATATATACATTCACACCCCCTTCCCCCAGCGCACACATACATTCACACCCCTTCCACCCAGCACATACATACATTCACATTCACACAGCCCTCTCCCCAGCGCATTCATACATTCACACCCCTCCCCCCTGCACTACATACACGCACTCACCTGCTCTCCCTGTTTACTCACACAAACACGCACCCACCTCCCCATCCACTCACACAAACACTTTCCCTGTCCACTTACAAACACATGTACACACACCTCTTCTATCTGCTCAAACGCACTCACACACTCAATCGCTCACACCAGCACACATGCACTCACACACTTATCCCCCTCCACCCCATCCACAGTCACTCACACACACAGACACGCAGACACGCACCCACAAACAACCTTCCTTACCCAGCATTCACGACAATCACACGCTTACTCAAACACGCAGACATGCACACACACACCCCGCCTCTCCTGTTGGACGATTCACTTACTTCATCCATCGAGGAAGTTGTCCGGGAGGGGACGGGTCAGGGCACTTCCACCGCCGGCAGCGCCCCACCATCAGGAGATGTTATTTCAGGTTGTAATACAGTGTGCGGCATCTTTTTGGCATGTCAGTGCCGGCAGTGAAACCTCCTCATCACCACCAGCACGACTGGTGTCACAATTCAGAAATTAGTTGTAATAGGGTGGTCTTAAGACTTTAGGTCTTTTTTGGTGCCTGCGGCTTCGGTGGTCTTACAAAAAGACCGCCAAAGTCGTAACAAGAGAATAGTCTCCCCTGGCATTACAAGGCACTATTGGTAGAATATCTCCGTTTGTGAGGTTTTTTCATCGCAGATGCGAGTATCCATGCACGCTGCATTAATCAGACCTTGACATAAAACATGACCCATGTGACGCACCCTCCAGAACCCTGGCCTGCAGATATCTCACAAGTCACTTTGAAGTGTCTACGGTATGCTTTCTAAGTTCAGCTATTTAACCAACTAAGAGAACACTTCATCTGACAGCTTGCAGCACTGACACCAGCATTACATGGATAGTATTGCTGACAAAGAGCCAATGGACAAAGGCATCATCAAGGGAGCACTGGGCACAAAGAGGAACAATCTGCAGGCAGGATAATTTAAACAAGATGGATACATATATTTATCTTTCATAATAAATGCCAAAATTATGGGAAACTAAAAATAATGTAATTCACAATTAAAAGGCTTAGCACTGAGGGCATTGTCACACTGCAGTATAAAGCCCTGAAAACAACAGTGATACGAAAAAAAGATGGCCGGTGCTGCTTTGGAATGTATAATGTAAATGCATTTTAATTGTGCGTTCCAAAGGTGTGCCAGTCATCTTATATTCTGATCTCCTTGGCTTGAGCAGAGAATGTAGTGCAAGGGCTAGAGTGCTGACCATCAAGCTGGGGAAGAAGGTTTGAGTCTCTGAGAGAGGTTCAACATCCTGTTATCATGTGCAAATCACTTAAATCAACTGGTGTTCATGTAGAGTGCTCCAATACTTTTTTGCACTATCTCAAACTAATAAAATAAAAGAACAATCAGCAGGAGAGGATTTGGAACAATGTTCCCTCTAATTTCTTTCCTCTGTGTGCAGTGGTGCGCTGCAGCCAAGGCTATGTGCACTAAGCACGTGAGCTCAGCATGCAAGTTTATACATTTGTGGCAATTATCGCTCAAAAGTTTTTCAATGAGAACAAAAACAAGTGCATTTCACACATATAGCTCTAATTAAAGGCCTTGAGACAGTTTTACAATGTGGATGCAGAACTGACCCCTTACCTCATGATGTATACTGCAATGGGTAGAGGAAAAATGTGAATTACTTAGCAACAGACTAAGGGCCTTATTTTGAGTTTGGAGGATGGAAAAGCCCATCCGCCAAACTCCTGACAGGGTGGCCGCTGCCTACGTGGCATCCTCCCCGCCGGAGTCATTACGAATTTCCCACTAGGTCGGAGGCAGAAACCCAAGTTTACCAGTCTAGCTGGAAACAGGCTACAGCATTGTCTCTGCCTTGTAATCGAGTGCTGTAGCTAGCAGAGTGTACCAGCACCCTCACAATGTTCCTGTATGCAAAGCAGACAGTGAACATTGCGACGGTGCTGGACAGGGTGGCCCTCCACTGCCCATGCTAAGTGCATGGGCAGTGCAGGGGCCCCCTACAGCCCCCTACACCGGTTCTCTGCCAGCCTTTTCCTGACATTGTTACTGCCAGGAAATGACAGCAGAGAATGAGGTTGTAATCCGCAGGGCAGTGATGCATGCAGCACTGCCCTGGCGGGTTAGGATCTCCACCACTGCCAGACCACTGAGATCCAAGATCCTGGTGGAGCTGGTTGGTTCCCTGGTGGTCGGACAGCCAGGGTTGTTATGTGGCGGTCAGACCGCCGCATAGATGGCGGTCCTGACCGCGAGTGTGACGGTCATAAGACCACCACACTCATAATGTCACCCTAAAAAAGGACACACATAATTTTAATAAAATCAAAAGGTCTTGGAGACCACCAGAGCTAAAAAAGCAAAAGAGCCAACTGATCTGCCATTGGCTAGTAGCCCCTTTGCTGCTGCATTTTTTATGTTTTTGATCATTTTTAGCTTCCTCTTCCAGAGGTCCATTCTGAACCTGAATTGTTTGTTGGTTGGGGTGGATGGGGGCATAGAGGAGGTAGAGAGAGTGAAAGATAGTAAATGGCCTGAAAGTATGTGTATGTGGAGCAAGAGTTTAGGAGAAGATGAGTGAGAGAGTGTGAGAGAACGTTTGTCAGTGTCCATATATTCAATGGAAATATAGTAATGGCACATTTAGCGCTGTAGAAAAGCTAAACAACAATACCCAGTTCTACTAGAATTATGCAGCAGTGAAAAGCACCAAATTATATGACAGGGTTAAGTAAGTTATGCAGCAAGAGTAGGCACATTATGTGGCACAACAGAGCAAATTTTTTCCATAGTGTTGCTTCATGATTTTATATTTTTTTTCTACATGGTAATCCTCCTGTCTTGGACTAAATACACAAATAAATACTTCCCTATTGACCTCCTTCTCTATGGATTCCCTCACTACCACCCTGCAACTGTGCCCCTCACAACTCCAAAGCCCCTCTATGACATATATTGCATTTTTCATACACCTCCTCATTGTTCACACACACTCAGTTCTGTGATCTGCATGGTACATGTCAGTCATATGTTCTTTGCAGCAGGCACGTTAACCTTTTGCAGTACTTAAGGATAAGCTGAAACTGCCACTACACAACACTCTGCTCTCTCTCCAGCAGGAGAATTAATCTCCAGAGTTATCTTGACATTTTATTGTTGCCTTACGATGTTTTGGGTTTTAACAAGATGTTTTTTTAACCTTTGCCGGAACATCGCTCAAATGTTGGTTTAAGGTACACACAATCTACCAGAGAGTGCAAATGGTTGTTCCAGCTTTCTTGTGAGGCCTGGATGAAGGCACACCAACTGTCTACATATGTGGCAGCTCATGCATATGTGACTGCATAAGTAGATAGTTCTAGAAGCAAGCACCTGTCTAAAATCATTTACAGGCATACAGACACAGCTGTAGGAGCTTGGACAACTTCACATGTGATCGCAGGTGCACAGTCAGTTCAAAATTTGCGAGTAATATGCACTTACAACATGGTCACAAATAAGATGGTTTGAAGCAAAATTCCAACTCCGCAGGAAACAAAGATCTCTGTGACAACATCTGATGGTATGGCACAGAGGATGAAGACAAATGGCCCTATATAGATTTGCAGAGGTGTTCAAAACACAAAAGTCGAGTTTTATGCATAAACCAAGTCGGGTTGTCTCAACTGCTGTACATCTATATGAAGGGGCTGAAAACAGTAAGCGACTGCATTATCCATTTGTTGTGGTGGCCTTAAAATGTGAAAGTATTTTCTTCCCACTTTGTATACCAAACTGAAGGAAGGACATGAGCATGTTATCAAAGCCTGTGTTATGTCTGGGATTTGTTCAAAATTATAAACTATTTGGTGGTGGCAGCATCCTGTAATATGCGGCCACCCCCTTGATAGCATCTGCTGACTGGTAATGAAACAAGCTACCCAGCACGCCATTGTCCTGTAAATGAGGAAAATGTGATGTGAAATGAGATTAGAGGTGCATGAACACATGTATGGTGGGCACTGGAGTGTTTGGGCCTCTGCTGAGGCATGTTGGTTTTAGCTCGTTGACTGGCTCTCTTTAACTAGAGCTCAGAGGTAGGAGGGAGTGCCCAGAGACAGTGATGCTGGCCTCTCGCCCTGTCGCATGCCACTGCCCTCTGCAGACCGAGGTGAAAAGAGGAAGACACTCACATGGTAAAAAGGGATGTGTGTCTATTCGCCATGATTTGAAAAGGCACATTTTGAACAATTCTTTTAAGCATACCTGAATCATGCAATAATAAGGCAATTTTATGACAGAGATTCACATATATAGGGGAAGTACATCAGTGGCAAAATAATGTACCAGTTCATTCTTGATTCAATGGAGGGTGTACATGTCAGTGAATTGCAAGCAGCACTTATGTAGGGGTTAGGGGGATTTTTTAAATGTCAAAGCACATGCAAGTAACGAACCGTGCAGACTCACTGAAATGTAAAATAAAAATTTCTGGTGAATCCGTGCAGGCCCCCTACTTCTTTGACATGAAAAGACCACACAGCTTGTATAACTGCTGCATGTTCTAGACTCTGCTATGGCATCCCACAGGCCTATTGCAAGACTAACCAGAAAGTTTGTAACTGCTGCTCCACCCTGTATTCTAAATGCGCACTGCTCTTTACCTCCAAGGAAAAGACTTTTCACAGCGCTCACGGCTGATGAATGGTCTCAATCTCACCCAAAGCAGTAATGTGCGTACTTTGTGAGAGTGGGTGTGTGCTGGAGAAAGGCACTGTGGCCCTCATTTTGTCTTTCCTTAAGAGCGCCAAAGCCACGGGCACCAGCAGGCCGCCCGCCAAAATATGGGTACTACCAGATTTCTGTCACATTGTGGGAGGAAATCTGGCAGTATCCATGCTGGTGGCCCGAGGTGCCTGGGTGGTGCTACCACCTGCACCGCCCCACCAGAAGGACGCTGCCAGTCGTATTATGACCATTAATACAGCCTGGCAGTGTCCTGCATTCAGGGCACTACGGGTGGTAGCAGCGCCCCTTCCCGTTCCCTGCTGGATGACCACCTCGTCAGACAAGGTAAGTCAGGTGTCCGACAGGGGTGGGCTGGGTGTTGTGTGTGAATGTGTAGTCTCTGCGTGTGTGTATGAGTGTGTTTATGTGTGTGTGAATGCGTCTGTCAGTGCTGTGGTGGATGCGTGGTTGTATGCATGTGAGTGAATGCCTGTATGAATGTTGCAGTGAGTGCGTGTCTGCGTGAGGCATGTGAGCATGTTAGTGTGGTTGCATGCCTGAATGTGTGTGAGTATGTGTGAGTGAATGCGTGTATGGATGAGTGTGAGTGAATGTGTGTACGGATGAGTGTGATTGAATGTGTGTATGGATGTATGTGAGTGGATGCGAGTCTGGAAGAGGAGGTGAATGGGTGAATGGGTGTATGCGTGCTGTGTGTGGGTGTGTGCATATATGTGGGAAGGGGGTGGGAGCCACTGTGACTGAAGGGGGTGTGGGGGATCAGGTGATGGTTGGGGGATGCTGTGACTGTAGAGGGGTGGGAGGGTCAGGTGATTTCTGTGGGTGTGGGGGAGCCATCTACTGGTGGCAGGGAAGGAGTTCCCTGTCACCGGTAGCCCTACCGTCATGGTTTTCATGGCAGTGCTCCTGCTGCGGAAACCATGGCGGTAGGATGGCTCATAATTCCGCTGGCTGTCTTCTGTGGACTGCCGGGTCAGAGATAAACAGCTCCAGCCGAGCGGTTCATACTGCCATGGCGGTATGAGTGGAGATGTAGCGGGTTGGCAGTGGCCAACCAGCCACACTCATAATGTGGCGGTATACACCGCCAGCCTGTTGGCGGTTTTACCGCCACATTAGCCCTGGCAGTCAAAAGACTGCCAATCAATCAATCAATTTGTAAAGCGCGCTACATACCTGGGAGGGTTTCAAGGCGCTGGGGGTGGGGGAGGGTGCTGCTACTGCTCGAAGAGCCAAGTCTTGAGGAGTTTTCTGAAGGAAAGACGGTCCTGGGTATGTCGTAGATCCGGCGGGAGGGTGTTTCAGGTCTTGGCGGCGAGGTACGAGAATGATCTGCCGCCGGAAGATTTGCGTCAGATGCGGGGGATGGAGGCGAGGGCGAGGTTAGCGGAGCGGAGATGCCGGGTGGGGGTGTAGAAGCTGAGTCTGTTGTTCAGGTATGATGGTCTGGTGTTGTGGAGTGCCTTGTGTGCGTGGGTGAGGAGCTTGAAGGTGATCCTCTTGTTGACGGGGAGCCAGTGAAGGTCTCTTAGGTGGGGGTGATGTGGCAGTGGCGAGGGATGTTGAGGATGAGTCGGGCGGAGGCGTTTTGGATGCGTTGGAGGTGTTGGAGGAGTTTGGAGGAGATATCGGTGTAGAGGGCGTTGCCGTAGTCGAGTCTGCTGCTGACGAGGGCCTGGGTTACTGTTTTTCTTGTTTCTGTTGGGATCCATTTGTAAACTCTGCGAAGCATGTGGAGGGTGTTGTAGCAGGAGGAGGAGATAGTGCTGACCTGCTTTGACATGGAGAGTGAGGAGTCGAGGGTGAAGGCGAGGTTAGGTGCGCTGTCGGTGGGTGTCAGTGGGGGTCCCAGCGTGGACGGACACCATGAGGTGTCCCAGGTGGAGGGGGAGCGCCCAAGGATGAGGACCTCTGTTTTGTCTGAGTTCAGTTTTAGCCGGCTGTCTCTCATCCAGTCTGCGATGGCTTTTAGTCCCTCATGGAGGTTGGTTTTGCCGGTGTGCGGGTCCTTGGTGAGGGAGAGGATGAGTTGGGTGTCGGTGGTGTAGGACATGATGTTGAGGTTGTGCTGACGGGCCATTTGTGCGAGGGGGCCATGTAGATGTTGAATAGCGTCGGGCTGAGGGATGAGCCCTGGGGTACGTCGCAGATGATGTTGAAGGCTTTGGATTGGTACAGGGGAGGCGGACTCTATGGGTTCTGCCGGCGAGGAAGGATGTGGTCCATTTGAGGGACTGGTCCTGGATTCCTGCTGCGTGGACGCAGGATATTAGGGTGTGGTGATAGACGGTGTCAAAGGCAGCTGATAGGTCTAGGAGGATGAGGGCTGATGTTTCTCGATTGTCGAGGTGGCTTCTGATGTCGTCTGTGGTGGCAAGGAGGGCGGTTTCGGTGCTGTGGTTGCGTCTGAAGCCGGACTGAGAGGGGTCGAGGATTTTGTTGTCTTCGAGGTACTGAGTGAGCTGAGTGTTGACGATTTTCTCGATGACCTTCGCCGGGAAAAGGAGCAGGGAGGTGGTCTGGAAATTTTTCAAGGTCCTTGGGGTCCGCCTTTGGTTTTTTGAGAAGGGCGTTGATTTTGGCCTGTTTCCAGCTTTCCGGGAATCTTGCAGTTTCGAAGGAGATGTTGATGGCTTTCCGTAGGTGTGGTGCGATGGCTGTGTCTGCTTTGTTGAAGATGTGGTGTGGGCAGGGATCTGATGGTGATCCAGAGTGGATGGAGTTCATGGTCTTGCGGGTTTCGTCGTCGCTGATGTAGGCCCAGGAGGTCAGTTGGCTGGAGAAGGTGGAGTTCGTGGTGGGTGGGGTAGGAGCGTCCGGAGTGTGAGGGGAGTTGAACCTTTCGTGGATGTCCGTGATTTTTTGGTGGAAGGCGGTTGCTAGGGCGTCGCATAGTTCTTGGGAGGGGGTGATGTAATTGACGGTGGCGTTTGGGTTGGAGAGTTCTTTTACAATGCTGAAAAGTTCTTTGCAGTTGTGGGCGTTGTTTTCTAGGCGGGTTGTGAAGGAGGATTTTTTTGCTAGCCTGATGAGTTGGTGGTGTTTGCGTGTGGCATCCTTGAGTACTGTGTGGTTGTCTGGAGTGCGTTAGAGTAGCCTTATTTGCTTGAGTTTTCGGCAGTGGTGCTTGGAGGCTTGGAGGTCGTTGGTGAACCAGGTGGCTTTTTTGTCGATGTGGTTGTTGGAGGGTTTTCTGAGTGGAGCAAGGCGGTCGGCGCAGTCGTTGATCCATAGCTTGAGGTTGCTTGCCGTGATGTCAGGGTCGGTGGGGTTGGCGGGCGGTTTCTGGGCTAGGGTGTTGTTTAGTTGTCATAATGTCACAGGCCAGGGTCATAATGAGGGCATGTGTGTTACAGGAAACAATGGTTGGGACACACCCGTGATCATAAAATGCCTGCAGCCATGAGAAAAGTAGATAAAGGGTAGAAGACAAACAAAATAGGCACAGCGTAAGTATTCTTTTTTATGACAATGTCGCCTCTCTTCAAGGTAAGGTCTTGGTGTCAAAGGGTTTATTTAGATAGTCACTCCTGTGTATACATGTTCCCTTTGTACAGGGTAAAGGCTGGGTATAAAAGATTTCAGTAAGTAATTCACCCCTATACAAACATGTCATCTCTGAGAGATGATAGTTTATAAATAGTTTTACAGACAGCACCATCTCTACTGATACCTGTGAGCAAAGAGTAAGATTAACTTTCAAAGTTTTAGAAAAAACATTCGGCCCTCTGGTAGCACATTCTAACAGGGTACAATCTGAGTGTGTACAAGTTCATACAATGTGAATTGTTCAGTTTTATAACACATTATCTTTTTGACACCTCTCTACAGGTTAAGCAGTGGGTGTGAAGGACTTTAGTGGTCAACCCTCCTGGTAGAGGAGCAGGAAGATAAAGGCTGGAAGAATCTGGAGCTCGGGTTCCATGGCGTCCTGGTTCCTCGTGGGGTGTGTAGAGGTGAGCGTTTCCCCTTCCAAGTCCTGTTTACGCCGTGTTTTTGTTCGCGGTGAATCCACCCCGGAAAAGGTGTCGGATTGGACTGTTGTAATTCTGTGGGCGGTACATTGTCCTCCACCTGTCGGTTGGCGGTTACCGCTGCGGTGTTTGTACCGCCTTGGCGGTCGGAGTGTTAAAGTGGCTGCCTATGTTGGCGGTTTCCGCCACGTTCGTAATTCAATTTTTTTCTGCCGGCCTGTTGGCGGTTTTACCGCCGCATTAACACCGACCGTCAGGGTTCTAATCACCACCTTTATCTCCTTATATTCTTAAATGTGCCAACTTTATTGTGTTAGTGGATCCAAACATATACCTGGAGAATGCCACTTGCGGCTTTTGCTACTTCTTTATAGAGGACCCTAAGGTCTTGGACCTCTACATGACCCTCTATTTTCAAATCCTAAGGATCCTACAACTGATTGTCTGATCCTGCTACTTTGGTCAGACCATTGTGCAGTTTCTTTCCCCATCCGGCCAGCTTCTCTGCCTTTGGCTGTCCTTTCAGGGTTTTCTACTCTGTCCAGAAATTGGTCCAAGCGTGCTTTTTACACCTTCAACTACCCACACTTAGACACTTTACCTAGTCTAGTGCAGTCTGTGGACCTTGATCAACCCAAGGTTGATGTCTGAATTCAAGACTCCCTTGATCTGGTCTTGTCTGTAAAGCCCACCACCTGGTGCAATTGGAAAGGTGCTGGTGGAAATCCTATGCTGAGGAAGAGACACTTAAGTATAGAGCAGCACTTAAAGACTATCATATTTTATGCAGAGCACCTCATGCTGTGCTCTACTCCAATAAAATCTCTGCCTCCCAGAATTTCCACAAAACTCCCTTCAGAGTAGTTAAAGAGTAATCTGACCCTAGCAACCTATCCCCCCTACCTTTGCTTTCACTGTCATAATGTGATCTGGCACATGTTTTTGTAAAAAACAAATTGTGTCAGATATCCACCATTTGCTCTCTAATGCTCTGATTGCGAATCTGTCTCTGATGGATAGAAAAAACCCTGACACTGCCTTATTGACTGCATGCATGAAATTTGACACTAATATTATTGTCACTTCTCACTATAAACATAGTCTTGTCCTTCCGTGGGCCTCATTGAAGTGGTTGGGTAAACTCACTGGTGTCCACATCCAGGGACGGTTTGGATAGCCAGAATCCCCTGTAAAGTACCATTACATGCCTGCAAACATCAATATTAGACATCCTACATTTGGCAGCAGACATTAGATAGTAACACTTATCACATAAGTGACTTACCAACCCACAGGCCCTCTCTGTGTCCTGTTGTGCCATCAGCTGTGGGATATTGCTCTTCTGCATGATGAAGGCATCATGAACTGAAACCGGGTACTTTGCACAAGTTGGAAAATGTAGAGGTCCGCCAAACAGATTACTTGGACATATGGAGTTGAAGTTATTCCTGTTCTAATACACCTGTTCATTGCACTTGGTGGGACCAAGGCTACATAGGTACCATCAGTGGCTCCCACCACAGGTGAAATGTGTGCCAATGCATAGAAATCTGCCTTCACATCAGCCAAATCCTCACACTGTGGAAATGAGATGTAGATGTCCAGGTGTTTCAACAGAGCTGAGAGGACATCCTTTAAGACCAAACTGAACATAGGCTGTGACATCCCTGCAGTTAGGGCAACGGTATTTTGAAAGGAGTCTGGAGCAAAGAAGCGCAGCACCGGCATGACTTGTACAATGGGTGGAATGCTATTGGGTGACAAATTGTAGGTATCAGATCAGGCTCCAACTGATGACAGAGGTCCATGATTTTCTGTCTCTCCAGGTGGTATATCTGGATGATATGTCAATCCTCCATGGTCTGCAGGTCTGCTAGTGAATGGTATACTGGAGATTGTCTGACCCTTCTTATTCCATGGTAACTAGAAGGAGGGGAATAAGAAAGTATATCTATCAGTCCTTGTGTCCATTGTAAGTGTGAAAATACATATGCAACATGATGCTTGGACATGCTGTATGAAACAGTAAGAACATGGTACGCAGGACACACTAGGGAAATAATGGCTTATTGCTGCAATGTCATTCCCTTTCTTCAATTGTGACTTGGAAATGGATATGTATGTCAATAAAAGTCTCAGTGACAATGACAATCGTACCATGTTTCATATAATATAGATACAAATACAATCTAACCAATTGCCCTGAGGGAGCAGACTATGCTACCAATGATACCTAACTCACATCCCATGAATATCACAAAATGCATGTGAATCTGATTTCAGAAACATGGTTGCTCATAGCCAGCACTGAAAACCATGCTGTAGATGTTTCAGACCCTGTGATGCATCTCAATATTTACTTTCCTGAAAATCTAAGGTCCTTAAAATGGTAGCTGTCTGACCTACAGTACTGGAAATCAGGATGTGACCTAAGTCCGCTGGCGGAAGTCGTCATAGCGGTAGGCGGATACTACCGCATATTTATATTGCCATTTGAGCACATTGCTGCCTTTGGCGGTCTTGGGCCAATGAGAACATCCATTAACAGTGATGGTGTCTTACGTGGCAGACGTGACTGACATTTCATACTTCGTCTCTCACTTGACTCCTGATAATGCTGCCAGAAAGACCTCCATGACTTGAGCTGCTGTATACTGCCTCTGGGAGCAATGACACCACATCCTACAGGTGATAGGGCCCCTGGCGTCTCACCCGAGGAGCTACAGAAGCTGGTGGAGGAGGTCTATAGTGTACCAGAGGAGCAGGTAAGTGCACCATGTGCACAAACATTTAGTCAGCTCAACTATAGTTTGTGAAACTAAGCAAAGACTAATGAGCAACATTTCTGAATGTGGGCTTAATGTCTGTAGAGTATCAAAGCTGTGATAACATGGAATGAGTACCTGGTCATGAACTTAGGTTTGGTGACAGATTATGAGACCGGGGACATTGTTTAGAGTGTTTGATGTAGTGTTCCCTGACCCACCTTGTAGCTGTTGCACAAGGTTAGTGGAGTTGGTATACCAGACTCCACCTGAAATAGCATATTTGCAAATCTGTTTGCTGTCTGGTTACATGTGATGACATGACAGCTGGTGCTGGAGATGCATGTTGTCTGCATGTTTCCATCTCATACCTGGCCTGACTGTATATGCTCATCTATCAGTGGAGGGGATGTTAATGACAGTCTGCATTTGACTTGTTGTACCAACTAGTTATTATCCTGCCTGTTGGAGTATGGTACATGTGAACATGATATACCTTTTTATCTATGTCATCCATGCAGGTCAACACCCATCAGAAAAAGGTGATTTGCTGTGCCATTGCCAAGAAAGTGCAGACACCGGGGGTCCACAGCCTGCGAAGCATCCACTGTTAGAAGAGGTGATAGGACCTGAGACTCTGGGCCCGGAAGACTGCAGAGGCCCAGCTGGGGATGTCCTACCAATGATAATGGTGTGACCGTCAGACACTGATTCCTCTAATGGCCGACATTCTGGCGGTGGCCTATCCTGAGTCAGATGAATGTTTAAAGGCAGCACAACAGCAACAAGGGGGTAAGTACAGACCTAAGTCATGTTTGTCTCTGTACTAGGTGATTGATTGAGGGAACTGGATGTTGGCTCTGACAATGTTGTAAGTGCAAGGTGTCATGGGTTTCCTGTGTACAGATTGATGTACTGTACCCATCTATGGCACACAAGTGTGCTCATACAAGTGAATTTAGAGGCATGTGACTCATCTATGTTTTTCCCTCAGTACCATTGCATAACAATGTCATATGTGTACCAGTATACTGCATTTTCAACATTGGTGATTGTAGGTATTCACCAACAGGTAAATCTTCCCGATGTAATGGTGATAAGGTGTGTAGTTCCTTGAACTCTAGCAAAAATAACAGATGATCGATGGAATGCTGCACAATGCAATCATTCATTCCCAGTCACAAGAATATGGGTTTAATCCATTGTTGTTTTGCCCACCATGCCACCCCAGTTTGAACCTAGCCATATGCAAATCAGTCTTAACCTTGTTCACATCGGGAACAATCCATCCTGAACTGCCAAGCCAGGGCTTTCCTGGACCGGAACAAGCATCTGGGGACTGGTTTCGGAGTATCACCCCTCTTCACCCAGGCTAGCTTGAATCCAGTGGTGCAGTGAGCATGGGCCCACATCTGGGCATACCCTTCCCACTTAGGGCAACAAAAAAAAAAAGAACATATGGTGGACAGGATGCTGAATAATGCAAACATTCACTCCCAGTCACAAAGATCTGGGTTTAATTCATAGCTTTTTTGCCCACCATGTCACCCCGGTTTGGACCGAGCCATATGCAAATCAGTCATAACCATGTTCTCAATGGGAACAGCCTAGCCTGAACTGCCAAGCTAGGTCATTCCTGGACTGGAAACAAGCATGCTGGGACCGGTTTCGTGGTATCACCCCTCTTCAGCCAGGTTAGCTTGAATCCAGTGGTGCAGTGAGCAAGGGACCCACATCTGGGCATACCCTTCCCACTTCGGGCATTAAGAACAAAAAGAACATACGGTGGACGGAATGCTGAATAATGCAAACATTCACTTCCTGTCACAAATATCTGGGTTTAATCCATCGTTTTTTTGCCCACCACCCCATTTTGGACCTAGCCATATGCAAACCAGTCTTGACCCTGTTCCGCATGGGAACAGTCTTGCCTGAGCTGCTGAACCAGGTCCTCGCTAGAATGGAAACAAGCATCCTGAGACTGGTTTTGGGGTATCACTCCCCTTCAGCGAGGCTAGCTTAAATCCAGTGGCTCAGTGAGCAGTGAACGCACGTCTGGGCATACCCTTCCCACTTATGTCAACAAGAACCGATGATGGACAGAATGTTGAACAAAACAAATGTTCACTCCCAGTCACAAAGATCTGGGTTGAATCCATTGGTTTTTTGCCCACCATGTTACCTCAGTTTGGACCTAGCTGTATGCAAATCAGTCTTGACCCTGTTCTCCATGGGAACAGTCCAGGCTAAACTGCCCACTCAGGTCCTCCCTGGACCTGAAACAAGCATCCGGTGACCCGTTATGGGCTTCACCCCTCTTCAGCCAAGCAAACATGAACCCAGTGGCACAGTGAGCATGGGACCAACATCTAGGCATACCCTTCCCACTTAAGGCAACAAAAGCAAAAAGAACAGATGATGGCCGGAATGCTGAACAAGGCAAACATTCACATCCAGTCACAAAGATCTGGGTTTATTCCAACATTAATCCATTGAGAACTCTGTCCTCTTTAATGTTTCAATATTCCTGTTTATGTGCAACATAGAGTCAGACCTCTACTATTCATCACTAGTTTTCTAATGCTTTCTGACAAGTGACAGCTTCATGTGTGGCTGTGATGTCCATCTGACATGTCACATAACCTACATGGCTAACATCTTCTCACCTGTTACAAAGTATTTCTCCTTGGTAAGTGAGGGATGTACATAGACATTTGTGATGCCTCATCAGAGTAGACAACATGCATGTTAGATACCATTGATGTGTTACAACATTTCTATGGGCATACATATACTGATATCAGAAGGTAGGAATGTTACAAACTTGCTAATGTTCTGTGAGTGGAAAGTGCTGCATAAAATTGTCCTTGGGTATACTGTTTTCGGCATTACACATAGGCAATCATAGCCTATTCACAGGTACATACTTGACATA
Source organism: Pleurodeles waltl (assembly GCF_031143425.1). NCBI lineage: Eukaryota > Metazoa > Chordata > Amphibia > Caudata > Salamandridae > Pleurodeles > Pleurodeles waltl. The sequence goes on along the minus strand of NC_090446.1, from coordinate 1,090,617,864 downwards.
TATGTATCAACATTATGTATCATTTGAGAGGTTCAGGGAAGATTCAACAGTGAAAATAGTTATGTGTAGTTGCAGTTGCTTTGAAGGATGTGACAAATGGGTCCTGGCTGTTTCAGAGCAGAATGTTGGCATTAATACCTATGTGGTTCTGGTGTGAAAGTTCACAAACCCATTTGAGTAGTGATGTAAGTGCATCTGGGCTTGGGGCTTGCATCATGGTAGGTGTATCTGTCATGTTTGGAACACGTGATTTGGCCCACAGAATCCTCCACAGACAGATGTAAGGCTTGACATGTGTGAAGTGTGTGTACTGATGTACCCACTCAGGCAGTGGCCCAAAGATGGACTAATTGCATAAATTGGTAGGTCTGATTATCATCTTGCAGCACAGTTTAGCTGTCCATATTTCTGGTACACTCTTTTTGACATCTTGTGGTTGTGTGTGGGACATTGGTCAGAGCTACCTTGCCCCTTCATCCATCCTAGACCTAGGCATCTCCACTCTTCTTTAATTTCCTGGAATATAGCGTGCTTACGGAATAAGATTGGTGATCCGGAGTGGGGTTCTCTTTTCGACTTCTGTAGTCTTTGTCTTTTCCAGGAAACATGGGCCGCTACTAATGTATACAGACAAGGGTATATCTAATTTGGTAAAAAGGCCATTCCCTCACCTGTGGATAGGGGGTCTTATTTGTAGGTAAAGATTTCCTAGGTAGGGGAAGTGAAGGAAATCTATGTGAATTCACCTAATATTTTGGCGGTTTCATTTGCATCAAAAATTGGTTCACCGCTTTTGTGCGTTAACCTATATAATAGACCAGATCCCTCTAGTAAAATCTCAGAAACTATGGGCCAGATGTAGCAACTTCCGCATTTGTGATTCGGAAATTGCGAGTCTGTGCGACTCGCAATTTCCAAACCGCAAATGCGGATGCAGAACGGTGTCTCAGACACCGTCTGCTACTCGCTATGGGGTCGCAAAGACCCACCTTATAAATATTAATGAGGTTGGTCGCATTTTGCGACCCCATAGCGAGTTCCTGCACCCACAGGGATGGTGGCCTGCTGAAGTCAGCAGACCTCCATGTCTGTGACTGCTTTTTAAATAAAGCAGTTTTTTATTTTTTCATTTTGCAGCCTGTTTTCCTTAAAGGAAAACGAGTTGCACAATAAAAAAAATAACAAAACCATTTGTTTTTTCAGAGTAGGCAGTGGTCCATTGGACCACAGCCTGCTCTGAAAAAACCTTTTGGGCAACATTCACAAAAAGGAAGGGGTCCCATAGGGACCCCTTTCCTTTTGCGAATGAGTTACCACCAGTGTGACACTGGTGGTAACTGCGAATTGCGATGCGAGTCGCAAATAGCAAATAGGAAGGGAACACCCCTTCCTATTTGCGATTCGCATTCATGATTTGCGAGTCGGTACTGATTCGCAAATTGTGAATGTGCATCGCAGAAGGCTGTTTGCATGGCGCAAACTGCGATTTTCGCAGTTTGCACCATGCAAACAGCTACTACATCTGGCCCTATATCCCTGCTAAATACACTTATGGCTGATCTACTTCCCTCGCATTTTGTTATCATAGCCAGCGACTTTAATGCTTCTCTAGAGCCCAATTCCCTATTTGCAGAGTTAACCAAGGAAGAGGATGCCATATGGGGAATTCCATCCTTTTTCATGGCGAGAAACCAGCCTAAATCTAGCTCAAGGGTGTTGCAGATTATTGAGCTAATGCTGCTATAGGGCCGACGGCCAGGGAATGGGCGTTTTCCTTCAGATTTTCCAGCATGTTCCTCTTTTTTTAGAGGGTCCTATAGCAGTCTGATTGACTATCTGCTCATTGATGTTAGGATCTGACACAAATTGAAGGTCCTTAAAGTGGGAGATTAATGTTATAGTGATCACTTCCCCCTTTTGTTAGAGTGGGTCAGGTGGTTTCCTGGTTAAGGGCCAAATAACCAAGATCTGAGTGTCATGCCCTCCTTGGAGGTGGCTAGCAATCAGCATGTATTAAGATGGAAGGCTTTCACAAATAAAGGAGCCCTAGTAGTGCAAATGTCTGATTTGGTTTCTAGACATTCAGTTGCCCTTGTATCCAACCCCTATTCCGCTGACCAAATTATGGCCAAACATGTTGAGTTCTTTGCTTCCCTGAAGGGAAAACAGGGGAAACGGGAGGCATAGAGTGCTTAAACTAAATCCATGGAGGAGGGCCAAGCATGGCCTTTTGGAAGCAGTTAGACAACAGGATAGACCTGCCATAATGATGGCAAGGCGTGACTATGCTGCTGTAATGAAGTCTAGTAAGGCCCAGTGGGTGGAGGATATATGGCAATATTTGCTGGTTGCAGCCAGGGATTCAGATACAAAGCGATCTTGGTCCCTGGTTTCCCAAGAAGGACGAAATCTGAGCCCTAGGCTGTATTGTCATATCCCTGCAAAGACTTTGATCTCTTATTTTACTAAACTCTACAGCTAGGATTCTGCTTCCTTAGTGGATATAGAGGTTGCATATATGGATAAGTTCGATGGGGCAGGTACTATTGCACCGTTCACTAGGAAAGAAACAGAGGCAGCTATTATGGCCCCAAAATCAGGGAAGGCTCCTGGGCTAGACAGGATTCCGTCTGAGCTGTATAAGTCTGATTTGATACTATGGGGCCCTTATATTAATAGAGTCTCAAATGCTATTCTGGAGAGCAACATCTTTCCCCACTCGTGGAAGGGTGCAATAATTGTCCCTATCTACAAAAAAACGGCTCTGGGAAATTACAGACCGATTAGCCTTTTAGACAATCTCCAGAAAATCTTTCCCTTCCAGGATTTGGTAGGCTCAGAGCTTGGATGGAAGAAAATAGGGCTGTAAGCCATTTGCAGGCAGGCTTTAGGCGAGGGACTGCCACGGTGGACCAGGTCTTCCGCTTTATTACAATCAAATGGAAGGTGGTGGACCTGGATGGTGGTAGGCTGTTCGTCACTTTTGTTGATCTCAGGTCTGCTTTTGCGTACCCCGTCCCAAGCTATGGGAGACTCTGGCAAAATTGGAGTCCCGGCCCCTTGTTAAATTTGATTAGGGAGCTGTACTCAGGGAGTTTTGCTAGAGTAAGGTGGGAGGACGGAGAGGTATCTGACGAGTTTCCCATACAGAAAGGTGTTAGGCATGGAAGTGTTTTGGCTCCAACTCTTTTCTTACTTTTTATAAATGCCTGTATCCGGTACTTACTTGATAGCTTAAATGATGCCCCGAAATTGGGTGGTATCAAGACACCGTGTTTGCTGTTCGTTGATGATACCTCGCTTTTATCCCAAACTGCCTCTGGATTATCTAGGCTTCTGGAGTGATTTGGGGGGTTTTGTAAGGATTATGGCTTACAAATAAATTGCACCAAAACAAAATGCATGGTATTTGGTGACCCAAAATTTAGAGCAAAGAAGAATATAGTGCTGGATGGTGAGGTTCTTGAACGTGTTAGTGATTTTGACTATCTGGGAATTAGACTAGAAAATTCCCACAAATGGACATCACACCTGACAAAAGGTGTTATGTCCCTTAAGCAAAAGACAGGGCATTTTGAGATTTGCTGCTAGAACGCCCGCCTTTCCTATTACACCTGCAGTGAATATTTATAAAGTGCAGGCCAGAGAGGTGCTTTGTATGGTGCTGAGCTGTGAGCCATAGTAAGCTTGATAATATGGAAAGAGCAGAAAACCTCTTTATCAAGGCCCTGCTAAAAGTTCCCTCGAGTTCTCCTACCTTGCCTATCTGAATGGATTTAAACTTGTATTCTATCGCTGATATTGCTGCCTTGAGACCGCTGCAATATTGGCTTCGGATTTGGTCCACTGCAGTGCTAGATCCTTATAGGGTATGGCTAGGAACGCTTTTAAGAGACTCTCAGGTTAGAAAACTACCATGGTGCCAGTATGTAAAAAGAGGTTTTCTCAAACTTGGGCTGGGCTCCTATTGGACAGATCCTTTGCATCTTCTGAAAAATGTCCCACAGATTTTGAAAGATGCATACTGGTTGAGTGTACAAACATCAACCCTAGCAGCTGTTCCGTCGGGTAGTATGATTGACAGCTTTTTATCATTTAAGTGTCATTAAGTGTTTGAGCATTTGTTTGATACCATTTTACATCCTGTGGCATGTGCACTTTACCTAAGATTCAGATTAGGATCCCAACCAGTGCGTGATCTTACTTACAGATGGAAGCAAACTGTTAGTCTGTCAGATCTTTGCCCGATGGGGTGCAATACTAGGGAAACAATTAGCCATCTTTTATTCTACTGCCCCACACATAAAAACCAAAGGGCCCCCTGGATAAGACCTCTTTGAAACTCCATGGGAATTAGGGATCGCCATTCGGCTCTCAGGATTTGTTGTACCAGTACCCACAGGCCGGTGGTGTGTGCCGTGGCAAAGTTTTTAGCAGCCACATGGCGTATTAGAGCAAGCTTTTTGACACAATATTTATTTAAGGATAGAGACTGTGGGGGTCAGTATGATCCCCGGAGGTTTAGCCCGCCATGCCGGCGGCGGGTGAAAAGACCGCCACTGGCATGGAGGGCTGAACCGCCATATGAAAAACACATGAGGGGGCTGCCATAGGCGCCCTCCTCCACCACCTGGCTGCCTCCGACAGGCAGCCTGATGGTGGAGTGAATCATTATACGACAGGGCATTGCTGCTGCCCCTCGGATAATGATCCTTACTGTCACCAGCCTTTCCCTGGCGGGTTCCTCCACCAGGGAAAGGCTGGCAGAAGGGGTGGTCTGGGGCCCCACTAGGGGTTCCTACACTTCCCATGCACTTGGCATGGGCAGTGCAGGGGCCCCTGTGCAGTGCCCCATTACGCAGGTCACTGCCCGATTTACAGGCAGTGATCTGTGAAACAGGTGCAGCTGCACCCGCCACACAGAGGCATTGACAGCGGCTCCATGTGGAGCCGCCGACAATGTCCCGGCCATGCATTCTGCTGGGCCGGCGGGCGGAAACAGCACAGCAGAATGTACATTATATGGCCGGCGGGATCCCGGGGGGGTGGCAGTCAGTTAAATGACCGCCAGCATGAACACAGTGGTTAACACCGCATGTTCATAATGAGGGGCTGTGTTTTTAATTGATTTAATATTGTTATTTTTTTACTTTGATTATATAATTGTATTATACCAGACTTCTTCCTAGTATGGGGAACATTTTAAGGTTTTAGGAATGTAATTTATTCGCTCAAGTTTATTGTGTTATTTGCTTGATCTAGAATATAAACTTGGTTAAATATTTTATGCCATAGGCTCACAAATATTAAGAAAAACTAAGCCACATGCATCCCTTTTTAGAGTAATTTGGTGTCTGATTTGCATGCCCTGGGTTTTGGCAGTGCAGATTTGTTTTTATCTTAAGGATTTTAGTATTGTATTTTTATATGTTGTATTGAGAAATATGGTCTTATGTGTGTATTTGTACTGCTTTTATGGTAGCTGCTGCCAAAATAAAGCTCAAAGGATGATGATGAACTTGCCCCTTACTTGACTGATGATGTTAGTTGTCTGAATACCAGTGACCTAGATGACTTGGTCCACACTGTTTTTTCAGTCCTTGATACGGCATTATTTGTGCATGTGTGTGCGACATGTGTTCTGACTCCTTTACCTTCACTTGCAACGTATGGCTGTTTTAGGCCTTACCAATTTGCATAGGTCCATTGTGTATGGTTATAAGTATGTGGAATAAAGTAAGTTTGGTTTGTCTACTGCAGGTCTGCTTGCCTTTAGTTTACAACAGATGTCATAGCCTGGTACATGACAACAGGTTGAAATATTTGTATGTGTTGCATATGGGTTGATGATCAGTGTTAAGCAATTTCACTTTCCTAAACTATTGCTTCATTGGTGCTTGGCCACGTTGTTGTGGATAGGGAACCTGTATAATGTGGCAAAGTCACCTTGTAATCATATAGTTAGTGTGATTGTTCTACTTTATTCATGGTACATAGTTGTCAGTTAGGTAGCTTAGCTGGTATTTGACAATGTTCATATTGAGAGACATGCATCATATTTTTTAGTGACATGATGTTGACACTTTACTGGCACCACTTGGGGGTATTGATGACCAGGATATAATGTGACTTAAGTGTACTGTATAATGGAAGTGCAATCTTATAAATGTGATTACCGTACCTGACTTTCTGTTTTTCAGCATCATCACCGGCAAGCAAAAGAGCACAGCGGAGTGGGGAAGCTCCTGGCCATGGGACCTCCAGTCACGAGAATACCGACAGTGAGGGGAGTACCGCAGGGGAGTGCAGATATAATACATATTCTTCCGAATCCTCCTCCAGTGGCCACTGTCTAGTGGTGGTGGACCCATCGATAACCACCCCAGTACCATCTCTTTCCACCACCCCCATTCTATCACTGCCCTTCCTATAGCTGCCCACCTAGTTGACAGTGCCCACCCATCCAAGAGGGTGGGCACCTCCTTCACCACAGGCACTTCTGCCCCAGCTCCTGTTAGCTCTGCTGCCCTCAGTGAGAGGCTATTGACCTCCTAAGGTCAATCTCTGTGGGTCAGTCAACCATTGTGAATGCCATCCAGGGACTGGCGACTCAAAACCAACAGAGCATTGCATTCCTGGAGGGTATTCACTGTGCACTGGCTGGCCTACAGAGATCATTTAAGGCTCTGGCCTCCACACTGATGACAGCCAGTCACCCTTTGTCTACCATCCCCCCTCCACCTTCCTCTTCCCAGTCCCAAACCCCCCTTCTCGACCCAGCCAAAGCACACAAGCAGACAGGCATGCACCCACTTCAGCATCCAAGGGTAGCACAGACAAACATAAGCAGCAGAAAACACACCACCGGCATGCAAACAGAAAACATCTACCTGAAGACACAGCAACAGCCATGACCTGCCCTGAGACACCCACCACACCCAACATCACAAACACAACACCTGGCACACCTGCAGACACCACACCAACATTTACTGATCCAGCCACCACACCTCTCCTACCTGCAGACTTCATCGCAACAACCCCTCAGACATCTCTCTAGTCACCCCACCCACATACACAACTACTGACATGCCTACCTCTAGCACTTCCACCATACCTGCACATAAAACCCACACTCACCCACCCAACAGACACACACCTCCGACTAGCACACCTCCCTCAAACATGCACCTAAAACATCCACACCAACACATCCTACAACCACTCCCTCACCCTCCACACACAAATCCCCTTCAGATGACCATCCCTGTGTGTCCATAAAAACTTTCCTTGCCAAGTTTGACTTTTTCCCTACTTCTTCTCCCCCTGTGATACCACTAATAGGTCTGTTTCCTTCCCCAAGTCCCTCCCTTCCACCTCCAAGGCCTCCCGTACCCCCCTGCCAGCACCCATGCCCCTCCCCCTACCAAGAAGTTGTCCACCCCTCCGAAACAGATACACACCCTCCCCAGACCAATCCTAAACCCCCCCAAGACCAAGCCTAAACTCCCCTCCCAATCCTAAACCCCCTTCCCAAGCCTAAACCCAACCCCCCCAAACACCCCCATGGAACCCTGAGGTACCTGCCTGCCCCCTTGATGCCCCTACCTGTGGAGGTTAGATGGCAATCAGGAGTTACGAAAGTGGCACCATTTTGTGCCTTTGGTGCTGTTTTTCAACAGATGTGGACTGGCCTATGGTCTTGGACATTGTTTAAAAAAAAAAAAAATGTTCCATATAAACTTTGAACCAACCAGTTGTTGGTTTTAACGTTCCAGCTTTGTCCTGCATTTCTTTTCTGAGGTTTGAGTTGTTTCTGGCTGGCACTGGTTGTGTGGCAGTATTTGTGTGTGAGTGTGCTGCTTCATGCCACCGGTATTGTTTGAGCAGTCTGTGAGGCCGTGTGCAGTGCTTTTATCCCCCAGGGATTGTGTGTGTTTTGTGTGTTGGGGGCATGTTACCCCCAATTCCTGCCTGATGTCAGTGTGTTTGACTGTGTCACTGGGATCCTGCTAACCAGGACCCCAGTGCCTATGTTCTTTCTCCTGTCAAATTTGTCACTACGTACTGGTAACCCAGTATTTCATCCGAAATTGGCATACTGGTGCCTCCTTATACGTCCCTAGTATATGGTATTTATGTACTCAGAGCATTGGAGCTCCAGGGGATCCATATGCACTGCAGCATTACTTTTGCCACCCGTAGGGAGCCCATGCAAAGGTTTCTGCAGGGCTAACATTGTAGCCTGCGTGAAATGGTGCATGCACTGCACCATGTCGCTTATAAGTCACCTTTATGTCAGGCCTTCCAATCTTAAAGGCTAGGTGCAAAGTACCTTTGTGTGAGGGCACCCCTGCACTAGCAGAGGCGCTCCCACGTCATCCAGGACCATTTTCCCAGACTTTGTGAGTGCAGAGACACCATTTTATGCTTGCATTGGACATAGGTCAATACCTGTGTCCAACTTCACAATGGTAAGTCAGAATATGGCCATGTAAGGTGCCTTCTGATTCTAGTATTGGTTTTACAATTCCATGAACTCTGGGGGCTCCACAATGGACCCCTATTATTGCCATACCAGCCTTCTGAGGTTTTCCAGGCAGCCCCAGCTGCTACCACATCACAGACAGGTTTCTGCCCTCCTGTTGCTCAAGCAGCTTGAGGTCAGGAAGGCAGAACAAAACATTTTCTTTGGGAGAGGGGTGTTACACCCTCTCTCTTTGGAAATAGGTGTTACAGGCATGGGAGGGGTACCCTCCCAGAGCCTCTGGAAATGCTTTAAATTGCATAATCCAGTCTGCACCAGTTCAGAGACCATCAGTCCTTGCTCTGGCATGAAACTGGACAAAGGAAATAGGAGTGACCACTCCCCTGTCCATCACCACCCAAGGGGTGGTGCCCAGAGTTCCTCCAGAGTGTCCCTGGATTTTGCCATCTTGGATTCCAAGGTGGTGGGGCACTCTGGGAGCATCTGAGTGGCCAGAGCCAGCAGGTGACATCAGAGCCCTCCCCTGATAGGTGTTTGCCTGTGTAGCTGACCAATCCCCCTTGCAGAGACTCTCTCCTGGGTGTTTCCTCAGATTCAGATTCCAAGACTCCAGCAGGAATCCTCTGCATCCTTTACTTCACCTTCTACCAACAAAACTGTAGCTCAACCCTCCAGGAACTCCACAAACTGCAACAAAGAAGCAAAGACGACTTCTGCAACATTGTATCTTTCACTCCTACCAGCAACTGCAACTGTTTCCAGGTTGTGCATTCTCAGAGGACTTTCTGTCTTCAGCCTGCAGTAGATGAATGAAAGAATCTCCCTTGAAGTGAAGGTGTCACTTCCTTGTTTCAGCAGGCATCCCTCTGCAGCGATGACCAGTTACGTGGGTCCCCTTTCCTGACGAAGTGCGTAGATCCAGCAACACAGGTAGTGGACTTCAGTTTCCTGACACTCCTAAGGTCCAGCTGTCCATCTTTGGTAGAGGTAAGGTCTTGCCTCCACCATGCAAGACAGTACTCCCATGCACTGTGGGATTTGCAGTTGCCAAAGCTTGTGTCCGACCTCCCACAAAGTTCTTCATGCACAGCACAGCCCTGGCCCCCAGCACTCCTTCCTGTGATACACAGCTTCCTGAGTGGTTTTCGGCCACATGGGATCCCTTTGTGTCATGCTGCATGAGCCTCCATTTGCATCTTCTTTGTCCCTGCTCTGTGGGACTCCTGTCCACGCTGCCTGGTCTTCTGAGGGCTCTCTCAGTTGCTGAGAGCCTCTTCTGGCTCTACTTCCTGAGTAGAGGGCCACCAGGTCCCTCCTGGTCCCGGGCAGCACCATTTTCTGCTAACTGCGAGCTTTGCGTGTGCCAAGGCTTTTTGGTGGAATCCAGCGATGCAATCATCCTTCTGGCGTGGGACATTATCTGCACCAACCAAGAACCTGACTCTATCGTCTTGGGTGCAGTACTGACTGTTCGTCTTCACCAGTAGTCCTTCTTTTGCACCTTTATCTGGGTTAGCAGGGGCTCCTGTTCTCTCTGGACTCTTCAATGCTTCTTGGACTTGGTCCTCTTCTTCCACAGGTCCGGGAATCCATTATTGGTGTCTTGCAGTCTCTACTGGTTCTTCCATTATCTTCTATCACATGTTCTTGTGTGTTCTAGGAAATGTACTGTGACTTACTCCTGCTTTCCTGGGCTTCGGGGTGGGTTCTATTACTTACCTTAGGTGTTTTCATACACTCTCAGCGCCCCTCTACACACTACACTTACCTAGGCGGGAAACCGACTTTCGGATTCCACTATTTTAGTATATGTTTTGTGTTCCCCCAGGCCCATTTCTATCTATTGTGATTTTATCTATTTTCACTGTTTTCTAACTGTTTCTACAGCTATTAATGCATTCTAGTGTATATACTGTGTATATTGCTTACCCCCTAAGGGAGTATAGTCTCTAAGGTATTTTTGCCATTGTGTCACGAAAATAGAAAGTACCTTTATTTTTACACTGAGAATTTTCTTTCAGGTGTGTACATACTGTGTGACAACAGTGGTATTGCATGAGCTTTGCATGTCGTGTAGATAAGCCTTGGCTGCTCAGCTACAGCTACCCCTAGATAGCCTGGCTTCTAGACACTAACTACATTTCACTAATAAGGGAAAACTGAACCTGGTATAAGGTATAAGTACCTTAGGTGCCCACTACAAACCAGGCCAGCCTCCTACAGATGGGTATGTGTATGTAGCTGAATTGTTGTTGTAATGGTGGTGTGTTGTGTTAGTGTTAATATGTGTTTCTTGTAGTGATGTGTGGCTTTGTATGTTTGGCCTGCTTGAGTCTGCACGTATTGTTCATGGCAAAATGGGTTTAGGGTACTGTGTGTGTGTGTGATGTGTATGTCGATTGCTAGGTTTTATGATAATGTAATTGTGTGTGTTTGATCACAGATGGTTATATATTGTATTGTAGGTGTGTGGAGTACCTGGCCGGTGTCGATAATGAGTGTATGACATGTGTTATATTTGTGCTGTTGTGGTGTTGTTATAAGTTTGTTTGCTGTATGTGAATTGGTGGGGCTGGCCCTGTGCTGTGTTGCCGTGCATAGGTGTGTGTTCTTGGCATGTGGTGTGTGTGTGTGTGTGTGCTGGCTGCAGTGTGCATGATGTGTATGTTTGGGTGTGTTTGTTGCTGTATGTGTGTGTGTGTGTGTGTCACTGTACTGTTATGTGTAAGTATAGCCCTCTCACCCCCCTCTCTAGGGTATGTTTTGAGACTGTACAAAAGTTAACGAAAAACAATTGTGACTGGTGAGTGTGTGTACTTACGGTTGTTGTCTTCCTTGTTGGCAATGATTCTGTTATCTTTTGGCGAGCAGGAGCAGTGGGATGACGTCTAGTTGTGATTCAATGCTGACTCAGGATGAGTACGCCTTCTTGGAGGTGAGTGTCTCCTTTTATCCTGTTCGTTTCTGCCTAGTGTTCTGTGGTGGCCCGACTGCAGTGGTTACATTGGCGGTGTGCAACCTCATAATGAGTTCGGCAGAAACATGGTCTCTGCCAGACTGATGGTGGCTCTAATTGACCACTGCACTCTGACCGCACTGGATGTGCCGGCGGTGCTTTGGCAGGAATGTCATTATTGGTTGTCCTCTCCACCAGACAGTTGGCAGTCAAACTGTCACCGCCAACATGACTCGTAATGAGGCCCTTTGTCTCTTAAGTTAAGCCTTGTTGCTCATCACCAAGCTACCAAAGGTTAAGCCAGGATTAATTTATTGAGAGCCTGACTGGACCTAAGTGGGCGGTTGTGGCGTATTGCTAGGTATAGGTTCTTACCTGCCCCTACTAATAATCCACATTCCAACAATCTCTAATCACATACATGTCCTTCTGACTACATAAATGAAGAGCCACTGAATTATGTACCAGGGAGGGACGAAATTATGCAGTAGGCTTGATTTAGTTATGCAGCAATAAAAGTAAACTTTTGTAGTGTGATGCAGCACATTTGGAAGCCATAGTACTTCACAATTTCATATTTTTTACAAGTCACTTTTGAACGGGAAAAGGCTTCATCTCATTAATATCAGTTTAACACTTAAATACAGCAAATCCAAAATTATGTGGAAAACACATTGTTCCTGTGACCTTGCACATGATAGGACATGATTATGGGGGTCATTCTGACCCTGGCGGTAATTTCCGCCATGGCGGAGGTCGGCGGTAGCACCGCCAACAGGCTGGCGGTGCACCGCTGGGCATTCTGACCGCGGCGGTTCAGCCGCGGCCAGAAACGGAAAGTCGGCGGTGTACCGCCGACTTCCCGCTGCCCTTGAGAATCCTCCATGGCGGCGGAGCGCGCTCCGCCGCCATGGGGATTCTGACACCCCCTACCGCCATCCGGTTCCTGGCGGTTCTCCCGCCAGGAACAGGATGGCGGTAGGGGGTGCCGCGGGGCCCCTGGGGGCCCCTGCAGTGCCCATGCCAATGGCATGGGCACTGCAGGGGCCCCCGTAAGAGGGCCCCATGAAGAATTTCAGTGTCTGCTTTGCAGACACTGAAATTCGCGACGGGTGCAACTGCACCCGTCGCACCTTCCCACTCCGCCGGCTCCATTCTGAGCCGGCGTCCTCGTGGGAAGGGTGTTTCCCGCTGGGCTGGCGGGCGGACTTTCGGCGGTCGCCCGCCGGCCCAGTGGGAAAGCCAGAATGACCGCCGCGGTCTTTTGACCGCGGAGCGGTCTTTCGGCGGGAACCGCTTGGCGGGCGGCGACCGCCGTCCGCCGCGGTCAGAATCACCCCCTATGTGTCTCCTCTTCTGGGTGTTAGGGTAATCCTTTCTTCCAGCCATCACCGACATGCTAGCTTTGCTTAGAAGCTGGTGGTTCACACTACCAACTTTGAGACACTGATTCTAAGTCTGCATAGCCTTGATTCTACAAACATACACTCCCTGTTGTGTTATCTAACACTTACAGGCTCCTTATCATCCTGGCTAACCCACATTGTCACTGATTTTGGCATTTGTTTTGCTCTTTCTTTCCTCCTTTGTTTTGCTTTGTGTGAACGTTTGGTGCATCAAAATAAGTTCTAGTCCCCCAAAACAAGTGCCAGTGGACCCCACCTGCAAACAACAGCTTAAATTTAGCAATACAGTGAATGACATGACACTTTTTTCATATGTGAAACACTTCACTTCACACTTCACCCCACACATCCTCACACATACCACTCACACCACATCCATGGCACCCCAAAGACACCCAAGGTTTTCAGAGGAGGAGCTAAGGGTCATGGTGGAGGAAATCATCCGGGTGGAGCCACCGCTATTCGGATCACAGGTGCAGCAGACGTCCATTGCAAGGAAGATGGAGCTATTGCGGAGAGTCGTGGACAGGGTCAATGCCGTGGGACAGCACCCAAGAACAAGGGATGAAGTCAGGAAGATCTGGAATGACCTACGGGGGAAGGTACGTTCCATGGTAGCAAGACACCATATAGCAGTACAGAGGACTGGCGGAGGACCCCCACCTCCTACCTCACAACTAACAACATGGGAGAAACAAGTCTTGGCGATCATGCATCCTGAGGGCCTCTCAGGAGGAGCAGGAGGACTGGACTCTGGTAAGTCAAATCTTTACTACTATATCCCCCACCCTATCTGCATGCCATCACAAACTCCTACTCCTACATTCACCCCCATCACTCCACCACCTCACATATAACCCACTATTACAACCCACCCATCCCAATACCAAGCCCTGCATGCATCACCAATGTATGGACCGCCATCACAGACCTGCATGGACACCCATCACCACAGCATGCCCATCAGAGAGAATCACCTAGCCCACAAAATCACCATGCATACAAGGCAAAGCTGACAGGGCAATCACAACTGTACATGGAAACATACCCATGCACAAGATGGCACACGCAGATACAATAACATTGCATTTTCATCCCCACAGGACCCCACTCAATGTCACCGGAGAGGAGGTGCCACCACATCCAGTCCCCCCACAGAAGAGGCACACAGTGATGACAGCAGCTCTGCACGCCTGTATCACGATGACCAACGTGGACCTTCAGGGACCTCTGGACAGTCCGTTACCCTGCCGCAGTCCCAACCCACCACAGAGCCTCCCCCCTCAGGAACCACCAGCACAGCACCCACCCAGCGGGCCCATATTACTGTTCCCAGGACACGTCAATCAGCAGTGTGTCCACCACTACAGGGACACCAGGCAACCCCACAAACCCAAGAAAATCAGGGACCTGCTGTCAGTGGGCACAAGGTTCAGGGGACAGAGGCACAGGACAACAAGGAAGCTGGGAGGACTGCTGTGCGACAGGGGGAGGACACGCCCATGGAACCCACTCTCCATGAGGCACTTGCAGGGATCCTGGGAGCAAATCAACTTTCCCAGGTGACCTTGGGCAAGATACTGGCCATGTTGCAGGAGGCCCAGCGGCTGCAGGTGGGACAGTACCTGGGGATCAAGGAGGACCTCAAACACATCCACACCACCCTGGTCACAATTGCACAGGTTCTGGCTTACATGGCCAACACCATCAGGGAGGCAGTGGCATAACAATGGGCCCCTGGCACTAGCCACAAACCAATGAACAGCCCTCCACCTCTGCCGGCGCTAGTGGACAGGAGGCCATGCCACAGGAACAACAGGCCACCAGGCCAACACCCCCTGCAAAACGAGAACCACCCCACAAACGGTCCCTGCCATCCAGGCAGAAGCCAGAGAACATTGCCAAGACCCCTGCCAAGAAATAAGACTCTCCTGATTGTCACCCTTCTGTCCCACTCTGTCACCCTGTCCACCTTGAACTGCCATTGCTCCCCTTCCTATGCCCCATTGGACAATGCACCTGTGATACCAAGAGACTGGACTCTAACTGGACATTCCTCCACCATCACCCCAGCCCTTTGCACATCCCCCTCTACTTATTAGCACTTAAATAAACACCCTAGGAAAAAATACAATTCTGGAGTCTGTCAATTGATTGAAATATGTATTAGTACAACATTCTGAAAACATTGCTATTCATATGTACAGCAATTTATACATTGGTATGACCTGTAGTGGGCAACAGTAAACACACCAGGAGCCGGAGTGGGGCACAAAGATCTGAAAATAGAGATGCCAAAGGGTACAATAAGTGGCCATAGACATAGGGAAATCATGCTGCCATGTTCAGTGTCCAACATAAAACTGAAAAGTAAAGTGAAGTTACAATGTATTACCTGTGTATCACTGGAAGTACTGCTGTATGATATTATTTCTGTTATCCATATCTTCATCCTCTGCCTCCTCTTCGTCACTGCCCACAGGCTCCACCACTGCCACAAGACCATCTCCATGCTCATCCTCCTGCAGAAAAGGCACCTGGCGTCTCAAGGCCAGGTTGTGCAACATGCAACATGCAACGATGATCTGGCACACCTTCTTGGGTAAGTAGTACAGGGATCCACCTGTCAGATGGAGGCACCGGAACCTGGCCTTCAGGAGGCCAAAGGTTCTTTCAATGATCCTCCTTGTTCACCCATGTGCCTCATTGTAACGTTCCTCTGCCCTTGTCCTGGCATTCCTCAATGAGGTCAGTAGCCATGAGAGGCTGGGGTAAGCATACTCATCTGCAAATATCAATGGACAACTGTTAGACACGCACTAGCCCTTAGGGACAAACCCAAACACCAACATATACTGTGTGGGACCTTGGGCTCACCCATTAGCCACACCCGGTGCCTCTGGAGTTGAGCCATCATATATGGGATGCTGCTATTCCTCAAGATAAAGGCATCATGCACAGAGCCAGGATACTTGGCATTCACATGGGAGATGTACTGGTCAGCCAAACACACCATCTGCACGTTCATAGAGTGATAGCTTTTTCTATTCCTGAACACCTGTTCATTTCTCCGGAGGGGGAGGGGCGGGGGACAAATGCTACATGTGTGCCATCAATGGCACCAATGATGTTGGAGATATGTCCCAGGGCATAAAAGTCAGCTTTCACTGTGGCCATATCCTCCACCTGGGGGAATATGATATAGCTGCACATGTGTTTCAGCAGGGCAGACAACTGTCTGGTCAACATGTTTAAGAACATTGGCTGAGACATCCCTGATGCCATGGCAAAGTTGTATGGAAGGAACCACTTGCCAGGAAATGGAGCACTGACAGGACCTGCACTAGAGGGGGTATTTCTGTGGGATGGCGGATAGCTGACATCAGGTCTGGCTCCAATTGGGCACACAGTTCTTGGATTTTGGCCCGATCAAGTCTGTATGTTAGGATAATGTGTCTGTCCTCCATTGTCACCAGGTCCACCAGGGGTCTGTACACTGGAGGATGTCTCCATCTCATATTCATCTTCAGTGGTTGAAGCCTGGGGAGGAAAACGGAGAGCAGAGGGTCATATTCACACACCTATTGCAATAATGATGCATCTCTTCATTTACAGAACCAGTATGTGAATCCGAGAGTCAGTTGATGTGGCAATGTCTGCTATGACGCAGTTAGGTGCCATCGCATGTACCCCCCTGAAATGGCAGCTGCCTGACCTGTGAGGAGAGACAAGTGGAAATGAGATAATTCAGTTGGCGTTGTGCACCATTGCTGTAGCCAGTTGACGACCTCCGCGCAACTTCGCATTGGTTATCATTGGGCCCTATGGGTTCCAGGAGCCAATGGCGATGTACACCGGCGGTGATGGTACGCACCGCAGCGGACGTGACCACCATATCCTATCTGTTCACTCAATTGATACCTGACCTTCAACAGGAAAGGAGCTACAGTGCAAGTGCTGCTGTGACCTGTGTCTGGAAGTGACAATGGCTCATGTGTCTGGGGAAAGGGCCCCTGCCTTCACTTCGGAGGAGTTGGAGAGACTTGTGGATGGGGTCCTACCCTAGTACACTTTACTCTATGGTCCTCCAGACAAACAGGTGAGTACACTGTGAGCATGATGGATGGGCCATGAATGTATGGAGTGCTGTGTGTGTAAGCCACATGTGGGGGGGGGGCTGAGGTGTCCTGGGCAGAGTGCTGCATGTATGGCGGTCAATATATGTGCGTTAGTGGATGGGAGGGATATGGTGGGCTTTGAGTGTGACGGTCCAGACGGTATTACTAATCCCTTGCTGCCCTCAGTGAGAAGGCTATTGACCTCCTGAGATCCCTCTCTGTTGGGCCGTAAACCATACTGAATGCCATCCAGGGTCTAGCAGGGCATTTGAAACAAACAAATGCACACCTGGAGGGCATTCACTGTGGCGTGGAGGCACAACAGAGAGCATTCCAAGCTCTGGCCTCCTCCCTGATGGCAGCCATTGTCCCTGTCTCCAGCCTCCCCCCTCCAACATCCTCTACCCAGTCCCAATCCCCTCAACACCAGCCTATCCCAAGCACGCCTTCAGACCAGCATTCACCCAAATCAACACACAGAAGTGGCTCAGTCAAACACAACCACCACACTTCATCTCACAGGCACTCACACAAGCACCATCCCCATGCAGACACACCAACATCCACTGCCTCCACTGTGTCCCCCTCCTGCTCATCATCCACCTCCCTCCCAGTAGCGTCTCCACTCACACCTGCATGCACCACATCCTCATCCACTACCTACATCACCAGCACGCCCATCACTGCACACTCCTCACTTGCAGTCACCACCCCCACATCCATGCACACATCCCCTGTGTCCTCTCCCACTGTGTCTGTGACCCCTCCTCCCAAAGTACACAAACGCAAGCACACACCCACCCAACAGCCATCCACCTAACAACAGCATCCAGCTCATGCACCTGCACCCAAACACAGCAGAATGACACCTCCTAAAACCACTCCCTCTTCCTCCACTCCCAAACCTTCACCCTTTTCCTGGCCCAATGTCCCTAAGAAGTTTTTCCTAGCCAACATTGACCTGTTCACTACCCCTCTCCCCCACATACTTCCCCTCGGGCCAGGGTGGCCAAAATCCAGCCCAACACCTCAGCCACCAAGTCCACGTCCTCTGTGGTTCCTGCAGCTGTCAGAGGCTCAAAGGGGGCACCCGTCAGCCCAGCCAGTGTGCCACCAACCCCTGCCAAGGCAAAGAACATTCTGCCACCTGGCAAGGTGAAGAAGGGGACAGCATACAGCAAGGGGAAGAAGCCACAACCATCCAGCAAGGCCACCTCAAAGACTCCAGACACCACCATCTACCAAGGGCAGGAATGGGCACAAAACACCATCCAAGGCACTTCAGCCATCCGAGCCTGTAGGTGAAGGCCTGGTGACTTCCAACACAACCGCCAACACCGGCACCTGCACCGCAGCCAGCACCGCCACCTGCAATGCTGCAAGCACCGCCACCTGCACCGCCACAAGCACCACTACTGCCAGCAGCAGCATCCCCAGTGGACAGCCGTCTGAGGCTGCAGGAGAAGGGCTGGAGCCTCCCCCTACCACTGGCAGCACCTGCACTTTCATCACTGTGCATCCGTAGCAGCCGGCGGATGGACTGTAGCCCTGCCTCCATGGACTATCATGCATCCTGACCACTGCAAACCTCGTGGCTCAATGGCTACATCACTGGGCACAAATGCCCATCCAGAACCAGTGGAGAAAGGCGTCCACTCACCCTATCCTTGGCAGGATGAAGCACACTGGGCACCAAGCCCCCTCCAGAACCAGTGGAGAAAGGCATCTACTCACTCTATCCTAGGCAGGATGAAGCACACTGGGCATCAAGACCCCTCCAGAACCAGTGGAGAAAGGCATCAACTCACCCTATCCTTGGCAGGATGAAGCACACTGGGCACCAAGCCCCCTCCAGAACCAGTGGAGAAAGGCATCCACTCACTCTATCCTAGGCAGGATGAAGCACACTGGACACAAAGCCCCCTCCAGAACCAGTGGAGAAGCCATCCACTTGAGAGACTGTGGCCTTGCACTCCAGAGGAGCAAGCAGTGGGCAAACTACCCACTTGAGAGAATGTGGGTTTGCACTCCATAGGACCAAGCAGTGGGCAAACCACCCACTTGAGAGACTGTGGCTTTGCACTCCCAGGACCAAGCAGTGGGCAAACCACCCACTTGAGAGACTGTGGCTTTGCACTCCTTGGGAGCAAGCAGTGGGCAGACTACCCATTTGAGAGACTGTGGCTTTGCACTCCCCAGGAGCAAGCAGTGGGCAAACCACCCACTTGAGAGACTGAGGCTACGCATTCCTCAGGACCAAGCAGTGGGCAGACCACCCACTTGAGAGACTGTGACTTTACACTCCCCAAGAGCAAGCAGTGGGCAGACCACCCACTTGAGAGACTGTGGCCTTGTACTCCCCGGGACATCGTTGTGGGCAAAGAGCCCCATCCAGGAGCAGTGGTGTTGTACCATCTTCCGGCTGAGGTGGCCCCACCTCCCACGTCCCCCTGAGGTGCCTGTGTGTTTTCGACCTGATGCCCCTGCAGTGTTCACTCCGTATTGAGGCAGGAGTCAAGTGTGGTCTTGGCCTATGTGTTTTGGCCCAGTGGGCCACGGACATTTTGGGTGGACATTGTCGTGCCTTTTGTACATATTGGGGGTTATTACAACTTTGGAGGAGGTGTTAATCCGTCCCAAAAGTGACGGTAAAGTGACGGATATACCACCAGCCGTATCACGAGTTCCATAGGATATAATGGACTTGTAATACGGCTGGTGGTATATCCACCACTTTACCGTCACTTTTGGGATGGATTAACACCTCCTCCAAAGTTGTAATAACCCCCATTGTATATTTTGTAAATACAGTTTGTGAGATATTAACGTATTTCTGTGTCTTTCTAATATAACACTTATTTGACTCAATTCCTTTTGTCCTTAAGTTATTCCAGAGGGTTACGGGGTGTATATGTAATGTTGTTGCATGTGTTTATGTGTATTATGTTGGGGATAAGGGTGGGGGTGGGGATGTTGCGTGTTGCGTGTGTATCACTCTCTTTTTCCTCCCCCTGTCCCCTGTCTACAAGGTGCTGTACTCACCGTGGTTGTCGTCATCGGCGTTGGTACTCCTGATGTATGAGAAGATACAATAGCATGGGCTGGACGTCCAGCTCAGGTTCCATTGCGTCCTGGTTCTTCGTTGGGTGCTGAGAGGTGAGTGGTTTACCTTCCAAGTACTGTTTCCGCCGTGCTTTTGATGGTGTTGGTACCGCCCCGGAAAAGCTGGCGGATGGGCGTGTTGTAATGGGGTGGGTGGTACATTGTCTTCTGCCTGGCTGTTGGTGGTTACAGCTGCGGTGTTTGTTGCTACCGCTGTGGCGGTCGGAGTGTTAAAGTGGCTGTCTGTGTTGGCGGTTAACGCTGTGGTCATGATTCCAGTTTTTCTTTACTGCCGGCCTGTTGGCGGTATTACCACCATTTTAACACCGACCGCCAGATATACTTTGAGGCAAACTCTTTGATTTCCACATTAGTTGTTTGAAACTCTATAACTTGATAGAACTGAAATCCAAATGAAAACTTAATAACAGATGCAATACCTAACCTGAAGTATAAGGCTCATTTCTATATAGATAACTACCTTCAGTGGTTTGAAAATTAAGGCCCTCATTATGAGATGTTAACGTATTTCTGAGTCTTTCTAATATAACACTTATTTGACTCAATTCCTTTTATCCTTGCGTTATTCCAGAGGGTTACGGGGTGTATATATAATGTTGTTGCATGTGTTTATGTGTATTATGTTAGGGATAAGGGTGGGGATGTTGCGTGTTGCGTGTGTGTCACTCTCTTTTTCCTCCCCTGTCCCCTGTCTAGTAGGTGCTGTACTCACTGTGGTCGTCGTCATCGGCGTTGGTACTCCTGATATATGAGAAGATACACCAGCATGGGCTGGATGTGCAGCTCGGGTTCCATTGCGTCCTGGTTCTTCGTTGGGTGCTGAGAGGTGAGTGGTTTACCTTCCAAGTACTGTTTCCGCCGTGCTTTTGATGGTGTTGGTACCGCCCCGGAAAAGCTGGCAGATGGGAGTGTTGTAATGGGGTGGGTGGTACATTGTCTTCTGCCTGGCTGTTGGTGGTTACAGCTGCGGTGTTTGTTGCTACCGCTGTGGCGGTCGGAGTGTTAAAGTGGCTGTCTGTGTTGGCGGTTAACGCTGTGGTCATGATTCCAGTTTTTCTTTACTGCAGGCCTGTTGGCGGTATTACCACCATTTTAACACCGACCGCCAGGGTTGTAATGAGGGCCATGATGTCTTCCTGACCATTCCTTGCATGGGCAAACTCAGTGCAACCTACCACAAATGCAGGCACTCTTGTGCTGTGGTGCATGGATGCCTGCATAAGAGGAAGGATTGTTTTGATGCAGGAAGGGTCACCTTCCTGCATGAAAACAATCCTGAGGGGTAATTCTTAGGGCCATTTTCAAAATGCAGCATTCCTTGAGAAAAAAATAAAGGTTTCTCTCATTGTTGCACCTCTTTAGAGAAGACATACAGTTCTAATGCATTCCCAGGTCTACCAATGTTGGGAAATCTGTGAATGATTCGGAATACATGGGTGGCTGTATGAGAACACCAATGCTTAACCCATTTAATGCCTTAATAGGGCAATGTAAAACAAGGCAATGACTTGTGCTGTCTTGCATTACACATGATTTACCAAGCCATGCAGGGCCACGGATGTTGCCTCTGCATGTCATTGTAAATCTCATTCTAGGTTCTGCATCACCCATTGTCACATTGAAGGGCACAAGGGTCATGCAAAATCTTGATAAATCTGGGCCTTGATCGTTTGGTAGGGGTATTATCTAGCCATTACCTTGATGGTGAGGTGGTTAGCTTAAACCAAATTTAAACCAACCTGCATTCAAGATCCAGCAGGAGTGATGATAATTTACACATTTCACTGAACTCACTGATAACCATACACAGGATACTATGCTTGCCAGCAGTTAACCTGAAGGAAAAGAAATGCAAAACGAGTGAGTAGCGGAGATACTTTTTATCTTCAGTTTAAGGGTGGGTGGAACCCATGAAGTTTCAATCCACAGAATTCAGCTGAGTTAAAAAAAAAATCTGAGATTTTATGGCATTCCACCAAAGGACAGACAATATGCATGTTGTGCTGCAATTGAGCACTGTTAGTGTGAACCACACCATGATGTGCACAAGAACTTGTGGTCATTCAAGTTGATTTTGCTGCCACTTGAGTAAAAAATGTATTTAAGCAGCAGCAAATCTATTCAAGAATCAGGTCTCTGTCTGTGCGGCTGATTGTGTTACAATACTGTGCTAGGGTATGCCAAATCTCTCACATGTTCACTAGATTGCTTTTTTGGAGCCTTGCAGGAAACAAAAAAATCCACCACTTGGTGGTTGGCGAAAAGGTGGTTGAACCTCTGTGTTACTCTTCTAACCAAGGGGTCTGGCCAAATTCTGTCAAAGTCCATGTGTAGAATTAATCATTCTGCCCACCCCTACTGTTCTCACAGCTGTGTTTAACCTGTATTATAGGGTATTGAAGTCTAAAATAAGAAACAATGTTTTGTATTTCATCATTTGAATTCCAAATCGTTATTCTTAATATGACATATGATATACTTTGAGGCAAACTCTTTGATTTCCACTTTAGTTGTTTGAAACTCTATAACTTGATAGAACTGAAATCCAAATGAAAACTTAATAACAGATGCAATACCTAACCCGAAGTATAAGGCTCATTTCTATATAGATAACTACCTTCAGTGGTTTGAAAATTAAGGCCCTCATTATGAACACAGCAGTTTACACCACCGTGTTCATGCTGGCGGTCTTTCCAGTGACCGCCAGCCCCCCTGGAGCCCCAAGGGGGGCAGAAGGCACCAAGATGTCAGAGATTTGTTTTTTTGGTTCCCTTAGTTTATTTTTGTGCTGGGGGCACCACTATTCGCCCCCTTTGGCAAGGGCCTCCCCCCAAACAGGGTAGAGAGCTGTTGGCCATTTCTGCCCCACTTGGGGGCAGATCAGCCTATTGTTTTTTAGGCCCATCTGCCTCCTTGTGGGGCTGAAGCCACTTAGGGGGTCATTCTGACCCTGGCGGTCCATGACCGCCATGGCGGAGGGCGGCGGAAGCACCGCCAACAGGCTGGCGGTGCTTCCTGGGCTATTCTGACCGTGGCGGTAAAGCCGCGGTCAGAAAAGGGGAACCAGCGGTTTCCTGCCGGTTTTCCCCTGGCCCAGGGAATCCGCCATGGCGGCGCTGCTTGCAGCACCGCCATGGGGATTCCGACCCCCTTCCCGCCAGCCTGTTTCTGGCGGTGTCCACCGCCAGAACCAGGATGGCGGGAACAGGTGCCGTGGGGCCCCTGGGGGCCCCTGCACTGCCCATGCCACTGGCATGGGCAGTGCAGGGGCCCCCTAACAGGGCCCCATAAAGATTTTCAGTGTCTGCTTTGCAGACACTGAAAATCGCGACGGGTGCCACTGCACCCGTCGCACCCCTTCAACTCCGCCGGCTCCATTCGGAGCCCGCTTCATTGTTGAAGGGGCTGGGCCGGCCGGCGGTCTTCTGGCGGTCGCCCGCCGGCCCAGCGGGAAAGCCGGAATGGCCACTGCGGTCAGAATGACCGCCTTAGGCACCAGAGACAATTTCTAAGATCTTGGTGGCCGGGTGTTTGTCAACTGGGGAAGTATTTGAATTTGTGATTATAACAGTTTATTTCTTCTTTTTGTTCTAGTTCAAAGCTTTTGTTTCCTTTGCTGTGGATGCTCGCGGTTTTGGCAGTAGTTGTCCTGCGGTTTCCATAGTTGCATGTTTTAGGTAAGTGAAATCAATTTACTCCAAAGGAGTATTATTGACATGCATGAATGACATGTTTGTAGGTGGTGTACTAAATGCAGTATTGTGTGTGAAATTGTCCTTAGATTTGAGCACAATGATATTTGTGTTGTCATATGTCTATTTTTCTTTTTTCTTTTTTCTTTTTAGTGGGATATCATTGGTGATTGCTGTGTCTGTGCAGAGTAGTTGCTGGTGAGTAGCTTTTTCAGGCAAGTGAGTGGTATAGTTTTTTAGTACATAACTCTTTGTGATAAAGCTACACTTTTTTTATTACTTATTTTAGTGCTAGTTGTTGTTGGCAATCAATTTGTTGTTAGTGTGGATCAAGGCTAGCCGCAGAGTGACCGCTCAGCAGGTTGTTGGCATGCTCTTTGAGTCGTCTTCAGACCATGATTACGAGACTGACTCTGCATCTGAGGCAGAGGAGGAACTGAGAGATTCCGGCAGTGAGTTTTCTGTCCGAGAGTGTTCTTCTGATGAGGAAGCTACTCTCAGTGCAGATGAAGGGCCTGTGGTAGAGGAGGACATTGATGTGCCAAAAGTGCAGCAGCCTGGGGCTGAAAGGTTTCCCATTAGAATACCTGACACCCAGATTGCCCCAAAGATGGAACAGCCACAGTTACCTGAATTTACTGGTCTCCCAGGGTGTAGAGTCAATACAGAAAACTTTTTGCCTGTCCATTTCTTTCACTTGTTTATGGACAATGTGTTTTTGGAAGAGATTGTGGAGCAGTGTAATTTGTATGCAGATTAATATTTGAGGGACAATGCTGCCAGACTTAGGCCTCAGTCTAGAGCTACTCAGTGGGTTCCCACATATCTGGAAGAGATGACAACGTTTTTAGGTTTGACTTTTTTGATGGGGTTGATTAGGAAGCCGTCACTGGCTTGTAATTGGTCTACTAGTCCCTTGATGGCAACGGCTATATTTTCTGCAACTATGACACATAGGGCCTCATTATGACCCTGGCGGTAGAGAACCGCCAGGGCCAACGGGGGCGGGAGCACCGCCGACAGGCCGGCGGGGCTCCCTTGGGCATTCTGACCGCGGCGCTTTGGCCGCGGTCAGAACGGGAAAACCGGCGGTCTCCCGCCGGTTTTCCACTGCCCGTAAGAATCCTCCAAGGCGGCGCAGCTCGCTGCGCCGCCGAGGAGATTCTGACAATCCCTACCGCCATCCTGTTCCTGGCGGCTCGCCCGCCAGGAACAGGATGGCGGTAGGGATTGTCGTGGGGCCCCTGGGGGCCCCTGCAGTGCCCATGCCAATGGCATGAGCACTGCAGGGGCCCCCGTAAGAGGGCCCCGCTAGTATTTCACTGTCTGCGTAGCAGACAGTGAAATACGCGACGGGTGCAGTAGCACCCGTCGCACCTTCCCACTCCGCCGGCTCGATTACGAGCCGGCATCCTCGTGGGAAGGGAGTTTTTCCCTGGGCTGGCGGGCGGTCTTTTGGAGACCGCCCGCCAGCCCAGGGAAAAACTCATAATACCCTCCGCGGTCTTCTGACTGCGGAGCGGTATTATGGAGGGCGGCATCCTGGCGGGCGGCCTCCGCCACCCGCCAAGGTCATAATGAGGCCCATAATCACTATTTTCTTCTTCTTCGTATGCTGCATTTTATAGACAATGCTTTAGCCTTGCCCGAGATCATCCTGTTTGTGTCTTTTTAAGATTAGGCCTGTCCTTGATCATTTTGTAGATCGTTTTTTAGAGATCTATGTTCATGGCAAAGAGATAAGTGTGGACAAGTCTTTGGTCCTTTTCAAGGGATGTGTAGTTTTTAAGCAGTACATTCCTAGTAAGAGGGCACTGTATGGGATTAAATTGGATATGCTGTCAGAAAGCAGTACAGGATATGTGTATAATTTCCGGGTCTACACTGGTAGGGATTCCAGTATTGACCCTCCTGGTTGTCCGGTCACTTTCGGAGTTAGCGAACAAATTGTGTGGGAACTTGGTAGACGACTGTTTAACAAAGGTCACCATTTGTACGTAGATAATTTCTACACTGGAGTGCAGTTGTTCAATGAGTTGTTTAGAGTGGACACTGTTGCTTGTGGCACAATCCGTTCTAACCGGAAAGGCTATCCAAGGGAGCTTGTCTGTAAAAAACTTGAGAGGGGACAGTGCAGTGCCTTGCGGAATAATGAGCTGCTAGCTCTGAAATTTTCAGACAGGAGGGATGTATACATGCTATCTACCATCCATGATGAGAGTACTTCCCCTGTGACTGTTTGGGGTCAAGTTGCGGAAGTGCGCAAACCTGCGTGCATTTTGGACTACAATAGGCACATGTGTGGTGTTGATAGAGTAGATCAGAGGTTGGAACCTTACACTGCTCTTCGAAAGTCTTACGTGTGGTATAAAAAGATGGCCCTACATTTATTTAATTTGGCAACTTTTAATGCTTTTATTGTGTTCAAGGATTGTTCATCTGAGTCAGGGATGACATTTGTTAAATTTCAGGAGTCAGTGATAGAGAGCCTTATTGTGGTGGAACAGGCAAGAGTTCCTAGAGTACAAGTGGTGGAGGAAGTGGCTAGATTGAAAGATTGCCACTTACCAGATTACATTCCTCCTACTCCCAAAAAAGACTTGCCCACAAAAAAATGTAGAGTAGGTGCCCGGAGAGCAATCCCGAGGGAGAGCCCGATGTACTGCCCCGAATGCCCTTCAAAGCCTGGGGTGTGTGTGCCCGGCTGTTTTAGAAGTTACCACACTAGGAAAATGTTTTGGGAAATACCGTGAGCGTAAACTGCATGTTTTCATATGTTCAGATTCACGGTTGGCATTACTGCCATGTATTTAGTTAGAGTTTTTGTGTTTGTAGTTTTGAACTTATTTTATAATTAGTTAGTGGTTTATTTGTTGTTTATAAACAAAGAAAAGTAACGGCGGTGTGCGTGGGGTGGCGCTTGGCTGGCGGTGTCCGTGGGGTGGGGCTTGGCTGGCAGTGTGCATGTGGTGGTGCTTGGCTGGCGGTGTGCTTGGGGTGGTGCTTGGCTGGCGGTGTGCTTGGGGTGGCGCTTGGCTGACGGTGTGCGTGGGGTGGAGCTTGGCTGGCGGTATGGGTGGTGTGGTGATTGGCTGGTGGTGTGCTTAGGGTGGCGCTTGGCTGGCGGTGTGCTTGGGGTGGCGCTTGGCTTGCGGTATGGGTGGGGTGGTGCTTGGCTAGCGGTGCCAGCCAAATGCCAGTCCACAAACTCATCAGCTGGTGTGATTGCTGTATCAGGCATGTGGGCGTATGAAAGTGATGGGCCCATGACTGGTGCTGTCTGTTGATGCAAGTGTTGTAATGTGCTGGGCCCTTGGCTGGCGGCGTGAATGGTCTTGTGCATGTCATGTATGAAAGTTGTGTGAATGGAATGTAAAGTGGTTAGTGCTTTGCTGTGGCTTTACAGCTCACGAACTGTGAGTCACTGGTTCAGTTTTTTGGCCTTTCAGTTATTACCAGTGCATTTCACTTTTGTGAAATCTCTTGTTAATAAACTTGGATCTAATGAACCATCACTCACCCTCGTGCCAAATCCAACCAGTATGTATGGTAAAAATAAAAAAACCTGCTCCGCTGTAATCAGGCATTGCAGCACCCTTGTGACACTCTAAGTGTCTCAGGTGGGACCCCAAAGATGAAGCATGCCACCAACTTGATTGGTGGGTGAGGGGTCTTTTTCACATAACCTAAGTGCGTTTCTTTTCACAATTTTAGTATTTGACACATCACAGATGTGTGTGGACACATCAAAATGATATATTACACAACTACCTGTGTTTGGGGGGAGGGGGCACATATGTTTTTGGTCCTGGGTGGGGCCTTCATCTAGGGAAACCTACCAAACCCAGACATTATTTTAAACTAGACACCCCAAGGAGTCCAGGGAGGTGTGGCTTGCATGGATCTCCCAAAATCTTCTTACCCAGACTCCTCTGCAAACCTCACAATTTGCTTTAAAAAGCATATTTTCCTGACTTTTGTTTGTACGATCACCGATCCAGCACAAAATTCCTACTCCCCAGCATTCCCCTCAGTCTCACAAGTCAATTAACATCTCACTTGTGTGGGTCCCCAAAGCAGAGTGAGCCTAAAGATGCATAAAAGAAGAATATGTGCTTATCAACTTGCTGTGCTATCCCCTAATCTCTACAAGTTTGAGGCCTTTTTCTGTTGCAGGCACCTGGCCCACCCCCACAAGTGAGGTACCATTTTTATGGGAAGAAATTGGGGGAATGATGGGTGGAAGGAAATCTGTGCCTCCTCTCAGATTCCAGAACTTTCTGTCACCGAAATGTGAGGAAAACGTGTTTTTTAGCCACATTTTGAGGTTTGCAAAGGATTCTGGGTAACAGAACCTGGTCAGTGCCCCACAAGTCACCCCATCATGGATTCCACTAGGTCTCTAGTGTTAATAAATGCACAGGTTTGGTAGGTTCCCCTAGGTGCCAGCTGAGCTAAAGGCCAAAATCTACAGGTAGGCACTTTGCAAAAAACACCTTTGTTTTCTGTAGAAAAATGGGATGTGTCCACATTGTGTTTTGGGGAATTTCCTGTTGTGGGTGCTAGGCCTACCCACACAAGTGAGGTATCATTTTTATTGCGAGACTTGGGGGAACGCTGGGTGGAAGGAAATTTGTGGCTCCTCTCAGATTCCAGAACTTTCTGTCACCGAAATGTGAGGAAAACTTGTTTTTTTAGCCAAATTTTGAGGTTTGCAAAGGATTCTGGGTAAAAGTACCTTGTCAGAGCCCCACAAGTCACCACGTCTTGGATTCCCCTAGGTCTCTAGTTTTCAAAAATGCACAGGTTTGGTAGCTTTCCCTAGGTGCCGGCTGAGCTAGAGGCCAAAATCTACAGGTAGGCACTTTGCAAAAAAACCCTCTGTTTTCTGTAGAAAAATGGGATGTGTCCACGTTGTGTTTTGGGTCATTTCCTGTCACGGGCGCTAGGCCTACCCAAACAAGTGAGGTATCATTTTTATGAGGAGACTTGGGGGAACGTTGGGTAGAAGGAAATATGTGGCTCCTCTCAGATTCCAGAGCTTTCTTTCACCGAAATATGAGGAAAACTTGTTTTTTAGCCAAATTTTGAGGTTTGCAAAGGATTCTGGGTAAAAGTACCTGGTCAGAGCCCCACAAGTCACCACGTCTTGGATTCCCCTAGGTCTCTAGTTTTCAAAAATGCACAGGTTTGGTAGCTTTCCCTAGGTGCCGGCTGAGCTAGAGGCCAAAATCTACAGGTAGGCACTTTGCAAAAAAACCCTCTGTTTTCTGTAGAAAAATGGGATGTGTCCACGTTGTGTTTTGGGTCATTTCCTGTCACGGGCGCTAGGCCTACCCAAACAAGTGAGGTATCATTTTTATGAGGAGACTTGGGGGAACGTTGGGTAGAAGGAAATATGTGGCTCCTCTCAGATTCCAGAGCTTTCTTTCACCGAAATATGAGGAAAACTTGTTTTTTAGCCAAATTTTGAGGTTTGCAAGGGATTCTGGGTAACAGAACCTGGTCATAGCCCCACAAGTCACCCCATCTTGGATTCCCCTAGGTCTCTAGTTTTCACAAATGCACAGGGTTGGTAGGTTTCCCTAGGTGCCGGCTGAGCTAGAGGCAAAAATCTACAGGTAGGCACTTTGCAAAAAACACCTCTGTTTTCTGTAGAAAAATGGGATGTGTCCACTTTGTGTTTTGGGGGAATTGTTGTCACGGGCGCTAGGCCTACCCACGCAAGTGAGGTATCATTTTTATCAGGAGACTTGGAGGAACGCTGGGTGGAAGGAAATTTGTGGCTCCTCTCAGATTCCAGAACTTTCTGTCACCGAAATGTGAGGAAAATGTGTTTTTTTTTGCCAGATTTTGAGGTCTGAAAGGATTCTGGGTAAGAGAACCTGGTCAGAGCCCCAGAAAACACCCCATCTTGGATTCCCCTAGGTCTCTAGTTTTCAAAAATGCACAGGTTTGGTAGGTTTCCCTAGGTGCCGGCTGAGCTAGAGGCCAAAATCTACAGGTTGGCACTTTGCAAAAAAAAAAGGCTGTTTTCTGTAGAAAAATGGGATGTGTCCTCATTGTGTTTTGGGGTACTTCCTGTCTTGGGCTCTAGGTCTAGCCATACACGTGAGGTATCATTTTTATCAGGAGACTTGGGGGAAAGCTGGGTGGAAGGAAATTTGTGGCTCCTCTCAGATTCCAGAACTTTCTGTCACCGAAATGTGAGGAAAAAGTGTGTTTTTTTTGCCAGATTTTGAGGTCTGCAAAGGATTCTGGGTAACAGAACCTGGTCAGAGCCTCACAAGTCACCCCACCTTGGAATAGGTCTCTAGTTTTAAAAAATGCACAAGTTTGGTAGGTTTCCCTAGGTGCCGGGTGAGCTAGAGGCCAAAATCTACAGGTAGGCACTTTGCAAAAAACACCTCTGTTTTCTGTAAAACAATGGGATGTGTCCACGTTGTGTTTTGGGTCATTTCCTGTCGCGGGCGCCAGGCCTACCCACACAAGTGAGGTATCATTTTTATCAGGAGACTTGGGGGAAAGTTGGGTAGAAGGAAATATGTGGCTCCTCTCAGATTCCAGAGCTTTTTTTTACCGAAATATGAGGAAAACCTGTTTTTTAGCTAAATTTTGAGGTTTGCAAGGGATTCTGGGTAACAGAACCTGGTCATAGCCCCACAAGTCACCCCATCTCGGATTCCCCTAGGTCTCTAGTTTTCAAAAATGCACAGGGTTGGTAGGTTTCCCTTGGTGCCGGCTGAGCTAGAGGCCAAAATCTACAGGTAGGCATGTTGCTAAAAACACCTCTGTTTTCTGTAGAAAAATGGGATGTGTCCACGTTGTGTTTTGGGGCAATTGTTGTCGCGGGCGCTAGGCCTACCCACACAAGTGAGGTATCATTTTTATCAGGCGACTTGGAGGAACGCTGGGTTGAAGGAAATTTGTGGCTCCTCTCAGATTCCAGAACTTTCTGTCACCGAAATGTGAGGAACAAGTGTTTTTTTGCCAGATTTTGAGGTCTGCAAAGGATTCTGGGTAACAGAACCTGGTCAGAGCCCCACAAGTCACCCCACCTTGGACTAGGTCTCTAGTTTTAAAAAATGCACAGGTTTGGTACGTTTCCCTAGGTGCCGGGTGAGCTAGAGGCCAAAATCTACAGCTAGGCACTTTGTAAAAAACACCTCTGCTTTCTGTAGAAAAATGGGATGTGTCCACGTTGTGTTTTGGGTCATTTCCTGTCGCGGGCGCTAGGCCTACCCACACAAGTGAGGTATCATCTTTATCGGGAGACTTGGGGGAAAGTTGGGTAGAAGGAAATATGTGGCTCCTCTCAGATTCCAGAGCTTTCTTTCACCGAAATATGAGGAAAACCTGTTTTTTAGCTAAATTTTAAGGTTTGCAAGGGATCCTGGGTAACAGAACCTGGTCATAGCCCCACAAGTCACCCCATCTCGGATTCCCCTAGGTCTCTAGGTTTCAAAAATGCACAGGGTTGGTAGGTTTCCCTGGGTGCCGGCTGAGCTAGAGGCCAAAATCTACAGGTAGGCACGTTGCTAAAAACACCTCTGTTTTCTGTAGAAAAATGGGATGTGTCCACGTTGTGTTTTGGGGCAATTGTTGTCACGGGCGCTAGGCCTACCCACACAAGTGAGGTATCATTTTTATGAGGATACTTGGAGGAACGCTGGGTTGAAGGAAATGTGTGGCTCCTCTCAGATTCCAGAACTTTCTGTCACCGAAATGTGAGGAAAATGTGTTTTTTTTGCCAGATTTGAGGTCTGAAAGGATTCTGGGTAACAGAACCTGGTCAGAGCCCCAGAAAACACCCCATCTTGGATTCCCCTAGGTCTCTAGTTTTCAAAAATGCACAGATTTGGTAGGTTTCCCTAGGTGCCGGCTGAGCTAGAGCCCAAAATCCACAGGTAGGCACTTTGCAAAAAACACCTCTGTTTTCTGTAGAAAAATGGGATGTGTCCACGTTGTGTTTTGGGGCATTTCCTGTCGCGGGCCCTAGGCCTACCCACACAAGTGAGGTATCATTTTTATCGGGAGTCTTGAGGGAACGTTGGGTAGAAGGACATATGTGGCTCCTCTCAGATTCCAGAACTTTCTGTCACCGAAATATGAGGAAAATGTGTTGTTTTAGCCAACTTTTGAGGTTTGCAAAGGATTCTGGGTAACAGAACCTGGTCAGAGCCCAACAAGTCACCCCGTCTTGGAATCCCCTAGGTCTCTAGTTTTCAAAAATGCACAGGTTTGGTGGGTTTCCCTAGATGCCGGCTGAGCCAGAGGCCACAATCTACAGGTTGGCACTTTGCAAAAAAAAAAACTCTGTTTTCTGTAGAAAAATAGGATGTGTCCTCGTTGTGTTTTGGGGTATTTCCTGTCTTGGGCTCTAGGCCTAGCCATACAAGTGAGGTATCATTTTTATCGGGAGACTTGGGGGAACACTGGGTGGAAGGAAATTTGTGGCTCCTCTCAGATTCCAGAACTTTCTGTCACCGAAATGTGAGGAAAAAGTGTTTTTTTTGCCAGATTTTGAGGTCTGCAAAGGATTCTGGGTAACATAACCTGGTCAGAGCCCCACAAGTCACCCCACCTTGGAATAGGTCTCTAGTTTTAAAAAATGCACAGGTTTGGTAGGTTTCCCTAGGTGCCGGGTGAGCTAGAGGCCAAAATCTACAGGTAGGCACTTTGCAAAAAACACCTCTGTTTTCTGTAGAAAAATGGGATGTGTCCACGTTGTGTTTTGGGTCATTTCCTGTCGTGTGCGCTAGGCCTACCCACACAAATGAGGTATAATTTTTATCGGGAGACTTGGGGGAACGTTGGGTAGAAGGAAATATGTGGCTCCTCTCAGATTCCAGAACTTTCTGTCACCGAAATATGAGGAAAACTTGTTTTTTTTTAGCCAAATTTTGAGGTTTGCGAGGGATTCTGGGTAAACGAACATGGTCAGAGCCCCACAAGTCACCCCACCTTGGAATAGGTCTCTAGTTTTAAAAAATGCACAGGTTTGGTAGGTTTCCCTAGGTGCCGGGTGAGATAGAGGCCAAAATCTACAGGTAGGCACTTTGCAAAAAACACCTCTGTTTTCTGTAGAAAAATGGGATGTGTCCACGTTGTGTTTTGGGGCAATTGTTGTCGCGGGCGCTAGGCCTACCCACACAAGTGAGGTATCATTTTTATCGGGAGACTTGAGGGAACGTTGGGTAGAAGGAAATATGTGGCTCCTCTCAGATTCCAGAACTTTCTGTCACCGAAATCTGAGGAAAATGCGTTTTTTTAGTCAACTTTTGAGGTTTGCAAAGGATTCTGGGTAACAGAACCTTGTCAGAGCTCCATAAGTCACCCTGTCTTGGATTCCCCTAGGTCTCTAGTTTTCAAAAATGCACAGGTTTGGTGGGTTTCCCTAGGTGCCGGCTGAGCTAGAGGCCAAAATCTACAGGTTGGCACTTTGCAAAAAAAAAACTCTGTTCTCTGTAGAAAAATGGGGTGTCCTCGTTGTGTTTTGGGGTATTTCCTGTCTTGGGCTCTAGGCCTAGCCATACAAGTGAGGTATCATTTTTATCGGGAGACTTGGGGGAACGCTGGGTGGAAGGAAATTTGTGGCTCCTCTCAGATTCCAGAACTTTCTGTCACCGAAATGTGAGGAAAAAGTGTTTTTTTTGCCAGATTTTGAGGTCTGCAAAGGATTCTGGGTAATAGAACCTGGTCAGAGGCCCACAAGTCACTCCACCTTGGAATAGGTCTCTAGTTTTAAACAAAGCACAGGTTTGGTAAGTTTCCCTAGGTTCCGGGTGAGATAGAGGCCAAAATCTCTGGTAGGCACTTTGCAAAAAACACCTCTGTTTTCTGTAGAAAAATGGGATGTGTCCACGTTGTGTTTGGGTCAGTTCCTGTCGCGGGCGCTAGGCCTACCCACACAAGTGAGGTATCATTTTTATCGGGAGACTTGGGGGAAAGTTGGGTAGAAGGAAATATGTGGCTCCTCTCAGATTCCAGAGCTTTCTTTCACCGAAATATGAGGAAAACCTGTTTTTTAGACAAATTTTGAGGTTTGGAATGGATTCTGGGTAACAGAACCTTGTCATAGCCCCACAAGTCACCCCATCTCGGATTCCCCTAGGTCTCTAGTTTTCAAAAATGCACAGGTTTGGTAGGTTTCCCTAGGTGCCGGCTGAGCTAGAGGCCAAAATCTACAGGTAGGCACTTTGCAAAAAACACCTCTGTTTTCTGTAGAAAAATGGGATGTGTCCACGTTGTGTTTTGGGGCATTTCCTGTCGCAGGCCCTAGGCCTACCCACACAAGTGAGGTATCATTTTTATCAGGAGACTTGAGGGAACGTTGGGTAGAAGGAAATATGTGGCTCCTCTCAGATTCCAAAACTTTCTGTCACCGAAATGTGAGGAAAATGTGTTTTTTTAGCCAGATTTTGAGGTCTGAATGGATTCTGGGTAACAGAAACTGGTCAGAGCCCCAGAAAACACCCCATCTTGGATTCCCCTAGGTCTCTAGTTTTCAAAAATGCACAGTTTTGGTAGGTTTCCCTAGGTGCCGGCTGAGCTAGAGGCCAAAATCTACAGGTAGGCACTTTGCAAAAAACACCTCTGTTTTCTGTAGAAAAATGGGATGTGTCCACGTTGTGTTTTGGGGCATTTCCTGTCGCAGGCCCTAGGCCTACCCACACAAGTGAGGTATCATTTTTATCAGGAGACTTGAGGGAACGTTGGGTAGAAGGAAATATGTGGCTCCTCTCAGATTCCAGAACTTTCTGTCACTGAAATATGAGGAAAATGTGTTTTTTTAGCCAACTTTTGAGGTTTGCAAAGGATTCTGAATAACAGAACCTGGTCAGAGCCCCACAAGTCACCCCGTCTTCGATTCCCCTAGGTCTCTAGTTTTCAAAAATGCACAGGTTTGGTGGGTTTCCCTAGGTGCCGGCTGAGCTAGAGGCCAAAATCTACAGGTTGTCACTTTGCAACAAAAAAAACTCTGTTTTCTGTAGAAAAATGGGATGTGTCCTCTTTGTGCATTGGGGTATTTCCTGTCTTGGGCTCTAGGCCTAGCCATACAACTGAGGTATCATTTTTATCGGGAGACTTGGGGGAACGCTGGGTGGAAGGAAATTTGTGGCTCCTCTCAGATTCCAGAACTTTCTGTCACCGAAATGTAAGGAAAAAGTGTTTTTTTTTGCCAGATTTTGAGGTCTGCAAAGGATTCTGGGTAACAGAACCTGGTCAGAGCCCCACAATTCACCCCACCTTGGAATAGGTCTCTAGTTTAAAAAAATGCACAGGTTTGGTAGGTTTCCCTAGGTGCCGGGTGAGATAGAGGCCAAAATCTACAGGTAGGCACTTTGCAAAAAACACCTCTGTTTTCTGTAGAAAAATGGGATGTGTCCACGTTGTGTTTTGGGTCATTTCCTGTCGTGGGCGCTAGGCCTACCCACACAAGTGAGGTATCATTTTTATCGGGAGACTTGGGGGACCGCTGGGTGGAAGGAAATTTGTGGCTCCTCTCAGATTCCAGAACTTTCTGTCACCGAAATATGAGGAAAACTTGTTTTTTTTAGCCAAATTTTGAGGTTTGCGAGGGATTCTGGGTAAAAGAACATGGTCAGATCCCCACAAGTCACCCTCCTTGGAATAGGTCTCTAGTTTTAAAAAATGCACAGGTTTGGTAGGTTTCCCTAGGTGCTGGGTGAGATAGAGGCCAAAATCTACAGGTAGGCACTTTGCAAAAAACACCTCTGTTTTCTGTAGAAAAATCGGATGTGTCCACGTTGTGTTTTGGGTCAGTTCCTGTCGTGGGCGCTAGGCCTACCCACACAAGTGAGGTATCATTTTTATCGGGAGACTTGGGGGAAAGTTGGGTAGAAGGAAATATGTGGCTCCTCTCAGATTCCAGAGCTTTCTTTCACCGAAATATGAGGAAAACCTGTTTTTTAGCTAAATTTTAAGGTTTGCAAGGGATCCTGGGTAACAGAACCTGGTCATAGCCCCACAAGTCACCCCATCTCGGATTCCCCTAGGTCTCTAGGTTTCAAAAATGCATAGGGTTGGTAGGTTTCCCTGGGTGCCGGCTGAGCTAGAGGCCAAAATCTACAGGTAGGCACGTTGCTAAAAACACCTCTGTTTTCTGTAGAAAAATGGGATGTGTCCACGTTGTGTTTTGGGGCAATTGTTGTCACGGGCGCTAGGCCTACCCACACAAGTGAGGTATCATTTTTATGAGGATACTTGGAGGAACGCTGGGTTGAAGGAAATTTGTGGCTCCTCTCAGATTCCAGAACTTTCTGTCACCGAAATGTGAGGAAAATGTGTTTTTTTTGCCAGATTTGAGGTCTGAAAGGATTCTGGGTAACAGAACCTGGTCAGAGCCCCAGAAAACACCCCATCTTGGATTCCCCTAGGTCTCTAGTTTTCAAAAATGCACAGATTTGGTAGGTTTCCCTAGGTGCCGGCTGAGCTAGAGGCCAAAATCCACAGGTAGGCACTTTGCAAAAAACACCTCTGTTTTCTGTAGAAAAATGGGATGTGTCCACGTTGTGTTTTGGGTCATTTCCTGTTGCGGGCCCTAGGCCTACCCACACAAGTGAGGTATCATTTTTATCGGGAGACTTGAGGGAACGTTGGGTAGAAGGAAATATGTGGCTCCTCTCAGATTCCAGAACTTTCTGTCACCGAAATCTGAGGAAAATGCGTTTTTTTAGTCAACTTTTGAGGTTTGCAAAGGATTCTGGGTAACAGAACCTTGTCAGAGCTCCATAAGTCACCCTGTCCTGGATTCCCCTAGGTCTCTAGTTTTCAAAAATGCACAGGTTTGGTGGGTTTCCCTAGGTGCCGGCTGAGCTAGAGGCCAAAATCTACAGGTTGGCACTTTGCAAAAAAAAAACTCTGTTCTCTGTAGAAAAATGGGGTGTCCTCGTTGTGTTTTGGGGTATTTCCTGTCTTGGGCTCTAGGCCTAGCCATACAAGTGAGGTATCATTTTTATCGGGAGACTTGGGGGAACGCTGGGTGGAAGGAAATTTGTGGCTCCTCTCAGATTCCAGAACTTTCTGTCACCGAAATGTGAGGAAAAAGTGTTTTTTTTGCCAGATTTTGAGGTCTGCAAAGGATTCTGGGTAACAGAACCTGGTCAGAGGCCCACAAGTCACTCCACTTTGGAATAGGTCTCTAGTTTTAAAAAATGCACAGGTTTGGTAAGTTTCCCTAGGTGCCGGTTGAGATAGAGGCCAAAATCTCTGGTAGGCACTTTGCAAAAAACACCTCTGTTTTCTGTAGAAAAATGGGATGTGTTCACGTTGTGTTTTGGGTCAGTTCCTGTCGCGGGCGCTAGGCCTACCCACACAAGTGAGGTATCATTTTTATCGGGAGACTTGGGGGAAAGTTGGGTAGAAGGAAATATGTGGCTCCTCTCAGATTCCAGAGCTTTCTTTCACCGAAATATGAGGAAAACCTGTTTTTTAGACACATTTTGAGGTTTGGAATGGATTCTGGGTAACAGAACCTTGTCATAGCCCCACAAGTCACCCCATCTCGGATTCCCCTAGGTCTCTAGTTTTCAAAAATGCACAGGTTTGGTAGGTTTCCCTAGGTGCCGGCTGAGCTAGAGGCCAAAATCTACAGGTAGGCACTTTGCAAAAAACACCTCTGTTTTCTGTAGAAAAATGGGATGTGTCCACGTTGTGTTTTGGGGCATTTCCTGTCGCAGGCCCTAGGCCTACCCACACAAGTGAGGTATCATTTTTATCAGGAGACTTGAGGGAACGTTGGGTAGAAGGAAATATGTGGCTCCTCTCAGATTCCAAAACTTTCTGTCACCGAAATGTGAGGAAAATGTGTTTTTTTTGCCAGATTTTGAGGTCTGAAAGGATTCTGGGTAACAGAACCTGGTCAGAGCCCCAGAAAACACCCCATCTTGGATTCCCCTAGGTCTCTAGTTTTCAAAAATGCACAGTTTTGGTAGGTTTCCCTAGGTGCCGGCTGAGCTAGAGGCCAAAATCTACAGGTAGGCACTTTGCAAAAAACACCTCTGTTTTCTGTAGAAAAATGGGATGTGTCCACGTTGTGTTTTGGGGCATTTCCTGTCGCAGGCCCTAGGCCTACCCACACAAGTGAGGTATCATTTTTATCAGGAGACTTGATGGAACGTTGGGTAGAAGGAAATATGTGGCTCCTCTCAGATTCCAGAACTTTCTGTCACTGAAATATGAGGAAAATGTGTTTTTTTAGCCAACTTTTGAGGTTTGCAAAGGATTCTGAATAACAGAACCTGGTCAGAGCCCCACAAGTCACCCCGTCTTGGATTCCCCTAGGTCTTTAGTTTTCAAAAATGCACAGGTTTGGTGGGTTTCCCTAGGTGCCGGCTGAGCTAGAGGCCAAAATCTACAGGTTGTCACTTTGCAACAAAAAAAACTCTGTTTTCTGTAGAAAAATGGGATGTGTCCTCTTTGTGCATTGGGGTATTTCCTGTCTTGGGCTCTAGGCCTAGCCATACAACTGAGGTATCATTTTTATCGAGAGACTTGGGGGAACGCTGGGTGGAAGGAAATTTGTGGCTCCTCTCAGATTCCAGAACTTTCTGTCACCGAAATGTAAGGAAAAAGTGTTTTTTTTTGCCAGATTTTGAGGTCTGCAAAGGATTCTGGGTAACAGAACCTGGTCAGAGCCCCACAATTCACCCCACCTTGGAATAGGTCTCTAGTTTAAAAAAATGCACAGGTTTGGTAGGTTTCCCTAGG
Source organism: Pleurodeles waltl (assembly GCF_031143425.1). Classification (NCBI taxonomy): domain Eukaryota; kingdom Metazoa; phylum Chordata; class Amphibia; order Caudata; family Salamandridae; genus Pleurodeles; species Pleurodeles waltl. The sequence goes on along the minus strand of NC_090446.1, from coordinate 1,090,579,348 downwards.
TGCCGGGTGAGATAGAGGCCAAAATCTACAGGTAGGCACTTTGCAAAAAACACCTCTGTTTTCTGTAGAAAAATGGGATGTGTCCACGTTGTGTTTTGGGTCATTTCCTGTCGTGGGCGCTAGGCCTACCCACACAAGTGAGGTATCATTTTTATCGGGAGACTTGGGGGACCGCTGGGTGGAAGGAAATTTGTGGCTCCTCTCAGATTCCAGAACTTTCTGTCACCGAAATATGAGGAAAACTTGTTTTTTTTAGCCAAATTTTGAGGTTTGCGAGGGATTCTGGGTAAAAGAACATGGTCAGATCCCCACAAGTCACCCTCCTTGGAATAGGTCTCTAGTTTTAAAAAATGCACAGGTTTGGTAGGTTTCCCTAGGTGCTGGGTGAGATAGAGGCCAAAATCTACAGGTAGGCACTTTGCAAAAAACACCTCTGTTTTCTGTAGAAAAATCGGATGTGTCCACGTTGTGTTTTGGGTCAGTTCCTGTCGTGGGCGCTAGGCCTACCCACACAAGTGAGGTATCATTTTTATCGGGAGACTTGGGGGAAAGTTGGGTAGAAGGAAATATGTGGCTCCTCTCAGATTCCAGAGCTTTCTTTCACCGAAATATGAGGAAAACCTGTTTTTTAGCTAAATTTTAAGGTTTGCAAGGGATCCTGGGTAACAGAACCTGGTCATAGCCCCACAAGTCACCCCATCTCGGATTCCCCTAGGTCTCTAGGTTTCAAAAATGCATAGGGTTGGTAGGTTTCCCTGGGTGCCGGCTGAGCTAGAGGCCAAAATCTACAGGTAGGCACGTTGCTAAAAACACCTCTGTTTTCTGTAGAAAAATGGGATGTGTCCACGTTGTGTTTTGGGGCAATTGTTGTCACGGGCGCTAGGCCTACCCACACAAGTGAGGTATCATTTTTATGAGGATACTTGGAGGAACGCTGGGTTGAAGGAAATTTGTGGCTCCTCTCAGATTCCAGAACTTTCTGTCACCGAAATGTGAGGAAAATGTGTTTTTTTTGCCAGATTTGAGGTCTGAAAGGATTCTGGGTAACAGAACCTGGTCAGAGCCCCAGAAAACACCCCATCTTGGATTCCCCTAGGTCTCTAGTTTTCAAAAATGCACAGATTTGGTAGGTTTCCCTAGGTGCCGGCTGAGCTAGAGGCCAAAATCCACAGGTAGGCACTTTGCAAAAAACACCTCTGTTTTCTGTAGAAAAATGGGATGTGTCCACGTTGTGTGTTGGGTCATTTCCTGTTGCGGGCCCTAGGCCTACCCACACAAGTGAGGTATCATTTTTATCGGGAGACTTGAGGGAACGTTGGGTAGAAGGAAATATGTGGCTCCTCTCAGATTCCAGAACTTTCTGTCACCGAAATCTGAGGAAAATGCGTTTTTTTAGTCAACTTTTGAGGTTTGCAAAGGATTCTGGGTAACAGAACCTTGTCAGAGCTCCATAAGTCACCCTGTCCTGGATTCCCCTAGGTCTCTAGTTTTCAAAAATGCACAGGTTTGGTGGGTTTCCCTAGGTGCCGGCTGAGCTAGAGGCCAAAATCTACAGGTTGGCACTTTGCAAAAAAAAAACTCTGTTCTCTGTAGAAAAATGGGGTGTCCTCGTTGTGTTTTGGGGTATTTCCTGTCTTGGGCTCTAGGCCTAGCCATACAAGTGAGGTATCATTTTTATCGGGAGACTTGGGGGAACGCTGGGTGGAAGGAAATTTGTGGCTCCTCTCAGATTCCAGAACTTTCTGTCACCGAAATGTGAGGAAAAAGTGTTTTTTTTTGCCAGATTTTGAGGTCTGCAAAGGATTCTGGGTAACAGAACCTGGTCAGAGGCCCACAAGTCACTCCACTTTGGAATAGGTCTCTAGTTTTAAAAAATGCACAGGTTTGGTAAGTTTCCCTAGGTGCCGGTTGAGATAGAGGCCAAAATCTCTGGTAGGCACTTTGCAAAAAACACCTCTGTTTTCTGTAGAAAAATGGGATGTGTTCACGTTGTGTTTTGGGTCAGTTCCTGTCGCGGGCGCTAGGCCTACCCACACAAGTGAGGTATCATTTTTATCGGGAGACTTGGGGGAAAGTTGGGTAGAAGGAAATATGTGGCTCCTCTCAGATTCCAGAGCTTTCTTTCACCGAAATATGAGGAAAACCTGTTTTTTAGACAAATTTTGAGGTTTGGAATGGATTCTGGGTAACAGAACCTTGTCATAGCCCCACAAGTCACCCCATCTCGGATTCCCCTAGGTCTCTAGTTTTCAAAAATGCACAGGTTTGGTAGGTTTCCCTAGGTGCCGGCTGAGCTAGAGGCCAAAATCTACAGGTAGGCACTTTGCAAAAAACACCTCTGTTTTCTGTAGAAAAATGGGATGTGTCCACGTTGTGTTTTGGGGCATTTCCTGTCGCAGGCCCTAGGCCTACCCACACAAGTGAGGTATCATTTTTATCAGGAGACTTGAGGGAACGTTGGGTAGAAGGAAATATGTGGCTCCTCTCAGATTCCAAAACTTTCTGTCACCGAAATGTGAGGAAAATGTGTTTTTTTTTGCCAGATTTTGAGGTCTGAAAGGATTCTGGGTAACAGAACCTGGTCAGAGCCCCAGAAAACACCCCATCTTGGATTCCCCTAGGTCTCTAGTTTTCAAAAATGCACAGTTTTGGTAGGTTTCCCTAGGTGCCGGCTGAGCTAGAGGCCAAAATCTACAGGTAGGCACTTTGCAAAAAACACCTCTGTTTTCTGTAGAAAAATGGGATGTGTCCACGTTGTGTTTTGGGGCATTTCCTGTCGCAGGCCCTAGGCCTACCCACACAAGTGAGGTATCATTTTTATCAGGAGACTTGATGGAACGTTGGGTAGAAGGAAATATGTGGCTCCTCTCAGATTCCAGAACTTTCTGTCACTGAAATATGAGGAAAATGTGTTTTTTTAGCCAACTTTTGAGGTTTGCAAAGGATTCTGAATAACAGAACCTGGTCAGAGCCCCACAAGTCACCCCGTCTTGGATTCCCCTAGGTCTTTAGTTTTCAAAAATGCACAGGTTTGGTGGGTTTCCCTAGGTGCCGGCTGAGCTAGAGGCCAAAATCTACAGGTTGTCACTTTGCAACAAAAAAAAATCTGTTTTCTGTAGAAAAATGGGATGTGTCCTCTTTGTGCATTGGGGTATTTCCTGTCTTGGGCTCTAGGCCTAGCCATACAACTGAGGTATCATTTTTATCGGGAGACTTGGGGGAACGCTGGGTGGAAGGAAATTTGTGGCTCCTCTCAGATTCCAGAACTTTCTGTCACCGAAATGTAAGGAAAAAGTGTTTTTTTTTGCCAGATTTTGAGGTCTGCAAAGGATTCTGGGTAACAGAACCTGGTCAGAGCCCCACAATTCACCCCACCTTGGAATAGGTCTCTAGTTTAAAAAAATGCACAGGTTTGGTAGGTTTCCCTAGGTGCCGGGTGAGATAGAGGCCAAAATCTACAGGTAGGCACTTTGCAAAAAACACCTCTGTTTTCTGTAGAAAAATGGGATGTGTCCACGTTGTGTTTTGGGTCATTTCCTGTCGTGGGCGCTAGGCCTACCCACACAAGTGAGGTATCATTTTTATCGGGAGACTTGGGGGACCGCTGGGTGGAAGGAAATTTGTGGCTCCTCTCAGATTCCAGAACTTTCTGTCACCGAAATATGAGGAAAACTTGTTTTTTTTAGCCAAATTTTGAGGTTTGCGAGGGATTCTGGGTAAAAGAACATGGTCAGAGCCCCCACAAGTCACCCCACCTTGGAATAGGTCTCTAGTTTTAAAAAATGCACAGGTTTGGTAGGTTTCCCTTGGTGCTGGGTGAGATAGAGGCCAAAATCTACAGGTAGGCACTTTGCAAAAAACACCTCTGTTTTCTGTAGAAAAATCGGATGTGTCCACGTTGTGTTTTGGGTCAGTTCCTGTCGTGGGCGCTAGGCCTACCCACACAAGTGAGGTATCATTTTTATCGGGAGACTTGGGGGAAAGTTGGGTAGAAGGAAATATGTGGCTCCTCTCAGATTCCAGAGCTTTCTTTCACCGAAATATGAGGAAAACCTGTTTTTTAGCTAAATTTTAAGGTTTGCAAGGGATCCTGGGTAACAGAACCTGGTCATAGCCCCACAAGTCACCCCATCTCGGATTCCCCTAGGTCTCTAGGTTTCAAAAATGCACAGGGTTGGTAGGTTTCCCTGGGTGCCGGCTGAGCTAGAGGCCAAAATCTACAGGTAGGCACGTTGCTAAAAACACCTCTGTTTTCTGTAGAAAAATGGGATGTGTCCACGTTGTGTTTTGGGGCAATTGTTGTCACGGGCGCTAGGCCTACCCACACAAGTGAGGTATCATTTTTATGAGGATACTTCGAGGAACGCTGGGTTGAAGGAAATTTGTGGCTCCTCTCAGATTCCAGAACTTTCTGTCACCGAAATGGGAGGAAAATGTGTTTTTTTTGCCAGATTTGAGGTCTGAAAGGATTCTGGGTAACAGAACCTGGTCAGAGGCCCACAAGTCACTCCACCTTGGAATAGGTCTCTAGTTTTAAAAAATGCACAGGTTTGGTAAGTTTCCCTAGGTGCCGGGTGAGATAGAGGCCAAAATCTCTGGTAGGCACTTTGCAAAAAACACCTCTGTTTTCTGTAGAAAAATGGGATGTGTCCACGTTGTGTTTTGGGTCAGTTCCTGTTGCGGGCGCTAGGCCTACCCACACAAGTGAGGTATCATTTTTATCGGGAGACTTGGGGGAAAGTTGGGTAGAAGGAAATATGTGGCTCCTCTCAGATTCCAGAGCTTTCTTTCACCGAAATATGAGGAAAACCTGTTTTTTAGACAAATTTTGAGGTTTGGAATGGATTCTGGGTAACAGAACCTTGTCATAGCCCCACAAGTCACCCCATCTCGGATTCCCCTAGGTCTCTAGTTTTCAAAAATGCACAGGTTTGGTAGGTTTCCCTAGGTGCCAGCTGAGCTAGAGGCCAAAATCTACAGGTAGGCACTTTGCAAAAAACACCTCTGTTTTCTGTAGAAAAATGGGATGTGTCCACGTTGTGTTTTGGGGCATTTCCTGTCGCAGGCCCTAGGCCTACCCACACAAGTGAGGTATCATTTTTATCAGGAGACTTGAGGGAACGTTGGGTAGAAGGAAATATGTGGCTCCTCTCAGATTCCAAAACTTTCTGTCACCGAAATGAGAGGAAAATGTGTTTTTTTTGCCAGATTTTGAGGTCTGAAAGGATTCTGGGTAACAGAACCTGGTCAGAGCCCCAGAAAATACCCCATCTTGGATTCCCCTAGGTCTCTAGTTTTCAAAAATGCACAGTTTTGGTAGGTTTCCCTAGGTGCCGGCTGAGCTAGAGGCCAAAATCTACAGGTAGGCACTTTGCAAAAAACACCTCTGTTTTCTGTAGAAAAATGGGATGTGTCCACGTTGTGTTTTGGGGCATTTCCTGTCGCAGGCCCTAGGCCTACCCACACAAGTGAGGTATCATTTTTATCAGGAGTCTTGAGGGAACGTTGGGTAGAAGGAAACATGTGGCTCCTCTCAGATTCCAGAACTTTCTGTCACTGAAATATGAGGAAAATGTGTTTTTTTAGCCAACTTTTGAGGTTTGCAAAGGATTCTGAATAACAGAACCTGGTCAGAGCCCCACAAGTCACCCCGTCTTGGATTCCCCTAGGTCTCTAGTTTTCAAAAATGCACAGGTTTGGTGGGTTTCCCTAGGTGCCGGCTGAGCTAGAGGCCAAAATCTACAGGTTGTCACTTTGCAACAAAAAAAACTCTGTTTTCTGTAGAAAAATGGGATGTGTCCTCTTTGTGCATTGGGGTATTTCCTGTCTTGGGCTCTAGGCCTAGCCATACAACTGAGGTATCATTTTTATCGGGAGACTTGGGGGAACGCTGGGTGGAAGGAAATTTGTGGCTCCTCTCAGATTCCAGAACTTTCTGTCACCGAAATGTAAGGAAAAAGTGTTTTATTTTGCCAGATTTTGAGGTCTGCAAAGGATTCTGGGTAACAGAACCTGGTCAGAGCCCCACAATTCACCCCACCTTGGAATAGGTCTCTAGTTTAAAAAAATGCACAGGTTTGGTAGGTTTCCCTAGGTGCCGGGTGAGATAGAGGCCAAAATCTACAGGTAGGCACTTTGCAAAAAACACCTCTGTTTTCTGTAGAAAAATGGGATGTGTCCACGTTGTGTTTTGGGTCATTTCCTGTCGTGGGCGCTAGGCCTACCCACACAAGTGAGGTATCATTTTTATCGGGAGACTTGGGGGACCGCTGGGTGGAAGGAAATTTGTGGCTCCTCTCAGATTCCAGAACTTTCTGTCACCGAAATATGAGGAAAACTTGTTTTTTTTAGCCAAATTTTGAGGTTTGCGAGGGATTCTGGGTAAAAGAACATGGTCAGAGCCCCCACAAGTCACCCCACCTTGGAATAGGTCTCTAGTTTTAAAAAATGCACAGGTTTGGTAGGTTTCCCTAGGTGCTGGGTGAGATAGAGGCCAAAATCTACAGGTAGGCACTTTGCAAAAAACACCTCTGTTTTCTGTAGAAAAATCGGATGTGTCCACGTTGTGTTTTGGGTCAGTTCCTGTCGTGGGCGCTAGGCCTACCCACACAAGTGAGGTATCATTTTTATCGGGAGACTTGGGGGAAAGTTGGGTAGAAGGAAATATGTGGCTCCTCTCAGATTCCAGAGCTTTCTTTCACCGAAATATGAGGAAAACCTGTTTTTTAGCTAAATTTTAAGGTTTGCAAGGGATCCTGGGTAACAGAACCTGGTCATAGCCCCACAAGTCACCCCATCTCGGATTCCCCTAGGTCTCTAGGTTTCAAAAATGCACAGGGTTGGTAGGTTTCCCTGGGTGCCGGCTGAGCTAGAGGCCAAAATCTACAGGTAGGCACGTTGCTAAAAACACCTCTGTTTTCTGTAGAAAAATGGGATGTGTCCACGTTGTGTTTTGGGGCAATTGTTGTCACGGGCGCTAGGCCTACCCACACAAGTGAGGTATCATTTTTATGAGGATACTTGGAGGAACGCTGGGTTGAAGGAAATTTGTGGCTCCTCTCAGATTCCAGAACTTTCTGTCACCGAAATGGGAGGAAAATGTGTTTTTTTTGCCAGATTTGAGGTCTGAAAGGATTCTGGGTAACAGAACCTGGTCAGTGCCCCAGAAAACACCCCATCTTGGATTCCCCTAGGTCTCTAGTTTTCAAAAATGCACAGATTTGGTAGGTTTCCCTAGGTGCCGGCTGAGCTAGAGGCCAAAATCCACAGGTAGGCACTTTGCAAAAAACACCTCTGTTTTCTGTAGAAAAATGGGATGGGTCCACGTTGTGTTTTGGGGCATTTCCTGTCGCGGGCCCTAGGCCTACCCACACAAGTGAGGTATCATTTTTATCGGGAGACTTGAGGGAACGTTGGGTAGAAGGACATATGTGGCTCCTCTCAGATTCCAGAACTTTCTGTCACCGAAATATGAGGAAAATGTGTTGTTTTAGCCAACTTTTGAGGTTTGCAAAGGATTCTGGGTAACAGAACCTGGTCAGAGCCCAACAAGTCACCCCGTCTTGGAATCCCCTAGGTCTCTAGTTTTCAAAAATGCACAGGTTTGGTGGGTTTCCCTAGATGCCGGCTGAGCCAGAGGCCACAATCTACAGGTTGGCACTTTGCAAAAAAAAAAATCGCTGTTTTCTGTAGAAAAATAGGATGTGTCCTCGTTGTGTTTTGGGGTATTTCCTGCCTTGGGCTCTAGGCCTAGCCATACAAGTGAGGTATCATTTTTATCGGGAGACTTGGGGGAACACTGGGTGGAAGGAAATTTGTGGCTCCTCTCAGATTCCAGAACTTTCTGTCACCGAAATGTGAGGAAAAAGTGTTTTGTTTGCCAGATTTTGAGGTCTGCAAAGGATTCTGGGTAACAGAACCTGGTCAGAGGCCCACATGTCACTCCACCTTGGAATAGGTCTCTAGTTTTAAAAAATGCACAGGTTTGGTAAGTTTCCCTAGGTGCCGGGTGAGTTAGAGGCCAAAATCTCTGGTAGGCACTTTGCAAAAAACACCTCTGTTTTCTGTAGAAAAATGGGATGTGTCCACGTTGTGTTTTGGGTCAGTTCCTGTCGCGGGCGCTAGGCCTACCCACACAAGTGAGGTATCATTTTTATCGGGAGACTTGGGGGAAAGTTGGGTAGAAGGAAATATGTGGCTCCTCTCAGATTCCAGAGCTTTCTTTCACCGAAATATGAGGAAAACCTGTTTTTTAGACAAATTTTGAGGTTTGGAATGGATTCTGGGTAACAGAACCTTGTCATAGCCCCACAAGTCACCCCATCTCGGATTCCCCTAGCTCTCTAGTTTTCAAAAATGCACAGGTTTGGTAGGTTTCCCTAGGTGCCGGCTGAGCTAGAGGCCAAAATCTACAGGTAGGCACTTTGCAAAAAACACCTCTGTTTTCTGTAGAAAAATGGGATGTGTCCACGTTGTGTTTTGGGGCATTTCCTGTCGCAGGCCCTAGGCCTACCCACACAAGTGAGGTATCATTTTTATCAGGAGACTTGAGGGAACGTTGGGTGGAAGGAAATATGTGGCTCCTCTCAGATTCCAAAACTTTCTGTCACCCAAATGTGAGGAAAATGTGTTTATTTTGCCAGATTTTGAGGTCTGAAAGGATTCTGGGTAACAGAACCTGGTCAGAGCCCCAGAAAACACCCCATCTTGGATTCCCCTAGGTCTCTAGTTTTCCAAAATGCACAGTTTTGGTAGGTTTCCCTAGGTGCCGGCTGAGCTAGAGGCCAAAATCTACAGGTAGGCACTTTGCAAAAAACACCTCTGTTTTCTGTAGAAAAATGGGATGTGTCCACGTTGTGTTTTGGGGCATTTCCTGTCGCAGGCCCTAGGCCTACCCACACAAGTGAGGTATCATTTTTATCAGGAGACTTGAGGGAACGTTGGGTAGAAGGAAATATGTGGCTCCTCTCAGATTCCAGAACTTTCTGTCACCGAAATATGAGGAAAAGTTGTTTTTTTTAGCCAAATTTTGAGGTTTGCGAGGGATTCTGGGTAAAAGAACATGGTCAGAGCCCCCACAAGTCACCCCACCTTGGAATAGGTCTCTAGTTTTAAAAAATGCACAGGTTTGGTAGGTTTCCCTAGGTGCTGGGTGAGATAGAGGCCAAAATCTACAGGTAGGCACTTTGCAAAAAACACCTCTGTTTTCTGTAGAAAAATCGGATGTGTCCACGTTGTGTTTTGGGTCAGTTCCTGTCGTGGGCGCTAGGCCTACCCACACAAGTGAGGTATCATTTTTCTCGGGAGACTTGGGGGAAAGTTGGGTAGAAGGAAATATGTGGCTCCTCTCAGATTCCAGAGCTTTCTTTCACCGAAATATGAGGAAAACCTGTTTTTTAGCTAAATTTTAAGGTTTGCAAGGGATCCTGGGTAACAGAACCTGGTCATAGCCCCACAAGTCACCCCATCTCGGATTCCCCTAGGTCTCTAGGTTTCAAAAATGCACAGGGTTGGTAGGTTTCCCTGGGTGCCGGCTGAGCTAGAGGCCAAAATCTACAGGTAGGCACGTTGCTAAAACACCTCTGTTTTCTGTAGAAAAATGGGATGTGTCCACGTTGTGTTTTGGGGCAATTGTTGTCACGGGCGCTAGGCCTACCCACACAAGTGAGGTATCATTTTTATGAGGATACTTGGAGGAACGCTGGGTTGAAGGAAATTTGTGGCTCCTCTCAGATTCCAGAACTTTCTGTCACCGAAATGGGAGGAAAATGTGTTTTTTTTGCCAGATTTGAGGTCTGAAAGGATTCTGGGTAACAGAACCTGGTCAGAGCCCCAGAAAACACCCCATCTTGGATTCCCCTAGGTCTCTAGTTTTCAAAAATGCACAGATTTGGTAGGTTTCCCTAGGTGCCGCCTGAGCTAGAGGCCAAAATCCACAGGTAGGCACTTTGCAAAAAACACCTCTGTTTTCTGTAGAAAAATGGGATGTGTCCACGTTGTGTTTTGGGGCATTTCCTGTCGCGGGCCCTAGGCCTACCCACACAAGTGAGTTATCATTTTTATCGGGAGACTTGAGGGAACGTTGGGTAGAAGGACATATGTGGCTCCTCTCAGATTCCAGAACTTTCTGTCACCGAAATATGAGGAAAATGTGTTGTTTTAGCCAACTTTTGAGGTTTGCCAAGGATTCTGGGTAACAGAACCTGGTCAGAGCCCAACAAGTCACCCCGTCTTGGAATCCCCTAGGTCTCTAGTTTTCAAAAATGCACAGGTTTGGTGGGTTTCCCTAGATGCCGGCTGAGCCAGAGGCCACAATCTACAGGTTGGCACTTTGCAAAAAAAAAAAAACGCTGTTTTCTGTAGAAAAATAGGATGTGTCCTCGTTGTGTTTTGGGGTATTTCCTGTCTTGGGCTCTAGGCCTAGCCATACAAGTGAGGTATAATTTTTATCGGGAGACTTGGGGGAACACTGGGTGGAAGGAAATTTGTGGCTCCTCTCAGATTCCAGAACTTTCTGTCACCGAAATGTGAGGAAAAAGTGTTTTTTTTTGCCAGATTTTGAGGTCTGCAAAGGATTCTGGGTAACATAACCTGGTCAGAGCCCCACAAGTCACCCCACCTTGGAATAGGTCTCTAGTTTTAAAAAATGCACAGGTTTGGTAGGTTTCCCTAGGTGCCGGGTGAGCTAGAGGCCAAAATCTACAGGTAGGCACTTTGCAAAAAACACCTCTGTTTTCTGTAGAAAAATGGGATGTGTCCACGTTGTGTTTTGGGTCATTTCCTGTCGTGTGAGCTAGGCCTACCCACACAAATGAGGTATAATTTTTATCGGGAGACTTGGGGGAATGTTGGGTAGAAGGAAATATGTGGCTCCTCTCACATTCCAGAACTTTCTGTCACCGAAATATGAGGAAAACTTGTTTTTTTTTAGCCAAATTTTGAGGTTTGCGAGGGATTCTGGGTAAAAGAACATGGTCAGAGACCCACAAGTCACCCCACCTTGGAATAGGTCTCTAGTTTTAAAAAATGCACAGGTTTGGTAGGTTTCCCTAGGTGCCGGGTGAGATAGAGGCCAAAATCTACAGGTAGGCACTTTGCAAAAAACACCTCTGTTTTCTGTAGAAAAATGGGAAGTGTCCACGTTGTGTTTTGGGGCAATTGTTGTCGCGGGCGCTAGGCCTACCCACACAAGTGAGGTATCATTTTTATCAGGAGACTTGGAGGAACGCTGGGTGGAAGGAAATTTGTGGCTCCTCTCAGATTCCAGAACTTTCTGTCACCGAAATGTGAGGAAAATGTGTTTTGTTTGCCAGATTTTGTGGTCTGAAAGGATTCTGGGTAACAAAACCTGGTCAGAGCCCCAGAAAACACCCCATCTTGGATTCCCCTAGGTCTCTAGTTTTCAAAAATGCACAGGTTTGGTAGGTTTCTCTAGTTGCCGGCTGAGCTAGAGGCCAAAATATACAGGTAGGCACTTTGCAAAAAACACCTCTGTTTTCTGTAGAAAAATGGGATGTGTCCACGTTGTGTTTTGGGTCATTTCCTGTTGCGGGCCCTAGGCCTACCCACACAAGTGAGGTATCATTTTTATCGGGAGACATGAGGGAACGTTGGGTAGAAGGAAATATGTGGCTCCTCTCAGATTCCAGAACTTTCTGTCACCGAAATCTGAGGAAAATGCGTTTTTTTAGTCAACTTTTGAGGTTTGCAAAGGATTCTGGGTAACAGAACCTTGTCAGAGCTCCATAAGTCACCCTGTCTTGGATTCCCCTAGGTCTCTAGTTTTCAAAAATGCACAGGTTTGGTGGGTTTCCCTAGGTGCCGGCTGAGCTAGAGGCCAAAATATACAGGTTGGCACTTTGCAAAAAAAAAACTCTGTTCTCTGTAGAAAAATGGGGTGTCCTCGTTGTGTTTTGGGGTATTTCCTGTCTTGGGCTCTAGGCCTAGCCATACAAGTGAGGTATCATTTTTATCGGTAGACTTGGGGGAACGCTGGGTAGAAGGAAATATGTGTCTCCTCTCAGATTCCAGAACTTTCTGTCACCGAAATGTGAGGAAAAAGTGTTTTTTTTGCCAGATTTTGAGGTCTGCAAAGGATTCTGGGTAACAGAACCTTGTCATAGCCCCACAAGTCACCCCATCTCGGATTCCCCTAGGTCTCTAGTTTTAAAAAATGCACAGGTTTGGTAGGTTTCCCTAGGTGCCGGGTGAGATAGAGGCCAAAATCTACAGGTAGGCACTTTGCAAAAAACACCTCTGTTTTCTGTAGAAAAATGGGATGTGTCCACGTTGTGTTTTGGGGCATTTCCTGTCGCGGGCCCTAGGCCTACCCACACAAGTGAGGTATAATTTTTATCGGGAGACTTGAGGGAACGTTGGGTAGAAGGAAATATGTGGCTCCTCTCAGATTCCAGAACTTTCTGTCACCGAAATGTGAGGAAAAAGTGTTTTTTTTGCCAGATTTTGAGGTCTGCAAAGGATTCTGGGTAACATAACCTGGTCAGAGCCCCACAAGTCACCCCACCTTGGAATAGGTCTCTAGTTTTAAAAAATGCACAGGTTTGGTAGGTTTCCCTAGGTGCCGGGTGAGCTAGAGGCCAAAATCTACAGGTAGGCACTTTGCAAAAAACACCTCTGTTTTCTGTAGAAAAATGGGATGTGTCCACGTTGTGTTTTGGGTCATTTCCTGTCGTGTGCGCTAGGCCTAGCCATACAAGTGAGGTATCATTTTTATCGGGAGACTTGGGGGAACGTTGGGTAGAAGGAAATATGTGGCTCCTCTCAGATTCCAGAACTTTCTGTCACTGAAATATGAGGAAAACTTGGTTTTTTTTTAGCCAAATTTTGAGGTTTGCGAGGGATTCTGGGTAAAAGAACATGGTCAGAGCCCCACAAGTCACCCCACCTTGGAATAGGTCTCTAGTTTAAAAAAATGCACAGGTTTGGTAGGTTTCCCTAGGTGCCGGGTGAGATAGAGGCGAAAATCTACGGGTAGGCACTTTGCAAAAAACACCTCTGTTTTCTGTAGAAAAATGGGATGTGTCCACGTTGTGTTTTGGGGCAATTGTTGTAGCGGGCGCTAGGCCTACCCACACAAGTGAGGTATCATTTTTATCAGGAGACTTGGAGGAACGCTGGGTGGAAGGAAATTCGTGGCTCCTCTCAGATTCCAGAACTTTCTGTCACCGAAATGTGAGGAAAATGTGTTTTGTTTGCCAGATTTTGTGGTCTGAAAGGATTCTGGGTAACAAAACCTGGTCAGAGCCCCAGAAAACACCCCATCTTGGATTCCCCTAGGTCTCTAGTTTTCAAAAATGCACAGGTTTGGTAGGTTTCTCTAGTTGCCGGCTGAGCTAGAGGCCAAAATCTACAGGTAGGCACTTTGCAAAAAACACCTCTGTTTTCTGTAGAAAAATGGGATGTGTCCACGTTGTGTTTTGGGTCATTTCCTGTTGCGGGCCCTAGGCCTACCCACACAAGTGAGGTATCATTTTTATCGGGAGACTTGAGGGAACGTTGGGTAGAAGGAAATATGAGGCTCCTCTCAGATTCCAGAACTTTCTGTCACCGAAATATGAGGAAAACTTGTTTTTTTTGCCAGATTTTGAGGTCTGCAAAGGATTCTGGGTAACAGAACCTGGTCAGAGGCCCACAAGTCACTCCACCTTGGAATAGGTCTCTAGTTTTAAAAAATGCACAGGTTTGGTAAGTTTCCCTAGGTGCCGGGTGAGATAGAGGCCAAAATCTCTGGTAGGCACTTTGCAAAAAACACCTCTGTTTTCTGTAGAAAAATGGGATGTGTCCACGTTGTGTTTTGGGTCAGTTCCTGTCGCGGGCGCTAGGCCTACCCACACAAGTGAGGTATCATTTTTATCGGGAGACTTGGGGGAAAGTTGGGTAGAAGGAAATATGTGGCTCCTCTCAGATTCCAGAGCTTTCTTTCACCGAAATATGAGGAAAACCTGTTTTTTAGACAAATTTTGAGGTTTGGAATGGATTCTGGGTAACAGAACCTTGTCATAGCCCCACAAGTCACCCCATCTCGGATTCCCCTAGGTCTCTAGTTTTAAAAAATGCACAGGTTTGGTAGGTTTGCCTAGGTGCCGGCTGAGCTAGAGGCCAAAATCTACAGGTAGGCACTTTGCAAAAAACACCTCTGTTTTCTGTAGAAAAATGGGATGTGTCCACGTTGTGTTTTGGGGCATTTCCTGTCGCAGGCCCTAGGCCTACCCACACAAGTGAGGTATCATTTTTATCAGGAGACTTGAGGGAACGTTGGGTAGAAGGAAATATGTGGCTCCTCTCAGATTCCAAAACTTTCTGTCACCGAAATGTGAGGAAAATGTGTTTTTTTGCCAGATTTTGAGGTCTGAAAGGATTCTGGGTAACAGAACCTGGTCAGAGCCCCAGAAAACACCCCATCTCGGATTCCCCTAGGTCTCTAGTTTTCAAAAATGCACAGGTTTGGTATGTTTCCCTAGGTGCCGGCTGAGCTAGAGGCCAAAATCTACAGGTAGGCACTTTGCAAAAAACACCTCTGTTTTCTGTAGAAAAATGGGATGTGTCCCAGTTGTGTTTTGGGGCATTTCCTGTCGCAGGCCCTAGGCCTACCCACACAAGTGAGGTATCATTTTTATCAGGAGACTTGAGGGAACGTTGGGTAGAAGGAAATATGTGGCTCCTCTCAGATTCCAGAACTTTCTGTCACTGAAATATGAGGAAAATGTGTTTTTTTAGCCAACTTTTGAGGTTTGCAAAGGATTCTGGATAACAGAACCTGGTCAGAGCCCCACAAGTCACCCCGTCTTGGATTCCCCTAGGTCTCTAGTTTTCAAAAATGCACAGGTTTGGTGGGTTTCCCTAGGTGCCGGCTGAGCTAGAGGCCAAAATCTACAGGTTGTCACTTTGCAACAAAAAAAACTCTGTTTTCTGTAGAAAAATGGGATGTGTCCTCTTTGTGCATTGGGGTATTTCCTGTCTTGGGCTCTAGGCCGAGCCATGCAACTGAGGTATCATTTTTATCGGGAGACTTGGGGGAACGCTGGGTGGAAGGAAATTTGTGGCTCCTCTCAGATTCCAGAACTTTCTGTCACCGAAATGTAAGGAAAAAGTGTTTTTTTTTGCCAGATTTTGAGGTCTGCAAAGGATTCTGGGTAACAGAACCTTGTCAGAGCCCCACAATTCACCCCACCTTGGAATAGGTCTCTAGTTTAAAAAAATGCACAGGTTTGGTAGGTTTCCCCAGGTGCCGGGTGAGATAGAGGCCAAAATCTACAGGTAGGCACTTTGCAAAAAACACCTCTGTTTTCTGTAGAAAAATGGGATGTGTCCACGTTGTGTTTTGGGTCATTTCCTGTCGTGGGCGCTAGGCCTACCCACACAAGTGAGGTATCATTTTTATCGGGAGACTTGGGGGACCGCTGGGTGGAAGGAAATTTGTGGCTCCTCTCAGATTCCAGAACTTTCTGTCACCGAAATATGAGGAAAACTTGTTTTTTTTAGCAACATTTTGAGGTTTGCGAGGGATTCTGGGTAAAAGAACATGGTCAGAGCCCCCACAAGTCACCCCACCTTGGAATAGGTCTCTAGTTTAAAAAAATGCACAGGTTTGGTAGGTTTCCCTAGGTGCTGGGTGAGATAGAGGCCAAAATCTACAGGTAGGCACTTTGCAAAAAACACCTCTGTTTTCTGTAGAAAAATCGGATGTGTCCACGTTGTGTTTTGGGTCAGTTCCTGTCGTGGGCGCTAGGCCTTCACACACAAGTGAGGTATCATTTTTATCAGGAGACTTGGGGGAAAGTTGGGTAGAAGGAAATATGTGGCTCCTCTCAGATTCCAGAGCTTTCTTTCTCCGAAATATGAGGAAAACCTGTTTTTTAGCTAAATTTTAAGGTTTGCAAGGGATCCTGGGTAACAGAACCTGGTCATAGCCCCAAAAGTCACCCCATCTCGGATTCCCCTAGGTCTCTAGGTTTCAAAAATGCACAGGGTTGGTAGGTTTCCCTGGGTGCCGGCTGAGCTAGAGGCCAAAATCTACAGGTAGGCACGTTGCTAAAAACACCTCTGTTTTCTGTAGAAAAATGGGATGTGTCCACGTTGTGTTTTGGGGCAATTGTTGTCACGGGCGCTAGGCCTACCCACACAAGTGAGGTATCATTTTTATGAGGATACTTGGAGGAACGCTGGGTTGAAGGAAATTTGTGGCTCCTCTCAGATTCCAGAACTTTCTGTCACCGAAATGTGAGGAAAATGTGTTTTTTTTGCCAGATTTGAGGTCTGAAAGGATTCTGGGTAACAGAACCTGGTCAGAGCCCCAGAAAACACCCCATCTTGGATTCCCCTAGGTCTCTAGTTTTCAAAAATGCACAGATTTGGTAGGTTTCCCTAGGTGCCGGCTGAGCTAGAGGCCAAAATCCACAGGTAGGCACTTTGCAAAAACACCTCTGTTTTCTGTAGAAAAATGGGATGTGTCCACGTTGTGTTTTGGGGCATTTCCTGTCGCGGGCCCTAGGCCTACCCACACAAGTGAGGTATAATTTTTATCGGGAGACTTGAGGGAACGTTGGGTAGAAGGAAATATGTGGCTCCTCTCAGATTCCAGAACTTTCTGTCACCGAAATATGAGGAAAATGTGTTGTTTTAGCCAACTTTTGAGGTTTGCAAAGGATTCTGGGTAACAAAACCTGGTCAGAGCCCCACAAGTCACCCCGTCTTGGAATCCCCTAGGTCTCTAGTTTTCAAAAATGCACAGGTTTGGTGGGTTTCCCTAGATGCCGGCTGAGCTAGAGGCCACAATCTACAGGTTGGCACTTTGCAAAAAAAAAAACGCTGTTTTCTGTAGAAAAATGGGATGTGTCCTCTTTGTGTTTTGGGGTATTTCCTGTCTTGGGCTCTAGGCCTAGCCATACAAGTGAGGTATCATTTTTATCGGGAGACTTGGGGGAACACTGGGTGGAAGGAAATTTGTGGCTCCTCTCAGATTCCAGAACTTTCTGTCACCGAAATGTGAGGAAAAAGTGTTTTTTTTGCCAGATTTTGAGGTCTGCAAAGGATTCTGGGTAACATAACCTGGTCAGAGCCCCACAAGTCACCCCACCTTGGAATAGGTCTCTAGTTTTAAAAAATGCACAGGTTTGGTAGGTTTCCCCAGGTGCCGGGTGAGCTAGAGGCCAAAATCTACAGGTAGGCACTTTGCAAAAAACACCTCTGTTTTCTGTAGAAAAATGGGATGTGTCCACATTGTGCTTTGGGTCATTTCCTGTCGTGTGCGCTAGGCCTAGCCATACAAGTGAGGTATCATTTTTATCGGGAGACTTGGGGGAACGTTGGGTAGAAGGAAATATGTGGCTACTCTCAGATTCCAGAACTTTCTGTCACCGAAATATGAGGAAAACTTGTTTTTTTTTTAGCCAAATTTTGAGGTTTGCGAGGGATTCTGGGTAAAAGAACATGGTCAGAGCCCCACAAGTCACCCCACCTTGGAATAGGTCTCTAGTTTTAAAAAATGCACAGGTTTGGTAGGTTTCCCTAGGTGCCGGGTGAGATAGAGGCGAAAATCTACAGGTAGGCACTTTGCAAAAAACACCTCTGTTTTCTGTAGAAAAATGGGATGTGTCCACGTTGTGTTTTGGGGCAATTGTTGTAGCGGGCGCTAGGCCTACCCACACAAGTGAGGTATCATTTTTATCAGGAGACTTGGAGGAACGCTGGGTGGAAGGAAATTTGTGGCTCCTCTCAGATTCCAGAACTTTCTGTCACCGAAATGTGAGGAAAATGTGTTTTGTTTGCCAGATTTTGTGGTCTGAAAGGATTCTGGGTAACAAAACCTGGTCAGAGCCCCAGAAAACGCCCCATCTTGGATTCCCCTAGGTCTCTAGTTTTCAAAAATGCACAGGTTTAGTAGGTTTCTCTAGTTGCCGGCTGAGCTAGAGGCCAAAATCTACAGGTAGGCACTTTGCAAAAAACACCTCTGTTTTCTGTAGAAAAATGGGATGTGTCCACGTTGTGTTTTGGGTCATTTCCTGTTGCGGGCCCTAGGCCTACCCACACAAGTGAGGTATCATTTTTATCGGGAGACTTGAGGGGTAGAAGGAAATATGTGGCTCCTCTCAGATTCCAGAACTTTCTGTCACCGAAATCTGAGGAAAATGCGTTTTTTTAGTCAACTTTTGAGGTTTGGAAAGGATTCTGGGTAACAGAACCTTGTCAGAGCCCCATAAGTCACCCTGTCTTGGATTCCCCTAGGTCTCTAGTTTTCAAAAATGCACAGGTTTGGTGGGTTTCCCTAGGTGCCGGCTGAGCTAGAGGCACAAATCTACAGGTTGGCACTTTGCAAAAAAAAAACTCTGTTCTCTGTAGAAAAATGGGGTGTCCTCGTTGTGTTTTGGGGTATTTACTGTCTTGGGCTCTAGGCCTAGCCATACAAGTGAGGTATCATTTTTATCGGGAGACTTGGGGGAACGCTGGGTGGAAGGAAATTTGTGGCTCCTCTCAGATTCCAGAACTTTCTGTCACCGAAATGTGAGGAAAAAGTGATTTTTTTGCCAGATTTTGAGGTCTGCAAAGGATTCTGGGTAACAGAACCTGGTCAGAGCCCCACAAGTCACTCCACCTTGGAATAGGTCTCTAGTTTTAAAAAATGCACAGGTTTGGTAGGTTTCCCTAGGTGCCAGGTGAGATAGAGGCCAAAATCTACAGGTAGGCACTTTGCAAAAAACACCTCTGTTTTCTGTAGAAAAATGGGATGTGTCCACGTTGTGTTTTGGGTCCGTTCCTGTCGCGGGCGCTAGGCCTACCCACACAAGTGAGGTATCATTTTTATCGGGAGACTTGGGGGAAAGTTGGGTAGAAGGAAATACGTGGCTCCTCTCAGATTCCAGAGCTTTCTTTCACCGAAATATGAGGAAAACCTGTCTTTTAGACAAATTTTGAGGTTTGGAATGGATTCTGGGTAACAGAACCTTGTCATAGCCCCACAAGTCACCCCATCTCGGATTCCCCTAGGTCTCTAGTTTTCAAAAATGCACAGGTTTGGTAGGTTTCCCTAGGTGCCGGCTGAGCTAGAGGCCAAAATCTACAGGTAGGCACTTTGCAAAAAAAAACCTCTGTTTTCTGTAGAAAAATGGGATGTATCCTCTTTGTGCATTGGGGTATTTCCTGTCTTGGGCTCTAGGCCTAGCCATACAAGTGAGGTATCATTTTTATCGGGAGACTTGGGGGAACGCTGGGTGGAAGGAAATTTGTGGCTCCTCTCAGATTCCAGAACTTTCTGTCACCGAAATATGAGGAAAACTTGTTTTTTTTAGCCAAATTTTGAGGTTTGCGAGGGATTCTGGGTAAAAGAACATGGTCAGAGCCCCACAAGTCACCCCACCTTGGAATAGGTCTCTAGTTTTAAAAAATGCACAGGTTTGGTAGGTTTCCCTAGGTGCTGGGTGAGATAGAGGCCAAAATCTACAGGTAGGCACTTTGCAAAAAACACCTCTGTTTTCTGTAGAAAAATCGGATGTGTCCACGTTGTGTTTTGGGTCAGTTCCTGTCGTGGGCGCTAGGCCTACCCACACAAGTGAGGTATCATTTTTATCAGGAGACTTGGGGGAACGTTGGGTAGAAGGAAATATGTGGCTCCTCTCAGATTCCAGAGCTTTCTTTCACCGAAATATGAGGAAAACTTGTTTTTTAGCCAAGTTTTGAGGTTTGCAAGGGATTCTGGGTAACAAAACCTGGTCATAGCCCCACAAGTCACCCCATCTCGGATTCCCCTAGGTCTCTAGTTTTCAAAAATGCACAGGTTTGGTAGGTTTCCCTAGGTGCCGGCTGAGCTAGAGGCCAAAATCTACAGGTAGGCACTTTGCAAAAAACACCTCTGTTTTCTGTAGAAAAATGGGATGTGTCCACGTTGTGTTTTGGGTCATTTCCTGTCGTGTGAGCTAGGCCTACCCACACAAATGAGGTATAATTTTTATCGGGAGACTTGGGGGAATGTTGGGTAGAAGGAAATATGTGGCTCCTCTCACATTCCAGAACTTTCTGTCACCGAAATATGAGGAAAACTTGTTTTTTTTTAGCCAAATTTTGAGGTTTGCGAGGGATTCTGGGTAAAAGAACATGGTCAGAGACCCACAAGTCACCCCACCTTGGAATAGGTCTCTAGTTTTAAAAAATGCACAGGTTTGGTAGGTTTCCCTAGGTGCCGGGTGAGATAGAGGCCAAAATCTACAGGTAGGCACTTTGCAAAAAACACCTCTGTTTTCTGTAGAAAAATGGGAAGTGTCCACGTTGTGTTTTGGGGCAATTGTTGTCGCGGGCGCTAGGCCTACCCACACAAGTGAGGTATCATTTTTATCAGGAGACTTGGAGGAACGCTGGGTGGAAGGAAATTTGTGGCTCCTCTCAGATTCCAGAACTTTCTGTCACCGAAATGTGAGGAAAATGTGTTTTGTTTGCCAGATTTTGTGGTCTGAAAGGATTCTGGGTAACAAAACCTGGTCAGAGCCCCAGAAAACACCCCATCTTGGATTCCCCTAGGTCTCTAGTTTTCAAAAATGCACAGGTTTGGTAGGTTTCTCTAGTTGCCGGCTGAGCTAGAGGCCAAAATATACAGGTAGGCACTTTGCAAAAAACACCTCTGTTTTCTGTAGAAAAATGGGATGTGTCCACGTTGTGTTTTGGGTCATTTCCTGTTGCGGGCCCTAGGCCTACCCACACAAGTGAGGTATCATTTTTATCGGGAGACATGAGGGAACGTTGGGTAGAAGGAAATATGTGGCTCCTCTCAGATTCCAGAACTTTCTGTCACCGAAATCTGAGGAAAATGCGTTTTTTTAGTCAACTTTTGAGGTTTGCAAAGGATTCTGGGTAACAGAACCTTGTCAGAGCTCCATAAGTCACCCTGTCTTGGATTCCCCTAGGTCTCTAGTTTTCAAAAATGCACAGGTTTGGTGGGTTTCCCTAGGTGCCGGCTGAGCTAGAGGCCAAAATATACAGGTTGGCACTTTGCAAAAAAAAAAACTCTGTTCTCTGTAGAAAAATGGGGTGTCCTCGTTGTGTTTTGGGGTATTTCCTGTCTTGGGCTCTAGGCCTAGCCATACAAGTGAGGTATCATTTTTATCGGTAGACTTGGGGGAACGCTGGGTAGAAGGAAATATGTGTCTCCTCTCAGATTCCAGAACTTTCTGTCACCGAAATGTGAGGAAAAAGTGTTTTTTTTGCCAGATTTTGAGGTCTGCAAAGGATTCTGGGTAACAGAACCTTGTCATAGCCCCACAAGTCACCCCATCTCGGATTCCCCTAGGTCTCTAGTTTTAAAAAATGCACAGGTTTGGTAGGTTTCCCTAGGTGCCGGGTGAGATAGAGGCCAAAATCTACAGGTAGGCACTTTGCAAAAAACACCTCTGTTTTCTGTAGAAAAATGGGATGTGTCCACGTTGTGTTTTGGGGCATTTCCTGTCGCGGGCCCTAGGCCTACCCACACAAGTGAGGTATAATTTTTATCGGGAGACTTGAGGGAACGTTGGGTAGAAGGAAATATGTGGCTCCTCTCAGATTCCAGAACTTTCTGTCACCGAAATGTGAGGAAAAAGTGTTTTTTTTGCCAGATTTTGAGGTCTGCAAAGGATTCTGGGTAACATAACCTGGTCAGAGCCCCACAAGTCACCCCACCTTGGAATAGGTCTCTAGTTTTAAAAAATGCACAGGTTTGGTAGGTTTCCCTAGGTGCCGGGTGAGCTAGAGGCCAAAATCTACAGGTAGGCACTTTGCAAAAAACACCTCTGTTTTCTGTAGAAAAATGGGATGTGTCCACGTTGTGTTTTGGGTCATTTCCTGTCATGTGCGCTAGGCCTAGCCATACAAGTGAGGTATCATTTTTATCGGGAGACTTGGGGGAACGTTGGGTAGAAGGAAATATGTGGCTCCTCTCAGATTCCAGAACTTTCTGTCACTGAAATATGAGGAAAACTTTTTTTTTTTTAGCCAAATTTTGAGGTTTGCGAGGGATTCTGGGTAAAAGAACATGGTCAGAGCCCCACAAGTCACCCCACCTTGGAATAGGTCTCTAGTTTAAAAAAATGCACAGGTTTGGTAGGTTTCCCTAGGTGCCGGGTGAGATAGAGGCGAAAATCTACGGGTAGGCACTTTGCAAAAAACACCTCTGTTTTCTGTAGAAAAATGGGATGTGTCCACGTTGTGTTTTGGGGCAATTGTTGTAGCGGGCGCTAGGCCTACCCACACAAGTGAGGTATCATTTTTATCAGGAGACTTGGAGGAACGCTGGGTGGAAGGAAATTCGTGGCTCCTCTCAGATTCCAGAACTTTCTGTCACCGAAATGTGAGGAAAATGTGTTTTGTTTGCCAGATTTTGTGGTCTGAAAGGATTCTGGGTAACAAAACCTGGTCAGAGCCCCAGAAAACACCCCATCTTGGATTCCCCTAGGTCTCTAGTTTTCAAAAATGCACAGGTTTGGTAGGTTTCTCTAGTTGCCGGCTGAGCTAGAGGCCAAAATCTACAGGTAGGCACTTTGCAAAAAACACCTCTGTTTTCTGTAGAAAAATGGGATGTGTCCACGTTGTGTTTTGGGTCATTTCCTGTTGCGGGCCCTAGGCCTACCCACACAAGTGAGGTATCATTTTTATCGGGAGACTTGAGGGAACGTTGGGTAGAAGGAAATATGAGGCTCCTCTCAGATTCCAGAACTTTCTGTCACCGAAATATGAGGAAAACTTGTTTTTTTTGCCAGATTTTGAGGTCTGCAAAGGATTCTGGGTAACAGAACCTGGTCAGAGGCCCACAAGTCACTCCACCTTGGAATAGGTCTCTAGTTTTAAAAAATGCACAGGTTTGGTAAGTTTCCCTAGGTGCCGGGTGAGATAGAGGCCAAAATCTCTGGTAGGCACTTTGCAAAAAACACCTCTGTTTTCTGTAGAAAAATGGGATGTGTCCACGTTGTGTTTTGGGTCAGTTCCTGTCGCGGGCGCTAGGCCTACCCACACAAGTGAGGTATCATTTTTATCGGGAGACTTGGGGGAAAATTGGGTAGAAGGAAATATGTGGCTCCTCTCAGATTCCAGAGCTTTCTTTCACCGAAATATGAGGAAAACCTGTTTTTTAGACAAATTTTGAGGTTTGGAATGGATTCTGGGTAACAGAACCTTGTCATAGCCCCACAAGTCACCCCATCTCGGATTCCCCTAGGTCTCTAGTTTTAAAAAATGCACAGGTTTGGTAGGTTTGCCTAGGTGCCGGCTGAGCTAGAGGCCAAAATCTACAGGTAGGCACTTTGCAAAAAACACCTCTGTTTTCTGTAGAAAAATGGGATGTGTCCACGTTGTGTTTTGGGGCATTTCCTGTCGCAGGCCCTAGGCCTACCCACACAAGTGAGGTATCATTTTTATCAGGAGACTTGAGGGAACGTTGGGTAGAAGGAAATATGTGGCTCCTCTCAGATTCCAAAACTTTCTGTCACCGAAATGTGAGGAAAATGTGTTTTTTTGCCAGATTTTGAGGTCTGAAAGGATTCTGGGTAACAGAACCTGGTCAGAGCCCCAGAAAACACCCCATCTCGGATTCCCCTAGGTCTCTAGTTTTCAAAAATGCACAGGTTTGGTATGTTTCCCTAGGTGCCGGCTGAGCTAGAGGCCAAAATCTACAGGTAGGCACTTTGCAAAAAACACCTCTGTTTTCTGTAGAAAAATGGGATGTGTCCCAGTTGTGTTTTGGGGCATTTCCTGTCGCAGGCCCTAGGCCTACCCACACAAGTGAGGTATCATTTTTATCAGGAGACTTGAGGGAACGTTGGGTAGAAGGAAATATGTGGCTCCTCTCAGATTCCAGAACTTTCTGTCACTGAAATATGAGGAAAATGTGTTTTTTTAGCCAACTTTTGAGGTTTGCAAAGGATTCTGGATAACAGAACCTGGTCAGAGCCCCACAAGTCACCCCGTCTTGGATTCCCCTAGGTCTCTAGTTTTCAAAAATGCACAGGTTTGGTGGGTTTCCCTAGGTGCCGGCTGAGCTAGAGGCCAAAATCTACAGGTTGTCACTTTGCAACAAAAAAAACTCTGTTTTCTGTAGAAAAATGGGATGTGTCCTCTTTGTGCATTGGGGTATTTCCTGTCTTGGGCTCTAGGCCGAGCCATGCAACTGAGGTATCATTTTTATCGGGAGACTTGAGGGAACGCTGGGTGGAAGGAAATTTGTGGCTCCTCTCAGATTCCAGAACTTTCTGTCACCGAAATGTAAGGAAAAAGTGTTTTTTTTTGCCAGATTTTGAGGTCTGCAAAGGATTCTGGGTAACAGAACCTTGTCAGAGCCCCACAATTCACCCCACCTTGGAATAGGTCTCTAGTTTAAAAAAATGCACAGGTTTGGTAGGTTTCCCCAGGTGCCGGGTGAGATAGAGGCCAAAATCTACAGGTAGGCACTTTGCAAAAAACACCTCTGTTTTCTGTAGAAAAATGGGATGTGTCCACGTTGTGTTTTGGGTCATTTCCTGTCGTGGGCGCTAGGCCTACCCACACAAGTGAGGTATCATTTTTATCGGGAGACTTGGGGGACCGCTGGGTGGAAGGAAATTTGTGGCTCCTCTCAGATTCCAGAACTTTCTGTCACCGAAATATGAGGAAAACTAGTTTTTTTTAGCAAAATTTTGAGGTTTGCGAGGGATTCTGGGTAAAAGAACATGGTCAGAGCCCCCACAAGTCACCCCACCTTGGAATAGGTCTCTAGTTTAAAAAAATGCACAGGTTTGGTAGGTTTCCCTAGGTGCTGGGTGAGATAGAGGCCAAAATCTACAGGTAGGCACTTTGCAAAAAACACCTCTGTTTTCTGTAGAAAAATCGGATGTGTCCACGTTGTGTTTTGGGTCAGTTCCTGTCGTGGGCGCTAGGCCTTCCCACACAAGTGAGGTATCATTTTTATCGGGAGACTTGGGGGAAAGTTGGGTAGAAGGAAATATGTGGCTCCTCTCAGATTCCAGAGCTTTCTTTCTCCGAAATATGAGGAAAACCTGTTTTTTAGCTAAATTTTAAGGTTTGCAAGGGATCCTGGGTAACAGAACCTGGTCATAGCCCCAAAAGTCACCCCATCTCGGATTCCCCTAGGTCTCTAGGTTTCAAAAATGCACAGGGTTGGTAGGTTTCCCTGGGTGCCGGCTGAGCTAGAGGCCAAAATCTACAGGTAGGCACGTTGCTAAAAACACCTCTGTTTTCTGTAGAAAAATGGGATGTGTCCACGTTGTGTTTTGGGGCAATTGTTGTCACGGGCGCTAGGCCTACCCACACAAGTGAGGTATCATTTTTATGAGGATACTTGGAGGAACGCTGGGTTGAAGGAAATTTGTGGCTCCTCTCAGATTCCAGAACTTTCTGTCACCGAAATGTGAGGAAAATGTGTTTTTTTTGCCAGATTTGAGGTCTGAAAGGATTCTGGGTAACAGAACCTGGTCAGAGCCCCAGAAAACACCCCATCTTGGATTCCCCTAGGTCTCTAGTTTTCAAAAATGCACAGATTTGGTAGGTTTCCCTAGGTGCCGGCTGAGCTAGAGGCCAAAATCCACAGGTAGGCACTTTGCAAAAAACACCTCTGTTTTCTGTAGAAAAATGGGATGTGTCCACGTTGTGTTTTGGGGCATTTCCTGTCGCGGGCCCTAGGCCTACCCACACAAGTGAGGTATAATTTTTATCGGGAGACTTGAGGGAACGTTGGGTAGAAGGAAATATGTGGCTCCTCTCAGATTCCAGAACTTTCTGTCACCGAAATATGAGGAAAATGTGTTGTTTTAGCCAACTTTTGAGGTTTGCAAAGGATTCTGGGTAACAAAACCTGGTCAGAGCCCCACAAGTCACCCCGTCTTGGAATCCCCTAGGTCTCTAGTTTTCAAAAATGCACAGGTTTGGTGGGTTTCCCTAGATGCCGGCTGACCTAGAGGCCACAATCTACAGGTTGGCACTTTGCAAAAAAAAAAACGCTGTTTTCTGTAGAAAAATGGGATGTGTCCTCTTTGTGTTTTGGGGTATTTCCTGTCTTGGGCTCTAGGCCTAGCCATACAAGTGAGGTATCATTTTTATCGGGAGACTTGGGGGAACACTGGGTGGAAGGAAATTTGTGGCTCCTCTCAGATTCCAGAACTTTCTGTCACCGAAATGTGAGGAAAAAGTGTTTTTTTTGCCAGATTTTGAGGTCTGCAAAGGATTCTGGGTAACATAACCTGGTCAGAGCCCCACAAGTCACCCCACCTTGGAATAGGTCTCTAGTTTTAAAAAATGCACAGGTTTGGTAGGTTTCCCCAGGTGCCGGGTGAGCTAGAGGCCAAAATCTACAGGTAGGCACTTTGCAAAAAACACCTCTGTTTTCTGTAGAAAAATGGGATGTGTCCACGTTGTGTTTTGGGTCATTTCCTGTCGTGTGCGCTAGGCCTAGCCATACAAGTGAGGTATCATTTTTATCGGGAGACTTGGGGGAACGTTGGGTAGAAGGAAATATGTGGCTACTCTCAGATTCCAGAACTTTCTGTCACCGAAATATGAGGAAAACTTGTTTTTTTTTTAGCCAAATTTTGAGGTTTGCGAGGGATTCTGGGTAAAAGAACATGGTCAGAGCCCCACAAGTCACCCCACCTTGGAATAGGTCTCTAGTTTAAAAAAATGCACAGGTTTGGTAGGTTTCCCTAGGTGCCGGGTGAGATAGAGGCGAAAATCTACAGGTAGGCACTTTGCAAAAAACACCTCTGTTTTCTGTAGAAAAATGGGATGTGTCCACGTTGTGTTTTGGGGCAATTGTTGTAGCGGGCGCTAGGCCTACCCACACAAGTGAGGTATCATTTTTATCAGGAGACTTGGAGGAACGCTGGGTGGAAGGAAATTTGTGGCTCCTCTCAGATTCCAGAACTTTCTGTCACCGAAATGTGAGGAAAATGTGTTTTGTTTGCCAGATTTTGTGGTCTGAAAGGATTCTGGGTAACAAAACCT
This sequence comes from Pleurodeles waltl, assembly GCF_031143425.1. NCBI lineage: Eukaryota > Metazoa > Chordata > Amphibia > Caudata > Salamandridae > Pleurodeles > Pleurodeles waltl. Next base: position 1,090,552,384 of record NC_090446.1, on the reverse strand, counting down.
GGTCAGAGCCCCAGAAAACACCCCATCTTGGATTCCCCTAGGTCTCTAGTTTTCAAAAATGCACAGGTTTGGTAGGTTTCTCTAGTTGCCGGCTGAGCTAGAGGCCAAAATCTACAGGTAGGCACTTTGCAAAAAACACCTCTGTTTTCTGTACAAAAATGGGATGTGTCCACGTTGTGTTTTGGGTCATTTCCTGTTGCGGGCCCTAGGCCTACCCACACAAGTGAGGTATCATTTTTATCGGGAGACTTGAGGGGTAGAAGGAAATATGTGGCTCCTCTCAGATTCCAGAACTTTCTGTCACCGAAATCTGAGGAAAATGCGTTTTTTTAGTCAACTTTTGAGGTTTGGAAAGGATTCTGGGTAACAGAACCTTGTCAGAGCCCCATAAGTCACCCTGTCTTGGATTCCCCTAGGTCTCTAGTTTTCAAAAATGCACAGGTTTGGTGGGTTTCCCTAGGTGCCGGCTGAGCTAGAGGCACAAATCTACAGGTTGGCACTTTGCAAAAAAAAAACTCTGTTCTCTGTAGAAAAATGGGGTGTCCTCGTTGTGTTTTGGGGTATTTACTGTCTTGGGCTCTAGGCCTAGCCATACAAGTGAGGTATCATTTTTATCGGGAGACTTGGGGGAACGCTGGGTGGAAGGAAATTTGTGGCTCCTCTCAGATTCCAGAACTTTCTGTCACCGAAATGTGAGGAAAAAGTGATTTTTTTGCCAGATTTTGAGGTCTGCAAAGGATTCTGGGTAACAGAACCTGGTCAGAGCCCCACAAGTCACTCCACCTTGGAATAGGTCTCTAGTTTTAAAAAATGCACAGGTTTGGTAGGTTTCCCTAGGTGCCAGGTGAGATAGAGGCCAAAATCTACAGGTAGGCACTTTGCAAAAAACACCTCTGTTTTCTGTAGAAAAATGGGATGTGTCCACGTTGTGTTTTGGGTCCGTTCCTGTCGCGGGCGCTAGGCCTACCCACACAAGTGAGGTATCATTTTTATCGGGAGACTTGGGGGAAAGTTGGGTAGAAGGAAATATGTGGCTCCTCTCAGATTCCAGAGCTTTCTTTCACCGAAATATGAGGAAAACCTGTCTTTTAGACAAATTTTGAGGTTTGGAATGGATTCTGGGTAACAGAACCTTGTCATAGCCCCACAAGTCACCTCATCTCGGATTCCCCTAGGTCTCTAGTTTTCAAAAATGCACAGGTTTGGTAGGTTTCCCTAGGTGCCGGCTGAGCTAGAGGCCAAAATCTACAGGTAGGCACTTTGCAAAAAAAAAACCTCTGTTTTCTGTAGAAAAATGGGATGTATCCTCTTTGTGCATTGGGGTATTTCCTGTCTTGGGCTCTAGGCCTAGCCATACAAGTGAGGTATCATTTTTATCGGGAGACTTGGGGGAACGCTGGGTGGAAGGAAATTTGTGGCTCCTCTCAGATTCCAGAACTTTCTGTCACCGAAATATGAGGAAAACTTGTTTTTTTTAGCCAAATTTTGAGGTTTGCGAGGGATTCTGGGTAAAAGAACATGGTCAGAGCCCCACAAGTCACCCCACCTTGGAATAGGTCTCTAGTTTTAAAAAATGCACAGGTTTGGTAGGTTTCCCTAGGTGCTGGGTGAGATAGAGGCCAAAATCTACAGGTAGGCACTTTGCAAAAAACACCTCTGTTTTCTGTAGAAAAATCGGATGTGTCCACGTTGTGTTTTGGGTCAGTTCCTGTCGTGGGCGCTAGGCCTACCCACACAAGTGAGGTATCATTTTTATCAGGAGACTTGGGGGAACGTTGGGTAGAAGGAAATATGTGGCTCCTCTCAGATTCCAGAGCTTTCTTTCACCGAAATATGAGGAAAACTTGTTTTTTAGCCAAGTTTTGAGGTTTGCAAGGGATTCTGGGTAACAAAACCTGGTCATAGCCCCACAAGTCACCCCATCTCGGATTCCCCTAGGTCTCTAGTTTTCAAAAATGCACAGGTTTGGTAGGTTTCCCTAGGTGCCGGCTGAGCTAGAGGCCAAAATCTACAGGTAGGCACTTTGCAAAAAACACCTCTGTTTTCTGTAGAAAAATGGGATGTGTCCACGTTGTGTTTTGGGTCATTTCCTGTCGTGGGCGCTAGGCCTACCCACACAAGTGAGGTATCATTTTTATCGGGAGACTTGGGGGACCGCTGGGTGGAAGGAAATTTGTGGCTCCTCTCAGATTCCAGAACTTTCTGTCACCGAAATATGAGGAAAACTTGTTTTTTTTAGCAAAATTTTGAGGTTTGCGAGGGATTCTGGGTAAAAGAACATGGTCAGAGCCCCCACAAGTCACCCCACCTTGGAATAGGTCTCTAGTTTTAAAAAATGCACAGGTTTGGTAGGTTTCCCTAGGTGCTGGGTGAGATAGAGGCCAAAATCTACAGGTAGGCACTTTGCAAAAAACACCTCTGTTTTCTGTAGAAAAATCGGATGTGTCCACGTTGTGTTTTGGGTCAGTTCCTGTCGTGGGCGCTAGGCCTTCCCACACAAGTGAGGTATCATTTTTATCGGGAGACTTGGGGGAAAGTTGGGTAGAAGGAAATATGTGGCTCCTCTCAGATTCCAGAGCTTTCTTTCACCGAAATATGAGGAAAACCTGTTTTTTAGCTAAATTTTAAGGTTTGCAAGGGATCCTGGGTAACAGAACCTGGTCATAGCCCCACAAGTCACCCCATCTCGGATTCCCCTAGGTCTCTAGGTTTCAAAAATGCACAGGGTTGGTAGGTTTCCCTGGGTGCCGGCTGAGCTAGAGGCCAAAATCTACAGGTAGGCACGTTGCTAAAAACACCTCTGTTTTCTGTAGAAAAATGGGATGTGTCCACGTTGTGTTTTGGGGCAATTGTTGTCACGGGCGCTAGGCCTACCCACACAAGTGAGGTATCATTTTTATGAGGATACTTGGAGGAATGCTGGGTTGAAGGAAATTTGTGGCTCCTCTCAGATTCCAGAACTTTCTGTCACCGAAATGTGAGGAAAATGTGTTTTTTTTGCCAGATTTGAGGTCTGAAAGGATTCTGGGTAACAGAACCTGGTCAGAGCCCCAGAAAACACCCCATCTTGGATTCCCCTAGGTCTCTAGTTTTCAAAAATGCACAGATTTGGTAGGTTTCCCTAGGTGCCGGCTGAGCTAGAGGCCAAAATCCACAGGTAGGCACTTTGCAAAAAACACCTCTGTTTTCTATAGAAAAATGGGATGTGTCCACGTTGTGTTTTGGGGCATTTCCTGTCGCGGGCCCTAGGCCTACCCACACAAGTGAGGTATAATTTTTATCGGGAGACTTGAGGGAACGTTGGTTAGAAGGAAATATGTGGCTCCTCTCAGATTCCAGAACTTTCTGTCACCGAAATATGAGGAAAATGTGTTGTTTTAGCCAACTTTTGAGGTTTGCAAAGGATTCTGGGTAACAAAACCTGGTCAGAGCCCCACAAGTCACCCCGTCTTGGAATCCCCTAGGTCTCTAGTTTTCAAAAATGCACAGGTTGGGTGGGTTTCCCTAGATGCCGGCTGAGCTAGAGGCCACAATCTACAGGCTGGCACTTTGCAAAAAAAAAAACGCTGTTTTCTGTAGAAAAATGGGATGTGTCCTCTTTGTGTTTTGGGGTATTTCCTGTCTTGGGCTCTAGGCCTAGCCATACAAGTGAGGTATCATTTTTATCGGGAGACTTGGGGGAACACTGGGTGGAAGGAAATTTGTGGCTCCTCTCAGATTCCAGAACTTTCTGTCACCGAAATGTGAGGAAAAAGTGTTTTTTTTGCCAGATTTTGAGGTCTGCAAAGGATTCTGGGTAACATAACCTGGTCAGAGCCCCACAAGTCACCCCACCTTGGAATAGGTCTCTAGTTTTAAAAAATGCACAGGTTTGGTAGGTTTCCCTAGGTGCCGGGTGAGCTAGAGGCCAATATCTACAGGTAGGCACTTTGCAAAAAACACCTCTGTTTTCTGTAGAAAAATTGAATGTGTCCACGTTGTGTTTTGGGTCATTTCCTGTCGTGTGCGCTAGGCCTAGCCATACAAGTGAGGTATCATTTTTATCGGGAGACTTGGGGGAACGTTGGGTAGAAGGAAATATGTGGCTCCTCTCAGATTCCAGAACTTTCTGTCACCGAAATATGAGGAAAACTTGTTTTTTTTTTAGCCAAATTTTGAGGTTTGCGAGGGATTCTGGGTAAAAGAACATGGTCAGAGCCCCACAAGTCACCCCACCTTGGAATAGGTCTCTAGTTTTAAAAAATGCACAGGTTTGGTAGGTTTCCCTAGCTGCCGGGTGAGATAGAGGCGAAAATCTACAGGTAGGCACTTTGCAAAAAACACCTCTGTTTTCTGTAGAAAAATGGGATGTGTCCACGTTGTGTTTTGGGGCAATTGTTGTCGCGGGCGCTAGGCCTACCCACACAAGTGAGGTATCATTTTTATCGGGAGACTTGGGGGAAAGTTGGGTAGAAGGAAATATGTGGCTCCTCTCAGATTCCAGAGCTTTCTTTCACCGAAATATGAGGAAAACCTGTTTTTTAGACAAATTTTGAGGTTTGGAATGGATTCTGGGTAACAGAACCTTGTCATAGCCCCACAAGTCACCCCATCTCGGATTCCCCTAGGTCTCTAGTTTTCAAAAATGCACAGGTTTGGTAGGTTTCCCTAGGTGCCGGCTGAGCTAGAGGCCAAAATCTACAGGTAGGCACTTTGCAAAAAACACCTCTGTTTTCTGTAGAAAAATGGGATGTGTCCACGTTGTGTTTTGGGGCATTTCCTGTCGCAGGCCCTAGGCCTACCCAGACAAGTGAGGTATAATTTTTATCAGGAGACTTGAGGGAACGTTGGGTAGAAGGAAATATGTGGCTCCTCTCAGATTCCAGAACTTTCTGTCACTGAAATATGAGGAAAATGTGTTTTTTTAGCCAACTTTTGAGGTTTGCAAAGGATTCTGGATAACAGAACCTGGTCAGAGCCCCACAAGTCACCCCGTCTTGGATTCCCCTAGGTCTCTAGTTTTCAAAAATGCACAGGTTTGGTGGGTTTCCCTAGGTGCCGGCTGAGCTAGAGGCCAAAATCTACAGGTTGTCACTTTGCAAAAAAAAAACTCTGTTTTCTGTAGAAAAATGGGATGTATCCTCTTTGTGCATTGGGGTATTTCCTGTCTTGGGCTCTAGGCCTAGCCATACAAGTGAGGTATCATTTTTATCGGGAGACTTGGGGGAACGCTGGGTGGAAGGAAATTTGTGGCTCCTCTCAGATTCCAGAACTTTCTGTCACCGAAATATGAGGAAAACTTGTTTTTTTTAGCCAAATTTTGAGGTTTGCGAGGGATTCTGGGTAAAAGAACATGGTCAGAGCCCCACAAGTCACCCCACCTTGGAATAGGTCTCTAGTTTTAAAAAATGCACAGGTTTGGTAGGTTTCCCTAGGTGCTGGGTGAGATAGAGGCCAAAATCTACAGGTAGGCACTTTGCAAAAAACACCTCTGTTTTCTGTAGAAAAATCGGATGTGTCCACGTTGTGTTTTGGGTCAGTTCCTGTCGTGGGCGCTAGGCCTACCCACACAAGTGAGGTATCATTTTTATCAGGAGACTTGGGGGAACGTTGGGTAGAAGGAAATATGTGGCTCCTCTCAGATTCCAGAGCTTTCTTTCACCGAAATATGAGGAAAACTTGTTTTTTAGCCAAGTTTTGAGGTTTGCAAGGGATTCTGGGTAACAAAACCTGGTCATAGCCCCACAAGTCACCCCATCTCGGATTCCCCTAGGTCTCTAGTTTTCAAAAATGCACAGGTTTGGTAGGTTTCCCTAGGTGCCGGCTGAGCTAGAGGCCAAAATCTACAGGTAGGCACTTTGCAAAAAACACCTCTGTTTTCTGTAGAAAAATGGGATGTGTCCACGTTGTGTTTTGGGACATTTCCTGTTGCAGGCCCTAGGCCTACCCACACAAGTGAGGTATCATTTTTATCGGGAGACTTGGAGGAACGCTGGGTTGAAGGAAATTTGTGGCTCCTCTCAGATTCCAAAACTTTCTGTCACCGAAATGTGAGGAAAATGTGTTTTTTTTGCAGATTTTGAGGTCTGAAAGGATTCTGGGTAACAGAACCTGGTCAGAGCCACAGAAAACACCCCGTCTTGGATTCCCCTAGGTCTCTAGTTTTCAAAAATGCACAGGTTTGGTAGGTTTCCCTAGGTGCCGGCTGAGCTAGAGGCCAAAATCTACAGGTAGGCACTTTGCAAAAAACACCTCTGTTTTCTGTAGAAAAATGGGATGTGTCCACGTTGTGTTTTGGGGCATTTCCTGTCGCAGGCCCTAGGCCTACCCAGACAAGTGAGGTATAATTTTTATCAGGAGACTTGAGGGAACGTTGGGTAGAAGGAAATATGTGGCTCCTCTCAGATTCCAGAACTTTCTGTCACTGAAATATGAGGAAAATGTGTTTTTTTAGCCAACTTTTGAGGTTTGCAAAGGATTCTGGATAACAGAACCTGGTCAGAGCCCCACAAGTCACCCCGTCTTGGATTCCCCTAGGTCTCTAGTTTTCAAAAATGCACAGGTTTGGTGGGTTTCCCTAGGTGCCGGCTGAGCTAGAGGCCAAAATCTACAGGTTGTCACTTTGCAAAAAAAAAACTCTGTTTTCTGTAGAAAAATGGGATGTATCCTCTTTGTGCATTGGGGTATTTCCTGTCTTGGGCTCTAGGCCTAGCCATACAAGTGAGGTATCATTTTTATCGGGAGACTTGGGGGAACGCTGGGTGGAAGGAAATTTGTGGCTCCTCTCAGATTCCAGAACTTTCTGTCACCGAAATATGAGGAAAACTTGTTTTTTTTAGCCAAATTTTGAGGTTTGCGAGGGATTCTGGGTAAAAGAACATGGTCAGAGCCCCACAAGTCACCCCACCTTGGAATAGGTCTCTAGTTTTAAAAAATGCACAGGTTTGGTAGGTTTCCCTAGGTGCTGGGTGAGATAGAGGCCAAAATCTACAGGTAGGCACTTTGCAAAAAACACCTCTGTTTTCTGTAGAAAAATCGGATGTGTCCACGTTGTGTTTTGGGTCAGTTCCTGTCGTGGGCGCTAGGCCTACCCACACAAGTGAGGTATCATTTTTATCAGGAGACTTGGGGGAACGTTGGGTAGAAGGAAATATGTGGCTCCTCTCAGATTCCAGAGCTTTCTTTCACCGAAATATGAGGAAAACTTGTTTTTTAGCCAAGTTTTGAGGTTTGCAAGGGATTCTGGGTAACAAAACCTGGTCATAGCCCCACAAGTCACCCCATCTCGGATTCCCCTAGGTCTCTAGTTTTCAAAAATGCACAGGTTTGGTAGGTTTCCCTAGGTGCCGGCTGAGCTAGAGGCCAAAATCTACAGGTAGGCACTTTGCAAAAAACACCTCTGTTTTCTGTAGAAAAATGGGATGTGTCCACGTTGTGTTTTGGGACATTTCCTGTTGCAGGCCCTAGGCCTACCCACACAAGTGAGGTATCATTTTTATCGGGAGACTTGGAGGAACGCTGGGTTGAAGGAAATTTGTGGCTCCTCTCAGATTCCAAAACTTTCTGTCACCGAAATGTGAGGAAAATGTGTTTTTTTTGCAGATTTTGAGGTCTGAAAGGATTCTGGGTAACAGAACCTGGTCAGAGCCACAGAAAACACCCCGTCTTGGATTCCCCTAGGTCTCTAGTTTTCAAAAATGCACAGGTTTGGTAGGTTTCCCTAGGTGCCGGCTGAGCTAGAGGCCAAAATCTACAGGTAGGCACTTTGCAAAAAACACCTCTGTTTTCTGTAGAAAAATGGGATGTGTCCACGTTGTGTTTTGGGGCATTTCCTGTCGCAGGCCCTAGGCCTACCCACACAAGTGAGGTATAATTTTTATCAGAAGACTTGAGGGAACATTGGGTAGAAGGAAATATGTGGCTCCTCTCAGATTCCAGAACTTTCTGTCACTGAAATATGAGGAAAATGTGTTTTTTTAGCCAACTTTTGAGGTTTGCAAAGGATTCTGGATAACAGAACCTGGTCAGAGCCCCACAAGTCACCCCGTCTTGGATTCCCCTAGGTCTCTAGTTTTCAAAAAGGCACAGTTTTGGTGGGTTTCCCTAGGTGCCGGCTGAGCTAGAAGCCAAAATCTACAGGTTGTCACTTTGCAAAAAAAAAACTCTGTTTTCTGTAGAAAAATGGGATGTATCCTCTTTGTGCATTGGGGTATTTCCTGTCTTGGGCTCTAGGCCTAGCCATACAAGTGAGGTATCATTTTTATCGGGAGACTTGGGGGAACGCTGGGTGGAAGGAAATTTGTGGCTCCTCTCAGATTCCAGAACTTTCTGTCACCGAAATATGAGGAAAACTTTTTTTTTTAGCCAAATTTTGAGGTTTGCGAGGGATTCTGGGTAAAAGAACATGGTCAGAGCCCCACAAGTCACCCCACCTTGGAATAGGTCTCTAGTTTTAAAAAATGCACAGGTTTGGTAGGTTTCCCTAGGTGCTGGGTGAGATAGAGGCCAAAATCTACAGGTAGGCACTTTGCAAAAAACACCTCTGTTTTCTGTAGAAAAATCGGATGTGTCCACGTTGTGTTTTGGGTCAGTTCCTGTCGTGGGCGCTAGGCCTACCCACACAAGTGAGGTATCATTTTTATCGGGAGACTTGGGGGAACGCTGGGTGGAAGGAAATTTGTGGCTCCTCTCAGATTCCAGAACTTTCTGTCACCGAAATGTGAGGAAAAAGTGTTTTTTTTTTGCCAGATTTTGAGGTCTGCAAAGTATTCTGGGTAACAGAACCTGGTCAGAGCCCCACAATTCACCCCACCTTGGAATAGGTCTCTAGTTTAAAAAAATGCACAGGTTTGGTAGGTTTCCCTAGGTGCCGGGTGAGATAGAGGCCAAAATCTACAGGTAGGCACTTTGCAAAAAACACCTCTGTTTTCTGTAGAAAAATGGGATGTGTCCACATTGTGTTTTGGGTCATTTCCTGTTGTGGGCGCTAGGCCTACCCACACAAGTGAGGTATCATTTTTATCGGGAGACTTGGGGGAACGCTGGGTGGAAGGAAATTTGTGGCTCCTCTCAGATTCCAGAACTTTCTGTCACCGAAATATGAGGAAAACTTGTTTTTTTTAGCCAAATTTTGAGGTTTGCGAGGGATTCTGGGTAAAAGAACATGGTCAGAGCCCCACAAGTCACCCCACCTTGGAATAGGTCTCTAGTTTTAAAAAATGCACAGGTTTGGTAGGTTTCCCTAGGTGCTGGGTGAGATAGAGGCCAAAATCTACAGGTAGGCACTTTGCAAAAAACACCTCTGTTTTCTGTAGAAAAATCAGATGTGTCCACGTTGTGTTTTGGGTCAGTTCCTGTCGTGGGCGCTAGGCCTACCCACACAAGTGAGGTATCATTTTTATCAGGAGACTTGGGGGAACGTTGGGTAGAAGGAAATATGTGGCTCCTCTCAGATTCCAGAGCTTTCTTTCACCGAAATATGAGGAAAAGTTGTTTTTTAGCCAAGTTTTGAGGTTTGCAAGGGATTCTGGGTAACAAAACCTGGTCATAGCCCCACAAGTCACCCCATCTCGGATTCCCCTAGGTCTCTAGTTTTCAAAAATGCACAGGTTTGGTAGGTTTCCCTAGGTGCCGGCTGAGCTAGAGGCAAAAATCTACAGGTAGGCACTTTGCAAAAAACACCTCTGTCTTCTGTAGAAAAATGGGATGTGTCCACTTTGTGTTTTGGGGGAATTGTTGTCACGGGTGCTAGGCCTACCCACACAAGTGAGGTATCATTTTTATCAGGAGACTTGGAGGAACGCTGGGTGGAAGGAAATTTGTGGCTCCTCTCAGATTCCAGAACTTTCTGTCACCGAAATGTGAGGAAAATGTGTTTTTTTTGCCAGATTTTGAGGTCTGAAAGGATTCTGTGTAAGAGAACCTGGTCAGAGCCCCAGAAAACACCCCATCTTGGATACCCCTAGGTCTCTAGTTTTAAAAAATGCACAGGTTTGGTAGGTTTCCCTAGGTGCCGGCTGAGCTGGAGGCCAAAATCTACAGGTAGGCACTTTGCAAAAAACACCTCTGTTTTCTGTAGAAAAATGGGATGTGTCCACGTTGTGTTTTGGGGCATTTCCTGTCGCAGGCCCTAGGCCTACCCACACAAGTGAGGTATCATTTTTATCGGGAGACTTGAGGGAACGTTGGGTAGAAGGAAATATGTGGCTCCTCTCAGATTCCAGAACTTTCCAGAACTTTCTGTCACTTTCTGTCACAGGCCTACCCACACAAGTGAGGTATCATTTTTATCGGGAGACTTGGGGGAACGTTGGGTAGAAGGAAATATGTGGCTCCTCTCAGATTCCAGAGCTTTCTTTCACCGAAATATGAGGAAAACTTGTTTTTTAGCCACGTTTTGAGGTTTGCAAGGGATTCTGGGTAACAGAACCTGGTCATAGCCCCACAAGTCAACCCATCTCGGATTCCCCTAGGTCTCTAGTTTTCAAAAATGCACAGGTTTGGTCAGTTTCCCTAGGTGCCAGCTGAGCTAGAGGCAAAAATCTACAGGTAGGCACTATGCAAAAAACACTTCTGTTTTCTGTAGAAAAATGGGATCTGTCCACTTTGTGTTTTGGGGGAATTATTGTCACGAGCGCATGGCCTACCCACACAAGTGAGGTATCATTTTTATCAGGAGACTTGGAGGAACGCTGTGTGGAAGGAAATTTGTGGCTCCTCTCAGATACCAGAACTTTCTGTCACCGAAATGTGAGGAAAATGTTTTTTTTTTTGCCAGATTTTGAGGTCTGAAAGGATTCTGGGTAAGAGAACCTGGTCAGAGCCCCAGAAAACACCCCATCTTGGATTCCCCTAGGTCTCTAGTTTTAAAAAATGCACAGGTTTGGTAGGTTGCCCTAGGTGCCGGCTGAGCTAGAGGCCAAAATCTACAGGTAGGCACTTTGCAAAAAACACCTCTGTTTTCTGTAGAAAAATGGGATGTGTCCACATTGTGTTTTGGGGCATTTCCTGTTGCAGGCCCTAGGCCTACCCACACAAGTGAGGTATCATTTTTATCGGGAGACTTGAGGGAACGTTGGGTAGAAGGAAATATGTGGCTTCTCTCAGATTCCAGAACTTTCTGTTACCGAAATATGAGGAAAATGCATTTTTTTAGCAAACTTTTGAGGTTTGCAAAGGATTCTGGGTAACAGAACCTGGTCGAAGACCCACAAGTCACCCCGTCTTGGATTCCCCTAGGTCTCTAGTTTTCAGAAATGCACAAGTTTGGTGGTTTTCTCTAGGTGCCGGCTGAGCTGGAGGCCAAAATCTACAGGTTGGCACTTTGCAAAAAAAACCTCTGTTTTCTGTAGAAAAATGGGATGTATCCTCGTTGTGTTTTGGGGTGTTTCCTGTCTTTTGCTCTAGGCCTGGCCATACAAGTGAGGTATCATTTTTATCGGGAGACTTGGGGGAACGCTGGGTGGAAGGAAATTTGTGGCTCCTCTCAGATTCCAGAACTTTCTGTCACCGAAATATGAGGAAAATGTGTTTTTTTTGCCAGATTTTGAGGTCTGAAAGGATTCTGGGTAAGAGAACCTGGTCAGAGCCCCAGAAAACACCCCATCTTGGATACCCCTAGGTCTCTAGTTTTAAAAAATGCACAGGTTTGGTAGGTTTCCCTAGGTGCCGGCTGAGCTAGAGGCCAAAATCCACAGGAAGGCACTTTGCAAAAAACACCTCTGTTTTCTGTAGAAAAATGGGATGTGTCCACGTTGTGTTTTGGGGCATTTCCTGTCGCGGGCCCTAGGCCTACCCACACAAGTGAGGTATAATTTTTATCGGGAGACTTGAGGGAACGTTGGGTAGAAGGAAATGTGTGGCTCCTCTCAGATTCCAGAACTTTCTGTCACCGAAATATGAGGAAAATGTGTTGTTTTAGCCAACTTTTGAGGTTTGCAAAGGATTCTGGGTAACAAAACCTGGTCAGAGCCCCACAAGTCACCCCGTCTTGGAATCCCCTAGGTCTCTAGTTTTCAAAAATGCACAGGTTTGGTGGGTTTCCCTAGATGCCGGCTGAGCTAGAGGCCACAATCTACAGGTTGGCAATTTGCAACAAAAAAAAACGCTGTTTTCTGTAGAAAAATGGGATGTGTCCTCTTTGTGTTTTGGGGTATTTCCTGTCTTGGGCTCTAGGCCTAGCCATACAAGTGAGGTATCATTTTTATCGGGAGACTTGGGGGAACACTGGGTGGAAGGAAATTTGTGGCTCCTCTCAGATTCCAGAACTTTCTGTCACCGAAATGTGAGGAAAAAGTGTTTTTTTTGCCAGATTTTGAGGTCTGCAAAGGATTCTGGGTAACATAACCTGGTCAGAGCCCCACAAGTCACCCCACCTTGGAATAGGTCTCTAGTTTTAAAAAATGCACAGGTTTGGTAGGTTTCCCTAGGTGCCGGGTGAGCTAGAGGCCAAAATCTACAGGTAGGCACTTTGCAAAAAACACCTCTGTTTTCTGTAGAAAAATGGGATGTGTCCACGTTGTGTTTTGGGTCATTTCCTGTCGTGTGCGCTAGGCCTAGCCATACAAGTGAGGTATCATTTTTATCGGGAGACTTGGGGGAACGTTGGGTAGAAGGAAATATGTGGCTCCTCTCAGATTCCAGAACTTTCTGTCACCGAAATATGAGGAAAACTTGTTTTTTTTTTAGCCAAATTTTGAGGTTTGCAAAGGATTCTGGGTAAAAGAACCTGGTCGGAGCCCCACAAGTCACCCCGTCTTGGATTCCCCTAGGTCTCTCGTTCTAAAAAATGCACAGGTTTAGTAGGTTTCCCTAGGTGCCGGTTGAGCTAGAGGCCAAATTCTACAGGTAGGTACTTTGCAAAAAAAAACTCTGTTTTCTGTAGAAAAATGTGATGTGTCCACGTTGTGTTTTGGGTCATTTCCTGTCGCGGGCGCTAGGCCTACCCACACAAATGAGGTATCATTTTTATCAGGAGACTTGGGGGAACGTTGGGTAGAAGGAAATATGTGGCTCCTCTCAGATTCCAGGGATTTCTTTCACCGAAATATGAGGAAAACCTGTTTTTTTAGCCAAATTTTGAGGTTTGCAAAGGATTCTGGGAAACAGAACCTGGTCAGAGCCCCACAAGTGACCCCGTCTTGGATTCCCCTAGGTCTCTAGTTTTCAAAAGTTTACAGGTTTGGTGGGTTTCCTTAGGTGCTGGCTGAGCCAGAGGCCAAAATCTACAGGTTTGCACTTTGCAAAAAAAACCTCTGTTTTCTGTAGAAAAATGGGATGTGTCCTCGTTGTGTTTTGGGGTATTTCCTGTCTTGGGCTCTAGGCCTAGCCTTACAAGTGAGGTATCATTTTTATCGGGAGACTTGGGGGAACGCTGGGTGGAAGGAAATTTGTGGCTCCTCTCAGATTCCAGAACTTTCTGTCACCGAAATGTGAGGAAAAAGTGTTTTTTTTGCCAGATTTTGAGGTCTGCAAAGGATTCTGGGTAACAGAACCTGGTCAGAGCCCCACAAGTCACCCCACCTTGGAATAGGTCTCTAGTTTTAAAAAATGCACAGGTTTGGTAGGTTTCCCTAGGTGCCGGGTGAGATAGAGGCGAAAATCTACAGGTAGGCACTTTGCAAAAAACACCTCTGTTTTCTGTAGAAAATTCGGATGTGTCCACGTTGTGTTTTGGGTCAGTTCCTGTCGTGGGCGCTAGGCCTACCCACACAAGTGAGGTATCATTTTTATCAGGAGACTTGGGGGAACGTTGGGTAGAAGGAAATATGTTGCTCCTCTCAGATTCCAGAGCTTTCTTTCACCGAAATATGAGGAAAACTTGTTTTTTAGCCAAGTTTTGAGGTTTGCAAGGGATTCTGGGTAACAAAACCTGGTCATAGCCCCACAAGTCACCCCATCTCGGATTCCCCTAGGTCTCTAGTTTTCAAAAATGCACAGGTTTGGTAGGTTTCCCTAGGTGCCGGCTGAGCTAGAGGCAAAAATCTACAGGTAGGCACTTTGCAAAAAACACCTCTGTCTTCTGTAGAAAAATGGGATGTGTCCACTTTGTGTTTTGGGGGAATTGTTGTCACGGGTGCTAGGCCTACCCACACAAGTGAGGTATCATTTTTATCAGGAGACTTGGAGGAACGCTGGGTGGAAGGAAATTTGTGGCTCCTCTCAGATTCCAGAACTTACTGTCACCGAAATGTGAGGAAAATGTGTTTTTTTTGCCAGATTTTGAGGTCTGAAAGGATTCTGGGTAAGAGAACCTGGTCAGAGCCCCAGAAAACACCCCATCTTGGATACCCCTAGGTCTCTAGTTTTAAAAAATGCACAGGTTTGGTAGGTTTCCCTAGGTGCCGGCTGAGCTGGAGGCCAAAATCTACAGGTAGGCACTTTGCAAAAAACACCTCTGTTTTCTGTAGAAAAATGGGATGTGTCCACGTTGTGTTTTGGGGCATTTCCTGTCGCAGGCCCTAGGCCTACCCACACAAGTGAGGTATCATTTTTATCGGGAGACTTGAGGGAACGTTGGGTAGAAGGAAATATGTGGCTCCTCTCAGATTCCAGAACTTTCCAGAACTTTCTGTCACTTTCTGTCACAGGCCTACCCACACAAGTGAGGTATCATTTTTATCGGGAGACTTGGGGGAACGTTGGGTAGAAGGAAATATGTGGCTCCTCTCAGATTCCAGAGCTTTCTTTCACCGAAATATGAGTAAAACTTGTTTTTTAGCCAAGTTTTGAGGTTTGCAAGGGATTCTGGGTAACAGAACCTGGTCATAGCCCCACAAGTCAACCCATCTCGGATTCCCCTAGGTCTCTAGTTTTCAAAAATGCACAGGTTTGGTCGGTTTCCCTAGGTGCCAGCTGAGCTAGAGGCAAAAATCTACAGGTAGGCACTATGCAAAAAACACCTCTGTTTTCTGTAGAAAAATGGGATGTGTCCACTTTGTGTTTTGGGGGAATTATTGTCACGAGCGCATGGCCTACCCACACAAGTGAGGTATCATTTTTATCAGGAGACTTGGAGGAACGCTGTGTGGAAGGAAATTTGTGGCTCCTCTCAGATACCAGAACTTTCTGTCACCGAAATGTGAGGAAAATGTTTTTTATTTTGCCAGATTTTGAGGTCTGAAAGGATTCTGGGTAAGAGAACCTGGTCAGAGCCCCAGAAAACACCCCATCTTGGATTCCCCTAGGTCTCTAGTTTTAAAAAATGCACAGGTTTGGTAGGTTTCCCTAGGTGCCAGCTGAGCTAGAGGCCAAAATGTACAGGTAGGCACTTTGCAAAAAACACCTCTGTTTTCTGTAGAAAAATGGGATGTGTCCACATTGTGTTTTGGGGCATTTCCTGTTGCGGGCCCTAGGCCTACCCACACAAATGAGGTATCATTTTTATCGGGAGACTTGAGGGAACGTTGGGTAGAAGGAAATATGTGGCTTCTCTCAGATTCCAGAACTTTCTGTTACCGAAATATGAGGAAAATGCATTTTTTTAGCCAACTTTTGAGGTTTGCAAAGGATTCTGGGTAACAGAACCTGGTCGAAGACCCACAAGTCACCCCGTCTTGGATTCCCCTAGGTCTCTAGTTTTCAGAAATGCACAAGTTTGGTAGTTTTCTCTAGGTGCCGGCTGAGCTGGAGGCCAAAATCTACAGGTTGGCACTTTGAAAAAAAAACCTCTGTTTTCTGTAGAAAAATGGGATGTGTCCTCGTTGTGTTTTGGGGTGTTTCCTGTCTTTTGCTCTAGGCCTAGCCATACAAGTGAGGTATCATTTTTATCGGGAGACTTGGGGGAACGCTGGGTGGAAGGAAATTTGTGGCTCCTCTCAGATTTCAGAACTTTCTGTCACCGAAATGTGAGGAAAATGTGTTTTTTTTGCCAGATTTTGAGGTCTGAAAGGATTCTGGGTAAGAGAACCTGGTCAGAGCCCCAGAAAACACCCCATCTTGGATACCCCTAGGTCTATAGTTTTAAAAAATGCACAGGTTTGGTAGGTTTCCCTAGGTGCCGGCTGAGCTAGAGGCCAAAATCTACAGGTAGGCACTTTGCAAAAAACACCTCTGTTTTCTGTAGAAAAATGGGATGTGTCCACGTTGTGTTTTGGGGCATTTCCTGTTGCAGGCCCTAGGCCTACCCACACAAGTGAGGTATCATTTTTATCGGGAGACTTGAGGGAACGTTGGGTAGAAGGAAATATGTGGCTCCTCTCAGATTCCAGAACTTTCCAGAACTTTCTGTCACTTTCTGTCACAGGCCTACCCACACAAGTGAGGTATCATTTTTATCGGGAGACATGGGGGAACGTTGGGTAGAAGGAAATATGTGGCTCCTCTCAGATTCCAGAGCTTTCTTTCACCGAAATATGAGGAAAACTTGTTTTTTAGCCAAGATTTGAGGTTTGCAAGGGATTCTGGGTAACAGAACCTGGTCATAGCCCCACAAGTCAACCCATCTCGGATTCCCCTAGGTCTCTAGTTTTAAAAAATGCACAGGTTTGGTCGGTTTCCCAAGGTGCCAGCTGAGCTAGAGGCAAAAATCTACAGGTAGGCACTATGCAAAAAACACCTCTGTTTTCTGTAGAAAAATGGGATGTGTCCACTTTGTGTTTTGGGGGAATTATTGTCACGAGCGCATGGCCTACCCACACAAGTGAGGTATCATTTTTATCAGGAGACTTGGAGGAACGCTGTGTGGAAGGAAATTTGTGGCTCCACTCAGATTCCAGAGCTTTCTGTCACCGAAATGTGAGGACATTTTTTTTTTTTTTGCCAGATTTTGAGGTCTGAAAGGATTCTGGGTAAGAGAACCTGGTCAGAGCCCCAGAAAACACCCCATCTTGGATTCCCCTAGGTCTCTAGTTTTAAAAAATGCACAGGTTTGGTAGGTTTCCCTAGGTGCCAGCTGAGCTAGAGGCCAAAATCTTCAGGTAGGCACTTTGCAAAAAACACCTCTGTTTTCTGTAGAAAAATGGGATGTGTCCACATTGTGTTTTGGGGCATTTCCTGTTGCGGGCCCTAGGCCTACCCACACAAATGAGGTATCATTTTTATCGGGAGACTTGAGGGAACATTGGGTAGAAGGAAATATGTGGCTTCTCTCAGATTCCAGAACTTTCTGTTACCGAAATATGAGGAAAATGCTTTTCTTTAGCAAACTTTTGAGGTTTGCAAAGGATTCTGGGTAACAGAACCTGGTCGAAGCCCCACAAGTCACCCCGTCTTGGATTCCCCTAGGTCTCTAGTTTTCAAAAATGCACAAGTTTGGTGGTTTTCTCTAGGTGCCGGCTGAGCTGGAGGCCAAAATCTACAGGTTGGCACTTTGCAAAAAAAACCTCTGTTTTCTGTAGAAAAATGGGATGTTTCCTCGTTGTGTTTTGGGGTGTTTCCTGTCTTGGGCTCTAGGCCTAGCCATACAAGTGAGGTATCATTTTTATCAGGAGACTTGGGGGAACGCTGGGTGGAAGGAAATTTGTGGCTCCTCTCAGATTCCAGAACTTTCTGTCACCGAAATATGAGGAAAATGTGTTTTTTTTGCCAGATTTTGAGGTCTGAAAGGATTCTGGGTAAGAGAACCTGGTCAGAGCCCCAGAAAACACCCCATCTTGGATACCCCTAGGTCTCTAGTTTTAAAAAATGCACAGGTTTGGTAGGTTTCCCTAGGTGCCGGCTGAGCTAGAGGCCAAAATCCACAGGAAGGCACTTTGCAAAAAACACCTCTGTTTTCTGTAGAAAAATGGGATGTGTCCACGTTGTGTTTTGGGGCATTTCCTGTCGCGGGCCCTAGGCCTACCCACACAAGTGAGGTATAATTTTTATCGGGAGACTTGAGGGAACGTTGGGTAGAAGGAAATGTGTGGCTCCTCTCAGATTCCAGAACTTTCTGTCACCGAAATATGAGGAAAATGTGTTGTTTTAGCCAACTTTTGAGGTTTGCAAAGGATTCTGGGTAACAAAACCTGGTCAGAGCCCCACAAGTCACCCCGTCTTGGAATCCCCTAGGTCTCTAGTTTTCAAAAATGCACAGGTTTGGTGGGTTTCCCTAGATGCCGGCTGAGCTAGAGGCCACAATCTACAGGTTGGCAATTTGCAAAAAAAAAAACGCTGTTTTCTGTAGAAAAATGGGATGTGTCCTCTTTGTGTTTTGGGGTATTTCCTGTCTTGGGCTCTAGGCCTAGCCATACAAGTGAGGTATCATTTTTATCGGGAGACTTGGGGGAACACTGGGTGGAAGGAAATTTGTGGCTCCTCTCAGATTCCAGAACTTTCTGTCACCGAAATGTGAGGAAAAAGTGTTTTTTTTGCCAGATTTTGAGGTCTGCAAAGGATTCTGGGTAACATAACCTGGTCAGAGCCCCACAAGTCACCCCACCTTGGAATAGGTCTCTAGTTTTAAAAAATGCACAGGTTTGGTAGGTTTCCCTAGGTGCCGGGTGAGCTAGAGGCCAAAATCTACAGGTAGGCACTTTGCAAAAAACACCTCTGTTTTCTGTAGAAAAATGGGATGTGTCCACGTTGTGTTTTGGGTCATTTCCTGTCGTGTGCGCTAGGCCTAGCCATACAAGTGAGGTATCATTTTTATCGGGAGACTTGGGGGAACGTTGGGTAGAAGGAAATATGTGGCTCCTCTCAGATTCCAGAACTTTCTGTCACCGAAATATGAGGAAAACTTGTTTTTTTTTTAGCCAAATTTTGAGGTTTGCAAAGGATTCTGGGTAAAAGAACCTGGTCGGAGCCCCACAAGTCACCCCGTCTTGGATTCCCCTAGGTCTCTCGTTCTAAAAAATGCACAGGTTTAGTAGGTTTCCCTAGGTGCCGGTTGAGCTAGAGGCCAAATTCTACAGGTAGGTACTTTGCAAAAAAAAACTCTGTTTTCTGTAGAAAAATGTGATGTGTCCACGTTGTGTTTTGGGTCATTTCCTGTCGCGGGCACTAGGCCTACCCACACAAATGAGGTATCATTTTTATCAGGAGACTTGGGGGAACGTTGGGTAGAAGGAAATATGTGGCTCCTCTCAGATTCCAGGGATTTCTTTCACCGAAATATGAGGAAAACCTGTTTTTTTAGCCAAATTTTGAGGTTTGCAAAGGATTCTGGGAAACAGAACCTGGTCAGAGCCCCACAAGTGACCCCGTCTTGGATTCCCCTAGGTCTCTAGTTTTCAAAAGTTTACAGGTTTGGTGGGTTTCCTTAGGTGCTGGCTGAGCCAGAGGCCAAAATCTACAGGTTTGCACTTTGCAAAAAAAACCTCTGTTTTCTGTAGAAAAATGGGATGTGTCCTCGTTGTGTTTTGGGGTATTTCCTGTCTTGGGCTCTAGGCCTAGCCTTACAAGTGAGGTATCATTTTTATCGGGAGACTTGGGGGAACGCTGGGTGGAAGGAAATTTGTGGCTCCTCTCAGATTCCAGAACTTTCTGTCACCGAAATGTGAGGAAAAAGTGTTTTTTTTGCCAGATTTTGAGGTCTGCAAAGGATTCTGGGTAACAGAACCTGGTCAGAGCCCCACAAGTCACCCCACCTTGGAATAGGTCTCTAGTTTTAAAAAATGCACAGGTTTGGTAGGTTTCCCTAGGTGCCGGGTGAGATAGAGGCGAAAATCTACAGGTAGGCACTTTGCAAAAAACACCTCTGTTTTCTGGAGAAAAATTCGGATGTGTCCACGTTGTGTTTTGGGTCAGTTCCTGTCGTGGGCGCTAGGCCTACCCACACAAGTGAGGTATCATTTTTATCAGGAGACTTGGGGGAACGTTGGGTAGAAGGAAATATGTTGCTCCTCTCAGATTCCAGAGCTTTCTTTCACCGAAATATGAGGAAAACTTGTTTTTTAGCCAAGTTTTGAGGTTTGCAAGGGATTCTGGGTAACAAAACCTGGTCATAGCCCCACAAGTCACCCCATCTCGGATTCCCCTAGGTCTCTAGTTTTCAAAAATGCACAGGTTTGGTAGGTTTCCCTAGGTGCCGGCTGAGCTAGAGGCAAAAATCTACAGGTAGGCACTTTGCAAAAAACACCTCTGTCTTCTGTAGAAAAATGGGATGTGTCCACTTTGTGTTTTGGGGGAATTGTTGTCACGGGTGCTAGGCCTACCCACACAAGTGAGGTATCATTTTTATCAGGAGACTTGGAGGAACGCTGGGTGGAAGGAAATTTGTGGCTCCTCTCAGATTCCAGAACTTACTGTCACCGAAATGTGAGGAAAATGTGTTTTTTTTGCCAGATTTTGAGGTCTGAAAGGATTCTGGGTAAGAGAACCTGGTCAGAGCCCCAGAAAACACCCCATCTTGGATACCCCTAGGTCTCTAGTTTTAAAAAATGCACAGGTTTGGTAGGTTTCCCTAGGTGCCGGCTGAGCTGGAGGCCAAAATCTACAGGTAGGCACTTTGCAAAAAACACCTCTGTTTTCTGTAGAAAAATGGGATGTGTCCACGTTGTGTTTTGGGGCATTTCCTGTCGCAGGCCCTAGGCCTACCCACACAAGTGAGGTATCATTTTTATCGGGAGACTTGAGGGAACGTTGGGTAGAAGGAAATATGTGGCTCCTCTCAGATTCCAGAACTTTCCAGAACTTTCTGTCACTTTCTGTCACAGGCCTACCCACACAAGTGAGGTATCATTTTTATCGGGAGACTTGGGGGAACGTTGGGTAGAAGGAAATATGTGGCTCCTCTCAGATTCCAGAGCTTTCTTTCACCGAAATATGAGTAAAACTTGTTTTTTAGCCAAGTTTTGAGGTTTGCAAGGGATTCTGGGTAACAGAACCTGGTCATAGCCCCACAAGTCAACCCATCTCGGATTCCCCTAGGTCTCTAGTTTTCAAAAATGCACAGGTTTGGCCGGTTTCCCTAGGTGCCAGCTGAGCTAGAGGCAAAAATCTACAGGTAGGCACTATGCAAAAAACACCTCTGTTTTCTGTAGAAAAATGGGATGTGTCCACTTTGTGTTTTGGGGGAATTATTGTCACGAGCGCATGGCCTACCCACACAAGTGAGGTATCATTTTTATCAGGAGACTTGGAGGAACGCTGTGTGGAAGGAAATTTGTGGCTCCTCTCAGATACCAGAACTTTCTGTCACCGAAATGTGAGGAAAATGTTTTTTATTTTGCCAGATTTTGAGGTCTGAAAGGATTCTGGGTAAGAGAACCTGGTCAGAGCCCCAGAAAACACCCCATCTTGGATTCCCCTAGGTCTCTAGTTTTAAAAAATGCACAGGTTTGGTAGGTTTCCCTAGGTGCCGGCTGAGCTAGAGGCCAAAATCTACAGGTAGGCACTTTGCAAAAAACACCTCTGTTTTCTGTAGAAAAATGGGATGTGTCCACATTGTGTTTTGGGGCATTTCCTGTTGCGGGCCCTAGGCCTACCCACACAAATGAGGTATCATTTTTATCGGGAGACTTGAGGGAACGTTGGGTAGAAGGAAATATGTGGCTTCTCTCAGATTCCAGAACTTTCTGTTACCGAAATATGAGGAAAATGCATTTTTTTAGCCAACTTTTGAGGTTTGCAAAGGATTCTGGGTAACAGAACCTGGTCGAAGACCCACAAGTCACCCCGTCTTGGATTCCCCTAGGTCTCTAGTTTTCAGAAATGCACAAGTTTGGTAGTTTTCTCTAGGTGCCGGCTGAGCTGGAGGCCAAAATCTACAGGTTGGCACTTTGAAAAAAAAACCTCTGTTTTCTGTAGAAAAATGGGATGTGTCCTCGTTGTGTTTTGGGGTGTTTCCTGTCTTTTGCTCTAGGCCTAGCCATACAAGTGAGGTATCATTTTTATCGGGAGACTTGGGGGAACGCTGGGTGGAAGGAAATTTGTGGCTCCTCTCAGATTTCAGAACTTTCTGTCACCGAAATGTGAGGAAAATGTGTTTTTTTTGCCAGATTTTGAGGTCTGAAAGGATTCTGGGTAAGAGAACCTGGTCAGAGCCCCAGAAAACACCCCATCTTGGATACCCCTAGGTCTATAGTTTTAAAAAATGCACAGGTTTGGTAGGTTTCCCTAGGTGCCGGCTGAGCTAGAGGCCAAAATCTACAGGTAGGCACTTTGCAAAAAACACCTCTGTTTTCTGTAGAAAAATGGGATGTGTCCACGTTGTGTTTTGGGGCATTTCCTGTTGCAGGCCCTAGGCCTACCCACACAAGTGAGGTATCATTTTTATCGGGAGACTTGAGGGAACGTTGGGTAGAAGGAAATATGTGGCTCCTCTCAGATTCCAGAACTTTCCAGAACTTTCTGTCACTTTCTGTCACAGGCCTACCCACACAAGTGAGGTATCATTTTTATCGGGAGACATGGGGGAACGTTGGGTAGAAGGAAATATGTGGCTCCTCTCAGATTCCAGAGCTTTCTTTCACCGAAATATGAGGAAAACTTGTTTTTTAGCCAAGATTTGAGGTTTGCAAGGGATTCTGGGTAACAGAACCTGGTCATAGCCCCACAAGTCAACCCATCTCGGATTCCCCTAGGTCTCTAGTTTTAAAAAATGCACAGGTTTGGTCGGTTTCCCAAGGTGCCAGCTGAGCTAGAGGCAAAAATCTACAGGTAGGCACTATGCAAAAAACACCTCTGTTTTCTGTAGAAAAATGGGATGTGTCCACTTTGTGTTTTGGGGGAATTATTGTCACGAGCGCATGGCCTACCCACACAAGTGAGGTATCATTTTTATCAGGAGACTTGGAGGAACGCTGTGTGGAAGGAAATTTGTGGCTCCACTCAGATTCCAGAGCTTTCTGTCACCGAAATGTGAGGACATTTTTTTTTTTTTTGCCAGATTTTGAGGTCTGAAAGGATTCTGGGTAAGAGAACCTGGTCAGAGCCCCAGAAAACACCCCATCTTGGATTCCCCTAGGTCTCTAGTTTTAAAAAATGCACAGGTTTGGTAGGTTTCCCTAGGTGCCAGCTGAGCTAGAGGCCAAAATCTTCAGGTAGGCACTTTGCAAAAAACACCTCTGTTTTCTGTAGAAAAATGGGATGTGTCCACATTGTGTTTTGGGGCATTTCCTGTTGCGGGCCCTAGGCCTACCCACACAAATGAGGTATCATTTTTATCGGGAGACTTGAGGGAACATTGGGTAGAAGGAAATATGTGGCTTCTCTCAGATTCCAGAACTTTCTGTTACCGAAATATGAGGAAAATGCTTTTTTTTAGCAAACTTTTGAGGTTTGCAAAGGATTCTGGGTAACAGAACCTGGTCGAAGCCCCACAAGTCACCCCGTCTTGGATTCCCCTAGGTCTCTAGTTTTCAAAAATGCACAAGTTTGGTGGTTTTCTCTAGGTGCCGGCTGAGCTGGAGGCCAAAATCTACAGGTTGGCACTTTGCAAAAAAAACCTCTGTTTTCTGTAGAAAAATGGGATGTTTCCTCGTTGTGTTTTGGGGTGTTTCCTGTCTTGGGCTCTAGGCCTAGCCATACAAGTGAGGTATCATTTTTATCAGGAGACTTGGGGGAACGCTGGGTGGAAGGAAATTTGTGGCTCCTCTCAGATTCCAGAACTTTCTGTCACCGAAATATGAGGATTTTTTTTTTTTTTTTGCCAGATAGTGAGGTCTGCAAAGGATTCTGGGTAACAGAACCTGGTCAGAGCCCCACAAGTCACTCCACCTTGGAATAGGTCTCTAGTTTAAAAAAATGCACAGGTTTGGTAGGTTTCCCTAGGTGCCGGGTGAGATAGAGGCCAAAATCTACAGGTAGGCACTTTGCAAAAAACACCTCTGTTTTCTGTAGAAAAATGGGATGTGTCCACATTGTGTTTTGGGTCATTTCCTGTCGCGGGCGCTAGGCCTACCCACACAAGTGAGGTATAATTTTTATCGCGAGACTTGGGGGAACGCTGGGTAGAAGGAAATTTGTGGCTCCTATCAGATTCCAGAACTTTCTGTCACCGAAATGTGAGGAAAACTTGTTTTTTTTAGCAAAATTTTGAGGTTTGCAAAGGATTCTGGGTAAAAGAACCTGGTCAGAGCCCCACAAGTCACCCCGTCTTGGATTCCCCTAGGTCTCTCGTTCTAAAAAATGCACAGGTTTAGTAGGTTTCCCTAGGTGCCGGTTGAGCTAGAGGCCAAATTCTACAGGTAGGCACTTTGCAAAAAAAAACTCTGTTTTCTGTAGAAAAATGTGATGTGTCCACGTTGTGTTTTGGGTCATTTCCTGTCGCGGGCGCTAGGCCTACCCACACAAATGAGGTATCATTTTTATCAGGAGACTTGGGGGAACGTTGGGTAGAAGGAAATATGTGGCTCCTCAAAGATTCAAGGGATTTCTTTCACCGAAATATGAGGAAAACCTGTTTTTTTAGCCAAATTTTGAGGTTTGCAAAGGATTCTGGGAAACAGAACCTGGTCAGAGCCCCACAAGTGACCCCGTCTTGGATTCCCCTAGGTCTCTAGTTTTCAAAAATTTACAGGTTTGGTGGGTTTCCTTAGGTGCTGGCTGAGCCAGAGGCCAAAATCTACAGGTTGGCACTTTGCAAAAAAAACCTCTGTTTTCTGTAGAAAAATGGGATGTGTCCTCGTTGTGTTTTGGGGTATTTCCTGTCTTGGGCTCTGGGCCTAGCCTTACAAGTGAGGTATCATTTTTATCGGGAGACTTGGGGGAACGCTGGGTGGAAGGAAATTTGTGGCTCCTCTAAGATTCCAGAACTTTCTGTCACCGAAATGTGAGGAAAAAGTGTTTTTTTTGCCAGATTTTGAGGTCTGCAAAGGATTCTGGGTAACAGATCCTGGTCAGAGCCCCACAAGTCACCCCACCTTGGAATAGGTCTCTAGTTTAAAAAAATGCACAGGTTTGGTAGGTTTCCCTAGGTGCCGGGTGAGCTAGAGGCCATAATCTACAGGTACGCACTTTGCAAAAAAACACCTCTGTTTTCTGTAGAAAAATGTGATGTGTCCATGTTGTGTTTTGGGTCATTTCCTGTTGCTAGGCCTACCCACACAAGTGAGGTATAATTTTTATCAGGAGGCTTGGGGGAACGCTGGGTGAAAGGAAATTTGTGGCTCCTCTCAGATTCCAGAACTTTCTGTCACCGAAATGTGAGGATTTTTTATTTTTTTTGCCAAATTTTGAGGTCTGCAAAGGATTCTGGGTAACAGAACTTGGTCAGAGCCCCACAAGTCACCCCATCTTGGATTCCCCTACGTCTCTTGTTTTAAAAAATGCACAGGTTTGGTAGGTTTCCCTAGGTGCCCGCTGAGCTACAGGCCAAAATCTAGAGGTAGGTACTTTGCAAAAAACACCTCTGTTTTCTGTAGAAAAATGGGATGTGTCCACGTTGTGTTTTGGCATTTCCTGTTGTGGGCGCTAGGCCTACCCACACAAGTGAGGTATCATTTTGATCAGGAGACTTTGGGAAACGCTGGGTGGAAGGAAATTCGTGGCTCCTCTCAGATTCCAGAACTTTCTGTCACCGAAATGTGAGGAAAACGTGTTTTTTTTGCCAAATTTTGAGGTTTGCAAAGGATTCTGGGTAACAGAACCTGGTCAGAGCCCCACAAGTCACCCCATCTCGGATTCCCCTAGGCTTCTAGTTTTCAAAAATGCACAGGTTTGGTAGGTTTCCCTAGGTGCCGGCTGAGCTAGAGGCCAAAATCTACAGGTAGGCACTTTGCAAAAAACACCCCTGTTTTCTGTAGAAAAATGGGATGTGTCCTTTTGTGTTTTGCGGCATTTCCTGTCGCGGGCACTGGGCCTAGCCACACAACTGAGGTATCATTTTTATCGGGAGACTTGGGGGAACGCTGGGTGGAAGGAAATTTGTGGCTCCTCTCAGATTCCAGAACTTTCTTTCACCGAAATATGAGGAAAACTTGTTTTTTAGCCACATTTTGAGGTTTGCAAGGGATTCTGGGTAACAGAACCTGGTCATAACCCCACAAGTCACCCCATCTCCGATTCCCCTAGGTCTCTAGTTTTCAAAAACGCACAGGTTTGGTAGGTTCCCCTAGGTGCCGGCTGAGCTAAAGGCCAAAATCTACAGGTAGGCACTTTGCAAAAAACACCTCTGTTTTCTGTAGAAAAATGGGATGTGTCCACATTGTGTTTTGGGGAATTTCCTGTTGTGGGCGCTAGGCCTACCGACACAAGTGAGGTATAATTTTTATCGCGAGACTTGGGGGAACGCTGTGTGGAAGGAAATTCGTGGCTCCTCTCAGATTCCAGAACTTTCTGTCACCGAAATGTGAGGAAAACTTGTTTTTTTAGCCAAATTTTGAGGTTTGCAAAGGATTCTGGGTAAAAGAACCTGGTCAGATCCCCACAAGTCACCCCTTCTTGGATTCCCCTAGGTCTCTAGTTTTCATAAATGCACAGGTTTGGTAGGTTTCCCTAGGTGCCGGCTGAGCTAGAGGCCAAAATCTAGAGGTAGGTACTTTGCAAAAAACACCTCTGTTTTCTGTAGAAAAATGGGATATGTCATTTTGTGTTTTGGGGCATTTCCTGTCGTGGGCACTGGGCCTAGCCACACAAGTGAGGTATAATTTTTATCGGGAGACTTGCGGGAACGCTGGGTGGAAGGAAATTTGTGGCTCCTCTCAGATTCCAGAACTTTCTTTCACCGAAATATGAGGAAAACTTGTTTTTTAGCCACATTTTGAGGTTTGCAAAGGATTCTGGGAAACAGAACCTGGTCATAGCCCCACAAGTCACCCCATCTCGGATTCCCCTAGGATTCTAGTTTTAAAAAATGCACAGGTTTGGTAGGTTTCCCTAGGTGCCGACTGAGCTAGAGGCCAAAATCTACAGGTAGGCACTTTGCAAAAAACACCCCTGTTTTCTGTAGAAAAATGGGATGTGTCCTTTTGTGTTTTGGGGCATTTCCTGTCGCGGGCACTGGGCCTAGCCACACTAGTGAGGTGTAATTTTTATCGGGAGACTTGGGGGAACGCTGGGTGGAAGGAAATTTTTGGCTCCTCTCAGATTCCAGAACTTTCTGTCACCGAAATGTGAGGAAAATGTGTTTTTTTTGCCAGATTTTGAGGTCCGCAAAGGATTCTGGGTAACAGAACCTGGTCAGAGCCCCACAAGTTACCCCGTCTTGGATTCCCCTAGGTCTCTAGTTTTCAAAAATGCACAGGTTTGGTATGTTTCCCTAGGTGCCGGCTGAGCTAGAGGCCAAAATCTACAGGTAGGCACTTTGCAAAAAACACCTCTGTTTTCTGTAGAAAAATGGGATGTGTCTACGTTGTGTTTTGGGTCATTTCCTGTTGCGGGCGCTAGGCCTACCCACACAAGTGAGGTATCATTTTTATCGGGAGACTTGGGGGAACTTTGGGTAGAAGGAAATTCGTGGCTCGTCTCAGATTCCAGAACTTTCTGTCAATTTAATGTGAGGAAAACGTGTTTTTTTTTGGCCAAATTTTGAGGTTAGCAAAGGATTCTGGGTAACAGAACCTGGTCATAGTCCCACAAGTCACCCCATCTCGGATTCCCCTAGGTCTCTAGTTTTCAGAAATGCACAGGTTTAGTAGATTTCCCTAGGTGCCGGCTGAGCTAGAGGCCATAATCTACAGGTACGCACTTTGCAAAAAAACACCTCTGTTTTCTGTAGAAAAATGTGATGTGTCCATGTTGTGTTTTGGGTCATTTCCTGTTGCTAGGCCTACCCACACAAGTGAGGTATAATTTTTATCAGGAGGCTTGGGGGAACGCTGGGTGAAAGGAAATTTGTGGCTCCTCTCAGATTCCAGAACTTTCTGTCACCGAAATGTGAGGATTTTTTATTTTTTTGCCAAATTTTGAGGTCTGCAAAGGATTCTGGGTAACAGAACTTGGTCAGAGCCCCACAAGTCACCCCATCTTGGATTCCCCTACGTCTCTTGTTTTAAAAAATGCACAGGTTTGGTAGGTTTCCCTAGGTGCCCGCTGAGCTACAGGCCAAAATCTAGAGGTAGGTACTTTGCAAAAAACACCTCTGTTTTCTGTAGAAAAATGGGATGTGTCCACGTTGTGTTTTGGCATTTCCTGTTGTGGGCGCTAGGCCTACCCACACAAGTGAGGTATCATTTTGATCAGGAGACTTTGGGAAACGCTGGGTGGAAGGAAATTCGTGGCTCCTCTCAGATTCCAGAACTTTCTGTCACCGAAATGTGAGGAAAACGTGTTTTTTTTGCCAAATTTTGAGGTTTGCAAAGGATTCTGGGTAACAGAACCTGGTCATAGCCCCACAAGTCACCCCATCTCGGATTCCCCTAGGCTTCTAGTTTTCAAAAATGCACAGGTTTGGTAGGTTTCCCTAGGTGCCGGCTGAGCTAGAGGCCAAAATCTACAGGTAGGCACTTTGCAAAAAACACCCCTGTTTTCTGTAGAAAAATGGGATGTGTCCTTTTGTGTTTTGGGGCATTTCCTGTCGCGGGCACTGGGCCTAGCCACACAAGTGAGGTGTAAGTTTTTATCGGGAGACTTGGGGGAACGCTGGGTGGAAGGAAATTTTTGGCTCCTCTCAGATTCCAGAACTTTCTGTCACCGAAATGTGAGGAAAATGTGTTTTTTTTGCCAGATTTTGAGGTCCGCAAAGGATTCTGGGTAACAGAACCTGGTCAGAGCCCCACAAGTTACCCCGTCTTGGATTCCCCTAGGTCTCTAGTTTTGAAAAATGCACAGGTTTGGTATGTTTCCCTAGGTGCCGGCTGAGCTAGAGGCCAAAATCTACAGGTAGGCACTTTGCAAAAAACACCTCTGTTTTCTGTAGAAAAATGGGATGTGTCTACGTTGTGTTTTGGGTCATTTCCTGTTGCGGGTGCTAGGCCTACCCACACAAGTGAGGTATCATTTTTATCGGGAGACTTGGGGGAACTTTGGGTAGAAGGAAATTCGTGGCTCGTCTCAGATTCCAGAACTTTCTGTCAATTTAATGTGAGGAAAACGTGTTTTTTTTTGGCCAAATTTTGAGGTTAGCAAAGGATTCTGGGTAACAGAACCTGGTCATAGTCCCACAAGTCACCCCATCTCGGATTCCCCTAGGTCTCTAGTTTTCAGAAATGCACAGGTTTAGTAGATTTCCCTAGGTGCCGGCTGAGCTAGAGGCCATAATCTACAGGTACGCACTTTGCAAAAAAACACCTCTGTTTTCTGTAGAAAAATGTGATGTGTCCATGTTGTGTTTTGGGTCATTTCCTGTTGCTAGGCCTACCCACACAAGTGAGGTATAATTTTTATCAGGAGGCTTGGGGGAACGCTGGGTGAAAGGAAATTTGTGGCTCCTCTCAGATTCCAGAACTTTCTGTCACCGAAATGTGAGGATTTTTTATTTTTTTGCCAAATTTTGAGGTCTGCAAAGGATTCTGGGTAACAGAACTTGGTCAGAGCCCCACAAGTCACCCCATCTTGGATTCCCCTACGTCTCTTGTTTTAAAAAATGCACAGGTTTGGTAGGTTTCCCTAGGTGCCCGCTGAGCTACAGGCCAAAATCTAGAGGTAGGTACTTTGCAAAAAACACCTCTGTTTTCTGTAGAAAAATGGGATGTGTCCACGTTGTGTTTTGGCATTTCCTGTTGTGGGCGCTAGGCCTACCCACACAAGTGAGGTATCATTTTGATCAGGAGACTTTGGGAAACGCTGGGTGGAAGGAAATTCGTGGCTCCTCTCAGATTCCAGAACTTTCTGTCACCGAAATGTGAGGAAAACGTGTTTTTTTTGCCAAATTTTGAGGTTTGCAAAGGATTCTGGGTAACAGAACCTGGTCATAGCCCCACAAGTCACCCCATCTCGGATTCCCCTAGGCTTCTAGTTTTCAAAAATGCACAGGTTTGGTAGGTTTCCCTAGGTGCCGGCTGAGCTAGAGGCCAAAATCTACAGGTAGGCACTTTGCAAAAAACACCCCTGTTTTCTGTAGAAAAATGGGATGTGTCCTTTTGTGTTTTGCGGCATTTCCTGTCGCGGGCACTGGGCCTAGCCACACAACTGAGGTATCATTTTTATCGGGAGACTTGGGGGAACGCTGGGTGGAAGGAAATTTGTGGCTCCTCTCAGATTCCAGAACTTTCTTTCACCGAAATATGAGGAAAACTTGTTTTTTAGCCACATTTTGAGGTTTGCAAGGGATTCTGGGTAACAGAACCTGGTCATAACCCCACAAGTCACCCCATCTCCGATTCCCCTAGGTCTCTAGTTTTCAAAAATGCACAGGTTTGGTAGGTTCCCCTAGGTGCCGGCTGAGCTAAAGGCCAAAATCTACAGGTAGGCACTTTGCAAAAAACACCTCTGTTTTCTGTAGAAAAATGGGATGTGTCCACATTGTGTTTTGGGGAATTTCCTGTTGTGGGCGCTAGGCCTACCCACACAAGTGAGGTATAATTTTTATCGCAAGACTTGGGGGAACGCTGTGTGGAAGGAAATTTGTGGCTCCTCTCAGATTCCAGAACTTTCTGTCACCGAAATGTGAGGAAAACTTGTTTTTTTAGCCAAATTTTGAGGTTTGCAAAGGATTCTGGGTAAAAGAACCTGGTCAGATCCCCACAAGTCACCCCATCTCGGATTCCCCTATGTCTCTAGTTTTCAAAAATGCACAGGTTTGGTATGTCACCTAGGTGCAGGCTGAGCTAAAGGCCAAAATCTAGAGGTAGGTACTTTGCAAAAAACACCCCTGTTTTCTGTAGAAAAATGGGATGTGTCCTTTTGTGTTTTGGGGCATTTCCTGTCGCGGGCGCTAGGCCTACCCACACAAGTGAGGTATCATTTTGATCAGGAGACTTTGGGGAACTCTGGGTGGAAGGAAATTCGTGGCTCCTCTCAGATTCCATAACGTTCTGTCACCGAAATGTGAGGAAAACGTGATTTTTTTGCCAAATTTTGAGGTTTGCAAAGGATTCTGGGAAACAGAACCTGGTCATAGCCCCACAAGTCACCCCATCTCGGATTCCCCTAGGATTCTAGTTTTAAAAAATGCACAGGTTTGGTAGGTTTCCCTAGGTGCCGGCTGAGCTAGAGGCCAAAATCTACAGGTAGGCACTTTGCAAAAAACACCCCTGTTTTCTGTAGAAAAATGGGATGTGTCCTTTTGTGTTTTGGGGCATTTCCTGTCGCGGGCACTGGGCCTAGCCACACAAGTGAGGTGTAATTTTTATCGGGAGACTTGGGGGAACGCTGGGTGGAAGGAAATTTTTGGCTTCTCTCAGATTCCAGAACTTTCTGTCACCGAAATGTGAGGAAAATGTGTTTTTTTTGCCAGATTTTGAGGTCCGCAAAGGATTCTGGGTAACAGAACCTGGTCAGAGCCCCACAAGTTACCCCGTCTTGGATTCCCCTAGGTCTCTAGTTTTCAAAAATGCACAGGTTTGGTATGTTTCCCTAGGTGCCGGCTGAGCTAGAGGCCAAAATCTACAGGTAGGCACTTTGCAAAAAACACCTCTGTTTTCTGTAGAAAAATGGGATGTGTCTACGTTGTGTTTTGGGTCATTTCCTATTGCGGGCGCTAGGCCTACCCACACAAGTGAGGTATCATTTTTATCGGGAGACTTGGGGGAACTTTGGGTAGAAGGAAATTCGTGGCTCGTCTCAGATTCCAGAACTTTCTGTCAATTTAATGTGAGGAAAACGTGTTTTTTTTTGGCCAAATTTTGAGGTTAGCAAAGGATTCTGGGTAACAGAACCTGGTCATAGTCCCACAAGTCACCCCATCTCGGATTCCCCTAGGTCTCTAGTTTTCAGAAATGCACAGGTTTAGTAGATTTCCCTAGGTGCCGGCTGAGCTAGAGGCCATAATCTACAGGTACGCACTTTGCAAAAAAACACCTCTGTTTTTTGTAGAAAAATGTGATGTGTCCATGTTGTGTTTTGGGTCATTTCCTGTTGCTAGGCCTACCCACACAAGTGAGGTATAATTTTTATCAGGAGGCTTGGGGGAACGCTGGGTGAAAGGAAATTTGTGGCTCCTCTCAGATTCCAGAACTTTCTGTCACCGAAATGTGAGGATTTTTTATTTTGTTTGCCAAATTTTGAGGTCTGCAAAGGATTCTGGGTAACAGAACTTGGTCAGAGCCCCACAAGTCACCCCATCTTGGATTCCCCTACGTCTCTTGTTTTAAAAAATGCACAGGTTTGGTAGGTTTCCCTAGGTGCCCGCTGAGCTACAGGCCAAAATCTAGAGGTAGGCACTTTGCAAAAAACACCTCTGTTTTCTGTAGAAAAATGGGATGTGTCCACATTGTATTTTGGGGCATTTCCTGTCACGGGGGCTAGCCCTACCCGCACAAGTGAGGTATCATTTTTATCAGGAGACTTGGGGGAACGATGGGTGGAAGGAAATTTGTCGCTCCTCTCAGATTCCAGAACTTTCTGTCCCCAAAATGTGAGGAAAACGTGTTTATTTTGGTCAAATTTTGAAGTTTGCAAAGGATTCTATGTAACAGAACCTGGTCATAGCCCCACAAGTCACCCAATCTCGGATTCCCCTAGGTCTCTAGTTTTCAAGAATGCACAGCTTTGGTAGGTTTCCCTAGGTGTCGGCTGGGCTAGAGGCCAAAATCTACAGGTAGGCACTTTGCAAAAAACACCTCTGTTTTCTGTAGAAAAATGGGATGTGTCCACTTTGTGTTTTGGGGCATTTCCTGTCGCAGGCGCTAGGCCTACCCACACAAGTGAGGTATCATTTTTATCAGGAGACTTGGAGGAACGCTGGGTGGAAGGAAATTTGTGGCTCCTCTCAGATTCCAGAACTTTCTGTCACCAAAATGTGAGGAAAACGTGTTTTTTTAGCCAAATGTTGAGGTTTGCAAAGGATTCTGGGTAACAGAACCTGGTCAGAACCCCACAAGACACCCCGTCTTGGATTCCCCTAGGTCTCTAGTTTTCAGAAATGCACAGGTGTGGTAGGTTTCCCTAGGTGCCAACTGAGCTAGAGGCCAAAATCTACAGGTAGGCACTTTGCAAAAAACACCTCTGTTTTCTGTAGAAAAATGGGATGTGTCCACGTTGTGTTTTGGCATTTCCTGTCACAGGCGCTAGGCCTATCCACTCAAGTGAGGTTTCATTTTTATCAGGAGACTTGGGGGAACGCTGGGTGGAAGGAAATTTGTGACTCCTCTCAGATTTCAGAACTTTCGGTCACCGAAATTTGAGGAAAATTTGTTTTTTTAGCCAAATTTTTAGGTTTGCAAAGGATTCTGGGTAACAGAACCTGGTCAGAGACCCACAAGTAACCCCATCTTGGATTTCCCTAGGTCTCTAGTTTTCAAAAATGGACAGTTTTGGTAGGTTTCCCTAGGTGCGGAGATATATAGGGCTTGTAGGTTCATCAAGAACCCTAGGTACCCAGAGCCAATAAATGACCTGCACCGTGCAGTGGGTTTTCTAACTGAGCTAAAGGCCAAAATCTACAGGTAGGCACTTTGCTAAAAACACCTTTGTTTTCTGTAGAAAAATAGGATGTGTCCACGTTGTGTTTTGGGGCATTTCCTGTCATGGGCGCTAAGCCTACTCACACAAGTGAGGTACTATTTTTATCGGGAGAGTTGGGGGAACATAGAATAGCAAAACAAGTGTTATTGCCCCTTGTCTTTCTCTACATTTTTCCTTCCAAATATAAGAGAGTGTGTAAAAAAGACGTCTAATTGAGAAATGCCTGTAATTTACATGCTAGTATGGGAACCCCGGAATTCAGAGATGTGCGAATAACCACTGCTCCTCAACACCTTATCTTGTGCCCATTTTGGAAATACAAAGGTTTTCTTGATAGCTATTTTTCACTCTTTATATTTCAGCAGATGAATTGCTGTATACCCGGTACAGAATGAAAACCCACTGCACGGTGCAGGTCATTTATTGGCTCTGGGTACCTAGGGTTCTTGATGAACCTACAAGCCCTATATATCTCCGCAACCAGAAGAGTCCAGCAGACGTAACCGTATATTGCTTTAAAAAATCTGACATTGCAGGAAAAAGTTACAGAGTAAAACGTGGAGACAAATTGCTGTTTTTTTACCTCAATTTCAATTGTTTTTTTCAGTTGTTATTTTCTGTATGAAACCCTTGTAGGATCTACAAAAATTACCCCTTGCCGAACTCAGAATGTTGTCTACTTTTCATAAATGTTTAGGTTTCTGGGATCCAGCATTGGCTTCACGCCCATTTCTGTCACTGACTGGAAGGAGGCTGAAAGCACAACAAATCGTAAAAGTGGGGTATGTCCCAGTAAAGTGCCAAAATTGTGTTGAGAAATTGTTTTTTCTGATTCAAGTCTGCCTGTTCCTGAAAGCTGGGAAGCTGGTGATTTTAGCACCGCAAACCCTTTGTTTATGCAATTTTCTGGGGAAAAACCACAAGCCTTCTTCTGCATCCCCTTTTTCCCATTTAAAAAAAATAATAATACATTTTCACTGTATTTTGGCTATTTTCATGGCCTTCTTCAGGGTAACCCACAAAGTCTGGGTACCTCTAGAATCCCTAGGATGGTGGGAAAAAAAGGATGCAAATTTGGCATGGGTAGCTTATGTGGACAAAACGTTATGAGGGCCTAAGCAAGATCTATTCCAAATAGGAAAAAAAAGGCCTGGCACAGGAGGGGGGAAAAGGCCTGGCAGCGAAGGGGTTAAGTGGGATATTCCAGTCAGATTGCCATTTTATGTTGTTCATCTCCCTTGCAGTTTCAGCAGAAATGTGGCACTTCCTCCTCTGTACACTCCCTGGGCTAGCTGGGCAGATTAGGGTTAACACTGCTATTTGCTCTCATGTATGACAATACATAGGAATATTGGTAATATTATTGTGACACATATGGTTGGACTCTTTCTGTGTTTCACTTTCTTGGTCACTGTTGTAACAGTGTCTGGTGTCATCATCCTCATAATCGCACTTCATGCCTTTTCTCTCAGAATGCATGTGCTTCAATAAATCCTATTGAACCAACATATGCTCCTGTTTGTCACTACATGTATGAGGCATGTGTAACTGAGAGAATGGGGCACAATCTGTTTCAACCATGACTTCCCCGAGAAGTCTAACAGTGTCATGCGATGGGGCTGCCACAAATTTATTTCACCTACGGTATCTGTAAGGTGCTGCTAGCTTGGTGAAAGGGTTAGTTTGACAGCTGCCACAGGTTTGGGATCAGACTCAGTCCCCCATACCCAGTGATGCTGCCACCCAAAACTCAGCAGTCTCATTATTTTGGTGAGAGTCTCATGACATACCCAGTAGCACAGTGATGGACTATCCAGCCCAGGACTTGTCTTTCTTAAAAGAAAGTACTTTATTACACACAGAAATCTCAATACTTCACATTAGAGGTCATAGATATGGATGCTCACTGTTGCTGCGCAACTGCATTTGTGACTGATACTCCTCCCTCCTTTCTCACATCACTCTACTCCCTCCGAGGTTCAAAAGTTGTCACTGGTGGCTATCATGCACAGGAGCAGTGTTATCCCTTCTACAGAGTTTGTGTTCTCAGTTACACTTATTAGTCCCAATCGGCCATGTCTCATCAGTACAAAGTTTAATCTGCGATTTGGCTGTGGCAGGGCAGTTTGCATCTGTCTCGCTCTTCCTTTGAAGGGAAGAGAAGTGTTGGCTGTGGAAGGCAGCTGTAGTGGTCGCCATCCCTACTTTAAGGAGGTCTACAGGTTTTGGCATCGTTGTAGGTCTCTGGATAGTTATAAGCCTGCTTCTGGGCTTTGGGTGAGTTGGGTGGTGGGAACTTGGGTCGAGGGTCATGTGGTTACCTTGAGGCATGTTTCTTCTAGCAGCATGAGCCTGACACAGCTAACACTGCGAGGTTAGCAACACAGTTCACTCATGTGCAGTTCAAAGTTACAGCAGGCTGGATCACTTGGGCATAGCTTCACATTGTCTCCCCAGCACAGTCCATTCAGGCACAACTGAATGATATTGCAGCAGCGCAATTAGCTCAAGCACAACTTTACAATGCCTCAGCGCCGCAGTACTCTTAGGCATCAATTTACCTTGTCGCTGTAGTACAGTCTGCTCAGACAAGCTTCACAGTATTGCTGCAGTGCTGGCCGCTGAAGAAGAGAAACCTCACCTTAATCTCTCTGGGTGGATGAGCCCTCAATCTCTGGGGTCAGCTGCATCTGAATTTCCCTGGACAATCACACCTCAGGCAAGGTTGGCACCCTCCTTCCATCTCTCAGTAAGCAGGCACGTCTTTCTTTAACGTCAGAATATTTATGGTGCTCTGTCACACATATGAAGCTGGCTATCAGGTGAACACCAATTCTGGTTTCATTGCAACCCTCTCAGTACTACGCGGTGCACTCCCTTCCTCCCTAACAAGAAATTGAAACTGGAACAGAAAGTGGGTTAATGCCTTCCACTTTTGAAAAGTAAAAGAAAATGGTGGATGTGAGTTCTCTGTCCGCACTTTCAGAACCGGTTCGAGGTGATTTTTAATTTAAAAGTCCTCTCCAGGCTGTTCTCCAGACACAACCTTTGTTCATAGTGATTCTTTTCACAGCAGCGCAGGCTCCAGCCTGCACTAAGTACAGGAAGGTTCAACAGCCATGTTGAACGTGGATCAGGAAAGAGACAAAGCCTGGCCTCACCTAAAGAATCGTCCAAACTGAACAACTGGTGCTGCAGTCCACACTTATTCCACACCATCCAACAAATGGCATTGCTCACGAAGATTAATCAGTAGCTCTTCTCAGCAAAAGATCCTAGCTAATGTCTCAAAGGGACCCTTTCTTCTCTTTCCCCATTTCATCTGGGAAAACAAACTCACCTCCTCCTTGTGCACATGAACAGGCCAGGAGCCTGCGAATGGACCTGCAGTACTACCAATTAAAACGTCTTGTGGCAACTTCTGATTCACAAAGCACTGTACAGTATCACCACCACCCTACATGCTAAACCCGTGACAGTGACAACATTCCTTTGTCACTCCTATAAGCCTAAATTTGGAGCATCACTCCAGGTCCCAGGAGATGTCCAGGACCATGCATGTCAACAGACATGCTTTCGTACTCATTCCATATTAGTGTGAAGCTGGGGCCAAAACAAAACAATTAAAACAAAATCTCAAAAATACACAGGCACCAAATGCTTGGGAACATAACGTTACCCTAAGCAAGGGGACATTCCCATCCCCACAAGAACCAACAAAATTAGGTGACAAAATCATGAGAACAGGGCAATGGGAACCTGAGATCGAAACCAACCGAACAGAGAGAGCCCAAAAATAACTTTTGTGCTCTCAATAAATGCAGATTTGAATGAATCAACAGCTTCAACAGTATGTAACTGCCATGGTTCGTTTCTATGTATTTCGGAAAAGGGATTTCAAGGGCCCCCTGTACTTTTATTGCAAATCAGGTATATGCAATTTGGCAAATCACCTAACTTGCAAATGGAAATCCAGCTTAGCATGTGGGCTTTCTACTAATTGGTTACAGTGCCAATTGCCCATCGGTGGTGTGTCTCTATGAATCTGCCTAATAAATACTAATTATGTAGGTCCCAGTTTGCCATCCTTGTGAGTAGCTATAGACTGCAAGTATGAAGGCCGGCATTTGCTTTCTTAAACAGGAAACAACTTTTTTGAAGTAGCCTGTGCCTACTGCTTGTAAATGTTGCCAAAGGTATAACAGTTTCAGTGTTCAACTTAGCTGAAAAAGCTTTTTTTCAATGCATTGAGTTATTGCACAAACTTCCCTATTGTGATCCATTTGGATGTGCAGTAGTTCTGTGGGAAAAGATAATAACGAACTGCAGAAATGCATTCTTAAGTTGTTTAGTGATTAAAAGATTGTTATCGGTCCAATGTCCTGTGCTTCACAGCCTAAAAGGGTTGGTAGGTATCTTGATCACAGCTCTGTACTTATTGTGAAAATGTGCAGAATGTAGACTCTTGGCTCACTGTGCTTCACTTTAAATCTTGTGAAATTAGAATGTAGTCATGCTTGAATGTCAATTAGTATTTCATCTAATAATAGAGATCCTTAAAGATGGCTAACTAACGAAGGCCAAACATCTAGTGGCTCAAATTAGCTTTTCTTGCGATCAATAGCTTTCTTAACTGAGCTTCTTTTTAACATGTGGTAATTTAGTCACATCTAGTCAGAGAGACTGAAAATAAATTAGAAGCTACTCCTATATTAACCATCAAATTGCAGCACTTACCTGTGACTTGATAGGATGGGCAAAGGAGTATCATGTATGTCTCCATAGGTGACAATTTGGCAAACAATTTAATCAAGCAATCATATGACTTACAAATTTAAATTGAGAAGAAATTGGAAAGCACCTCAGGTCCAAAGCTCAACCTTCAACTTTACCTGAAGCTATTCCCCCTTAAAAATCTTCATCAAAAGATTTCTTAAAAAAGCATGAGGCTCATCACAGTTATCAGTTTATGTATGCTCAGCTCATGTCTTTAGTGATACACTTCTTAAACCTCTGCTGCCACCACAGCCAGGGCCTTAGCCAGTCTTTCTTTAATGACAGAAACCTTCTCAAGGGAACTTACATCTTTAATGTGATTAAAGATGTTCATTATATGGTCTGGTTGTGCAGCCTCACCATGTAATAAAAGCACAATTTTGTATCAGGTCCTGTCAGGTTCATTTGTAAAACCTCAGCTCAGTCCTGGGTATCTGTGGTTTAGAGCAGTTAGGCTTTATCAAAGAAACAAGTGTACCAGATTAAGAGGGACCAACACAGTTGAATTAGAAGAACACAGTAAAAATCCAACACCTATTATCAAAATAAGATGCATTTTTATCTTTTAATGGACACCTCAATAACAAAAATCTGCAGCGAATTATGTTTTCGAGTAAGCTACACCAGGTAACTTGAAAACAGCTATACAGGTGCTTTTGTGGGGACCAACTCCGACAAGGAACCAGTCAAAAGGTCCAGTTGAACTGTTACCTCACAGTTGAAGCAATTTCCAGTCCCATTCCAGGGTATATGGGGAAACTGCCATATAAGTCAATGGGATGGTCCTGATGCAAATAATACAGAATGCAGAAGATGCTCAAGTATGCTAAGAATGCTGCACAAGGGTCGGGGGTTTCCCTGTGGCCACCTCCCAGTCCATGAACATGGTGGGACAACATTGCCCTCAGAGCTCAATGTCCCATGGAATCTGGGTGCAGTCCAGCACAAAACCAGTTTCCACTGGTCTATTGGCCTCTAGTTACACCAAAACCAGTGGTTCCCTTTAAGTGTCAATAACGTTCGTGCTGGGCAACCAAACTGCACAACAACAATTCTCCAGTATCTAGCAGACTCTGGTCATAACATAGTTGCTCAGCCTGCACCTCAGTGTTCAGTGACAATTGGGATTCCTGGCTCTGTGCTCTCGAAGGAGCAGGC
Organism: Pleurodeles waltl; assembly: GCF_031143425.1. Lineage (NCBI taxonomy): Eukaryota > Metazoa > Chordata > Amphibia > Caudata > Salamandridae > Pleurodeles > Pleurodeles waltl. The sequence goes on along the minus strand of NC_090446.1, from coordinate 1,090,513,168 downwards.
TTCTAAGCTGTTATGACCCTGTGGCTGTAACAGAGAGTCATCTTCTCTGTCTGGGTCTCAGGGACAATGTTACCAGAAGGGCAATCTTTTATTTTCTAGCACAAGATGTAACAGGTGCAATCCAGCCTTTATTGTGGCCTGTCTTTGCTGGGTCCAGACCAACAGGGCAGTCATTCTTTAGTCCCCTCTCTAGTCCAGATATGGTCAGAGGTTAGGTGCCAGGTGTGCCACTTTTATGCCCATTGTGAGCCTAGGAGAATGTAGCAACTATGTAGCCAATGCTGTATTTTGGTCCTCTCCTGCCTGATGATGACTCCCTGTGATGTGTGGCAGCCTATTATGCCTACTACCTACACTGTAGAACCCGTCTCTGGGTGTGTGGAGACTCCACCTCAAACCTACAGTTATAGCCACCTGAGGACTACAAGCCCCTGAAAAAACTGTTTCAAGCGGCATTTCACTTTCTCACTGATATGCTGTCTTTCTGCTAAAAACAAAAGAGCAGCCGCTCTCGGGTTTGACTGGCACTTGCCCTTGTAAGGCGGCTTTCATCTTGGAAGCTCATCTTTTGATCTCACACCGAAACTAGTCATCCTGCCAGGAGGAAGTCACACTTCTACTCTCTGCACATCCTTTGCTCTTCTTCCTGAGAATCATCCATACCTCCCTCTGGGAGAGCAGAAGGCTGCCTGGAAGACAGAAACTTTTGTGCAACCACAACTAGCTACTTCAAATTTTGGGCTACAAAGGGTCAACTTTATAAAGTTTCTATGTGTGCAAAAGTTACATTAGATTCAAATCGAGCAACAAGTCAGGTTTAATGTAACATTTCTTTTGATACCTTAATTTACAATATTTAGTAGTCCTTTTCAGATGTTAGCACTGCTGAGTTGTCAGAATGTAACTCTGTACTCACCAACAGTGCTAGTAGCCTTTCAACAATAAAAAAGAGAGTGCATAGTTTTTAATGTCATGACATATAAAATTGATAAAACACATGTCCATCTGTTTAATATAATGCACCTTGACTTAATGCACCATGACTTAATTTTTTTTAAAAGGAATGTCTTGAATTTGACATTTGTTAACAGTTAAAAAACTACTCTGCCAGTCGGCAACAGCAGGATGGGAGTCATGCTTTTCTTTGTCACACTTGTGGTGGCATAATAAGTGCTGCAGTGCCCAAGGGGCATTTTAATTCACAGGGCCTAGGCATGTCTAGTACCATATACTAGGGACTTATAAGTAAGGTAGCATGCTAATTATGGGTGAGTCATTTAGACATATACTTTTTCAAAAGTTGGAACACTAGCACTGAGTCCTGGTTCTCAGGATTCACTGTACTTTCAGAGTCGAAATATCAGCAGCATCAGTACAAAACTTGGGGGTGATCATGCAAAAAGATGCATTTCTTTACATCCACATATAAAACCGAGAATAAACATTGATCTGATCTCAGGGGAGGAAATAACTATCAATCAATGGTAAAAGCTGCTTTCATTTCATTGTGAAAAAATATCTGCTGTCAGATTACCATTATTCCATTGCTTTCCAACATTACCTTTTTTGCTATTAGACCACATCCTTAATCTCAACTGATGGAAGTATGTACACTCAAATCATTCTGAAGCTGAAAGTTAATTTAACCTCAATTGATGCACTAATTTAAAATTTACTAACTATCTCAAGGTCAACACTTAAAAAATGGCAAGTTGTGCATGAGACAATTGGATGAATCCTCATTGTGGAAACATTTGGGATAAGAAGCTGGGGGCATCATTTACAAGAGGCCTATGCCGCTGGAGCATCACTTTTTATGATGCCCCAGCGGTGCAGGCCTCTTAATCATATCTGTGAGGCAATGCAATGGCTTTGCATGGCCTCATTGAGATGGGCTAAGGCAAGGCAGAGCCAACTTTATTTCTCCTCAGTTTGCAGTACTCAAACAGTAATGAAGTCCAAAGAACTTAGCAAACTAAACTAAATGTTACTTATTAAAATGACACCTAACTGAGAAAATCAAATAAGGGAAACCAGAGTTATTAATATTTAAAGTTCACCTGTTGGCGATTGGCAGACACTGCTGAGAGCTATAAAGCACTCTCTGGTGCTTTGCACTGGAGGATTTCATTTTTTTTTTTTTTTTTTTTTTGCACAAGTTGCTTGGGAAGAGCTTCATGAGCAGCCTGGGCTTTTTTATTGAAATGATGTTCAGAGTGAAGGGCGTGCTGATGTCATGACATTCAAAAGTGGAAGTAAAGCTGACCAAAGGCCATGTTTCACTTTCACTGTATCAGTGCTCAGAGGGTATATTGCAGCCACCCAAAGCACTGATTTTCTTGGGAGAGGTATCATTGGAGAGGCAAAAATCTCCCCTTTCCAATGTTATCTCTGCTCAGTGGATCCTGCTTGGAGATCACCACAGGAGAGAGATCCCCAAGCTGGGATGCACAAATTAGATACCAGGGATTTGGGGGAGTGGCACCTTAGGCAAGGGCTTGTGCTCTCCTTAACCTAACCTAATGTTTAAGTCCTTTCTCCTCCCCGTGGGGCGGCTGGGGTGATTGCTCAAAGCCCACTAGATACCAGGAAGAAAGAATTGTAAATTAAAAGGGAGTCATACCCTCACCCCAAAAAGGACTGAGTCTTTCTTCTCCCTCTGGGGATGGTTGGGATTGATCACCCCAATCTGCCACCATGGAGGGGCAGAAAACCCACTAGACACCAGGGAAAATATGATAAATAAATATGGGGGTGAAGGCTGCCCCATGGGCCTGGCCATGCTCCCATCCAGAAACCAGCCTCAACAGCCTTTCTGCCAGCCCTGGGGGAATGGTCGGGCGATCACTGAAATCTGCCCCCTGAAAAGGGGTGGGGTGGATCAGAAAGCACACTAGCTATCAGGGAGCAATTTTATATATAAAAAAATGGGTTGGGCTCTGCCCACCATGGGCATAACAATGCCCCCACACAGGCAACTTTGTGTTGCCCCCATACTCAAACAGGCCTTAACAGTCTTTCTGCTCCCACCAGGGGTTGGTTCATGATGATGACCCCTAATTTGCCCCCCAGCAAAAAGACCGCTAGACACCAGAGAACAATTATATATTACCCGAATCGACCTGAGGGGAGGCAAAAAGCCCATTAGGCACTGGGACATATCTTACAAATAATTATGAGAGTGGGGGCTGCTCACCATTGGCACAGCCACCCCAGTCCAAAAAATATGGTGACAGTCCTTCTACTCTCCTGGAGGTAGATGGGGATGATTTCCCCAAGTCTGGCCCCAAGGAGGGCAGAAAGCCAACTAGACACCAGGAAAAAATAAAGTAGAGGTTGGCACTGCCCACCATGGGAATGGCCATGCCCTAACTCCGAAAGGGCTCTGTTTTCAGTCCCCCTGGAGTGTGGATTTAGGTGATTACCCCAGTTTGCCCTTGCAGATGGCAGAGAGCCCTCTAGATACCAGAGACTGCATTTTTGCAGCATTTGTTTAGGAGGGGCTGCCCTCATTGTCTCCTCCACTCTGTGGGTCAATAGACTTTCGGCCCCCAATGGGTGTTTAGGGATATTTAAACCCAATCTGCATCCCAGGATACAGAAAGGCCATTAAACACCAGACATTTCAAAACAAAGCCAAAACGAACAAAAGGAGGATACAGCCTACCCTAGCCTGGAGCATTACCCCACCCCAAAAGGATCATTAGTGTCTTTCTTCCCCACTTGGGGTTTGTAGGAGACTTGGCCTGATTGGGGAGGTTACTCAATATATGCCTAGGGCAAATTGAATGCAAACCCCCTATCTGGTCCTTGTAGGCAGATAACTGGCATTAGCCACACCTCAACCCCAAATGAGGCAAATCAGTTTTTCTGGAAGTCTGTACCCCAGGATAGAAGATGTTTGCCTTCAATTTGGCCCTGAGTAGTACAGGAAGTCCACTACACACCAGGCACCTCAAAATAGCTCTAAAATAAGAAATAAGTGGTTGCAGCCTACCCTGGCATTGAGCCATCCCCCTGACTCAGAATGGGTAATATTGTCCTCCAAATTCAAGAGGTAGCACTAAATATGTTCCTTAGACTAGAAAGCCTATCTGATACAAGGTATTTTGAGTGTTGGTCTTGCACTCTGGCATTGGCCATGCCCTCACCACTAAAGGGATAAACAAGTCTTTGTGCCTCCTCCTGGGGCAGACATGAGGTTTGCCCCAATTTCCACTGGGGGCCCGGAAGCCGACTATATGGCAGATATATATCTTAATAAAATGATGGGGTGGGTCTGGCCCATCCTAAGATCCACCCACTCTCACCCTTAAAGCCTCAGTCTTTCAGCTCCCCTGCAGTCTAACAAATCCCAACCCAGATAGCAACCAACTAGGAATTAGGGTCCTGATTTGTTTATTACTCCTGTTTTGAAACAGATTAGTCTGTTGTTGATTGGAAATAGGCCTCTCTTTAGACTCGGATCCCGATATGTGAAGTACCAGGTGGCATTTCTTGTCCTAGGGAGAGTTACATGGGACCATCTTTATTTTTATACACTAGTGGACCTGCATCACTTATTGTACCATCCAATCAAGTAGCACCTTATAACATGTCAAGTGCCTGCTATTAAAGCCTGAATGCAGCTTTAAACTGCCACTTCAACTTGGTAATATAGCACCCTTGCCACGCCTTAAACCCCTTTTTTTTGCATATTTCTTGCCTCTATGGTACGCCTCTAGATCCTCTATGGTAGGATCGTATTACCCGATAGGGCAGGGTACATATTAATTAAAGGTTTGGACATGTTCTTTTCAGTTTTACATACCCTAGTGGTTAAAAACGACTAAGTTCATTTGTCCCACTGTGAGGCCTACCTATCCCATTGGATATCACTGTACTGCCTTATTACCTTTAATGTGATAACTTTTGATTGCGAACAGGAAGTCAGTTCATGTTTGATATCTATGAAATTGTAAAATCCTCTTTAATGTCAGAATCAGATTTCTACTTACGATTTTGAAAGTTGCACTTTTAGAAAATTAGCAAAGTAATAGTGCAAAGTGATGTTGGTCATTCTCTCTTTTCACCATATATGCACATATGTTAAAGCATTTGTGAATTTCCATTTTATCCTATGTATAGAAATTTTATTATTTCATTTTGTATGTCACTTTCTTCTTAATTTATTAAACTGATATAATTGATTTCACAAATCAAAGTATGTTGACTTAAGGATTCTCTTTTACGCCATGTTGAATGCTGAATCTAAGTTGTACTGATAAGTAGTGTTCTTTGCAATGTTTAAAGGATGACTAATATTATTAATCCCTCTAAGTTGTATAATAGTCTAAATTTTAGCCTGCTAGGCCCTGGAATGGTTTAATTCTCATTTCTTCTCTCTACTGTGATCGGATGAATGTTTGGTATAATCTATGTACACTTTCTAAGTAATGCTTTTCTTTTCAATACATATATTCACCTGCTTTTTTGAAGTTTGCATTTATGTACTATAAAATGTTTTGTAATTACCAAAACACCACATAAAGGTCTTATTATTCTACTACTTTTTTTTTTTACTTTTCGGTTGCTTCATTTACCACTGTTCAGCCTATGGATTCCTCTACTTCCTGTGTACAAATTAACATCACTCCAATCTTGTACCCCCTGCCCTGGCTGCTGTTGAGCCAACATCACCACCTCCACTTCAGCGAGGACCCAGTGGGATGGGACTTACTGGGTCAAGGGCATATGGTAGGGAGGGTTTGATTTGTGGAAGCGAATCTGTGGGACAGCAAATTGAGGCCACTGGGTTCACTGTTCCTCAGGCCACCATTGACCAAGTATTGGGATCCCTACCTCAGTCCCAAGACATGATGAGCCAGGTCCTTAAACAGCTTCAAGATACAAATCAGTTCCAGAGGGAGCACAATATAGAGATGCAGAATCTAAACACACATTTTAGCTCCCTTGCTGGGGTGTTGTTTGATATTTATTATCAAATGTACAGAGCTTTTCTAGCACTATCTACCACTTTCTGTGATCCTACAACATCTGGCCCAACTACACCTCCCTCAGCCACAGAAAGGGAGGCCCTGCCACAAAAGGAAACACCTGCGCCTACTTCAGTCCCTGCAACTGTGGATTCACCCCTTCCCTCAGGAAGAGGCATTCACCGGACCACCAGGAGAGGTAAGACCTCTACCACCACAAGCAAGAGATGCAGAACATCATTGCCTCCACTGTGTGACTACCATTCACTCTGTGAACTACTTTCTGGACACATTTATCTTTTTGAAGCCAATTGTATTTTGTGCCTTGGATTTCTAACAATGTTGGCTCTACAATAGCTGTGATTAAAATTTGATGTCATTTTTTCTTGGTTATTTATTGTCGTTCTATTTTTGTTTATTGGGTTCGTAAAAAACAAAAAGTCAAAGCACCTCATTATGAGTTTGGCAGTCTTCAGATGCTAAACTTGGGATAGCGGTCGGATGCCCACAATCCCAGCAGTCCGACCACCCAATTAACAATGCTGGCAGTCAGACCTCCAGGAGACCGCCACAACCGGAGGGATACTGGATCCCGACAGGATGGCGGTAGTCAAAGTCGTGGTCATCCACGGCAGTGCCGATGACAACACCACCATGCTGTTTGCGACTTCACTTTCTGCCAGCCTTTCCATTGTGGAAAGCAAGTGCTGGGGGCCACAGGGGAGCTACTGCACTACCCACAACCTTGTTCAGGAGGAGAAACCACAGTGACACCACCAACAATGTCACTGGACTGCACCGTGGCGTGCTGACGCTGCATGGACCCGCACTGCCCCGCTTCGCACCGCAAACCTGGTCTCACCGACGCCATCATCCGATGACTTCACAAGCCTCTGCTCGCACCACGACCTGTGGGCCCCACACTCCAGCATAGCCTTGCCTACATCACAGCCTGGACATCCCCGATGATTCCACTCCTGCTGACACCGGTGCCGCTGCCTGAACCGTGGCCTGTGGACACCACTCGTGAGGTACACGAAGCACCGTCCTGCCCTGCAGCCCCGGTCCACCAACGTCAGCATCATCAACTCCAGTGTCGTCAGCAGACATCCCTGCCTCCACCATGGCCTGTGGACACCACTCATGAGGGTTACAAAGCACGTCCCATCCCACACCACTAGCTTGGGCCTACCGACGACAGCGCTTACTGCCTTGCTTCACACCGCAGCCCTGGTCTCATCACTGACTGCACTGTGACCTGTGGGCACCACACGTCACATCATCCGATTTCCACCACAGCCCCCAACGCCATCTATGGCAGTGCTCCTGACTTCATCAGCCCGGAGTTCAGTTTGCAACGTGTGTGACTTCACGGTCCGATGATCCCCTCACCAAATCTTGAACTGACACTGCAATGCCAGTGACACCACTCTCTGGATCTCATCGCGAGGATCATGAAGCCCTGCAATTCCTAAGGTACTGTTTGCAGGTCTTCCTGACACCGTAGCTGGCCTGAACTGTTGGTTTTGTTGATCCATGACACCATGATAGCCCCAGATGGAACTGTATTTTTGAGTAAATCTTGCAGAATTAATATTTTTATTACTGTGTGTTGGATTTTCATTGTATTTGCTCTTGTTTTATATAGATAAATATTGAGTTTTTTTCTAAAACTGGTGTCCTCTTGCAGTGTTTTCACTGTGTTACTGGGTGTTATGTGCAAATGCTTTACACATTGCTTCTGAAATAAGCCTGACTGCTGGTGCCAAGCTATCAAGGAGGTAAGCAGGAGTTATCAGAGTGGGTATCTCCCTTATCATGACTAGAGTGAAGGTCCCTAATGTAGGAGGCTGGCCTGGTTTGTAGTAGATACCTAAGGTACTTACACCTTATACCAGGTTCAGTTATCCCTTATTAGTGATATGTAGTCAGTGTCTAGAAGCCAGGCTCTCTAGAGGAAGCTGTAGGCAGAGCAGTCAAATCTGAACAAAGAGCCATGCAAAGCTCTTGCAAAACCACAATAGTCAAAAAGTATTCACAAACATGAAAGACAATACTCAGTGTTACCAAAAATAAAGGTACTTTATTTTAGTGACACAAGGCCAAAAATACTTTGGAGACTATACTCCCTTAGGAGGTAAGTAAATTATGCAATATGTACACTATTAACCAAAAGTAGGTAAATAAATAGTCTGAAAATAGTGAAAACAGTGGAAATCACAATAGGTTGCAATGGGCCTCGGGGGAACACAAACCATATACTAAAATAGTGGAATGCAAATTTGTTTTCCCACCTACGCAAGTGTAGAGTGTAGAGGGGCACTAGGAGTGTAAGAAAAGACCAAAGATAAGTAAAATACCCCACACCAGAGGCCAGGAAAGCAGGAGTAAAACACACCAAGTTTCCTAAAAAACAGTGGAAGTCGTGGTAGAAGATGGTGCAAGAACCAGAAGAGACTGAAAGACACCAACAATGGATTCCTGGACATGAAGATCTGTGGAAGAAGGGAACAAAGTCCAAGAAGCACTGAAGAGTCCAGGGAGTATAGGAGCTCCTGCTAACCTAGATGAAGGCGCAAAAGAACAACCACCAGTGAGAAGACAAAGGGGGTCATTACAACTTTGGAGCAGGTGTTAATCCGTCCCAAAAGTGACAGTAAAGTGACGGATATACCACCTGCAGTATTACGAGTTCCATAGGACATAATGGACTCGTAATACGGCTGGTGGTATATCCGTCACTTTTGGGACGGATTAACACCTCCTCCAAAGTTGTAATAACCCCCAAAGTCAGTATTGCACCAAAGAAGATAGATGTGGGTTCCTGGTTGGTACAGAAGATGTCCCACGCTGGACGACTGAATGTAGTCTGGTTTTTGTTCACTGGATTCTGCAAACAAGCCTTGGTAAACGCAAATCTCGAGGTTCACAGACAATGGTGCTGTCTGGGCACAGGAAGCAGCAGGTCAACTCTACCCAGGAGAGGGATACAGAGGGGGCTCTCAGCAATTCAGAGAACCATCAGAATACCAGGCAGCAGTCACAGGAGACCCTAAGCACAAGGACAAAGGTGCAAATGGAGGCCTATGCAGCATGACAGAAAGGATTACCACGGCCCGGAGAAATACTCAGGGAGTTGTGCATCGCAGGATGGAGTGCTGAGAGCCCAAGCTGTGCTGTGCATGAAGAACTTCTTGGAAGGTCGCACACAAGCCTTAGCAACTGCAATTCATGTGTTGCATGGGGGTACTCTCTTGCGCAGGGAAGCAAGCTCTTACCTCCACCAACTTTGGACAGCTGGATGATGGGACTGTCAGAGTCACTTTAGTCCCCCACCCGTGTCGCTGGATCCAAGCCTGTCATCTGGAGAGGGGACTCAAGTCACCGGCCCTCCCTGCAGAGAGGTGCCTGCTGAAACAAGGAAGTGACTCCGTCACTCCATGGGAGATTTCTTTGGTTCTTCTGGTGCAGGATGAAGACAGGCAGTCCTTGGAGCATGCACAACCTGGAAACTGTTGCAGTTGCTGGCAGGAGCTGAAGTTACCAGGTCGCAGAAGTCGTCTTTGCTTCTTTGTTGCAGTTTTGTAGAGTTCCTGGAGCAGTCAGCGGTTGATCTGTCGGTAGAAGATGAAGTAAAGGATGCAGAGGATTCCTGCTGGAGTCTTGCAATCCGAATCTGAAGAAACACCCAGAGGAGAGGGCCTAAATAGCCCTGAGAGGGGGATTGGTCGCCTAACCAGGTAAACACCTTTCAGGAGGGGCCTCTGATGTCACCTGCTGACACTGGCCACTCAGATGCTCTCAGAGTTCCCTGTCCAACCTGAAAACAAGATGGCAGAACCCAGGGACACAATGGAGGAGCTCTCCCCCCCCATAGGGTGGTGATTGACAGGGGAGTGGTCACTCCCCTTTCTTTTGCCCAGTTTCACACCAGAGCAGGGACTGGGGGTCCCTGAACTGGTGTAGAATGGATTATGCAAGGAGGGCACCATCTGTGCCGTTCAAAGCATTTCCAGAGGCTCTGGGAGGATACCTATTTCCAAAGGGAGAGGGTGTAACACCCCTCTCCAAAAGGAAATGTATTGTTCTACCTTCCTGGAATTGAGCTGCTCAAGTCCCAGGAGGGCAGAAGCCTGTCTGTGAGGTGGCAGCAGCTGGTACTGCAGTGAAAACCTCAGAAGGCTGGAATGGCAGAACTGGGGGGCCATGGTGGAGCCCCCAGAGTACATGGGATTGTGCACCCAATACTGGAATCAGTATTGGGGTACAATTCCCAGTTGTTAGACACCTTACATGGCCATATTCAGGGTTACAATTGTGAAGATATATATAGGTATTGACCTATATATATAGTGCATACTTACAATGGCATCCCACACTCATGAAATCTGGGAAAATGGGCCTGGGCGATGTGGGGACACCTCTGTTAGTGCAGGGGGCCCTCACACACAGGTACTTTGTGCCCAGCCTTCAGGGTCTGAAGGCCTGACATATAGGTGATTTATAAGTGACCTGGTGCAGTGAAAATGGCTGTGAAATGGTGCATGCACTATTTTACACAGGCTGCAATGGCAGTCCTGTAGAAGCCTTTTATGGACTCCTTATGAGTGGCAAAAGAAATGCTGCAGCCCATAAGCATCCCTTGGAACCCCAATGCCCTGGGTACATATGTACAATATACTAGGGGCTAAAAGGGGGGTCGGGTATGCCAATTTGGAGTGAAAAACTGAGTCACTAGTATGTAGTGACAAATTTAGAAACAGAGAGAGCATGAGCACTGGAGTTCTGATTAGCAGGACTCCAGTGACAATTTAGAAAACAGAGAAACACATTGAGAAGCAGGCCATAAACCATAAGCACTGTGGTCCTGACTAGCAGAAAAACACACTGACCTCAGGCAGAAATTGGGGGTAACATGCCAAAAAGAGGGTACTTTCCTACACTTACCTGGACAGGGTGCAAACTGAGTGCCAAATAGAGACTCAATTTCTGGTCAATGCCCATCAGAAAAAGAACATCTGTAATGCCATCATGAAGGCAGTGCAGACCCTGGTGATCTACAAGCGGTGCAGCATCTTTTTGAAGAAAGAGGAGGGTGGACCCACAAAGCTGGACCAAGAAGTCAGCAGAAGTCCAGCTCATCCAGTCCTCCCAGCCTGGGAACAAGTGTACCGCACCCTGACCCCACTACAGGCATGCATACCTGTGGTGGCCTATCCCCAGCTTCATAGGTAATTGAGAGCCCAACAGCAGCATCAAGGGGGTAAGTTCTTTTTGGAATTATTATTCTCAATTAACTAAGTTTTGTTTCTGGACAAGTGGAAGGTGTAAATTTAGCACAAGTTATATGATGATGTGTTTTGTATATTTTGTTTTGGAACATGATACCACTATTTTTCTGATCACTACCAAAGGACTGTTTTGAGCACACACATGCCTGTCTAATACATATGAGGTAAATGAATTAGTTTGATGTTATAAGGGCCAGTTGTACCAAACAGGACACAGTTTATGATTGTGTCAGGTGTGATGCTCCATCACAATTCTGAAGGAGGTTACGTTGGTCTAATTACAGGTGATAGAGCATAAAGTGGACTTACAACATAGTGGATGTTCCAAATGTCACAATTGTGAGTTGGTATCTTAGACAAACAATACTGAGAATGTGAGCCAAAATGCCTAGACACTTGAGAACAATGACAAAATTTTTTGTAAAAATATGTTACACATATATTTACACAAAATAGTTTTCAAATCAAAATGTATGTACAAAGTTGCTGATTGCCATGATGCCGTATTCCTTCACAAATATGCATGTAAGCACAACTTTGGTGGGCATACCTTCTGTAAAATAAAGACAGAAATGTCTACATGTGAGTGACAGGGTAACACATACTCAAAAACACCTATTTTATCCTTTATTATGTCCAGATGACAAATCAATGTTGCAGAAAAAGAGGTTAGTGAAAGTGACCATTGCAGGTGGACAATGTACAAAGGATTTTTTGCTAGATGATTCCTGGAGAAAATAAAAAATGATTAAGATAAATGATCATACATTAAAAGGGAGTAATGATGTGAATTAACTAAACTGTGAGCAAATGGGTTCTACAAATGTTACCCACACGCATGAGGTAATGTTAGAGTATACCTAATTTTGAAAACCTAGAAGTAAGTGAACTATGAAATCTAGAAAATGGTTTGTTAAAAAAACCTCATGATCAGTTTTATTTACACATCTACAATAAAAATGTTATATCTGTCTTTTCAGCATTTCAGGAGCAGTTGAAGGGGACATAGACCACAAAGGCGAGGAAGCAGCTGGCAACTATGTGTTGGGTGATGAGACATCAAACACTGATCGACACAGTGACATGGGGAGTAGGGGAACTGGAACAGAGGCTACCAGCTGGTCAACATCTTCAGAGGCCTCCAAAGTGACGAGTCCCTAGTGGTGGCAGACCCTGTAGTACCTTTACCATCTTCATCCTTGTCCACCACCGAGATTCCAACCTCCACCCTTTGTTTTGCTCTCCCACCAGTTGACTAAACCCACCCCACTAAAAGGGATGGGGTCTTCTTTAACACAGGTATCTCATCCTTTGCCCCTGTCCCACCGACTGGGCTC